>NC_138982.1:18467112-19667112 GCF_964341445.2 Mesoplodon mirus | reverse complement strand
AAAAGGTGCTCAACATCATTAATCATCAGGGAAATGCAAATGAAAGCCACAATGATATATCACTTTACACCTGTTAGAATGGCAATTACCAAAAAGAAAAGAAATAACAAGTGTTGGCACCAATGTGGAGAAAAGGGAAACTTTTGTGCACTGTTGGTGGGAATGTAAATTGGTGCAGCCTCTGTGGAAAACAGTATGGAGTTTCCTCAAAAAAATTTAAAATAGAACTATCATATAATCCAGCAATTCCACATCTGGGTATTTATCTGAAGGAAACAAAATCACTGTCTAAAAGATATATGCACTCCCATGCTCATTGCAGCATTATTTACAATAGCCAATATGAAATCATAGATGTAAGAGAACAGATTGGTGGTTGCCAGAGGTGGGGAGTGAAGGATGGGCAAAATGGGTGATGGTGGTCAAAAGATACAAACTTCTGGTGATAAAATAAATAAGTTCTAGAGATATAATGAAGAGCATGGTGACAACAGTCAACAATACTGTATTTGAAAGTCGCAAAGAAAATAGATCTTAAAAGTTCTCATCACAAGAAAAAAAATTGTAACTGTGTGAGGTGATGGATGTTAACTAAACTTATTGTGCTAATCATTTCACAATGTATACATATATCTAATAATTATGTTGTACACCTTAAACTAATACAATGTTATATGTCAATTATATTGCAATAAGACTGGTGGAAAAAAGAAAATATATAAATATTTCTCCATTTTGGGGGGAAGGCACAATATCAAGGCTAGAACTTACAAAGTTAAATAATATGATAAATTTAATTACAAAACGTTTTAAACTCTGTATGGCAAAAAATATAAATAAAATTAAAAGAAAAACAACACATATAATACATATTACAAAGTTTTGATATTCTGCATTTATAATGTATTCCTATAAAGCTATATAAAAGGAACAATCTAATAGAAAATTTGTCACCTACAAATAAGCAAATTATAGATGATACGCTAATGACCAGTGAACACTCTAAAAGATATTTGAGAGTTTCTAATAAGAAGTATAAACTTAAACAAAAGGAGTCTTAGGTTTTTGATTTTTACCCATCACAATAGTAAAATTATATGAACAGTGTATTGGGTTTGATCAAAGAAGCAGAATCTCTATGAGAGTTATAAGGAATTTATTACAAGGGATTGGACTCGTGATTATGCAAGCTGGTTAAACAGGCTGAGTGAGTTGCCCCAAATCTGTTTTAGAGTCTGCAGTCAGCAGGGCTATCAGAAGGAAGATGGAGGTGACAGTAGGAAAACTGGAATCCATGAGGACATGCAGGAACACATGGCTCTCTCTACAACTAGTAAATAACTCATGTAGGTCTTTAACTGCTTCCAAACCTCCGACTTCAATGATGGCATAACAAAAAAAATGTTAGCACATTTCCTCCTGGGGCTAAACGTGGCAGTGGGCCCAGGAGTCATGTAAGCCAGAGCTGGAGAGGTTACAGGCAAGGTAGGTGCCCTGCTCCAAAAAAGTGAGCCAGCAGAGTCCCGACCACGTGCGTGCACGGCAAGAGCCTCTGTCTCAAACACGCTTGCTGCTTCACCTTCCCTTTTCAAAAGGCTTGCAGATTTCCAAGAGAACCCACATGATGCAGGGAAGGGGATTCTCGGCAGTGTTATTTTCAGTTCAGCTGATACACTGCAAAACCACCACAGATAACTATAATAATGATAATGATAACAAACAGGTACTGAGTGCTTTCTACGTGACAAGCACAAGTCTGCTTCTTGACAGCAGTCCTCTGAGGTAATTCTAGTATTACCCTTGAAACTTTCAACACAGAAAGTGAGGCACAGAAAGATTAAACAATGTCTGAACGAAGGCAATCTGATTTTAGAGCTGCACTTTTAACCACTACTCTATAATTAACAAGATTTTATGAGGGTGTGGGCAAAGAAGAACTTTCATATCGCAGAAGGAGGCTCTGAGTCACACTTGCACTTAAATTTGCCAGAAGCACTATCTATTTCAAGCAGGACACAGGTGAAAATAAGATTTGGGAGTGACCTGAGGTTTTCTGAATATCAAAGCAAAAACAAAACCAAAAACAAAGCAAAACAAACAATGAAAAACTCCACCTACACAATTTATATTGTGATGGATCAAAGTTAAATTCTTTTACAGCTAAAGTAAACAAATTCATTTTCTACAACAAATTTATATCCTAAAGATTTAAAAAGAGCACTATGATATTTTATAAGCTTTGGGCATTCCTATCCTTTGTGATTAAAAAGCTGTATTTCTGAAAGATTAGAAAAAACTTTTTAGTTAAGCACTGAATAGCTCAGGATGAGCTATCCAGAATGAATCTGCTCTATAAGCATAGCAAGAGACCGATCCTGTATTTTTTTTAATTTAATAAGGTCTTTCCCCACCTGTTTTGTCCTAAAATAATGTTCTCATTTCACACAGTTCCTGTGTCCTAGGAGGCCCAGAGCACTTAATATTCAGAGTTCAGGATGATATATTCCTGAAGGGCACAGACAACTTCCACAACGCAAAAGTGTTCTAACCAAAATGCCAGCGGTTCCCCCATGAGAAACTTCTAACCATCTCCTACTTGTCTACCCAACGAAGACAATTTCACCTACTCCACATTAAATCCACAAGGCTTCAATACTAAGTTCATTGTCATTTACAATTTTTCACCCAAAATCAGTCCGTGAAATTATTTCTACTTCTACAGTATACTGTTAAGTAAGCAAATATGCCCTTTCTGGAGAAAAAAAATTTCTGTATTCCCAAGTACAAAATGAGCCTACATACCTTTTGGTGTATCAATTTCATATGTATAAATTTACCCTAAGGAAAAATTAAACAAGTGTGTGCAAAAAAAGAAGCTGCGAAAACTGTCCATTGTAACATTTATGAGAGCAAGCAGGTGGACATCTTTATATCTATTAGTAAAACATTAGTTAAATCAATTATGGCGTATCCACGCAATGGAACACAAAGCCATTAAAAGGGATAAATAGTTCTATATATACTGACATGGCACAATAGCCAAGATATATCATGTTCAAAAAGCAGATTGCAAAATAGTATATATTTATATACTGTGATATATATATATATTTATCTTGATAATCATAAATGTAGCCTAGACTTCACCAAGAAAATTATACTAGAAATAAAGGTCTTTGTATATGCTATTTCCAAAATGTAAACACTAAATGATTTATTAAGTGTTGTAGTATAGATGGTATTTACTTTTAACAAAATTTAATTGATTTTTTAATTTTTAGGTTGAACCTGATTGCACTTATAAAGTAAGTGAACAGGGCTTCCCTGGTGGCGCAGTGGTTGAGAGTCCGCCTGCCAATGCAGGGGACACGGGTTCATGCCCCGGTCTGGGAAGATCCCACATACCACGGAGCTGCTGGGCCCGTGAGCCATGGCCGCTGAGCCTGCGTGTCCGGAGCCTGTGCTCCGCAACAGGAGAGGCCACAACAGTGAGAGGCCCGTGCACCGCAAAAAAAAAAAAAAAAAAAAAAAAGTAAGTGAACATTAATATTCAAATGTATAATCTTACTTAAGGTAAAACACAAATAATGATTTACATTTCCTTTCATATGGAACTCCTGAAAATAAATATACATTCTGCAGATGCACATACATTTAATATCTTTTCATATGTCAGCAGCTGTTGGCAAGGTACAAAACAATGTAATAAAAGTCCAGCATAGAATTTTGGGTATTTTAGTACAGATGTACCTAAATTAAGAGCTCATTTTTGTCTTTTCCCTCAACCAGCTTTTAACCACCTCTTTTCACTGTAATCGCCCCAGATGTTTTCATTGTTTTTCAGTCCTGTAAACCACTTTTTCTTTTCTTATAATCTCTTCAAATCTCTCAAATACCATATTTTATTAAATATAAAATACCACTGATTTTAAGAAACTACTATTTCATGTAGCACTAAGAAACAAAAAGGTGACAGTTAAACTAACAATAATTTATCGCTTACAATTTTTATTCAAAGGGTTTCTATAAAATTATTTATGCATAAATTTCTATCATATATATCACTCCTGTGCATATTCTAAAAGGATAATAAAAGTTAGGTAAATCAGCTAAAGCATTTTTTCAATTACTTTCATGATTGGCTTGACTCTTCTGAATCACTTTCCAACTCAGCACTGTAAATACCCGTTTTTCCACTGGATGTGCCCTTTGTACCACCATGCGCATAGGTGATGTAGCATGTCATAGAGGCACGCCTTCTTTCTGTCTTTAGAATTTTCTTCCTAGTCATTGACACCCATTTTGTAAGGCTGTGTTTTTTTTAATATAAATTTATTTATTTATTTATTATTTATCTTTGGCTGTGCTGGGTCTTTGTTGCTGCATGTGGCTTTCTCTAGTTGTGGCGAGCAGGGGCTACTCTTTGTTTCTGTGCTCGGGCTTCTCATTGTGGTGGCTTCTCTTGTTGCGGAGCTCGGGCTCTAGGTGCATGGCCTTCAGCAGCTGTGGCTTGCGGGCTCTAGAGCATAGGCTCAGTAGTTGTGGCGCATGGGCTTAGTCGCTCTGTGGCATGTGGGATCTTCCCAAACCAGGTCTAGAACCCGTGTCCCCAGCATTGGCAGGCGGATTCTTAATCACTGTGACACCAGGGAAGCCCCCCATTTTGTAAGTTTTAATGCAGGTGTTTTTTTAATCTTACAAGAAGATGATAATAAAAGGTTTTAGACAAACAATCAGAATGCATGTTTCTTCTTTATGTGGTCCTTAAGTGGTTTGTTGCCTGAATCATTGATGGGTTGTAGTTGTCTAATCATGAGAGCAGGAACCAAGTTTGTGCATAGGCAGGTAATAACAACTATGTCACAAAAGCTGCCTGGCTCGCTGCAGTGGCAAGATGTCGTCAACTGAGACACCCATCTTCATTTCAGAGGTGTTAAAATGTAGACAAATGCTCCTTGGCATCAACAAAATGTAGCATTGGTATCATCACATTATGGGTAGGAAATTAGAATCTGTAAATCTCTTATTGACCATAAAATCACACTACCAGTAAGTGGTCAAGCCAGGGCTCAAACCTAGGTCTCACAAAATGCTGTGTTTCAGATCCCACATCTGGTGGTACTCAATAGATGTAACATTGGGCTTAACTCCTTTTAATCTCAAGTTATCCTTATTGACTAGATGTGTATGAATTATTCCTCTCTATTGCCTACTCCCAACCATGTCTTGCTCTCTATTTTTCTACCAAAATTTAATGCTTCTTCAACAGACATCTTTCCTTTATATTTAATACTTCTAATTTTTCTGCTGGCTGGGAAAGAGATACACAATCATGTATAAATAAGAGTACTGCTTTTAACTGAGTTCAACACATGAGCTTTAATGTATTGACTTGAGTTTTCTATTTAGTCCCCTTAATGGATTTTCTTTTAGTTTCTGCTTCATCTCTAGCTACTTTCTAAATGACTGCAGATGCCAAATGTACATCCTATACATAAATGTAGCAGCCTACAGCTATATTCTTTTTCTCAGTTTCTAATTTTTATGTATTTTGTATGGTCTTATAATTCTTTGCTAATTTATTCTGAACTATAAAATTTCTCATCTCTACCATTCAGACCTTATGGTAACAATTACTGTTGTGCTTTGGTGATGCTATTTTGTTTTAACCAACAGGGATGGACAGATAAGTTATCCATAATTTATGAACTTTAACAAACCAGAATTATAGGTACCAGATTACTCCTATAATTGTCCAAGTAACCAAAAGAGAATATCATATATTATAGTTATAGTAGTTATTAAGCCCTTGGCTTTCAATTTACTGTGCATTTGCTGTTGGGTTTATTATATATATAATTTTTTCACCACTAATGAACATTCTCTTTTCCCTTTCCCTGGAGTTGTTTAATAAGCTGTAATAAAGCTTGTCACAACAGAACTCTGGAGTAAAGAAAGCTATCAGGGTTTTTGTTCATATTGAAAAATAATGTTCTCAAGAAAAAAAATGAAGAAGATATTTATCTCAAATCCAGATTTGGCCATATCTGTCTCATACAGCAGAGAGATCTTTTCCATCCAATCAACTTAGTCCTGCTGAAATGGTGTTTCTGCATTCACTTGCTAGCTACCTTCAGTTATTCAGATGCTTCCCCATTCTTAAATTATGTATTGGCTACTTGCCTATCTTCCTGTAGGTTATTTTCATCAATCTGAATCCATAGTTTGATTATTGGTGTGTCTCATGAAGGTTCATTCTTCCTCTCTCAAAGAAATGCTAATAAATTGAAAGCTGTTTCTGCCGCTAAATTTCAGAGTCTTATGTTGTGACAAAAGCCCCAGAGCCTTGTAATTTATAGACAGTGACTCCTCTTGTACACATCACTGATATTTGACATGCTTGCCTTGACATTTATGTTCTAACAGATGGGGCTTCCCATCTAACAGTGAGGCAGAAAACCCCTAAGTCACATTGAGTGGTCTGCTTCTCTGGATAAAACCCAAGAGCAAAGAGGAAGAACACACTTTAATCATTCAGCAAGCACACCATGGATCCTTTATGCTGTCAACTGTATTGGTGTCCTTGACATACCGAGAGCACCTCCTCATTACCTTCTGAGAATTTGTGCATTTACCAAAGGCTGTATATAGAATTAAAAAACAGTCTTCCTGTCTAAGGCATAGGTCTGGAACCCAAACAATGTGGTTTCATCCTGTCCTAGTCTAACTTGAGGGGAGGGGCATTTATGCCAATATTAGGTTATTGTTTTCTGTTTCATTTAGTATCTAAAATGTCAATGTCCTCAACTTCCTTACAGACATATTTTTGATGAGCTTATGCCACAAATTCCCTACCACATTTCTCTACTCCTAACCTTGGAGACTGAAGATTACTTAAAAAAATTTTTTAAACCTGTAATTTGATAGCATTTCAAATTAATGATCTTCAGTCTCCATGGAAACATCAGTACTGCACAGACATCCTGAAGAGATAATTCATTACTAATTGTTTCATCCCCATAACCTCTGAAGTCCGGTCTATTTAGTGCCCAACCCCACTACTCCACAAAATTGTTCTCACCAAGCTGGCCATGACCTTCAATATAAGCAATTCAATTGATAAATTTCAGTTCTCAGTTTTAAGTCTATGAAATCACTTTCTTTGTGTGTGTGTTTGTGTGTGTGTATTTTTAATTAATTTTTACTGGAGTATAGTTGGTTTACAATGTTGTGTTAGTTTCTTGTTGTACAGCAAAGAGAATCAGTCATACGTATAAATATATCCACTCTTTTTTAGATTTCCTTCCCATTTAGTTCACAGGGCACTGAGTAGAGTTCCCTGTGCTATACAGTAGATTCTCATTAATTATCTATTTTATACGTAGTAGTGTATTTATGTCAGTCCCAATCTCCCAATTCATCCCACCCTCCTTTCTCCCCTTTATGAAATCACTTTCTTACAATATTCTTCCCATCTCTTTAGTGACTCCTTTACAGCCTGCTTTGCAAACTTCTGCTCCTTTACCAAACTTATAAATATTGACACCTTCCAGTCTTCCTTCTCAACACTCTTTTCTTCTTACTCTACCCTTTCTTCCTTGGCCATTTCATTCCCACTTATGGTTTCAACCACCACCAAAATATAGATCACTATGTCACCTATATCTCCAGAATATATTCTACCCCAAATTTCTTTTGACTATCAAATCCATATTCCCAGCTTCCTACAAAACACCTTCCCTGAATGTTTAACTGACATCTCAAACTCAGCATATTCAATCTGAATTTGTCATCATCCCTATCAATCTGCTCTACTTTTGTGTTCCATATTTCTGAACACAGCTCATCATTTATCCAGTTACCCAAGTGAGAAATCTGGATACCACCTTTTTCTCCTTTCTTGCTCTGACCCCCGCTACAACCAATTAGTCACTAAATCCTAACTTTACTATTTCTTTAATACCTCTCAAACCAACTCCCAAAGTTCCATTCCTATAGCCAACATAGGAATTCAGCCATTCTCAGCTCTTGACTGAATTGCTACACAATGTCCTAGCTCCCTCTTCATCAGCCCTCTACAATTCTGACAGAGTGATATCCAAATGCACAAACCAGATCACATCATTCTACTGCTTAACATCTTTCACAGCTATGCTTTAATTTCAGGAGGAAAGAAATGCAACATCATACAAGATTTTTCAGGAATGAAATGTTATCTTTTCGTGCAGCTTTATCACTCTATATACTTTTCATACCACGTACACTTTTCATGGCCCAGCCCTCTGAGTCCTGATGCTGAATCAGATAGTCTCCTAGGCTGCAATCAAACCTTAGGCAAATCTCTGGTAGAGAACTCATTACATGTTATCATAACTATCTTTCTTCCCTCATTCTCAATCCCTTAAAAGGAAGAAGTTTATTTCATTTCTGGACCACCCCCAACACCTAGTAAAAACTCAACAAGTCTTTGTTAAGTTCATGTCTGATTATAATTGTGAAAGTATAAAGTTTTTGGCTCTTCCTAGTATATTCAATGCCTATTCTTTATTGAAAAACATGGCTTAAGGAAACTTGAATTTTGTTGGCAATTCAAATGAATTCAGAAGTTGAATAATCACAACTAAAGAATAATAAAAAGGTCAAAGTGAAAATAAAAAGAAAGATCCAATGGTATGATAACCAAATTTATGAATTGCACAAAGTGTTTGAGAATAATTTTATTCTACTCAAAAATGCTTTTAAATAGATTTAATTGGCCTATGTCTCAAAGTGATATTTGCCTTTATATTTGAATTTAAAGTGTTAAGAATATAAGATTTGATATGCTCAAAGCAAGAACAGGGATAAATGAAACCTATTTCATCCAGAAACCACTTTACAGTCTTCTAGATTTGTAAAGATCAACTTGCATTTCCAAAGACTTAAATACAACAAAATTTGCCTCCAGTGGCTAGCTGCCCCAGTCAGACAGACACAGCAGAAATGCAGTGTATCTGAATTTCAACAGCATTTGTAATTTACATTTCACCTTCCACACGCACCAAGAAACAGAAAGGTCTGAAGCTGGATCCCAGCTATGATCATACATCATCTCAGTTGGACTTAAAATAACCTCAAGGGATGACATAAAAATATTTTAAAATCTTAACTAGAAATTCACTTTCATGTTAGAAATGGATACCACATTTTAGATTTTGTGTTGAGGGTTGCCAGTCCAACAGTGATTTGGGAATATAACATGTAGAAAACCTAGAGACTCACACTGAAAATGCTAAATGAAATAATAAGACCTATTTGAAAATGGGAAGGAATCTATTGTTTGTTAGGAATCACATTGTATATTGATTTAAAAATTTTAGATGAGGTTTGAATAGCCAGATCAGGCAGAAATTTATAATTATGAATATATTTCAGTGATAAAATAGCTATTAATATAAATGCTTTGACATACAGAATAGTTCAAAACTATTTCCATAGGTAAAGAGATCAGTATAGAATTGAAGGGTAAATTCGAGGAAATCAAGCTGCTACATGAGTACATAGGAAGTAGGCTGTCAGAAATTAAAATAACAGTAGACTGAAGAAGTTGTAGAATCTAATAAAAAATGATAGAAATGAACTTATTTACATTACAAAATGGAAAGAGACTAACCCAATCTTGAAATCCAATTTATGGTTACCAAAGGGGAAATGTGGAGGGGAAGTAATAAATTAGGATATTGGGACTAACATATACACACTACTATATATAAAATAGATAACTAACAAGTACCTACTGTATAACACAGTGAACTATACTCAATATTCTATGATGACCTCTATGGGAAAAGAATCTGAAAAAGAATGGATATATACATATATATATATATATATATATATATATGTATAACTGATTCACTTTGCTGTACACCTGAAACTAACACAACATTGTAAATCAACTATACTCCAATAAAATGTTTTAAAAAAAGAAGTTTACATAGCAATAAGGGTGATACGAGTCACATAGAATCGAATGGTAAATTAAAACCAAACCAAAACAAAACCTCATACCCAATGCAGGGATCTCTTCCCTAAAGATATTTGCATACAGCCAGCCTGGTTTTTTGTATATTTCCAGTGACAGAGTCATTCCTATTTCACATACCCTTCCAACTCCAGCTGGAGAGTTCTAATCTTTAGAAGTTTCTTAAGTTGCACAAATCCCCCTCTTCCATGTAACTTCTGCCCATTAAACCTAGGTGTGTCCTAAAAGGAAACAAATGTACTATCCCTTCTATATACAGGCACATAGATCATTCAAAATAACTATCTTGAGTATTTCCCTGTAACTTTTTCTTCACACTAAATATCTTTAAAGTTCTTTCATAAACGCTGCATCTGTTTAGTGAGTATATTCTGTGATCCAGGCACTAAAGAAACAACAGGAAAAAAAATAAGGAAGTTACTGTTCCCTAATAACTTATATTCTAGAATAGGAGAACACTGTATAAAAGAGTGACTAAAGACGTTCTTTAATGCTAGATCAGAACAGAGAGCAGTGGGAGTACAAAAGATAGAGTAACTAAGCCTGACTCAGAGTGAAACAAAAAAGTTTCACATGAAGGTGAAATTTTAGGTGATGCTTAATTAATGAGTTTTTCTAGCAGATACGACACCAAGTACAAAGACTCTATAGTGGGAAAGAGTTTGATATGTTCCCAGAAAAAAAAGAAAAACATTCTGCAGGAGTCATCAGCATGGAGAATGGTTAAAGACACGGCTGAAGTCATAAGAAAAAGCCAGATCATTGGGTCTTTGGGGGCTGGAGTGAGGAATTTGGCACGTATTCTATGAAGGGTCTGAGTAGGAAAAGGCTGTTCTCTGAAGAGATGAAGATTTTTAAATGACCACTCTGGCAGCTATGTAGAACATAGACTCCAAAAGAATCAGTGGAAGCAGGGAGACCCATTAGAGGATAATGCAGTCATTCAGCTGAACAAGGATGGCAGCTTGGACTAAGGTAGTGGTGGCAAATGGAGTCAGAGAGAAGTAGCTAAATTCAAAAACCTTTTTAGAGGTGGAATTGACAGGACTTGCCAATGGATGAGGAAAGGAAAGTGAAAAACAAAATCAAGATTCTTAGGAATTTGGCTTGAATAATGGTGGTATCTTTTACTGAGGTGGGAAAATTGAGGATGGTACAGGTTTAGAGAGTAAAATCAAGAGTTTGGTATTGGATATACTTTGTGTGTGTGTGTGATGCCTATCAGACCCCCAAGTGTGGGTGTCAGGCATTAGAGTTCTCGGGAAAAATTTTGGATGCAGATATGAATTAGAATATTTATAGCATCAAACCAGAAAATATCACCTAGGGAAAGGAAGAAGACCAAAAACCAAGTTCTGCTTCCTTTAGTCTTTAGAAATCAGGTAGGAAGGAGGCATGAGCCAAAGGGGATGAGAAGTGGATAGTTAAGTATGAAGAAAACCAGAAGTGTGAAGTGTCACAAAAGACAAGAAAGGAGAGGGTTCCAAGAAGGTGGAAATGATCAGTTGTGCGTAATCCCAACAGGAGATAAAGAAATGGCCATTTGGTCTGGTGAGATGAGAGTCACTGGCAGTCTTGACTGACTAGGGTAGAGTAAGGGAGTGAAGCCCACTCACACCCATTTAAAATAGGTGGAACAGACAATGAAGATGAGGAGATGGAGAGAGCGTGGACACCTCTGTTCACAAAAATTTGTAGATTCTTTCCTGAAACTAGAGTCTACTCTCTCTATGACCTCCTAATCTACTCCTTTAATTAGACTACCAAGAAAAAAATGATGCTAAGTTTAACATATTGTCTGGCACACTCGTGTGCTGGATATTCTTTGCCCTTGCAAATTAATTCTGCAGCCTTTTCTGTTCTGCTTTGTGCACTGGCTTCAGCCAGGCTCTATTACATTCTGATTTCTAGTGGGATTCAGTCAATGAGAGATGCCAGTAGGGGAGAGAGAGGGTAGAAGGAGACAGAGAGGTTATGGCATTTATTCTCTGTGTTTTGTCTGCTTGTCCAAAGTTTGGTACTAGCTTTCTCCCTTAGGAGTAGCTCCTGAGGCCTCAGCTCCTGCTAAGCTCCTGTACCTATAGCCACCCACTGGATTCCAGTAACAGTTATTTTTCCTTGTCCTTTCAAGCCTAAGGATGATAACACCTTCCTGCTCTTGCTAGCCAGTCCCTGGTTTTTCACTATTTTTGATTGGTTCCTTCAGCCCTACCTACTCTTTGTAAACTTCTTCATTAAAATTATTTCAATTGCTCTTTGGAGTGTGTTATGTCTTTCCCACTGGGACCCTGACTGATAGAATTCTCAAAAAGGGTTTGTTGAAAGAATGTAAACTACATTTTTCTTAAAGAGCACGTGCTTTATGATCATTGTCAAATATTTCAATCTTTTATGGAATAAGGTAGGGCAGTCAGGAACAGTGAGAAAAAAAAAACAGAGAAGAAA
The DNA here is from genome assembly GCF_964341445.2 of Mesoplodon mirus. NCBI lineage: Eukaryota > Metazoa > Chordata > Mammalia > Artiodactyla > Ziphiidae > Mesoplodon > Mesoplodon mirus. The sequence goes on along the minus strand of NC_138982.1, from coordinate 19,654,643 downwards.
GGCAGTGAAAGAGAGAGAGAAGAAGAGGTTACCTTTTTAGCCACTGGAATTTTTTACTCTGTTTTCACCTGAGTCAGCTGTCTGAATCCCCAAGTCAATCCTCTTTTGGCACAAAAGCCAGCCTTTCAGAATGCAAGCTCTAATATGTTAAACACATCTCTTTTCTGGCATTCCAGATCCCTTCATTTTAAATAGCCTTAGAATTATTACAGGGGTTATATTCAGATAACACACTAAAGAATAATTTTCTCACATCTCTGGATTGATAATCCAGTATCTCCGCCCCCTGTGCCACATGTAAAATTATAATATCAGGTACTTGCTTCCTGACATGGAGGTTTGACCTCAAGACAACTTCTAAGAAAGTTTCCCTGATTTAAATTCTCCTTCCATAGCCACTGATCTCAGTCACAAAGATTTTGGAGGAAATAATTTTTTCCTCAAGTTGGTAAGTTAATAAAAGGGAGACATGAACTCTTTTGGATATTTCCTTTAGGAAATGTGGAGAAAAGCACTCGTTTCAGTGAAAAATCATGCTTTGTGGATAAAAGATAATCAATTTTTTCCAGGAAAATAGAGAATTTTTTTAAAATCTTTTGTGTTGACCTGTAAAGTTCAATCTAAATTTCTATGAGAAAAAAAACGCTATACTGAAAAAGCCTAAATTAAAGTCCTTCTATAGTGGACAAGCCACTTTGCCAGTCACGAGTTCCCCCTTCAGATTAACCTATGTTTCACTTCTCAACCTCAACATAAAAGAAATTCAGTTGAACGTCACTGGATTTTTTTTACCGAAGCTATCCTTACATGAATAACACTTTACAGGCACTGTCCTAATTACCATACAGCATCACCAAGTTTGGTATGCATGGCCTAGGAAACCTAGTTTTTAAAATAAACTTTGCATGAATAGCTTGGGGAAATAATTTTATCTGTTGTCTAGCTAGGTATTGTTATCCAGCATTCAATGTGACGTCCCTGGGGAGTAAGATTTTATCACAGATGTTCTCAGTTGGTATCAGAAATAGAGCATTTTCATTTGGAAGGCCCAGAATTGGATTTACTGTCTTAGAAATAGATATAGACAGATGCATTTGCCAGAACAATGGATTTTCCAAATGATTTCTGAAGAAGCTTTCAGACCTGGTACCCCATTATCCAACTTTTATTTAGACCTTGGGGGATATTCAGGAGCCCAGCAGCAAGGTGGCAGGGGTGGTGCTGAAACAAGAAAGGCATGGGAATTTTGCTTTGGTTATGATTAGGCTGCCAGCATTCTGGCCATGGATTGAATGAACTGCCAAAAAGATTTATCAGGAATAAAACAAAAAGATAAGCTGGTTTACCAGGAAGAGTTTTTCTTCTAGAACTCCAGAAATAAGTGACTATATGGGTGTATTTAACTTTTCCTACAAAGTAGTTTTATAAATGCCTTAAATTTGTACTTTTAATAAAAAGAAAACTACAAATTAGTAGCATTTTTATCACCTCCACCATCCCAATTGCTTTCAGAATTAATGATTACTAGTTGTGTTAGTTCATTCAGGCTGCTATAACGAAATACCACAGACTAGGTGGCTTATAAACAACAGAAATTTATTTCTTACAGTTCTGGAAGCTGAAAGTCCAAGATCCAGGTGCCAGCATAGTTGGGTGAGGGTCCTCTCCTGGGTTACAGAGTGCCGACCTCTCTCTGTAACATCATGTGGTGGAAGGGTCTCGGGACTTCCGTGGTAACTCTTTTATAAAGAATACTAATCCCATTTATGAGGACTCTACCTTTATTTTATGACCTAATAACCTCCCAAAGGGCCCGAATACTAATACCATCACTTTTATGGGCTAGGATCTCTCACCAAATGAATTGGGGCCGGTGGGGGAGGACACAAACATTCATTCCATAGCACTGGTTATTCCATGACAGTGGATTAGAAGGGGTATGGGAATCACACAGGTAAAGGGATGAGACACTAAGAAGAAAAAAATGAACAGTTTATAATTAATAGTGTTTAAATTACTATACAAATATTTATATACGTTTTTCTTCCACAGCCTCTCCTTCAAATGGTTGCCATGTAAACTGAGATTTAGAAGACTGAAGCCCTTGAGATCCACAATATTTATTGGTTGAGACCATGCATTTTAGTCATTCGATTCAGGGTAGTGCTAAACTCACTTAAATAGCAGCTGGCAACTGTCCTTGGAGCTGCTGTCCTTGAAGTCACTGGTTAGAGAAGGCTGCAAAAGCAAGCCCTGAAAAATTAATAGAAGCAGACAATTTCTCAGTGATTATGGTACAATAGTTACAATACTTTTTCTATAATTGAATGAAAGAATCACAGTAAGTCAAGGATAAAATGTGTTTTGTAGAGTTGTCAAAATATGTATGCATGTGTGTATGTGCAGGTACATATATATGAAAACTGAAAAAAAATCATTCCAGAAGTTTGGAGTCAAGAGGAAGAGTTACAGGTGATATATGGAAGATGGTGGAGTAGAAGGACGTGCTCTCACTCCCTCCTGTGAGAACACCAGAATCACAACTAGCTGCTGGACAATCATCAACAGGAAGACACTGGAACTCACCAAAAAAGATACCCCACATCCAAAGACAAGGAGAAGCCACAATGAGAGGGTAGGAGGGGTGCAATCACAGTAAAATCAAATCCCATAACTGGTGGGTGGGTGACTCACAGACTGGAGAACACTTATACCACAGAAGTCCAGCCACTGGAGTGAAGGTTCTGAGCCCCACGTCAGGCTTCCCAACCTGGGGTTCTGGAAACGGGAGGAGGAATTCCTAGAGAATCAGACTTTGAAGCCTAGTGGGAATTGACTTCAGGACTTCAACAGGACTCGGGGAAACAAAGACTCCACTCTTGCAGGGCACACACAAAGTAGTGTGCACATCGGGACCCAGGGGAAGGAGCAGTGACCTCAGGGGAGACTGAACCAGACATACCTGCTAGTGTTGGAGGGTCTCCTGCAGAGGCCGGGGCGGGGGGGGCTGTGGCTCACCACGGGGATAAGGACACTGGCAGCAGAAGTTCTGGGAAGTACTCCTTGGCGTGAGCCCTCCCAGAGTCTGTCATTAGCCCCACCAAAGAACCCAGGTAGGCTCCAGTGTTGGGTTGCCTCAGGCCAAACAACCAACAGGGAGGGAACCCAGCCCCACCCATCAACAGTTAAGTGGACTAAAGTTTTACTGAGCTCTGCCCACCAGAGCAACAGTCACCTCTACCCACCACCAGTGCCTCCCATCAAGCCTCTTAGATAGCCTCATCCACTAGAGGGAAGAGAACAGAAGCAATAAGAACTATAATCCTGCAGCCTGTGGAACAAAAACCACATTCACAGAAAGATAGACAAGATGAAAAGGCAGAGGGCTATTTACCAGATGAAGGAACAAGATAAACCCCAGAAAAACAACTAAATGAAATGGAGATAGGCAACCTTCCAGAAACAGAATACAAAATAATGATAGTGAAGATGATCCAGGACCTCGGAAAAATAATGGAGGCAAAGATTGAGACGATGCAAGAACTGTTTAACAAAGACCAGATCTAGAAGAATTAAAGAACAAACAAACAGAGGTGAACAATACAATAACTGAAATGAAAACTACACTACAAGGAATCAATAGCAGAATAACTGAGGCAGAAGAATGGATAAGTGACCTGCAAGACAGATTGGTGGAATTCACTGCCGTGGAACAGAATAAAGAAAAAAGAATGAAAAGAAATGAAGACAGCCTAAGAGACCTCTGGGACAACATTAAATGCAACAACATTCACATTATAGGGGTCCCAGAAGGAGAAGAGAGAGAGAGAGGACCCGAGAAAATATTTGAAGAGATTATAGTTGAAAACTTCCCTAACATGGGAAAGGAAATAGCCACCAAAGTCCAGGAAGCACAGCAAGTCCCATACATGATAAACCCAAGGAGAAACACACAGAGACACATAGTAATCAAATTGGCAAAAATTAAAGACAAAGAAAAATTATTGAAAGCAGCAAGGGAAAAATGAAAAATAACATACAAGGGAACTCCCATAAGGTTAAGAGCTGACTTCTCAGCAGAAACTCTACAAGCCAAAAGGGGGTGGCATGATATACTTAAAGTGATGAAAGGGAAGAACCTACAACCAAGATTACTCTACCCGGCAAGGATCTCATTCAGATTCGATGGAGAAATCAAAAACTTTACAGACAAGCAAAACCTAAGAGAATTCAGCACCACCAAACCAGCTCTACAGCAAATGCTAAAGGAACTTCTCTAAGTGGGAAACACAAGAGAAGAAAAGGACCTACAAAAACAAACACAAAACAATTAAGAAAATGGTCATAGGAACATACATAGCGATAATTTCCTTAAACGTGAAAAGATTAAATGCTCCAACCAAAAGACACAGGCTTGCTGAATGGATACAAAAACAAGACCTACCTATACGCTGTCTACAAGAGACCCACTTCAGACCTAGGGACACATATAGACTGAAAGTGAGGGGATGGAAAAAGATATTCCATGCAAACGTAAATCAAAAGAAAGCTGGAGTAGCTATACTCATATCAGATAAAATAGACTTTAAAATAAAGAATGTTACAAGAGACAAGGAAAGACACTACATAATGATGAAGGGATCAATCCAAGAAGATATAACAATTATGAATATATATGCACCCAACATAGGAGCACCTCAATACATAAGGCAAATGCTAGCAGCTATAAAAGAGGAAATCGACAGTAACACAGTAATAGTGGGGGACTTTAACACCTCACTAAAACTATGCAAAGATCATCCAAAAAGAATATTAATAAGGAAACAGAAGCTTTAAATGACACAACAGACCAGATAGATTTAATTGATATTTATAGGACATTCCATCCAAAAACAACAGATTACACTTTCTTCGCAAGTGTGCACAGAACATTCTCCAGGATAGATCACATCCTGGGTCACAAATCAAGCCTCAGTAAATTTAAGAAAATTGAAATCATATGAAGCATCTTTTCCAACCACAACACTATTAGATTAGAAATGAATTACATTTCTAATTACAGGGGAAAAAAACGTAAAAAACACAAACACATGGAGGCTAAACAATACGTTACTAAATAACCAAGCAATCACTCAAGAAATCAAAGAGGAAATCAAAAAATACCTAGAGAGAAATGACAATGAAAACACGATGATCCAAAACCTACGGGATGCAGCAAAAGCAGTTCTAAGAGGGAAGTTTATAGCTATACAGGCCTACCTCAAGAAACAAGAAAAATCTCAAGTAAACAATCTAACCTTACACCTAAAGGAACTAGAGAAGGAAGAACAAACAAAACCCAAAGTTAGCAGAAGGAAAGAAATCATAAACATCAGAGCAGAAATAAATGAAATAGAAACAAAGAAAACAATAGCAAAGATCAATAAAACCAAAAGCTGGTTCTTTAAGAAGATAAACAAAATTGATAAATCATTAGCCAGACTCATCAAGAAAAAGAGGGAGGGCTTCCCTGGTGGCGCAGTGGTTGAGAGTCTGCCTGCCGATGCAGGGGACATGGGTTCGTGCCCTGGTCTGGGAGGATCCCACATGCCGCGGAGCGGCTTGGCCTGTGAGCCATGGCCGTTGAGCCTGCGTGTCCAGAGCCTGTGCTCCACAACGGGAGAGGCCACAACAGTGAGAGGCCCACATACCGCAAAAAAAAAAAAAAAAAAAAAAGAAAAAGAGGGAGAGGATTCAAATCAATAAAATTAGAAAAGAAAAAGAAGTTACAACAGACACCACAGAAATACAAAGCATCCTAAAAGACTACTACAAGCAACTCTATGCCAATAAAATGGACAACGTGGAAGAAATGGACAAATTCTTAGAAAGGTATAACCTTCCAAGACTGAACCAGGAAGAAACAGAAAATATGAAGAGACCAATCACAAGTAATGAAATTGAAACTGTGATGAAAAATCTTCCAACAAACAAAAGTCCAGAACCAGATGGCTTCACAGGTGAATTCTATCAAACATTTAGAGAAGAGCTAACACCCATCCTTCTCAAACTCTTACAAAAAATTGCAGAGGAAGGAACACTCCCAAACTCGTTCTATGAGGCCACCATCACCCTGATACCAAAACCAGGCAAAGATACTAGAAAAAAAGAAAATTACAGACCAATATCACTGATGAATATAGATGCAAAAATCCTCAACAAAATACTAGCAAACAGAATCCAACAACACATTAAAAGGATCATACACCATGATCAAGTGGGATTTATCCCAGGGATGCAAGGATTCTTCAATATATGCAAATCAATCAATGTGATACACCATATTAACAAATTGAAGAAGAAAAACCATATGATCATCTCAATAGATGCAGAGAAAGCTTTTGACAAAATTCAACACCCATTTATGATAAAAACTCTCCAGAAAGTGGGCACAGAGGGAACTTACCTCAACATAGTAAAGGCCATATATGACAAAGCCACAGCAAACATCATTCTCAATGGTGAAAAAATGAAAGCATTTCCTCTAAGATCAGAGACAAGGATGTCCACTCTCACCAATATTATTCAACATAGTTTTGGAAGTCCTAGCCATGGCAATCAGAGAAGAAAAAGAAATAAAAGGAATACAAACTGGAAAAGAAGAAGTAAAACTGTCACTGTTTGCAGATGACATGGGGCAGATGACATGACACTATACATAGAGTATCCTAAAAATGTCACCAGAAAACTACTAGAGCTAATCAATGAATTTGGTAAAGTTGCAGGATAGAAAATTAATGCACAGAAATCTTTTGCATTCCTATATACTAATGATGAAAAATCTGAAAGAGAAATTATGGAAACCCTCCCATTTACCATTGCAATAAAAAGAATAAAATACCTAGGAATAAACCTACCTAGGGAGACAAAAGACCTGTATGCAGAAAACTATAAGACACTGATGAAAGAAATTAAAGATGATACAAACAGATGGAGAGGTATACCATGCCTTGGACTGGAAGAATCAACATTGTGAAAATGACTCTACTACCCAAAGCAATCTACAGATTCAATGCAATCCCTATCAAATTACCAATGGCATTTTTTACAGAACTGGAACAAATCATCTGAAAATTTGTATGGAGACACAAAAGACCCCAAAGAGCCAAAGCAGTCTTGAGGGAAAAAAACGGAGCTGGAGGAATCAGACTCCCTGACTTCAGACTATACTATAAAGCTACAGTAATCAAGACAATATGGTACTGCCACAAAAACAGAAACACGGATTAGTGGAACAAGACAGAAAGCCCAAAGATAAACCCACGCACCTATGGTCAACTATTCTATGACAAAGGAGGCAAGAATATACAATGGAGAAAGACTGTTCAATAAGTGGTGCTGGGAAAACAGAACAGCTACGTGTAAAAGAATGGAATTAGAACACTCCCTAACACCATACACAAAAATAAACTCAAAATGGATTCGAGACCTAAATGTAAGACCGGACACTATAAAACTCTTAGAGGAAAACATAGGAAGAACACTCTTTGACATAAATCACAGCAAGATTTTTTTTCATCCACCTCCTAGAGTAATGGAAATAGAAACAAAAATAAACAAATAGGACCTAATGAAACTTCAAAGCTTTTGCACAGCATGCAAACTATAAACAAGACGAAAAGACAACACTCAGAATGGGAGAAAATATTTGCAAATGAATCAACGGACAAAGGATTAATCTCCAAAATATATAAACAGCTCATGCAGCTCAACATTAAAGAAACAAACAACCCAATCCAAAAATGGGCAAAAGACCTAAATAGACATTTCTCCAAAGAAGACATAAAGATGGCCAAGAAGCACATGAAAAGCTGCTCAACATCACTAATTATTAGAGAAATGCAAATCAAAACTACAGTTAGGTATCACCTCACATCAGTTAGAATGGACATCATCAGAAAATCTACAAACAACAAATGCTGGAGAGGGTGTGGAGAAAAGGGAACCCTCTTGCACTGTTGGTGGGAATGTAAATTGATACAGCCACTATGGAGAACAGTATGGAGGTTCCTTAAAAAACTAAAAATAGAATTACCATATTATTCAGCTACTGAATCCCACTACTGGGCATATACCCAGAGAAAACCATAATCCAAAAAGATGCATGCACCCCAATGTTGATTGCAGCACTATTTACAATAGCCAGGTCATGGAAGCAACCTAAATGCCCATCGGCAGATGAATGGATAAAGAAGATGTGGTACATATATACAATGGAATATTATTCAGCCATAAAAAAGAACGAAATTGAGTCATTTGTTGAGACGTGTATGGATCTAGAGACTGTCATACAGAGTGAAGTAAGTCAGAAAGAAAAAAACAAATATCGCATATTAACGCATGTATATGGAACCTAGACAAATGGTACAGATGAACCAGTCTGCAGGGCAGAAGTTGAGACACAGACGTAGGGAACAAACATATGGACATCAAGGGGGTAAAACTGAAGTGGGGTGGGGATGGTGGTGTGCTGAATTGGGCGATTGGGATTGACATGTATACACTGATGTGTATAAAACTGATGACGAATAAGAACCTGCACTATAAACAAACAAAACAACTAATAGTAAACTTTCTTTGGGTTATTTGTATGGAAATATGTTAATATAAATGTTTCAGACATTAAAAAAAAAGAGGAAGAGTTACAGTGGGACATTGCTGAGAGGTTTAAATAAATTCTATTATTTAATGTCTTGCCAAATGGGGCTTCAGACCCTATTTTAATCATTAACTGATGTTTAAAATGTGAATCATCTCTAATTCTCTCCTAAACTAATTTACAAAAGGATAAATTCCTGAATTATGTTCCACTTATTTTCCTCCTTTACTTTGTATAGCCAGTCTCTATCTGAGTACTATTGCTTCTGCAGACAGAGCATTTTCCAAATCCATAAACTTTTTCTGCATAACTCACAGGCCTCTGCCTGAGTTGAAACTTTTATCACAGAACCAAAGATTCTTAAAATTTCAAGGACATGAAATGGCATCTAAATCAACCCAGGATATAAATTCCCTCTATACTAGAGTATCCCTGACTGACAGCCACTCTGTCTCAGCAGAAACAATTGCAACAAAGGGACGAGGGAGCAAGATTTAGTTTATGGGCAGCCTATGTTGCATGCTAACTGAATGACTATGACATAATCACTTGACTATTTATTTGTCAAATAAAAATAAAAACATTGGGCTTCCTGGGTGGCGCAGTGGTAGAGAGTCTGCCTGCCAATGCAGGGGACATGGGTTCATGCCCCCGTCCAGGAAGATCCCACATGCCGTGGAGCGGCTGGGCCCATGAGCCATGGCCGCTGAGCCTGCGCGTCCGAAGCCTGTGCTCCGCAACAGGAGAGGCCACAACAGTGAGAGGCCGGCGTACCGCAAAAAATATAAAAAAATAAAAAATAAAAATAAAAATAAAAATAAATAAAAACATTATCCATTTACATAGACCCTTGTGTAAAACTCTTTATAACCTCTGAAAAATCTATAAAATGTGCTATCATAATTTAATTCATTCTTTATTATTTTACCATTCAGCCTACTCCACTTCTATTCATCTCTGGTTATTATAAGTCTCCCTTGCTCCCTTAGAAATGGCCAAAGATGGTTCCATAAAGCTCCACCTAGAATGACAGAACAGTCTACTGGTATTGTTGCCCCTGAGTGTCATGAGGAACAGATGGATGGCCATGTCAGTAAGATCAGGCATAGCTACAGTATCAGTAAGGAACAATGCCTATTAGATAATAACAAGGTGTTAACTTATTTCAAAATCTTGATGGAACATTACTGATTGTGCCAATATAATCTCTTAGTTCCTGATTTCTTCCAGCCAAGGCCTGTACCTCTTAAGATTAAATACACAAGTTTGAGGTATGGTATAATAAAACTGCTACTTTAAAAGAGGTCCAGGGCTTCCCTGGTGGCGCAGTGGTTGAGAGTCTGCCTGCCGATGCAGGGGACACGGGCTCGTGCCCCGGTCCGGGAAGATCCCACATGCCATGGAGCGGCTGGGCCCATGAGCCAGGGCCGCTGAGCCTGCGCATCCAGAGACTGTGCTCCGCAACAGGAGAGGCCACAACAGTGAGAGGCCCGCGTACCACAAAAAAAAAAAAAAAAAAAAAAAAAAAAAAGAGGCCCAGACAGCTAAATACTGGACTGCTCTGTTGAAGGCTGCTCAAACTCTGCAATATTCCATTTTTCATAATGTTAGGACCCACATATGGTAGACACTTCTTTCTAATTTCATACCCTTTATCTGCTGCCATAAACTGGTTTGGTAGACCTTCACTAGCAGATTGGTGGCAATTATTTTACCCCGAACTTTTAAATCCTGGCATTCCAATTAGCTGCATGCATACATACCTCCCTCCATAAGGCCTACCCATTCTCCATCTGTATGTTCAACTCCCCCTGCACACCCACACTAGGATTTTCACCCCTGTCACAGCACAGACATTCTGTTTTACACCATGGTAAGCCATTTTCTTGCCTATCTTTCCTAATGAGTCATAAGCTCCTTAGATGCCTGATAATATGATGAATGAATGAGGTAAACAACAAAGGAATCATTTAACAAATGCAATAGAAAGAATACTTCTGTTTTTCCCTCAGCTGTTTTTTGTTTTATATTTTTAATAATTTCTGTCTTCCAAATAGAATATTCCTGATCCTGACTGATCAATCAAGAAATCTAAATTGATTTATTGTCATTTAAATTTCATTTTAATATAATATTTCAGTACAACTCCAAACTCAGTAAAAGCCTAAGGGTATAGATGTGTTGTGTGAGGAAGCATTCAAGATGCTCACAGTTGGAAAGTGACCTTTGTTTCTAGAAATGGCTGGTTGTTGAAGAGAGATATACCAGGGCCACATTTATCAGTCAAAGGTTATTAAAAAAACCATAGGATAAATATAATGAATAGGCCTGGACTATCTTATTTAATTAAAGATTTTGAGGAAAAAAATTCATATTTATAATCAAATAAATATGGAGAGATTATATGTTTATATACAATGTAATAAAGTAAACATGTATAATAGAAAGGAATTTTCACATTTTTAAAATAAGAAATATAAAAATATTGCAATTTTCAGCCTATGCTTCCAGCCCCTAGGGACTTTTGTTCAGTCTTCTGTATTTCTAGAACATTGGTAGAAAACTGTAATCCATAAAGGGAATGAAAATAGTTGTAAGAGCAAATGGAGGACAAGTAATTGATACATCCAAGTAAGCTGATATAGTATATGATTACACAAAAGATTATCTTACCCCTCTTTTTAATCTGCTTGTTGTCCCTCCTGAATATAAACCTGGGATTGATTTATTCTATACATATGTTTTCCCTCACTATAATACAGGCACTGACCAGGCAGTGAAAGTACAAAGATAAATGTGACAGGGCTTCTTGCCTGGAGGAGCTTTCTGACTAGTCAGTGGTGATGGGCATGCATCCAAGTGGCACAGGGGTTATGATGCAGTGAGGCCCAAGAAAGAGGGCAGTCAGAACAGTCTTCCTGAAGCAAATATCCATGCATTATTCTTTGGGATTTTAAAATTGAGCAAATCGGGGAAAACATCAATTCTCAAGTAAGCCCCAGAGAAATCTTTTCTGAGTTCCCAACACTTTCTGTGAATAAACATTCAATAGTTGATCTGTTGCAGATAGGATTCTGTAAATAAATTCAGACATGACCTTCATTTGCTATGTGCTGTGGCAGGAATAACGAAGCTCCTACAACCACCGAGAGCCCCTGGTTCCATTATAGCAGCAACACTGGCTTCTTAGAAAAGCCACAGACCACTGGCAGAAGGGATTTGAAATACTTTAATATTTCTTTTAAAGCCATGGCAACCATGAAACAATTGTAGAAATAGAAGGTTTGATTTCTTGACATATTTTTTTTCGTGTCTGGTATTCTGAATTTGCACATATAAAAACTCTTATAAAATTTATTATGTTGAAAGGTAAAAACAACATTATACTTTATTTTATTCCATACCTTTATATAAGCCATGAATAAGACAAATCACCACATTAATGAATAGCTTTTTACCTCTCTGAAAATAATATCTGGATTTTTCAGTCCTTGATTTTTACAGACCATGGCCAATGGCCTCAAAACAGCTGCATGAGTTTACTAAAAAACATTTTTCAGGATTCACTAATCGATTTAGAAGCAGCAGTATTATGCTTTCATGACTGAAACTAAAAAATGAAATAAATTTCCTTTCTGTACATCTTTTCTCTAGGATTTAATAACTTACTGCTTAATATTATTTCAGTGACCTTTCTTGTCATATTTATTCACATCTGAAGGAGAATAAGAGTAAATTCTTAAACAGAATAAAAAGACAGAATTCATTTACCTTTAAAAAAAGAAAAGGGAAAAAAACACATATTTGTCTTTATGTTTTTTATCAACAGCCAAAATGTATGTATGTCATCTAGCTCCATAATGGAATTATATATTGTTCAGAGCACTATGTACAAAGATTTTATTATAATTAATGATTTTGACATCACAATGATTAATGTACTATTATTGGAAAATCAATTGTTTGAAATAAGTTTAGAAAATGATTCAGTTGAAACATGATTGAGGTTGCATCTAAATAAAATGTCTAAGTACCAGTGAAGGATGAATCATGACTTTTAACTCAAAATGTATTGTTTTACATTTCCCACATACTCTCTAACAACAAGATTAGCTCTAAAAATGAGTGAGTGGAAGTTCTATCTCTATATCTAGTATTGCCAAACATTGAGAAATTTATGTTTTAATACTAACACGTTCATGAAGAATCACTGACAAATCTGGGCTTTTGCATTTGCTGATTTCATTGGAAGCACCAGCCATTGGGACACTGTTTTCCATAGACTGGTCAAAGCACCTGCTTATAACACCAAAGGTTTTATTTTGTGCTTCTTTCATTATTATGTAGTGACCAGTTTTGTTGCTCTGTTGCCTCATTGCAACTTAAACATGACCAATAATATCTATATGTATGCTGTTGGTCATAAACTAAATCTGTGACAAAGCCTTAAAGAAAATCAACTCAAGACAGATGCCCTCCTGATTAGAGCCTCCTATATCATGAATTCCTGGCAAGGAGGAACACTGTTGCCTTTTTTGTTGAATCCCCAGTGCCTGGCACATAGTTTTGATAAACAGATGTTTGTAGAATAAAACTTAACCATTGGTTAAGTTTATCAACATAAAATATGAAGAATATCCTGAGTTCTGAAGTTAATGTTACTGCTAGCTGCCCTTCCTCTGAATTTCTATAGCACTTGCCTAGAAAACACATAGGAAACTCTGCACTGCCTTAAATTATATACATTTTTCTTTTTTTTCTTTTCTTTCTTTTTAAATCTGATATATGCCATCTGTTTAAAGAGACTCTAAACACCTGGAGAATAGGAGCTCTGTCATATGTTTCTTTATAATCCCAAACATTCTTATAAAGCACAAAGTTCAAGAAATAAACTCAGATTGAAACATAAAGTTCTACTTTCTTCCCAAAGTATACTTATTCTCTTATAATCTTATAGTTTTATTAATGAATTTGAACACTTACAATAAGGGCAATTTATTAACTAAATCTACTGAATTCACATGAATATCAAGATAAGATTAATCAGGGTCTTATGATTTTAAAGCTATTTGGAGATAGAAAGATCATTTTCAAGAGGAAATTCTTGGCGCATAGTGACCTAAATAGAGTTCCTTCCCCCTCCACTCGACATTAAGCTATATGTCTTTCTGTCCAAATACCTCCTTGGATCTACAGGTTTAAGTGAGACTTTGAGCTCACTCTGCATAAGGAAATAATGTGGGACTTAATCCAAGTGTCAGGCCAAGGACAAAGAATGGAAAGCGACAGGTACTGGGAAGATTTTGCCACTTAGGGTTCCAAAGGCAAAGTTGCCATGAGCCCCTTAAGACTGTGGTGGGTGTTCCTGACCTTAGAAAGACCAAAAAGGAGTTAATAGGAAACTGAATTTTTCTTGCACTTGAGGTTTGGAGGAAAACAACATCAAAGAGGCTCTGCCAGGTCCCTCAATAGGCAATTGACAGCCTGCCTACCCCTAAAATGGAAGACCACAGGGATGGAAACGAATCAGCCACGTCCCACCACCTCTGGAATCCCACAGTTTAAAATATCCGCACAGCAAGACCTGAGCTGTAGTAAGCCAACAAAGAAAAATTACATCTAAAAGAGGCCATCAGCCAAAAGAATCACTTAACAAGTTCCCAATGAAACAGAACTGCTGGAGGAGACAAAGTAACCCTGAATTAAAAAGTAATAATAAGAGCACCAAAAGAGATTCCAAAATTTGAGTACTTCTCACTACCTCCACCACAATTACCATATTCTATGTCACCATCCTCTCTTGTCAGTGTTATTGCAATACCTCCTATTGTTCTCCTTATTGTCTCTTCTTCACACAGAAGCCAGATTTTTTTATTGAAAAAGCAAGTCAGAGAGGAGGCACTGTGGAAGATTTTGGCTGCACAGGCTTGGTTTGTGAATCTCCCAAGACTCCTCATAAAAACAGAGAGAGCAACTAGGAAAGCAAAAACAAAGACCCACAGATAAGGTATATAATAAAACTAGATGACAAGATATCCACAAATCACAAAGTATAGGGAGGTGATAAAAACCACTGAAATTCATGTGGTATCAGCATTTATGTGGGAAGAAGTGGAGAGAAAGCACATAGGCTTCTGTTAGTCCTGAGCAGGGAAGCCCTAAAATCATGAATAAGTACCCTCTAGGAAGTGCAAGGGACCAATCCAAGAGTTACAGTGGAAACTTTTTAAATTCACAGTGAGCGAAGAAAACTACAATGGACTGTACTATAATGGTGCCAGAACAGTCTGGGCCTTATAAATGCTTGATACTGACAAATCAAAATTTCTTTTCAATAGAAAACCCTACACTATAGAAAAATTGCTTTTAGTAGGATACAAATTGAACAGGACAGGTAAAAATGGACAAAGAGACAAGACAGGGAAATATGGACAAAGAAAGAGATCCATACAACTGCAGGAGAGACACAAAGGAGGTAGAGCTCTGAAAATATGAGGGCATATTTTAATCACTTTGCAAAAATGACAGAAGAAATATTTTAACAAGGGGTCAGAAAACTATAGCCCAGTGGGTGAATGTATCCTGTGGACTGTTTTTTCTATGGTCCCACAAGGTAAGAGTGGGAAGAAGGAGGAGGAGGAGGAGGAGGAGGAGGAGGAGATGAAGGGAAGAAGGAGAAGGAGGAGGAGAAGGAGGAGGAGACAAAGGCCTTATGTAGCCAGCAAAGCATAACATATTTACTATGTGGCCCTTTATATAAAACTTTTGCCAACCCCTGCTCTAGCAGAATGGAGCTATAAATGCTATGTTGACTACTCTTCCTCCTAAAAGTAGATGAAAGATAAGCAATATGAAAGAATCAAGGCAAAGCAGTTTTGAGGAAAAAAAAATAAGGAACAGAATGATGTTTCTGCATATATACCCACAAAACAGATGAAAACTATAAGTAAACTTATAGCCTAATATTTCAAAATGAGAATAAAGAAACTTTTAAAAAATTATAAAAGAAAAATATAGATTAGAATTTTTTTTAAGTCAAAACCAAAGTGATTAGAGAAAGGAAAAATTTGAAAAGAGAGGTGACAGACTCTGGGAAGAATTAGAAATGAACCAAAAATTATTTCATAAATGAAGACTAAGGATGAACACAAGAGTGAATAAATACAACATACTAAAACATCAGAGAGTTATTTAAGAATTATTACAGAAAGAGAAGGTACAAGCCATATGTATATATAGCACACAGTGAAAATTCTAATATCACTGTAATTGGAGTCCCAGAAAGAAAGAGTGCAGAGATAAGTTTTGAAGGTACAATGATTTTACTGCTTTTGTCTTTTGCTTGTCTCTAAAACTTTTGATCTTGCTATCAAATCTGAATGAAAGCCTTGCTGGGTAGAGTATTCTTGGTTGTAGGTTTTAGAGACAAGCAAAAGCGAAAAGAGTCCAGAACCACCAAATGAGCTTTACAAGAGATGTTCAAGGGACTTCTCAAAGTGAAAAACAAAAGACCAGAACTATAGACATGACAATTATGAAAGGAAAAATCTCATTGGTAAAAGCAAATACACAGTTAAGGTAGTAAATCAACCATGTACAAAGCTGGTGGAAAAGTTAAAAGACAAAAGTAGTAAAATCATTTATATCTGCTATAAGTAGTTAAGAGATACACAAAACAAAAATGTAAAATATGATGTCAAAAACAGTAATCATGGGAGAAGGGAATAAACATGCAGGGAAATTAAGTAATCAGCAACTTAAAATAAGCACACTTATATATAGATTGCTATTTATAAACCTCATGGTAAACACAAACAAAAATCTGTAATAGATACGCACACTAAAAAGAGAAAAGAATCCAAATATAACACTAAAGATAGTCATCAAATCATGAGGGAATAGAACAAAAGAAGAAGAAAGGAACCAAAACAAACTACAAAAACAACTCTAAATCAATTTAAATGGCAATAAGTACATACATGTCAATACTTAAATATATATGGACTAAATGCTCCAATCAACACACACAGAATAAATGAAAGGATTATAAAAACAAAATCCACAGATATGTTACCTACAAGATTCACTTCAAATCTAAAGATAAACAGAGACTGAAAATGAGGGCATGGAAAAAGGTATTCCATGCAAATGGAAATCAAAAGAAAGCTGGAATAACAATATTTACATCAAACAAAATAGACTTTAAAACAAAGATTATAATTAGAGACAACGAAGGACATTACATATGATAGAGGGATCAACTCAAGAAGATGTAACAATTGTAAATACATAGGCACCCAACATAGGAGCACCTAAATACATAAAGCAAATATTAACATATATAAAGGAACATAAATTGACAGTAACATAAATTGACAATAACACAGTAATAGTAGGGGGACTTTAACACCCCCACTTACATCAATGGACAGATCACCCAGATAGAAAATCAATAATGAAACACTGTCATTAAATGACACATTAGAGCAGATGGACTTAATAGATACATACATAGAACATTCTGTCCAAAAGCATGTGGAACATTCTCCAGGATAGATCACATGCTAGAACACAAAACAAATCTCAGTTAATTTAAGAAAACTGAAATCATATCAAGCATCTTCTCTGACAATAATGCTATGAGACTAGAAATCAACTACAAGAAAAAACTGCAACACTCATAAACATATGGAGGCTAAAAAATATGCTACTAAATAGCTAATGGATCACTGAAGAAATCAAAAAATACCTGGAGACAAATGAACATCTAAACACAATGATCCAAAATCTACAGGATGCAGCAAAAGCAGTTCTAAGGGACTTGAGGAGTTTACAGTGATACAAGCCTACCTCAGAAAACAAGAAAAATCTCACATAAACAACCTGACCTTATACCTAAAGGAATTAGAAATGAAGAACAAACAAAACCCAAAGTTAGTAGAAGGAGAGAAATCATAAAGACCAGAGAAGAAATAAATGAAATACAGACTAAGAAAACAACAGAAAAGATCAACAAAACTAAGAGCTTGTTCTTTGAAAAGATAAACAAAACTGATAAACCTTTAGCCAGGCTCATCCAAGAATAAAAGAGGGCCCAGATCAATAAAATCAGAAATAAAAAAGATGTTACAACTTACACCACAGAAATAAAAAGGATCATATGAGATTACTTCAAACAACTATAAGCCAATAAAATGTACAACCAGGAAGAAATGAACAAATTCCTAGAAATGTACAGTCTGAATCAGGAAGAAATAGAAAATATGAACAGACAGATTATCAGTAATGAAATTGAATCAGTAATTTAAAAATTCCCAAAACAAAAGTCCAGGAACAGAGAATTTTACAAGTGAATTCCACTAAACATTTATAGAAAAGTTAACATCTATCCTCAAACTACTCCAAAAAACTGAAGAAGAAGGAACACATCCAAACTTATTCTACAGGGCCAATATCACACTGATACCAAAACCAGACAAAGATATCACACAAAAAAAGAAAATTACAGGCAAATATTGCTGATGAACACAGATGAAAAAATCCTCAATAAAATATTAGCAACCTGACTTCAGCAACACATTAAAAGGATCATACACTATGATCAAGTGGCATTTATCCTAGAGATACAAAGATTGTTCAATATCCACAAATTAATCAATGTGATACACCACATTAACAAATTAAAGAATAAAAGTCATATTATCATCTCAGTAGACGTGAGGAAAGCTTTTAATTCTATTCATTTTTGATAAAAACTCTCAAAAAAGTAGGTATAGAGGAAATATACACTTCAGTGTAATAAAGGCCTAATATGATAAGCCCACAGCTAACATTCTCAATGGTGAATAGCCAAAACATTTCCTCTAAGATCAGGAACAAGACAAGGATGCCTATTTTCACTGCTTTTACTCAACAGAGTATTTGAAGTCCTAGCCACAGCAATCACACAAGAAGAAGAAATAAAAAGTATCTAAATTGGAAAGGAAGAGGTAAAACTGTCGCTGTTTGCAGATGATATGAAAATCCTAAAGATGCCAACAACAACAAAAAACCTATTAGAACTCATCAATGAATTCAGTAAGTTGCAGGATGCAAAATTATTATACAGAAATCTGTTGCATTTCTGTATACTAATAATGAACTGTCAGAAAGAATAAGAAAAGAATCTCATTTACAGCTGCATCAAAAATGATAAAATACCTACAAATAGATTTAATGAAGGAGGTAAAAGACTTCTACTCAGAAAACTATAAGACAATGATGAAGGAAATTATAGACAACGTAAACAAATGAAAAGATATACCATGCTCATAGATTGGAAGAATAATATTATTAAAAATGACCATGCTACCAAGGCAATCGACATATTCAGCACAATCTCAATCAAAATAGCAATGGCATTTTTCACAGAACTAGAACAAATAATTCTAAAATTTGAATGGAAATACAAAAGACCCCAAATAGCCAAAACAATCTTGAGAAAGAACAAAGCTGCAAGTATCAAGCACCCTGGTTCAAACCATACTACAAAGCTATAGTAATCAAAGCAGTATGGTACTGGCACAAAAACAGACACATAGATCAATGGAACAGAATAGAATCCAGAAATGACCCCATATTTCATATGTTCAATTAATCTATGACAAAGGAGGCAAGAATATAATGGGGAAAAGAAAGCCTCTTCAGTAAGTGGTGTTTGGAAAGCTGGACAGCTACATGCAAAAGAACTAAACTGGATGACTTTTTCATGCCATATACAAAAAGAAACTCAAAATGAATTAATGAGTTAAATGTGAGACCTGAAACCATAAAA
This sequence comes from Mesoplodon mirus, assembly GCF_964341445.2. Lineage (NCBI taxonomy): Eukaryota > Metazoa > Chordata > Mammalia > Artiodactyla > Ziphiidae > Mesoplodon > Mesoplodon mirus. The sequence continues at coordinate 19,635,192 of NC_138982.1, read as the reverse complement.
CTCCTACATAAAAATATGGGCAGTATGCTCTTTGACACTGGTATTAGCAACATTTTTTTGGATCTGTGTTTTCAGGCAAGGGAAACAAAAGCAAAAATAAACAAATGGGACCTAGTCAAACCAAAAAGTTTTTGCATAGTGCAGGAAACCATTTACAAAACCAAAAGGCAACCTACTGAATGGGAGAAGATATGTGTAAAAGATATATTTAATCAGGGGTTAATATCCAAGACATTTTTCCAAGAAAGACATACAGCCAGCCAACCAACACATTAAAAGATGCTCGACATCACTAATCATCAGGAAAATGCAGATTAAGACCACAGTAAGATATCACCTCATACCTGTCTGAATGTCTATCATCAAAAAGACAACAAATAACAAGTGTTGGCAAGGATGTGGAGAAAAAGGGACCCTCTTGCACTATTGGTGGGATTGTAAATTGGTGCAAACATTATGGAAAACAATATGGAGTTTCCTCAAAAAATTAAAAATAGAACTGCCATATGACTCAGTAATTTCACTTCCTGGTATTTATCAGAAAAAAACAAAAACATTAATTTGAAAAGATATATGCACTCCATGTTCACTGCAGCATTATTTATAATAGCCAAGATATGGAAGCAACCTAAGTGTCTATCACTAGACATATGGATAAAGAAGCTGTGAGATAGATAGATAGATACAGACACATATATGTATGTATGTGTACACAGACACACAAAATAGTACAATACTCAACCATTAAAAAGTGAAATCTTGTCATTTGGGACAACATGAATGGATCTAGAGTGTATTAATCTATGTAAAATAAGTCAGACAGAGACAAATACCGCATGAGCTCACTTACATGTCGAATCTAAAGAGCAAAAACAAACAAAACAAAACAAAAACACATCATAGATACAGGGAACAAATGGGTGGTTGCTAGAAGGTGAGGCATGACTGGGTGGGTGAATAGTTATAGGGGATTAAGGTGCATATAATAAGTCACAAGAATGAATATACAGCATAAGGAATATGGTCAATTACACCGTAATAAGTTTGTGAGGGGACAGACGGTTAGTAGAGTTATCATGTTGATCAATCCATAATGTACGCAAATGTCACATCATTATGTAGTACACATAAAACTAACAAAATAGTGTACTATCAACTATATTTCAATAAAAACAAAAAATATTGTATGTTAACTCTGTAAGTTTATAAACTTCTTGAAGAGGATGATTTCCTAGCAAAAGATAAAATTACTAAATTTGACGTTAAGAATAAGTCAAAAATTTGAATAAACTTATTATAATAAAGAAGTTGGAAAACTTGTATTATTGAAAAAGGAATTCCATTGGGGATTCAAAGGAGCATAGTTGTGAGCACTGATTTGAAGAAAAATAAAACAAAACATTTTTATGTTTGTATCTATTTAAGTTGGCAGCCCTCAATAAAACATTCACAACTGCCAGGAAGAGCAACTTTACCAGTGTCTAGAAAAGTGGCTGTTGGGCATACCCTATTACCTAGCAAATCCCTGCAGAGGCTTTCCCACGAGAGCATATGGAGCTATGATCATGAATATTCACTGCAGCGATACTTGGCAATAGTGAAGATTTGTAAGTAATCTAAATTTTATGGGAGGGGGATAAATAAATACCTTGTGATGCATTCAAGCAAATTAACATAATGCAGCAGTAAAATGGATACAGTTCAAAATGTTGAGTGAAAAAAGCAAGCTGTAGAAAAATACATCAGTATGTGAAACCACTTATGTAAATTTTAAAAAATAAATACAACAATGACTACATATTTGTTTCAGACACATATATATGTAATGAAAACATTAAAATATGAACTGGATACACAGTAACATCACAAGGATCGCCTCCAGAGAGAAGAGGAAGCCCATACACTAGAAGGGAAACAATGGGATTTCAACTTTAATTTTCATCATTTGAAAAAATATCTGAAATAAACATGACAAAATGTCAACATGTTTTAAAATTCTGGAAATATGCAAATTTTTGTATGATTCTTAGTCAAAGTTTTAAATTTATATTGACTCCCTAAAGCCCTTTTCTGCATCCTTTTCCTTCTGTATGGTCTCACTTTCCTGAGAGGTACCCGATATTGTCTCCTTCCCCATAGCAACTTGCCGAAAGAAATCTAATATCTGCCATTGGTATTTAGTGTAAATTAAAGCAGCTTATTACTCTCAGAGATATCTAATTATCTAACTGTTGAATCTATATCCATATGTACTTTCCAAACATTACAAATATCAGAGAACAGGTGGTTGCATCTTTGTAACTGTAGTGTTGTTTTCCTGGGAAAGTGGTTTTCCCCAGGTTCCTGAAATCACATCTGCCAGGCAACCGTTTATATGCTTGTGTGTAATTCAAGGCTAGCTCAATAGAAATCAATTAACTTGAGGGTTGTTTTATTATTAAATTAATGCAAGAGACTTGTGTAAGGAGATTCTGGTATTCACAATACTGCATATAATTGCATGAACACATGTCTCAGTTCGCCAGATGGATAAGTTGACCAAACATATGACAAATCTCAGTTTTACTTACAGAGACAATGTTTTGCTGAAGGATATACAGTAAGAGAAAGATAGGTAGAGGGATGGTTCAGTTTGGAATTAGGCACCTGATGCTCTCAAGGCTGCTTCTCTTTCAGAGGGACCAGTAGGCTATGTCCCTATAATGTGCAAGCTGCAAAGTAGGATATAACTCATTGACTGTACACATGCAGGCAGGCTGTCATAAGCTGGAACAGAAAGCCAGTAACTTCCCTATTTGCATTGAATTTCGATTTTTATCTCGGTTTACTTTAAATAATTTTTGATATAATTCAAGATTCTTTTAACGAGTACAAACAACAGTTTTGTAACATAACAAGCAGTTTCTCCATTGGCAAATTCACTGGAAATCTCCCAGAATATAATTTCTTTTGAAAACTGCTTTGTGAGTCCTCCCACTGCCAATATGTCTATACAAAAAACAAACAAAAAAAACCCCCCAAAAAACAAACCTCAATTTGATAACCCATGCAATTTAATAGAATATTCATTGTTTATCCATTCTTAAAATGTAAAGAAATCCATTCAATTGAAGCTTACCTCTTAGCATTACCAAAACTGTAAGGAAAAAAGTCGATTTAAAAAATGAATTCAATATTAGGGAATATTCTAAGTTAACAGAATATTAAAGTCATGACAATTTATTATGTTGATTTTTAAAATGCAATCTATGTATATATTATATAACTGATAAGGTATAAAAATAGATATTTATACTAAGATTCAATTTTTGCTAATGTTTGGGGACAAGAATTATAAAAAGAGAATTTAAAGCATAACCTCCATTCTAAAATCTTTACAAGTGTTACAGGACATTAGTAAATTTGATAGTTCTTTTCCAAGCATAATGAGAAATTATAATTTATGATGGAGCTAGAATAATGGAAAGTAAACATTATTGTAAACACATTTGTGCTTGGTTTATCAAATTCCAAGGCTATAAAATGGGTGCTAATAATATTTACATAAATTTTTGTATTTATATAATTACATTTAAAATTTAGAAAATATCTGGCACACAAATGTTAGTATTTCTCCTTCCTAACCTTGGCAACATTTGATTAGGGAAGATGAGAATTGGAGGAAGAATCAAAAGAAATACAGTCTTTGACAATATAAACTAAAATAGTAATCCAAGTATTATTTACTAACACAAATTTCTCTCAGGAACAGAAAATAGCTTTATTTAAATAAGACCAGTCTTTTTTTTCTTTTTACCTTTTGACCCCCTTCACCCATTTCTCCCACTCCCAACCCCCTACCTCTGGCAACCACCACTCTGTCCTCCATATCTGTAAGCTTGATTTTTTGTTTGCTTGTTTTTAAGATCCTACATATAAGACAGATAATATGGTATTTTGTCTTTCTCTGTCTGATTTATTTCACATAGCATAATGCCCTAGAGGTCCATCGATATTGTTGCAAATGGCAAGATTCCATTCTTTTTATGGCAGAATAATATTCCACTATAATATATATACACCATAATTTCTTTATCCATTCATCGATCAATGTACACTTATGTTGTTTCCATATCTTGGCTATTGTAAACAATACTGAGGTGAACATGGGGGTACCTATATCTCTTCGAGTCAGTGTTTTCATTTTCTTTGGATAAATAACTAGAAATGGGTTTCTGGATCTTATGGTAGTTCTATTTTTAAATTTTTGAGGAACTTCCATACTGTTTTCCATAGTGGTGATGCTAATTTACTACTCTTATTTCCTTAATGCCAACCAGTTTTATTTAATGATTAAATATTTTCTTTCATTATATTTTTTGTATGTTGCTTAAGAACTCAACTGCACAACAGCCTGATGTATGTAGAAATAAGCAAAACCAAACATTTAAAATATATTCTTTTATTCAGTTAATCAATACTTATTGAGGGCAGACATTCAATTATGTGTGCTAGGAATTGGGGATAGAATATGGTCCCTGCTCTGAAAGAGAACGTGGTATGCATAGGGTTCAATAATTGTAAAGGTAAACTCACCACCTGATATTATTCCAGGAATCTGACATGTATTAATGTGTAGCTTCACATAACCTGAGAATAGATCTTATAAAAATGTCTTTAGGGCTTCCCTGGTGGCGCAGTGGTTGAGAATCTGCCTGCCAATGCAGGGGACACGGGTTCGAGCCCTGGTCTGGGAAGATCCCACATGCCGCGGAGCAACTAGGCCCGTGAGCCACAACTACTGAGCCTGCGCGTCTGGAGCCTGTGCTCCGCAACAACAGAGCCCACAATAGTTAGAGGCCTGCACACCGCGATGAAGAGTGGCCCCCGCTTGCCGCAACTAGAGAAAGCCCTCGCACAGAAACAAAGACCCAACAGAGCTAAAAAAATAATAATTAATTAATTTTAAAAAATGTCTTTAAGTTTCCTAATGTAATGTCAGATTTGCTATATTTTTAGTATATTAATTATTCCATGGAGATTTTCTGTGCAATTCATTTTAACAAACATTTATTGAGTGGTAAGATTATTTAACTTCTTGAACCTCAGTATCTCCATGTATAAAAGAGGCTGCTAACAGGATCTAACTGGTGGCAGTGTGAGGGTTAAATGATATCATACCTATCAGCTTATCCTTAGTTTAGATGTCAGTAGAAAAACATTTCCCAGTTTCACTCTCATTATCCAGAAGGGGTTCACATGCACAGTTGAACCAACCATCATCAAGAGGAATAGAATTACTTATAACTTTGAGACATAGGAGGAAAAGTAGACACACAAATAAAACTGGGTTTTACCAGCAAGGAAGAAAGGAGGAATGGCTATGGGAATGCCACCATGCATGTATGCCAGAGCAGTGATGACTTCCTTCAAACAGACTATGGTGAGTGTTAGGGGAATTCAATCTAGGAAGGAGACTTTGACCAAGGTTCTCCTAGAACAAGCATGGATTTACTGAGGGCAGGTATTAAGGTAGATACAATTGTAAGGTCAGAAGACATAGAGCCCTTAATGCAAGTCTGAAGCTCACTGACCAGAATACAAGTCTTGGGAAAATTGGTGAAAACAAACATAATCCCACTTTTCTAGGAACTGAATTTAGGTTGTAAATGCATGAACACAAATCAGAGTAAAGTGACTGGAATTACAGTATGGGAAAGAAATTTTGTCACAGAAAAAAAGGCAAGTCCATCTCCTTGGGATATTACCCAGGAAGGAATGGGTTAACCACTAGCGTATCCTCCCTCCCAGCCACAAGCACGCTTAAGTAAAGCTTGACCCTTAATCAAACTTTTTTCAATACCAACTGCAGCAATGTATCCATTGGAAACAGATGTCCCTGAGCATATTGAACCTGGTTGTCAGGACTGTTTACTGTATAGCTCAGTAAATTATGGACCACAGCTAAGCTATGAATGAAAGCTAAATCCACATCCTTCTGGGTGCTAGAGAACTGACAAAGTATTTAAGTTGAAAGGATCCAAGACCTTGAAGCTGTCCTGTGTTGATGCAACCCAAACACACACCAGTTGTCATCCCTAATGACCAAAACACATCCCACATGGTAACTAGGATAGTGAAGCTGCAGCTGGGAATCTGAAGCCTCCATGATGCTATTTTATGCATGATTCTGTGCTCCCTGTACTCTATACTTTCTTAAAATTATGAGCTTTGTGCTGAATAAGCCTATTCTGTTTTATGAGTTTGAATAATCTAAAACTGATACCCACTCTGGTGGTCTTATAGACATGTAATATGAATAAAATGGCCATGAATAAAGTCTTGGTACTGAGCCAACTACTAAGCAGGTGTTATCTGATGTACACCTAACTAGTAATAGCATTGGTTCCATGGTCTTGGGTGAGAATGAGTCTCAAGATGAATGGACAAAATTTAAATGTCCCAGATTTAACAGTTAAAGAGTGGGTTGACAAGGTGTTGTTGACAAAGAAATAAGTAGAAAACTTCAATTCTATTCATATGTTTATACCTTAGTGAATTAACACTATAGTGCAATGAAAAGAGTCCTTCTGAGAGAAGCACCATTAGAATGTGAAATTGATAATGTACTATTCTGGAGAAGGTACAGAAAAGTGCCTTTCACCTTAAGTTTCGCAATTAGATAGCTGTTTACTTCAAATCTTTCGAATTTTTCCTAAAGGCATTAGCGATCATTTACTGACCCAGATGAGCCCTACATTAACTAGCTGAGTTGGAATATGCTGTTTTAGTTCATAAAAAAGTTAAAAATAGAATTACCATATCATCCAGCAATTCTACTTCTGGGTATATACCCAAAAGAACTGAAAACAGACTCAAAGAAATATTTATACAACTATTTTCATAGCACCATTATTCACGATAGCCAAAATGTAGAAGCAACCCAAGTGTCCACTGATGGACAATGACGATAGAAAAACAAGTGTGATATACACATGCAATATAATATTATTTGGCCTTAAAAAGGAAGAAAATTCTGACAGATGCTACAACATGGATGATTCTCAAGGACATTATGCTAAGTGAAATAAAACAGACAAATACAAATACTGTATGATTTCACTTATAGAAGGTATCTAGAGTAGTCAAATTCATAGATTACAAAGTAGTATGGTGGTGGCCAGGGGCTGAGGTTAGTGGGAATGGACTCTTTTGCAAGATGAAAACGGTTCTGGAGACAGATGGTGGTGATGGTTACACACGTGAATGTACTTAATGCCACTAAAACATATACTTAAAATGTTCAAGATGGTAATTTTTATGTTATGTGTATTTTACCACAATTTAATTTTTTAATGGGAAAAAATGCTGTCTTAATACTCATCATCTACTTGAAGTTCCCATCAAATTTAACAGTTAGGCACTTTAATAAAGAGAAAATAAATGAGAAGAGAGGAAAAGGGGAGGAGAGGGGGTGGGAGGAAACAGAGGAAAGGGGAGAAGAGGTGAGCAGGGGAGGGAGGGTCCTTGCTTGGCCTGTACACAGGCGGTTATGAGTCAGTTCAGTATGCTAGATACCCTGGAGGAGAATTCCACAACACCCAGGAGTCACAGCAGCTCCTTCACTCCTTCCGTGGATGCAATTTATACCAATTATATGCACCCAAATAAGTGTCTGAATGCCTGGATTATATTAAACTACTCTCACAACATGATTGAGTGGCATAAAAAGAAACAGCAGATTCACGATGACACTAACAATGCAAGCACAGGACAGAAACAAGAAAATGATGAAGCTGAAACTTCCCAATTCTAGCATGAGTTATGATGTCATCAGTAACATAAGACGTAAAAACGTAAACAAACAAATATTTAATCAGATCTGACAAGAAGTATGCCAGTCTCAAAAACTATAAAAAATACTGCTTAGAATACAAATTTTTGTCCACTATACTTGAAGATGAACATGAATCTAAGAATATGCTGTTGTTTGAGACATTAACTAATAATTGGTATATTTATAAAAAATATACGTTTTTAGTAAGTGCATACATGCGGGTTCAAACTCAAATTTTCAATGAAGGAGTAAGCCATCAAAATAATATGGAGGGCTTCCCTGGTGGCGCAGTGGTTAAGAATCCGCCTGTCAATGCAGGAGACACGGGTTCAAGCCCTGGTCCAGGAAGATCCCGCATGCTTCAGAGCAACTAAGCCTGGGTGCCACAACTACTGAGCCACAATTACTGAAGCCCGTGAGCCTAGAGCCCGTGCTCCACAAGAGAAGCCACCGCAATGAGAAGCCTGCGCACCACAATGAAGAGTAGCCCCCACTCGCCACAACTAGAGAAAAGCCCACGCGCAGCAACGAAAACCCAATGCAGCTAAAAATTAATTAATTAATTTTTAAAAAAAGAATCTAACAGAGCAGAAACCAAAATTTTAAATTATAATAATAATATGGAGACTACTGCTTCAGGCAAATGGGCTGATAAATTATAGATCATATTCAGGTTAGAAATCTTAGTTATATCCATTTTAATAAATCTAGTAAATATAGATTTATATACCATTTAATATCAGGTAGTACACAACTTATGATATTAAATAAAAGCCTGATTGACTATAGTTTTATTAGTTTAATTTCTTAATTGGTCCATTGCACTTATTTATAATCTCTGAAATTTTCTAATAAAATTAGAAACTTCTGTTTCTATTATGAAGTTACATAAATGATTCATGGAAATGTTAAAATCATACTGATAATATAAGAATTTCAATACAAGTCATATGATCAACTTCCTAAATTTAAATCACTGTTTTTCATAAAAGCACATTTAAATGTATAATATGCCCATGCATTATTGGTTCCTAAATATCAAAATTCCCGCTTCATAGTAGAAAAATTACTTACATAGCTTAGGAATAAAATTATATTGTATACTCAGAGCCATTTGAGTTAATTTATATGACTTTTTGGCTTGGAAATATACTCATATAGGCCTAAATTTTTAAAATATATTATGGGTTTAATATCGAGGTTTTAATCTTATGTCACAAAATATTTGATAGCTCTGTGAAAACTGTTGTGATAAAGAGAAATTATACTAGTCACTAGTATCAGAGTAAGAAAATTCAAGTAGATATATTTATTACTATAATCTGTTACTATAGAATCATTGTTATTTGATATGTAGAGGAAATAAAATGTGAAATATTCCCCTGGAGGCAAAAATATTCAATCATATTTCATATAAGAATGAGGCAAAATAAAACATCTACCTCTAAATATTCCATATTTATCCAAAGAATTTGCAAACTCTTTGTGAATAAACCTAAGATGGAATACTTATCAAAAAAAGTGATCTCAGTATTGAATGTACCCCCCAAAATATAATTCTTTCTTACTTAGTCTAAAACTCTGAAGGCATTAAGTAAAGGTATTTCTGTAGTTATTCAAACAGATGTGCGACTACTAAAAGAAGTGATAATGATAATGAGTACTGGCTCTGAATAAATGTGTTAACAATCCTTTTTCCCTTAAAAAAAGAAAAAATGGAATTCTTTCAAAGCACAATGTATCATCAGGATTCATATATATTATAAATGGAAATTTCCCTTATTCCCAAAAAGGTTTTAAACAAATACCTCTAAAATGCTTTAGAATAAGTGCTTTTAAAGATCATCTTTGTTAAATATTTGATGTACTAGTTAAGGCGACACTAGAAACAATAATAACCAAACCCCAAAGTGCATAATGATTCAAATCTTAGTTTCTTACTGTAGCAGTCTAGGTCTAATCAGGAGAGAAAAACCACACGGTGATGTGAACATGGAAAGCTTAATATAAAGAATTATTAACTATAACAGAGGATTGGAGTAACAAGAGATTGTCTAATAAGAAGTAAAAAGAACACTAAAGAATATACGAATGGCAGATATAGGGAGCAGCCACTGATTTTAGGACTGAGATAGGGCACCCAAAGAAGAGGCTCCTTCTCCTATGACTGAGACCTTGACCTCATGGGGAGATGTCTCCCCAGAAGCACTCCACTCTAAAACCACCAGGGAAAGCTGCCGGCGGCTGGGTGCTGCTGACCATCATGCACCAGGAGACAGAAGATGGAGAAGCTGCAAGTGCACAGGAGCCTGCTGAATGAGCACACATTGGAACCAGAAAGCATGGCCCTTTCCTCATTCAATGTCTCTCCATCATCTACTTGCAAAGCCTCAATGGTTGGTGGCAATGGAAAAATAGATAAGGGGCCCAAATCCATTTTCATAGAGTAATACAGAAACGTGAATTTGGAGGTGAGAGGCAACCAATATCCATTACACTTGTTCAGGTCAAGTTCACATGGCTGTCCTGATTTGTGTGCAGTGTTCCTCTAACTGGTGATTTGAAGGCTCTGGCTTTTTCTTCTTTGTGGTTTTTCCATCTTCTACATGCAGTGTTCAATGTCACAGCACTTGGTTATATCAAATTAGTCAAAGGGGAAAGAGCATGTAGAATTTCATAAGAAAGTTTTCTAAGGGCAAGATCTGGATGTGGCACATACCTTTCAGCTTACATTCCGTTGGCGAGAACTCATTCATATGGTCTGAGTTAGGTCACACCTAACTGCAAGACAGACTAGAAAATGTAGTTGAGGTGGTGTACAGGACAAAGAAGAAATGGTTTTGGTGACCAGCTAGTCAGTCTCTATTACAGATTATTTCTTTTAATTTCTTCTCCATGCTGAATTTCTGCTTTCACACACGCTATTGCCATTCTTCACTGCCTTGACTCAGATATGAAACCTAGATTTTTCAGTGATTTCTACCAACAATTCCTTTACACAACACTTGTGGATATGGAAAAATTGCCTGAAGATTTGAGAATGACAGAGGAGGTTTAAATTACAGCATCAGGCATAATTTCAAAGTACATGATAGGCAGCTTACTGTCTTTTAGTAACCACTTCTGGTAAATTCTGGTGGCCCTTCACCTCATCTGGTTTTCTTCCTCACATGTCTCACCGCTCCCTTTCTCCCCTGAGTCTCTTTACCTCTCAAGAGAAAAACAGATCCCCTTTGCTTTGTCATGCTGAACAACTTAACCATTTTTATTTAGTTGTCTCCTAAGATCCTACTGACCCCAGTGTTCTTGAGGGTCTTACTTTCCATCCCCAAAGAATCTGAATGCACTCTAAGAGAAATCCATGTGCTGGTGGTTAAAGCTAAAATTTTCACATTATTTCATACAAAGTCAAAATGAATTGATACTGACTACAGAGTATATTAAATGAGTTCTACCAGATCAGCATTCCCAAAGTGTGTTCTATGGTGCACCAGTCCCATGAAATAATTTGTAAATAATAAGGTCCATGATCAAGCAATTTTGAGAATCCCTGCATACAGTATCCCCCCTCTCTTGGAAATTCACAATGTGTATTAAACATACTGAAAGCTGTGAGAAGTCCCATACTACGAAACTTGTTTAGCTATGCTAATAGCTAAGTTACTTCTTGACGTAACCTTTTATGCACAAAATGCCTTCTAATGTACAGAATGTAAAAAGTCCCTTCTAGCTGTAATGTTCTGAAACACTGTAATTCTTCAGCACCTATGTAACTAACAGGGAAACAATCACAGGAGAGTCGGCCCAACAGCATGGCCAGAATGGGAGCTATCATGTACTCTCTGACTGTAAGAGCCCTCCCAGGTGACCACTGCCCCCAGCCAGAGCTTTGAGCCATCTGGTTATTCTAAGAAAGTGAGGCATTGCCCCTCAGAGACTAAGCAGAAACGACCAGGAAAAAGAGAAGGCAAACTTCCCAGCTGGTGCTGAAAGCTCCCCGTCTTTCCACTTTCATCTTCATCAAGGCTACGGAGGCAGGGATTTGGCTGGCTTCCTGACAAATGTCCTCTCCTTTTCCTTTTGGATTCATCCACTCTGGACTCCTGTGTTCTCTGAACTGCTCCGCTCCTTGCACCCCTCCCCAAGCCCCACGATATTTAAACTTTCACTAACCCTGGTCTTGACTCTTGATCCTTTTGGTCAAAAGTACACTTGGTTGCAACCAAATTTTACAGCAAGTCAGCAGTCTAGACAGTAGATGACTGTTATTGCCCCTTCTAACCTTAAGACTATGAAACAGTTTGACTTTTGCTCTAGTAGAACATATTGACCAGTGAATTTTCTTTTAAATAAGAACTATTGTTAGGTAGCACAATTCACTTGAATATTGTCACTAAGGCACAGGTTCACGTTTTTATCAGTCTGAAAGTGTCCTGATAACCACAAAGTGTGCTATAATACAGTAAATCATCAGTATTTCCTGTAGCACCGTGAGGAAGTCTCCCTGCTGTTTTGGTACTTCAGACACTGGAATAAATGCATGTTGAAGTCTCATTTCATCTCTTCTCAAATAAATTAACTGTTAAAAAAAAAAAGTAAAAGCCACAGTACCATGATTAACCTGTTTTGTAAATTCCAATTTGATGTCCTAATGAATAAAGGCTAGAAAATAAGTCTCTCTTTACGGTGAGGATTATGGACCCCTTTGAAAATAGGATAAAATAGGACAGAGAAGAAATGGTTTTATGCATTGTATCAGTTAAGATAGAATCGGGCTATGAATAAAAAAAGAAAAAGAAAACCAGACTGGTACCTTGAGCCAAGCAGGGGATTTTTTTTTTTCCAGAGTTAAGCAATCCATGATAGCAACCCAGCAACACAAGCGGATCTGAGGTCCTTCCCCTTTTCTGTGCAGCCGTCTTTAGCAAGGTGGATGCTCCACTTCCAAAACTGAGTCTGCGCTTCAGGCACGGAAAGGAGAAGGATAAAGGGCAAAAACTTCTGCCATTTGAGTCACTCTGAGTAAGAGTCTAGTTGAGTCTTACAGGATTTTCCCAGATGCTTCATTCAGTAACTTCTGCTTCCTGCTGGTCAGAATTGTCTCACATGGGCACTGCTGGCTGCAGGAGATGCCGAGAAATGTAGATTTTTAGCCGGGCACATTGTTGCCCTCAAACAAAATCCAGTGGTGTCTGCCAAATGCCCATATACAAAATGTGGAACTCCTTTAAGGCTATCCTTTCACCAGAAAAGCCCACCAGGCCCCCGGGGGGAAAAGAGACGGAATCCAGGTGATAAGGTCTAACCTTCTCTTTTGTGCTTCGTCTAGTTTCACTTGCCCCCAGGGGGCCTCGTGCAGAGGCCTTGGACCTAACACGTCAGATTAGGGTTCCCAGGACAGAACCGCCGCGTCAGACACCTCAGCGCGGAAGCGCGGCGGGAGACACTCAATTCAAGATGGCGGTGGCGGCGGCGGGCCGTGCGCAGAGACGCTGTGCCCCGCTCTGCGTTTCGAGCGTGAGCAGCGCAGCTGTGCCGACGCAGGAGAACTCCGCCCCCTCCCCGCCCGTCCCCGTGAGAAGCCCGCGGTCTGTTAGGAGAGCCTGTGCTCTAGAGCCGGAGCTCGCTCGTGTTCATCTTTGGTCAAAGAAGAAAGCTTTCCTTTGCTTCTGAGCCAAACTCAGTTGCATTCTCTTGGCTCCAGTGACACTGAGCAAGAAGACCCTTGTTCGAGCCCGACTGGAAAGGGTCCGTAAGAACTCCAGGTTAAGAGTCGTTGATTGAAGGACAACCCACAGGTAAGGCAGCAAGTGATTTCCTATTAATTAAAATTGTTGGTGGTCTGTAGATTGGAAATTAATGTTTTAACCTTAAGGTGGTAGGATGGTAATTGTGTTGCCGGAGAGGGAAACGTCACACTCCGCGGGACCCGCAGGAATCCTTGGGACAGACCGCCAAGTGAGGATTCTTAGTTTTGCGCAGAAGAGAATTCAAGACGAGCCAGGGTAAAGGGAAAACAAGTTAGTTAGAGAGATACACATTCCATAGGCAGAATGCAGACCTTCTCAGAAAGTGAGAGCGACCCCAGAACATGGGGTTGTAGGTTCTAATGGGTTAAGTAATTTCATAGGCTAATGAGTGGAAAGAATATTCTTGCTATTTGGGGTAGGGTGGGGATTTCCCAGGAATTGGGCCGCTGCCCACTTTTTGGCCATTTATGGTCCCCCTGGGAACTGTCAGGTGTAAGGGGGAGTGATTTTTTACTATTACAATGAAAGTATAATGAGCCAGAGGTCAAAGACCGGACTGTTCTCAAAGCTGCCCTGGTTTCAGCTGGTTCCAAGCGGTCTTTATCACATCCAAACAGCTGCACCCCTTCTTCATTATCTAACATTAGTGTCCTGCCCCTTTCCCTCCTGTTTCAATTACGTATAATAGCCTAAAGCAATGCCTGTCGAAGTGTGGGCCATAGTATCTGTTATATACATATTTGTGATGCTGCTTCTGGAACACACAGATCCAGAGACCTGAATCAGAACCTCTAGGGAAAGTGCTCAAGAGTTTTCTTTTCCATTAGTGGTTCTTACACATACTAAAGTTAGAGAACCAATGGCACAAACTCAAATGCTTAGGGAGGTCAGGAGGTAACACAAATAAGTGAATACACTGAATATATATAATGCAATAGGAAATGGGAGACAGTGGGACATATGACCTAGCTCAAGGAGATAGACACTACTCAGTGCTTGCTTATGGCTACCACATGGCAATGTTGGCCCTGCACTTCCAGTTCTTTTCACTTTTTTCAAGGGAAGATGAACATCAGATTTTTATGTAAAATCTCCTAATTTCTAATGGCTGGCAACTAGTTTTAAGATATTTAAAGGAACCACCATACAATCCGGCAATTCCACTTCTAGGAATATATCTGAAGGAAATGAAATCACTATCTTGAAGAGTTATCTGTACCTCCATGTTCACTGCAGCATGATTCACAATAGCTGAAACAGGGAAAAACTTGTATTCATTAGTGGATGAATGGATAAAGAAAATGTATGGCACATATACACAATGGAATATTATTCAACCATAAAAAGAAATGCAACTGAGTTACTTGTAGTGAGGTGGATGAAACTAGAGACTGTCATACAGAGTGAAGTAAGTCAGAAAGAGAAAAATAAATACGGTATGCTAACATATACATATGGAATCTAAAAAAAAAAAATGGTTCTGAAGAACCTAGGGGCAGGACAGGAATAAAGACGCAGACATAGAGAATAGACTTCAGGACGGGGGAGGGGGAAGGGTAAGCTGTGACAAAGTGAGAGAGTGGCATGGACATATATACACTACCAAATGTAAAATAGATAGCTAGTGGGAAGCAGCCACATAGCACAGGGAGATCAGCTCGGTGCTTTGTGACCACCTAGAGGGGTGGGATAGGGAGGAGGGAGGGTGGAAGGGAGACACAAGAGGGAGGGGATATGGGGATATATGTATACGTATAGCTGATTCACTTTGTTATACAGCAGAAACTAACACACCATTGTAAAGCAATTATACTCCAATAAAGATGTTAAAAAAAAAAGAAAGAGAATGCATGTGTGTGTGTGCATCTATGTCTGTGTGTGTGTATATATGTACAGTAGTTCCCCTGTATCTCCAGTGGTTATGTTTCAAGACTCTCTGGATGCCTGAAACTGCCAATAGCACCAAACCCTATATACACTATGTTTTTTTTCTTATGTATGCATATATGTGATAAAGTTTAATTTATAAATTAGGCACAGTAAGAGATTAACAATAATAATTAATAATAAAATAGAACAATTATAACAGTATACTGTAATAAATGTTCTGTGAATGTGGTCTTTCTCTCCCTCTCTCTCAAATACCTTATTGTACAAATTTAGTGCCTTATCCATCTTAACTAAGCACTTATCACTCACTGTGGCTGTAACTTTTGCAGTTTGAAGTGTGACAGCAAAACTAGCATAAATTTCTTTTTCACCATTTCAACAATAGAGAATTCATTCTTACCCTAAGTCTTAGCAACCTCAGCATACAGTTTTTTTTCTTTCCTTATTAAATCGAGAACTTTCACGTTTTCACTCAAAGGAAGCACTTTACGGCTTCTCTTTGGCATATCTGAATTGCCAGCATCGCTACTCTTGTACGTTGGGGCCATTATCAAGTAAAATAAGGGTTTCTTGAACACAGTTACTGCGATACCAAGACGGTGGATTTTATAACTGAGATAGCTAGGAAATCCTGCCATTTGCAACAACATGGATGAAGCTTGAGGGTGTTATGCTAAGTGAAGTAAGTCTTACAGAGAAAGACCAATACTGCATGATCTCACTTATATATGGAATCTATGAAAAATGAACTCATAGAAACAGAGAATAGGTTGGGGGTTCCATGAGCTAAGGGCTGGGGAAAATGGGAAGATGTTGTTTAAAGGGTACAGACTTCGAGTGGTAAGATGAATAAATTCAGAGATCTAATGTACAGTAGGTGACTATGGTTAACAATATTATATTGTATGCTTGGAAGTTGCTAAGAGAGTAGATACTATGTGAGGGGATGGAGGTGTTAACTAACTTTCTGTGGTCATTATTTCACAACACATATGTATCTCAAATCATCACATTGTACACCTTATTCATATACAATGTTATATGTCAGTTATACCTCAACAAAGCTGAAAAAATATTTAAAGGAAAACCTTTTAACAAATGGTTCTGAAACAACTAGACATCCATATGCAAAAATATGAATCTAGATACAGACTTCATGCCTTTCACATAAAGGCAAAATTGTTCAAAATGAAGTAATTAATTCAAAATGGATCATAGATGTAAAACATAAAACTATAGAGCTCCTACAAGATAACATAGGAGAAAACCTAACTGACCTTGGGTATGGCTTTTTAGGTACAACACCAAAGGTACTGTACAAGAAAGAAATAACTGATAAGCTGGGCTTCATTAAAATTAAAAACTTCTGTTCTATGAAAGAAAATGCCAAGAGAGTGAGAAGACAAGCCACAGACTGAGAGAAAATATTTGCAAAAGACACATCTGATAAAAGAGTATTCTCCAAAATGAAAATTAAAAACCCAATTAAACAATGAGCAAAAGACCTGAACAGATACCTCACTGAAGAATATACAGATGACAAGTAAGCATATGAGATGTTCAACATTATGTAATTGCAAATTAAAACAACAATGAGGGCTTCCCTGGTGGCACAGTGGATAAGAGTCTGCCTGCCGATGCAGGGGGCGCGGGTTCGTGCCCCGGTCTGGGAGGATCCCGCGTGCCGCGGAGCGGCTGGGCCCATGAGCCATGACCACTGAGCCTGCACATCCGGAGCCTGTGCTCCACAGCAGGAGGGGCCGCAGCAGTGAGAGGCCCGGGTACCGCAAAAAAAACCCACAAAAAACCAAAAAACAATGATATACCACTACACACTTATTAGAATGGCCAAAATCCAGAACACTGACAACACTAAATGCTGATGAAGATGCGGAGCAACAGAAATTCTCATTCATTGCTGGTGGGAATGCAAAATGGCACAGCCACTTTCGAAGACAGTTTGCAGTGTCTTACAAACATACTCGTACCACACAATCCAGCAATTGTGTTCCTTGGTATTTACCCAAATGATTTGAAAATATATGTCCACACAAAAACCTGCCCAAAAATATTTATAGCCGCTTTCTTAATAATTGCCAAAACTTGGAAGCAACCAAGATGTACAGTAGATGAAAAGGTAAATAGTATGGTACATCCAGACAATGGAATATTATTCAATACTAAAAAGAAATGAGCTCTCAAGTCACGAAAAGACACAGAGGAACCTTAAATGCATATTACTAAGTGAAAGAAGCTAATCTGAAAAGACTACATACTGTATGATTCCAACCATATGACATCCTGGAAAAGGCAAAACTGTGGAGATAGTAAAAGGATTAGTGTTTGCCATGGGTTAGAGAGGTTGAGTGGCAGGACCGGGTTGGGTTGGGGGAGAGGGAGGGATAGGCAGAGCACAGAGGATTTTTAGGGCAGAGAAGCTATTCTGTATGAAACTACAAAGGTGGATGCATGTCATAACACATTTTCAAAACTCATGGAACATACGACACCAAGAGTGAACCCTAATGTAAACTGTAGACTTTAGATGATGATATGTCAATATAGATTCATAAGTTGTAAGAAATGTACCACTGTGATGCAGGATATTGATACTGGGAAAGGTTTGGGGAGGGGCAACAGGGGGTATATGAGATCTCTCTTTACTTTCCACTCAGTTTTGCTGTGAACCTAAAACTGCTCTAAAAAATAAAGTTTATTAATTAAAAAAATTTTTTTAATAACTTGTATTGGTAAATCAAAGCAGGTCCTGGGTTGCCAGTTCACAACCTCTAAGCTAGAGTATAAACTTGTATTTTTGGAGTGAAAAAGGATATTAGAGATTATCTGATTCAGACCAGTAATCTTATAAATGAGAACATTTAGTCTCGAAAAGTAAATGTTTTGACCTTGAGAGCAGAGCTGTTGTTGATAGAACCTGTCCAAGTACCCAGACACCAATTTGCTTTCTTGATAACTTTTACATGTAGTAGCCCTTAAATTTTAGTTTTAAGAGAGAGTGTCATTCTTTATAACAGTAATATTGGTAATATTTTATATTTATATTAAAATCTTAAGAAGCATGTCTTCTCATCAGTATGATACAGAATTATCTCCCCACAAAACACCCTCCAACAAAGATCAATAGAGATAAATAAATGTTTTAACTTTAAAGTACGTATGTCTGCTTAAAAGTACATGGGCCAGGGGCTTCCCTGGTGGTGCAGTGGTTGAGAGTCCGCCTGCTGATGCAGGGGACACGGGTTCATGCCCCGGTCCAGGAAGATCCCACATGCTGCGGAGCGGCTGGGCCTGTGAGTCATGGCCACTGAGCCTGCGTGTCCGGAGCCTGTGCTCCGCAACAGGAGAGGCCACAACAGTGAGAGGCCTGCATACCTCAAAAAAAAAAAAAGAAAAAAAGTACATGGGCCATGAACAGAGCAGAAACAGACAGTAAGAGGTAGAGCTGGCCCTTGAACCTACAGAGCTCAGGATTATTACGAGGCAGGGGTACTCCGTCTTCTGGAGTTATGGATGCTGCATACAGGCCCTCTGTGAGTAGAGTGGAGGACTTTTTTGGCCAGGAATGCAACCTCCAACAAGCTGTAACCATTGTCCAGGGCTCTTTGCCTTGAGTTGTGGTAGGAGCATGGAGCACCTGTGTCAAGTCCTTTCCAGACTAAATCTGTAACTATCCCTAACATCACCATGGGATGAAATATTTAATGAGAATCTCAAGCCACCAGTTTCTGAGCCACAGATCTGGTGAAGGCAAACAAACAAACAGAAATACACAAGAGAAGGGTGAATACAAAATGCAAACAAAACCCACCATTTTTACCGATGAACAAATGGAGTCTCAGAGATGTTAAATATCTGCCTAGCATACAGTACTGGAGTGAGAATTCAAACTCAAGACAGTCTGACTCCTGAGCTTGTGCTCTTAACCAGCCTCCCCAGTGAAACAATGACCTGATCTACAGAAAGCTTGTTGTTTTTCATAGAAGCATCTACTTTATTTTGTTATATTTTGTATATTTTGTTATATACCCTGCAGTTTTGATAACACCCTGCCATAGGCAACCATTGTTTTGATTTCTGTCACCATAAATTAGTTTTGTCTATTCTTTAACTTTATGTGAATGGGATCATACAGTTTGTAGTCTTTTGTGTCTAGATTCTTTCACTCAGTGTTTTTAAGTTTCATCCATGTTGTAGCATGTATCAAGTTCATTCTTTTTTGTACTCCATTGTATGAATACACCACAATTTGTTTATCCATTTTCTTGTTGATGGACACTTAGATTTTTTCCAGTTTTTGGCTATTATGAATAAAGCTGCTATGAAAATGTTTACATGTCCTTTTTTTTGGACATATATTTCCATCTCTTTTGGGTAAATACCTGGGAATACAGTCGCTGGGTCATAGAGTAGGAATTGCTAAGCAATTTTCCAGATAAATATTACCATTTTATACTCCTAACCACATTGTTTCAATTCCTTCTCATCTTCATCAACTGCTTCTAGCAGGGGCAAAATGATAACCTCATTGTAGCTTTAATTTGCATTTCCCTTATGAATAATGATGCTGAGCAGTTTTTCACGTGCTTACTAGCTATTCATATATCTTCTTTTGTAAAGTTTCTGTTCAGATATTTTACCCATTTTAATTGGGTTGATTGTCTTCTTAATATTGATTTGTGGGAGTTCTTTATATTTACTGAACTCAAGTGCTTTATATGATACATGTGTTGCAAGTATTTTTGCTCAGCCTATGGCTTACCTTTCATTTTTCTTTATGGTATCTTTTAAAGAGCAGAGTTTTAAATTTTTATTAAGTCCAATTTATCCATTTTCTTTAGAATATTTATAGTTTTAGCTTTTATGTTTGAGTCTATGATTCATCTCAAAATAATGTTAGTGAACGATACAAGGTAATGATCAGCATTAATTATCTTTCATACATTTATCCAGTTGTTCCAGAACCAGTTGTTGAAAAAACTTCCTGTTTCCATTGAAATTCTTTATATCCTTGTTAAAAATCTATTGACCATGAAGTTGAGTCTGTCTCTGAATTCTACTCTGTTCCACTGATTTTTTTTGTCCTTATACTAATATCACACTATCTTAATTACTCTAGCTGTATAGTAAATCTTGAAATCAAGTAGTGTAAAAGAAACCTCATTCTTTTTCAATATTATTTTGTTTATTCTAGGTTCTTTTATTTCAGAATAAATTTTAGAATCACCTTGTTGGTATCCACCCAAAAGAAAAAATGGCCCATTGCTATTTTAAGTGGGATTGCACTGAATCTCTATGTCAATTTGGGAGGATTTACATCTTAAAAATATTGGATGAGCCCATTCATAAAAATGGTATGATCTTCCATTTATTTAAGTTTCTTGAAATTTCTCTTAGAAATATTTTTAGTTTACTCTGAAGAAGTCATGCACACTTTCATTAAATTCATTTATAAGTATGAAATTGTTTTGATGCTATTATAAAGCATACTATTTTAAAGTTCCATTTTCCAAATGTTTGTTGCTAATACATAGAAACACCAACATTTCTACTGTTTCAGATTTACCATGTGAAAATTTTTTTTTAAATATTTAAAAAGCAAATCAATGAGTTTATGAGAAGTATAAACCAAGTATAGTTTACTTACACATAAAATTGATTTTTCAGAATTTATTTCCCAATAATGACTTCATAAATTGATTTTTTCATCCATAATAAAACTATTAGAGGGAATGTAACAGATGGCACCAGAAATAAAAGCTCAAAGAATTTATTTAAATGCCTCAGTTTCTATGTTCTCTGCCCTCGGCTTACCAACCAAGCCTTAATCTAGTAAATTTTAATTTAATCTAATCTTTGTTTAAAAAACATTGAATTGTACATTTTATTTTTTAATATACTTATTTATTTTTGGCTGCATTGGGTCTTCGTTGCTGCACTCAGGCTTTCTCTAGTTGTGGCAAGCAGGGGCTACTCTTCCTTGCAGTGCGTCTGCTTCTCATTGCAGTGGCTTCTCTTGTTGCAGAGCACGGGCTCTAGGCATGTGGGCTTCAGTAGTTGTGGCATGCGGGCTCAGTAGTTGTGGCTCACGGGCTCTAGAGCACAGGCTCAGTAGTTGTGGTGCACGGGCTTAGTTGCTCCGCGGCATGTGAGATCTTCCCAGACCAGGGCTCGAACCCGTGTTCCCTGCATTGGCAGGCAGATTCTCAACCACTGCGCCACCAGTGAAGCCCTAACTTAATCTAATCTTTTAATCTAGTAATTAGTCTATGTTCAAATTCATGTTAGAGGTTAAAAAAATGTATTTTAAGCTAGTTTATGAAATATATTTGTAAGACACAAAAACTGATTAATAAATCCAGTGTTTATGATAAAATTTATATATCTCCTCTTCAGCATCTTTCTAATTTTATAACTATCTTCTCTTCCTTCTCAAATCTCTGAAGTCCCTACCGATTCCCATACTTTTTCCTTTTCGTCCTAATATCCTTAGTATTCTTAACCTCTCCCTATACAGTGCTTTTCTTACTTCTTACAAAATCTACTTCTTAGATTTTGCTTTTCTTGAATGAATCTTCATGAAGCGGCTTCCTCCAGCCCCCACCATGTTTTTCTCTTGGCTAAGCTCCTTGAGTGTCTTTATCAGGCACTCACTAAACAGACTTCTCATATCAGCACATGCCTGGAACATAGAAGGGGTTCACTTTATTTCATGTAAGTGAAATAAATCTGGATTCTATTCTCAACTTTCCCTAAATTCCCTAATTAACATCCCCAAAATCAAATTCAATAATTGTTTTTCAATCCTAACCCCTGTTGAACATTTTTGCTGCATTTGGTACCACTGGCATCCTTGACATCTTCATCTTGTGTTCATTTTAATCCCTTCTCTTCATGTTATGTTTCCATCCTATTGTTCTGTTCCTTATCTTCCTCCCACTCAGTTATATTGATCTCCTAGTTATTTTTCTTTACACTCATTTCTCAAGAGTTCATCCAATTTGCAGTTTAAATTAATTTTATGGATCAGACCTTCTACTATCTCACAGAGTGCCTGTGTAAATGCAAAAAAGTCAGACTTTCTAGGCAGACACAGCTCTGCAGATGCACAGATTGTGAATACAAGCCACCTTTGTTCAAATTTGAAAGATTTTCACCTTCCTTGGACTCAGCCAGGTACACAAACCACATACAGAAGACCTGTGAATGGTTCCCAATTCTACATTTCTAGCCAGGATACCAGGTCTGGATTACCTCTAAGGGGGTCCTATGAATCCTGTAAGATTATATGGGATTTGACATGTCAAATCAAAATTAATTCTTTCTATCCAAATGGCCTTTTCTTTCTAATTGTAAGATTGCAGTAATTTATCAATGACCAAGCTGTTCTGAAACATACTTAACTTTCTAACTTGTAGTTTCATTTTCTTTGAGAGACCACCACACTAAGACAAGACCCTACAGTCTGGTGATTTCACTATTCCAGTGGTCTCCAGTTAGAAATGTTTACCTTTTAAATTTCTCTACTTAGTGACTTTTCATTGCTCTCAAAATAAAATTGACTGAAAGCCTACAAAACTTTGCATGATCTGGCACTTACCTCCCTTCCCTAAACTTCATATTAGAATTAGTGTCCCTGATATCTCATAAATCTGCATCATCCCTTGACAGTTTATCATCATTATAATTAAACAAATATTTGTAAAATTATGTTTTATATTTGTCCCTTTCAGACTCACATTCACCTAAAAATATAAGGATTATGTCATCTTATTCAGTCTTTATGCCCACAACCTAGTACAGCACCTAGCACACAACAAACAATATGAATCTGTGAGAGAATAATGTATGTATCATAACAGTATCATTTTTAAAGTTGAAAGGATCTGGTTAAATATAGCCTATATTTAAAAAGCCTAGAATAATAAAGTGTAAACTCTGCCATGTAAACAGAAGATGAAGAAACCATTAATCATTCCCACAATTTTCAGAGGTCTTAATTCCTCCAAGAACAAAATCAGTCGTTGCTACTCAACCAGACCTCGTGTTTCAGTATCTCACAAGGGGAAGGGTCCCTAGCACTCACCATTTGACATTAGCATTTAGCTAGTTCATCTTACTTTATTAACGAGGGCTAGCACTGACACAAACAGCTGGAAGAAGGAAAGAGCTGTTTAAAAGTGAAACATAATTTTTATTCATGTGTTTAATATTTTAAAGGGAAAAATGGCAGAAAAGCAAATGGAAATACACATGGACAAAATATACAATAGTTTAACTGTGCATACTAATGGGAAAGGAAATGAGTGTTCATTTATTTATTTTTGTTTAAGTGTGTGAAATGGAAATGCCAGAGCTAAAACTCCTCTAGTCCAGCCTAGTCAGGCCTCCATCAAGCCATTCTCTCTTCCTCCTTTGGCCTACAGAACTTTTTATGTACAACTTTACTACTTACTGAATAACCATGTAACAGTGTATCTGTGTTTCCTCATTTGTAAAAGTGGGATAATACTCATCCTTACCTGGTTGCACCTAAGATGTTTAATCATAGTGCTTAGTACATAGCAATTAACCTGCTGATTCATTATTATTAGTATATAATATTTATACATGGAGATTTGATAAATTTCCTTGGCATCAAATTCCAGCATCAGTCACCACTTCTATTAGTTCTTTCTCCAGTTATACCTAAAAGTTTTTATCTACAGTTTAAACTCATCAGAACCATTTGTAAAGTCATTATTTAGACCTACTCACACCAGTCATTACCCCTTTGTTAAGAAGATTTTTGCTCAGTGGGCTGTCCAATTACCTGGCCTTTACCCTATCCCAATTTGCATCTTGGTTTCATAGGGTGCCATTTTAAGCCCCCCATTTTTGCAATCCCCCTGTCTGCTATTCATTATTCAAATATGGATGGCCAGCTGATACATGCATTAGGACAACAAATATTTCTTCTGTTACACTGCTTTTGCATAAAATGCAATTAATCTACCTCCCAAATCATTATGAGATGTAAATTTACATCTTGTGTGTGTGTGTGTGTGTGTGTGTGTGTGTGTGTGTGTGTGTATAGTACGCGGGCCTCTCACTGTTGCGGCCTCTCCCGTCGCGGAGCACAGGCTCGGGACGCGCAGGCCCAGCGGCCATGGCTCACAGGCCCAACTGCTCCGCGGTATGTGGGATCTTCCCAGACAGGGGCACGAACCCGTGTCCCCTGCATTGGCAGGCAGACTTTCAACCACTGCACCACAAGGGAAGCCCAATTTACATCTTTTATCACAGTCATTTCCATATTTGCTTCTTTGAACATTTTTCATAACAACATGGAATAACTGGCTGTTATCTAACAGAATTAAGGAATTTTTCCCTCTGTTAAGAGACTTAGAAGCACATTTCAGCACATCCAGGGCCAAGCACCAAAGGAGACTATCCAAGAAGAAATGATACCTACCTTTCCTCCTGACAAATATGTATCGCCCATCCGTGCCAGACATGAGTGACCAATTACCTCAGGCATATTGAGATGACCTGCCAACTTTAACTGGCTGCTTCCATGACAGTTACACATCTGGCCCCACTCCACAGCACATGACATTCCAAAATGAAGAAGATGAGAAGATTCCAGCATTGAAGAGGCATGTGGCAATACCAAGAACCCTTGGAAATACCAAGGACTTCTGTAGGACATGATTCACTGGGAATGTTATTGAACAGCAGTTCCTCAAAACTCACTTCCCACCCAGCAAGAAAAGAAACCCATCAGGTTTTATAGAGGTAAACCCAAGATGGAGGCTTGGGGAAAATAGAAGTCCCTTCTGTCTAGAACCCTATAAACAGAACAGGCCTACGCAGAGAATATGGCAGCAATGACATCTAATGTTTAGGGAAATTGTTGCCAGTATTTGACCAGACTCTTGTTTGCTCTTTTATTCTCTAGCTTTCCAATTCTGATCCTCCTTGAATTCTGATTTTGGCTCCTAATATTCATCCTAGAAGCCTTACACTGGGAATCCATTTCAGACACATTCCTCTAGCCAGATCCTCAGCAATATTTCATGGTTCTGACCTAGTTTTTCTCCCAGGCTTTAAATAATGAGGATGGTAAGAATTGTTTCTGCTTTCTCCCCAGGTTTTGCAGGCCCTGGTAGGACTAGGAAATGCCCCTAGGCCAGAGGAGTCAAACAGACCCCATTTATAGCTTTACCTTCTATGCATATGGATGAAGCTTTACTCCTGCAGGTGCAATACTATAAACAACTATATGAAACTTATTAAGTATGACATCAATATAAGAATTAAACCAAAACAATTAAGGGAATAAGACATATATTTTCCTACTTTCTTATATTAATCTTTGAAAGAGACTAATTATTAAGTTTCCACTTATCTACCAATTCTCTTCAAATTCAATAGAGCTAAATTCTTATATAATTTTAATTAAAAACCAAATACATACTTTTAAAAAATGTTTTCTTCTAGACTTCCAAATCTCTTTATAGCCCTCTTTTTAATTTTCATAGAGATATGTATATAATTTAGAGTCAAATAGTTTTACAAGGCTTGTGGGGGAAAAACTGTCTCCCACCCCATTTCTTGCCTCACATAAACAGCCATTTTACAACTCTCTTTGGTGATTCTTAATGCTAAATATAAAACATGTTCTTTGATTTTCAGTTTTAGGCACTTTTCTATGAATCTATAAGTAATTAATCAACAATTGTACAATTGGGAATAACGGTTTTACCTAGCATAGTAATTAAAACATAAGTTTTCGGTTAGAAACTTTTCACAATTGTTTCCATTGTACAATTGAGTGATATAATTTAACATTTTCTCTCCTGTTGGATATTCAAGTTATTTCCAACTTAAAGGAGAGGTAGACTTATGTAAAGTAGAAATTAAAATATAATCTTGATTTAGGAGGTCAGAAGGCAAAATGACATTTTCTCACAGAAGGATTTTCAACTCTGGAGTAAGAATTCTTTTGAGATTCTTGACAGATGGATACTTGCTTGAAGAACAGTGTTCCATAAAGCTGGAAGATTTACTAATATGTCCTTAAGAACTAACACCCAGCCTGCCAGCTGGCTGGAAAATGTGACTCCTTATGTCGTGATGAAAGACAAAAGCAAAAATAACTAAAAAGATAACTTACTGTCTTAATATGATCCAAATCAAAATGCTTAATGAATTTAAGGTTATCTTTGTCAGCAGGAACACTGCAGAAGGTGGTGAGTCATTTCAAATATGGCAATTCCTCATTCAGAACAGAAGGAAAGCCATCCTAACATTGCCAGGCAGCTGCCCTGCCTTGACATCCAGAGTGTGGATGGCCTTCAGGGAGAAGAGATGATTGATGATGAAGATGACAAGCACTGACATCACCACAAGTCTTGTTAAAAGTCAGAAAAGCCAGCCAAGAAGCTGTGGCTTAAATAACCATCAGATGGCAGGTTTCAAGTCCAGTCATTTTAATGAGGTGGATATTTTACTTCTCAAATTTTTAAGAAATAGTTATAAGTCCTGCCACACCATTGGTATCTAGAATTATTTTCCAATTTATTAACTAAAAATTAAAATACACAGTGCTGTAAGTGATTAATGGCATTAAACAAGGACTGTGGAAACAGTTTCCCTAAAGTAAATACATGAGCTATTTTAAGCCTCTTCACCTTTGCATACTCCATTTTGTCTACATAAAGTCCTCCTCCTCTCCCTACAACTCCTTACCTTGTTGTTGGCCAGTGAAGTACTTACTACTCAAGACCAAGACTCCACTAGTCTCCTCTCCATGGACTTGCTAGAAGCTAATGTTCCACTGTCCAACTGACAGAAGCTGTTCTACACCTCCCTCAGGACATGCTGCCCCATCACTTGTGTTTCCATTCCCCAGCTGTCCTCGCTCACCCTTGTCCCAAGATTGCTGTCCTTGTCTCAACAATCTCCTCCCACATCCCTATCAATTTCTGAGAGCCTCTCGCCTCGAAGTTGGAGAGGACCTAACCCAGAGACCTGTTACAGGAGGCTCAGTGGGACGTTCCTGCAGTCCAGCTAAGGGTCCCACATTCTGAGCTCAGAGAACCATCAAAGGCTATGCCATCGATTTCACTGCAAGGACTATTTGGAGGTGTCCGTTCAAAGACTATGTCCTTATGCCAACCAGCACTCCACACACAGTTCAAGACATTTGAAAGGAATGGACTGTCTTTTTGAGTAATTCATCATTTTTTAAAAGAGTCTATTTCCATCAGCTCACCCCCACCCTCCCACAGGGTAGAAGTGCAGGGGGTTCCTTCCCCTTCACAAAGTAAAGGAGCAGGACTCCAGGAGCATCATTTAATAATATAACTAGAAATATCAATGTATAATTTTATTTTCCTTAATTTGGGTTCTCCTAGAGAAAACCTTGAGACAAGAATTCAAACACCAAAGTTATTTGGGAGGTACAGGAAGTATTGGTAAGGGAGAGGGGAAGTAAGAAAGGGAAGGGAAGGCAATTGGAGGTTAATCCTTTCAAGAAATTCAGTCAGTGTAAAACACATGCCTAAGAATTTTCCTTGAGGGGCAAGGGAGCTGGGGTATTTATACACCAACTCCAGTCAGTAATTTGTGGAAAGCTTTCCTGGGGTGGGGGCTGCAGTAATACCACAACACTCTGAGCCTGCTTCAGGTGCTCCAGGAGGGCACAGTGGACTCAGTAGGAAGAGATTAGGCCCTCAGGTGCCCGGCTGACTGCAGTCCTACTAAGGGTGTTACCCAGTAACTGAACAGGAGTCCAAGTCTCCTATATTCTAGCAGTGCTTCAGCTGCACCAATTAAGCACTTTTAACTTCTCAATATTATCCATTGCCTTTTAAAATTTGATTTGACCTCCTTCTACATACAAAATAACATTTCAGAGAGGAAACTGAATCATATATTCATGAGTTTTTGGAGGAATCACACAGCTAGTGGCAGTTTGACTTAATATCCAAGACTCCTAACTTTCAAGTCAGTTCTCTTTACACCTGTGAACTTCCTTGGTCCTTCCTAGACATTCCATTTTAAAAATTATCAATGCTAACATCAATATATTGCTCTTGCCTTGAATACGATGATACTGATTTTCTTGTCAAACTGATGTTCATTTGACGATATCTCTACCGAAACAATACACGCATACAATCTGAAACATGTGAGGATGAACCTGACATCCACATGCTTAGATGAGTTATGTCCTAAGTCTCTTCAATATATGCATTACCAAAAAGATCCACTACATTTTCAGAGTGGGGCAAGAGGCCTCTTTGGCAATATAAACAGTAATAAGCTCTTTTTATTTCCTATGTTTTCAGATAACCCTACAGTGGAAAGAAATACTGTTGTCAAACAGGTCAGGAAACACTGTCTGTATTAAGGGCTGCACAGCAAGAGTGAGTGCATTAGGTGGGCTTTCTTCCAATCAGGCATATTTCTATATTCCTGAAAAGTAATATTCAGGGGTGTGGTAAATGGAGAAAAAGCCTATAACGTGACCCTGTTATAGTAAGTAAAATTTTCCCTTGTGTGTAGTAGCTTTCACTTGCAAAGAGCCAGCACAGAGGTTTTGAATAAATGGTTACTCCAACTGATATTTTCCCCAACTAGTGTCTTGATTTTTATTTTTGACTTTTTGGAGTTTTTTGGAGTTTTTCCACCTTGGAAGTATCAAGGGTTCACATTGGCTTTCTATTTGATTTCTTTTCAGTATCCTACTTAAACCAGTATAATGATGACTGATAGTTGTTTAGTAACAATAGGACACAAGAGAATGATTCGTGGTTGGCTGTGTGTTTTCAAGAGCTTCAGTCATGCATGTGAAGGAAAGACAACAAGCATGGCATATATATTAATGCATAGAGATTCCACCTAATATCTAGAAAGGAAACAAAACAATTCCAGGGAAGATCATCATTATGTCTGTAAGAGATTTTCTTAAAATATTAGAATGCAATTTTAACATCTGTATATGAGAGGGTAAAATGTGTTTCCATCCTTCAAAATTGGAGCTGTTTTTGTGATATAATTCAGAATACTCTCCTAACCAAGCCTGCGTAGAGAATGGCAGCTCATCATTATGGCTACAGAGCATGAATTTTCTGTTAACAACATGGTAAATCATTCATCCAACAAATATTGTTGTGAGGCAAAGGGATATAAAAGTTAAAATTTCATGATCTTTGACCTCTTGGAGATTGAGCTCAAATGTGGAAGGCAGTTAACTAAACAGGCAAGTGTAATGCAAAATAAGCACAAATTAGGGTATAGGGGAATACATAGGAGGGACAGCCAACCCAGTCTTTGGGATTCAGGGAAGACTAGCAGTTGGCTTTGTGAGACATGGAGGAACTAAAAATATATTCCAGGCAAGGACATTGTTGCAGAGGCAAAAGAAAGTACAGCACCTTTGGGGAACTGAAACTAGTTCTGATGGGCTGCAGAGTAATGAGCAAGGACTATAGTCTGGTAACCAATGGGGCTGGAAAGGCGAGGTCTTTACAAATCATGTTAAACAGTTGGAAACCTATCTAAATATAAGAATTCATTAAGGGGGTTTTAGGAAGAAAGTGTCATAATCTTGTGCACTTTTGAACAATTGCTTCTGGTTGGCACCATGGAGACTACTCTTGGAAAATGTAAGACAGGGCAAGGAAATCCATAAGGATGCTGTAGCAATAATTCAGACAAAAGACAATGGTGGCCTGAACTAGAGTAGTGGTGATAAGTATAGTGAAAAATAGATTGATTTGAAAGATATTTAAGAAGTAGACTTTGTAGGCTCTGATGATTGGTTGGATGCCAGCAGGAAGGACAAGGAATGATCAGGACTTCTGGCTTGGGCAACTGGATAGGTGCACAGCACCTACTGAATATTGGAAACTGAGGAAGAGATGCAGTTTTTATGTATATAAGACACCCCCTGGAAATAAAATTGGTTTTTTCATAATAACAACATCTATAGTTGTTTAAAATTGTCTCAAGTTTCTTTACTTTGCCACCAGTTACATAGAATATACATTTTATAGGTGAAACGTTCAAGGCTTTAAGAAATTAAATGACTTGCCCAAGATTACGTAGGTCATAAATGGTGACACCGAGACTGAAGCAAGATCTTATGTTTCTAAAACCATTGCTTATTGTGCCCTGCCTCCCTTCCCTGGAAGGTGCATTAACTCTTATGAGCCACAGGGATAATATCTTTAGTAGTATTATCAGTGATTTTCTAAATGATGTTCTGATGACCTGACAGAGATGATGCTGCCTTCCGAGCTATTCAATCCACTTATCCTGCAAGGCAATTTCAATTTCCCAGAGCTTGCTATCTTTACTGGGATTTTATTTTTAAAAAGAACAACCTTGAAATAGTTTTTTCTCCCTTTCCCTTAAAAGGATTCCACAACTATGTTAGAAATAGATATTGTTACAAAAGTAATAGTTAAACATTCAGAAGTAGGTCCTCATCAGATAATCAAATCATTATATTATGGTATTTGCATGAAAAAATATCATGGAGTCTATTTTATGACTGTAGGTAGATTATTTGCCATGGAAGTTTTAATGTATTATTCTATTTTCTGTAGCTATTGTCTTTGTATTACTATCTCAGCACCACAAGTGGTTATCTGATACCAGTATCCAGTATCAAAAGTTGCTTGTTGATATAAATCAAGTGAAATTCACTTTTCCCAAGTTTTCAGAATACTACTACTGATCAGTAATGAATAGAATCTTCTCAATCTTAATTTTCTTCCATACATACTTATTAAAATTTGATACCTGCTACAAATTATCTATATCAAAGTCTAGTGTAAAAGGATTCTGGGAAGATGGTGACAGCAACAAGCTTTGAATTCCAGTGTTAAAAGAGACAGAACAACCACACAGAACAAACCTTGGACAAAATTAGGTGATAGACTACCCTCATGTACCGCAAAATACAAGCAGGTGAAAACAAACTATAGCCACAACACTTGATGGTATTAGCATTTGAGCAGGAGAAAGCAGAGGAAAAAAACAGGGAATCTGATGGATCTGAGAATAGGAAAACCCCCAAAGAGCTAACAGCTAATCACTGGAAAGCACATCAGACTAATTTGGAAGCAGCAGTTAAAATTGGGAGAGGTTTTGCTCAATTCAATATTGGATAAATAAAAGGAGTCCATGAAAGGAGCCAAAAAAGTTGAGTCTGCCCGAAGACTCCATGCACTCTTGAAACCAACTTGCCATGGTTCTCTTTTAGGAGAGAGCCCACATTGAGGAGAAACTGCTGGGAGCAGAATCAAAATCAAGCAGGACATGTGAAACAGAGATGGTGGAAGTAGAAGGTCCAGATAAAAGTTGGGAAGGAGAAGAGAGCTAGGAAATCTCAGTAAGTTGCCATCTCTTTGAACATTACAAATAACCAAGAAAGGAGAGAGCACTATGAAAGGAGAAAAGCTGTCTGGCAAAGCCTCCTTCAAAAATTGAGGGAAACAAATTTTATATAAAAATGCACAAAGATAAAGTAGTGAGATCAATTCTCATACAAAGCTATTATATACCAAAAAAGAAAATAAGGAGCAGGATAACGTCCTTATAGATAATTTTTGTAAATGCTGGGAAGATGCTCATTGAACAGACCAAAAGAGTAAGCTTCTACTTTAGACAGAGCTAAAAGACATTAAGAAAGTGATATATAAACAATGAAAGAATAATATAAATCAGTGTTAGAAAACCTTAGAAATTAAATGACAGAGCTCAGGTGTAAAGAAAAAGAGTTAAAAGGAAATGAAGACTAAACCAGAACACAAAAGTGAGTAAATACCAGAGATGATGAGAAAATCTCTTTAAGAGAAATACATGGTGAAAAGGAGGGAAAATATTTTAATTAAATAGAAATAAGGAAGAAGACACAAAAGAATTTGAGATAAAGTGATAAATATTTAAGATAGGTTAAAAAATCCAGTGTATGAATGAAAGGAATCCTTGAAGAAAAAACAAAAGTGAGGGAACAGGACAAATACTAAAACTCTGTAAGTCAGAAAAACTTCAGTTAAATTTTTAAAAAAATTGAATCTATATATTGAAAGTTCAGTCCATGTACTTTATTTATTTATTTATTTATTTATTTATTTTTTACATCTTTATTGGAGTATAATTGCTTTACAATGGTGTGTTAGTTTCTGCTTTATAACAAAGTGAATCAGTTATACATATGTTCCCATATCTCTTCCCTCTTGCGTCTCCCTCCCTCCCACCCTCCCACCCTCCCTATCTCACCCCTCCAGGCGGTCACAAAGCACCGAGCTGATCTCCCTGTGCTAGGCAGCTGCTTCCCACTAGCTATCTACCTTATGTTTGGTAGTGTATATATGTCCATGCCTCTCTCTCGCTTTGTCACAGCTTACCCTTCCCCCTCCCCATATCCTCAAGTCCATTCTCTAGTAGGTCTGTGTCTTTATTCCTGTCTTACCTCTAGGTTCTTCATGACATTTTTTTTCTTAAATTCCATATGTATGTGTTAGCATGGTATTTGTCTTTCTCTTTCTGACTTACTTCACTCTCTATGACAGACTCTAGGTCTATCCACCTCATTACAAATAGCTCAATTTCGTTTGTTTTTATGGCTGAGTAATATTCCATTGTATATATGTGCCACATCTTCTTTATCCATTCATCCGATGATGTACTTTAGATTATCACTTGGATAAACTAATGCCAGCTCATATTTTATTAAAACTGTTGGATTTTAAATAAAAAGAAAAAATCCTTTGATCAGCTAGGCAAAAAAAAAAAAAAAAAAAAAAAGCAAATGACCTATAGATACTAAATTGTTAACAGACTTTTCAAGAGTCACAATCACACTTTCTTTCATAATAAAATGGAAGACATTCAAGAAAAGAAAATGAGCCAAGGATTTTAGATACAGACAAGCTATTACCAATATGCAAAGTGCAGGAAATACTGTTCTCTTGAGCCTTTCCTAAGGAACTTACTAGAGAATGAGCAACCAAAATGACTAAAGAGAATTAAACATGTATAATATGTAGTCACTTTTAAAACAATGATTAAATAAGAGTTAGAAAAGAGAGCATACTGTATGTTATGGTGATAAGAAGAGGCAAGGTAGATACAGTATAACTATAAAAGATGGTGGAGAGTAAGGAGAACATATGCAAAAAATATTTTAATTAATTATAGTGGTGATGATAGTATTAATATTGTTATTCTACAACAGATGTGTGTATGATGGGAGATAAAGTTAATAAGCTATTCTAATTTTACCACCTCCTGTGCCTTTGAGAACTGGGAGTACAAATAATATGGATGAGGTTATGTGAAAATCCTGTAGTCCTGAATTTGAATTGCAAATATAAGCATGAAATCATGAGGTATTTTATCTTAAAAAATGATGTATATTTTCTGTCTACTGAGGAGCCCAGAAACAGTAGCAATGAGCATTCCTACCACCCAGATTGTGGTCCTCACATGCCATTCTCTAGTAAGGAAAAACAGTTTCCTGGAGAAATGGCTGATTCAGGCCTGAGGCAGGAAATGTACATGATGAACCTAAAAAGCTTGTCCAATTTATAGTGAGAAAGCTATAATAAGACTTCTAGGGTCATGCCAAAAGGAACAACTTGAAGATCTTTGGGCGTTAACATCTTTTAACATCACAAATGAGAGATAAGCAGACACTAAATGCCTTCTGGTAAAGGAACACACCATGACCTAGGCAGAGTCTTGCTAAAGAGATCCCATCTGAATTTAATTAATGGATTAAACTCCATGTTCCAATTTACAAAGGACAGAGGTACATAAAT
This sequence comes from Mesoplodon mirus, assembly GCF_964341445.2. Taxonomy (NCBI): domain Eukaryota; kingdom Metazoa; phylum Chordata; class Mammalia; order Artiodactyla; family Ziphiidae; genus Mesoplodon; species Mesoplodon mirus. The sequence goes on along the minus strand of NC_138982.1, from coordinate 19,600,894 downwards.
GACATTCACCATGAAAATGCAATCAGCCAAATCCAGACAGTTGGAAACTGTACTAGTCAAATGTCTGGGTCTTTCAATAGATACAATGTAAGGGCATGAGTGGGTGGGAGGAGAGGGAAATAAAAGGGGAAAATCGTAAATTGAAGGAGACTTTAAAAACATTTCCAAAAAAAATTTAAATAGCAAGACTAAACTATATTTTCTAGGGATTCACACTTGGGTGATAAAACTATTTATAAAAAAAAGAAAATGATTACTTTAGGAGTCAGGATAGTGGTTAATTTTGGGGTGCTGCATACATGGAAGGGCTCCTGGAGAAGCTAGCAAAGTTCTGTTTCTTGACCTGCTACTGATTCCATGTTTGTTCACCTTTAATACATCAATAAGCTATCCATCTGTTTGTAAAGATTTTCTATATCTGTGTTTTACTTTTAAATAAAATGTTTTTATAAAAATCCAGTATAACATGTAACTGTTCTAGGAGGAAACAGCATATTTTGTTATTTGGAGTATTTAAATAACTTTTATAATGAAGCCATGAATCCTCCGTGACTCTAGTTTTGAGTTAATTCATTATCTGACATTTGAGAACAATTTCAATGAGCAAGGACTTCCCCCATTGGTGATATCCTGCTTCATGTTGATAATCCTACAGCCTGGCATGTAGTAAACAGACAATAATATTCGCTGAAAGAATACTGGCTGCTTTTCAGATTGCACATTTGGTCTTGAATTTTAAATCTCTTGAAAACAGACACTTGTTCATTTGCCAGCCTTCATAAGAGAACACTACTATCACATCATAAAGCCAGCTCATTCTTTGTAATCTCACCATTAATCTGTGGACAATTTTATTTTTTAACAAGAAATCCTAATCATTTGAATAAGAAATACAAATCTTGTTTTCTTACATGAAAATTTTCCTATTTTAATCCCTTTAAAAATATAATTATAAAATAAAGATTTTTTAAAATTAAAAGAATAAAATTAAATTTAAAAAAGATAAAATTCTTATATAAGTTAAACAAAAGTTGCTTGTTTTCAGATGTGAGAATTTATTCATATGGGAAGTCTTAGAAAGTCAGACAAATTAAATTACAGTCATTCATAAATTTAATAATATTTATGTATCTGGCTGTAAAATTGAAATTGTCCCCCCAAATCCCGTAGATATGTGCCCCAAACTTTTAGAGCAATGTTGCTAGAAAAATAAAAGTCGACTAATAAAGGTTTTAGTTACAAGAAAAAAAAATTATATATATATATAAGAAAGTAAAGGAATGGTGGGTAGCATTATATAAATATAATGCCCATGATATTTGACATTAAAAAATTAAATTTTAGTTGGAGAATAGGGCCTTCAATAGGAGTAATATTACACTTATCACCAGAAAACGCACATCAAGATTTTATAAAGTAGAAACATGATAACCAGTCTGAAGCTTTCAAGAAAAATAATTTGTGCTTACGGTTATTTAGTTTGATGTTCAAACCTTAGGATCTGTTTCAGATATAGATTCATTTTTAATTATGACCTGAGAGTCTCCTAGTAACTTTCATCATGGTTATTTAACTGCTTTCTACACTTTTTTCTCTCCTTTGTTCTTTCTCTTTAGAACTCTGATTTCATTTTTTTGTTTGTTTGTTTGTTTGGTTTTTTTGCGGTACGCGGGCCTCTCACTGTTGCGGCCTCTCCCGTTGCGGAGCACAGGCTCCAGACGCGCAGGCTCAGCGGCCATGGCTCACGGGCCCAGCCGCTCCGCGGCATGTGGTATCTTCCCGGACCGGGGCACGAACCCGTGTCCCCTGCATCGGCAGGCGGACTCTCAACCACTGCGCCACCAGGGAAGCCCTGATTTCATTTTTTAAAGTGCAAAATCCATCTCTGTTTCCTAAATATGACAATTACATTTAGATCTTTTTAGAAGGTGAGCTATTTTGAGCTGTTGCGTTTACTTTCAAAAATCATTACCTGTGTCTTGGACAGAGAAACTTCAGAATAGACAAAGTATCTGAAAAGCAATTATCCTTGATTTTTTTCCCTTGAGAATTCAAAGCCATTTTTATCCTATGCCCTAGATAATATCTCCCTGATCAATTCTATTTTGCTGTTTCTGACATTATTTTTTTCTAAGATTTGGCAAATTTATACCATTCCTCCTAGAAACAGCTTGGAAAATTCCAAAAATACAAAACTGTTTTAAAGTTTAAGTTTATAATCATAAGCTTTCCTAGTCCTGAGTGCTAATATTGCCAGCAAGATCATTTTTTCATACCCTTGTGTTGGTGATCACAGAATATTGTTCCATGCGGAACTCAGTATTGTGGTCAATTCAGAATAGGCAACAAATTTACCAACTGCATAATTATTAGCAAATTAAAGCTATTAATTACTCAGCCATGAAAACTTTAGATAAATCTGGAACTTAGAAACACATAGATGGTTTATAAGTAGTAATATATTTACTTTGTTTTAATACAGAGCATCACACAGACAGATGATGGAGGGGAGTCAATTCTGTACATCATTAAAACATATGGAAAAAATAACTCAGAAGTTCTAGTATACCAATACAAATGTACACAATGATCAGAGAGATAGAGGCCTACAGCCAACATTCACTTAAGGAGAGCATTTAGTACGAAAGCACGCCTAACAATGATAGAAGCAGAGCGTTTTCAGATGCCAAGCCCCAGTGCTGCTGTTTTGGGCCCTGCAAAAATGAATGACCAAGGAGATAAAGAGAGCTAGGATCCATCCTGTGCTCTGCTCACCAAGCCCCACACCCTTGCATGGGACTGCCTTCTAATAGGCAAGCCACACCTCCAACTGGCGGCAGTCTTAGAGGGGTGCCTTATCCTAAGGCCACTAAAAGAAAATATATAGGAGTGGACCCCCATCACTTTTTATTTTTTAAATACCCTAGTGATTCCTAAGGACTCTCCATGGCTAAGGGCAATTTTAGAAATAGCACTATTTCTCGTACAACATCCTTTCAATACATAGGAATCAGAGTGTAGGCTGTGAGAGATGTCTTCTGGGTTCAGCATTGCCTGTTATTACACAGAAGCCCCTTCCACTTTGGTTGTCTTTGTTGCCTTTGTCTGTCATGAAATGTATCGCATACTCCAGAAGGACAAAATTGAGTCTGTCCTGCATTGTATCCACACTGCCTATCACAGTGCTTTGCATGAATTCAGTAAAAATTTCTGAATGAATGTATGTATGAATGGATAAGTGAGTGGGTGAATGAACATGTGAATGAATGAATATATTCATCTGAACCAGCAGTTTTATACTAAGCTACTTTATCTTCATAATACATGGGTTAAATCTAGGTGGTACAAAATCAACCCAATGATAGTTTCAAACTCTAGTCACTCTATCAACATACTAGATATAATACTATTAAACAAATAACTTGATTTTCCCTCCAAGGATATCATAATAAGTTGGTCATTTTGTCATTGTATAAAAACAACTGTAAAAATTAATAAACAGAAACCTAAATTAAAATAGAGTCAGGAGGCCAGAAGGGGGAACTCGCATACCCTATGACAATAGCAAAGCCATCTCTTTCTTCCTGCTTGGTAAGAGCTTAGCCAATGAGAGACTGTCACAACTCAGCCAATAAAAAGCCACTAAACTTCAAACTGTCAATTCCTCCAATGGACTTTTTGTTTACTATAGCCTTCCCAGCTTCCCTTTCTTCTTTTTAAAAGAGTTTTCTTCTTGCTGTGGAGTGACTTGAAAGTGGCTCGCCATGGTTGCAGCCTCCAAACTGCAATTCTTTGTTGATCACAAATAAGCCTATTTTTGCTGGAGAAATAACTGGCAGTCTATTTGTTTTAGGTCAGTACAACTTAAATCACAACTTATAGAAATTAAAACACTAAGAACAGTATAATGGCAGAGAGAAAAAGGAAGACACAAATAACTTTTAATTTCAGGAGAATTTGGGAACTTTATCTTTTTTAAAAAAATTTAAATCAAACTATAGTTGATTTACAATGTAAGGGAATATTTTATTTAAGTAGTCTCAGATTTGCTTAAAACTGAGATTGTTGGTTCAGGGAAAATAGACACAGAAGGAAAAAAAAAGAAAAGAAAAATTAAGTGTCAGCTGATTTAATGAACTATTGCAAAATTAAAATGAGATTTATGTTTTCATGTTATTTAACAGCATGAATGGATTTCTCCAGGGAGTCATCAACAATGACCATAGTTAGGCTTGTGTATACACATATGCTACAAATGGTGGTAAAATAAGACTCCTGGCCAAGGTAACAGCATGAGAAAATCCAGGGTTTATAGTCAGAAGTTTTTAAAAATTCTGGTTCTATTATGTGCTGCCTATAGTACATTAATCTTGCTAATTTCCCTCTTCAAGTTTCAGTTTATTCATAATGCTTCAGTATATTTCATAAGATTATATGTGAAAGACATACAGAAATTGCCTAATAGTGCAGAGTGCATAGCAGACACTAAGTATATGTTAATTTTCAACCATTGATTTACTCATTGGCATGGCTGCTACTCCATAACCCTTGAGTCTCTTGAATCCTGAGTGGAAAGCCAACTTTCTCTCTTCAGGAGGAATCAGAAGCAGAGAAGATGAGAGTGTGCATGATGTGTTAGGCATGGAAACCTAGGAAGAAGAGAGTCAAGAAGAGAGGCGCTGATTTCAATTTCAAAATTTTAGAGTTGTAAGCTGGTAAACCTCCCTAAAATATTCACTTGCTTCTCACTCCCTTAAGCTATCATTTCTGTTAGTATGTTTTAGAACATATTTTTTCATTCTCTCTTTCTAGTCCATCTCCTCTGTCTCCAGTTTATTTACTGTGGGGTCCCAACTATGCCAATCCAACCACCTCATGGAAACCTCCTATCCATTGACCTTGCTACTTGATGATAATGCCCCTCATGGTCTCACTTCCTTCTTTATCCAACTGGGCAATGGGAATCCATCTCTCGTATCACTCTCCTATATAGATCATTCATTCCCTTGCTCCTGTCTCTGTTCACCTTACTCTTTTGAAAAATCCTAACTCTGGTTAACTCAACTCTTTACTCATTCTGCAGCTGAATAGAGCAGGATAAAGACACACAATTGTGGTGTCCCTTTAAGTTTGAAAATACAAGTGGGCACTTGGCACTGCTCTGCAATCTAGTTGCATTCTCCTAATAAATTAACTTTCTTCTCTTAGAAAACTAATTCACATCTTACTTCTTATACTCAAATTTCCATTATCTCCTCCCTTCTTTCTCACTCTGTCCTGATGACCTTGACTCCTTTATCACTCAGAAAATTCGAAGTAATAGCAAAAATACTTCTCCAGCTTCCAATACCATATCTGCTAACCCCCCTGCTTCTGTTCCCATATACTCTACTTTCATTCCTGTTAAATATATATTCTTAACATTTTGTGTGTGTGTGTTGTGAGAACTTTTAGCAGTCTGGCAAAGACTATAAACTCTTTTCAGAATAATGTTCTTGAATGCATAAAATAAAATGACTAGGAATACAAAAAAATATTAAAATTTAACTATCAGGATGTTTAAAAACTTGTGTTATAGTAATATATGTTTCTTTATTAATGCATTACATAAGAAGATCTAGCAGGTGGTCTGACAACTACCATATTTTAGTGTAGTGAAGAGAGAAAGTTATATTTTAAGATATTTCCAACAGTTATGTGATTTGAAAATATCTATATTAGTACCCAATTCTAATTTGCTGATTACATTCATTATTGAAGGAAATATTAAATTTCAATCAAAGATTAATAAAAAGAAGGATGTGGTCTTTTGCCCATTCAAGTTCACAAACCTTCTGAATTTTCCTGTGGGCTTCTTGGAAGTTGGTGGATACCAGATTTAAAACCTGAGATAAAGCCAACCCTTCCACTTGTACAAAAATTGGATTGATCCCTTAATCATTATATAGTGTCCTTCCTTGTCTCTTGTAACATTCTTTATTTTAAAGTCTATTTTATCTACGAGTATTGCTACTCCAGCTTTCTTTTGATTTCCATTCGCATGGAATATCTTCTTCTATCCCCTCAATTTCAGTCTCTATGTTTCCCTAGGTCAGAAGTGGGTCTCTTGTAGACAGCATATATACGGGTCTTGGTTTTGTATCCATTCAGTAAGCCTGTGTCTTATGGTTGGAGAATTTAATCCTTTTACATTTAAGGTAATTATCGATATGTATGTTCTTATTACCATTTTCTTAATTGTTTTGGTTTTGTTTATGTAGATCCTTTTCTTATCTTGTGTTTCCCACTTGGAGAAGTTCCTTTAGCTTTTGTTGTAGATCTGGTTTGGTGGTGCTGAATGCTCTTAGCTAGAGCTAATCAATGAATTTGGTAAAGTTGCAGGATATAAAATTTATGTACAGATCTCTCACATTCCTATACACTAACAATGAAAGATCAGAAAAAGAAATTAAGGAAACAATCCCATTCACCATTGCAACAAAAAGAATAAAATACCTAGGAATAAGCCTACCTAAGGAGGTAAAAGACCTATACTCAGAAAACTATAAGACACTGATGAAAGAAATCAAAGATGACACAAACAGATGGAGAGAGATACCATGTTTGTGGATTGGAAGAATCAATATTGTGAAAATGACGATACTACCCAAAGCAACCTACAGATTCAATGCAATCCCTATCAAATTACCAATGGCATTTTTACAGAACTAGAACAAAAACATATTAAAATTTGTATGGAGACACAAAAGATCCCAAATAGCTAAAGCAATCTTGAGGGAAAAAAAATGGAGCTGGAAGAATCAGACTCCCTGACTTCAGACTATACTACAAAGCTACAGTAATCAAGACAATATGGTACTGGCACAAAAACAGAAATATAGATCAATGAAAGAAAATAGAAAGCCCAGAGATAAACCTACACACCTATGGTCAACTAACAAAGGAGGCAAGGATATGCAATGGAGAAAAGACAGTCTCTTCAATAAGTGGTGCTGGGAAAATTGGACAGCTACATGGAGAAGAATGAAATTAGAATACTCCCTAACATCATACACAAAAATAAACTCAAAATGGATTAAAGAGTTAAATGTAAGACCAGACACTATAAAACTCTTAGAGGAAAACATAGGAAGAACACTCTTTGATATAAATCACAGCAAGATCGTTTTTGACCCACCTCCTAGAGAAATGGAAATAAAAACAAAAATAAACAAATGGGACCTAATGAAACTTAGACGCTTTTGCACAGCAAAGGAAACTATAAACAAGACAAAAAGACAATCCTCGGGCCTCCCTGGTGGCGCAGTGGTTGAGAGTCCGCCTGCCGATGCAGGGGATACGGGTTCGTGCCCCGGTCTGGGAGGATCCCATATGCCGCGGAGCGGCTGGGCCCGTGAGCCATGGCCGCTGGGCCTGCGCATCCGGAGCCTGTGCTCCACAACGGGGGAGGCCACAACAGTGAGAGGCCCGCATACCGCAAAAAAAAAAAAAAAAAAAAAAAAAAAAAAAAAGACAATCCTCAGAATGGGAGAAAATATTTGCAAATGAATCAACGGATAAAGGATTAATCTCCAAAATATATAAACAGCTCATGCAGCTCAATATTAATAAATAAATAAATAAATAAATGGGCAGAAGACCTAAACAGACATTTCTCCAAAGAAGACATACAGATGGCCAAGAAGCACATGAAAAGCTGCTCAACATCACTAATTATTAGAGAAATGCAAATCAAAACTACAGTTAGGTATCACCTGACACCAGTTAGAATGGACATCATCAGAAAATCTATAAACAACAAATGCTGGAGAGGGTGTGGAGAAAAGGGAACCCTCTTGCACTGTTGCGGGAATGTAAATTGATGCAGTCACTATGGGGAACAGTATGGTGGAGGTTCCTTAAAAAATTAAAAATAGAATTACCATATGACTCAGCAAACCCACTACTGGGCATGTACCCAGAGAAAACCATAATTCAAAAAGACACATGCACCCCAATGTTGATTGCAGCACTATTTACAATAGCCAGGTCATGGAAGCAACCTAAATGCCCATTGACAGATGAATGGATAAAGAAGATGTGGTACATATATACAATGGAATATTACTCAGCCATAAAAAGAACGAAATTGGGTCATTTGTAGAGACATGGATGGACCTAGGGACTGTCATACAGAGTGAGGTAAGTCAGAAAGAGAAGAGCAAATATCGTATATTAATGCATATATGTGGGATCTAGAAAAATGGTACAGATGATCCAGTTTGCAAGGCAGAAATAGAGACACAGATGTAGAGAACAAACATATGGACACCAAGTGGGGGAAACAGGGATGGGAGGTGGTGGTGGTGGTGGGATGAATTGGGAGATTGGGATTGACATACATACATTAATATGTATAAAATAGGTAACTAATAAGAACCTGCTGTATAAAAAAAATAAAATTCAAACAAAATATTGGCCATATGCTGGGACAAAAAGCAAATTTCAAGTGATTAAAATCTGACCTCAGTGAAATTAAACTAGAAATCAGTAAGATAACCAGATAATATCTCTCTATTTAAAAATTAAGAAATACTAAATATGTCAAATAACAAATTAAAATAAAAACTAGAAAAGTTTTTTATTTGAATAATAATAAAAGTATCACAGAAGTTTAAGCATCAACATTTTTGTGGTACAGATTTTTTAAAAGTTGAAGGAAATTTACAGCCATTAAAATTAAATGCATAACTTTGAAAAGAAGTGTTGAAAATTAATGAATTAAGCATCCATTTCAAGAAATAAGAAAAAGAAAAGAAACCCAAAGAAAATGAAAAAAAGGTAAGAGTAGAAATCATTAGAGAAATGCAGATCAAAACTACAATGAGGTATCACCTCACATCAGTCAGAATGGCCATCATCAAAAAATCTACAAACAGGGGCTTCCCTGGTGGTGCAGTAGTTGAGAGTCTGCCTGCCAGTGCAGAGGACACGGGTTCGAGCCCTGGTCTGGGAAGATCCCACATGCCACGGAGCAACTAGGCCCGTGAGCCACAATTACTGAGCCTGCGTGTCTGGAGCCTGTGCTCCGCAACAAGAGAGGCCGCGACAGTGAGGCCCGCGCACCGCGATGAAGAGTGGCCCCCACTTGCCACAACTAGAGAAAGCCCTCACACAGAAATGAAGATTCAACACAGCCAAAAATAAATAATAAAATAAATAAAGAATTATTAAAAAAAAAAATCTACAAACAGTTAATCCTGGAGAGGGTGTGGAGAAAAGGGAACACCCTTGCACTGTGGGTGGGAATGTAAATTGATACAGCCACTATGGAGAACAGTATGGAGGTTCCTTAAAAAACTACAAATAGAACTACCATATGAGCCAGCAATCCCACTACTGGGCATATACCCTGAGAAAGCCATAATTCAAAAAGAGTCATTCATGTACCACAATGTTCACTGCAGCTCTATTTACAATAGCCAGGACATGGAAGCAACCTAAGTGTCCATTAACAGATGGGTGGATAAAGAAGATGTGGTACATATATACAATGGAATATTACTCAGACATAAAAAGAAATGAAATTGAGTTACTTGTAGTGAGGTAGATGGACCTAGAGTCTGTGATACAGAGTGAAGTAAGTCAGGAAGAGAAAAACAAATACCGTATGCTAACACATATATATGGAATCTTAAAAAGAAAAAAGGTTCTGAAGAACCTAGGGGCAGGACAGGAATAAAGATGCAGACGTAGAGAATGGAGTTGAGGACACGGGGAGGGGGAAGGGTAAGCTGGGACAAAGTCAGAGAGTGGCATGGACATATATTCACTACCAAATGTAAAATAGATAGCTAGTGGGAAGCAGCCACATAGCACAGGGAGATCAGGTCGGTGCTTTGTGACCACCTAGAGGGGTGGGATAGGGAGGGCGGGAAGGAGACGCAAGAGGGAAGAGATATGGGAACATATGTATATGTATAGCTGATTCACTTTGTTATAAAGCAGAAACTAACACACCATTGTAAAACAATTATACTCCAATAAAGATGTTAAAAAATAGTATTTTAATAAAAGACAGTATCTATCAGCAGTTGCAATGTGCCAGGTTCCAGGCTAAGCACTTTACTTACACTATCTTAGCCATCCTGCTCTGTACAACCTTATTTCCCACTACTCTCCTAAATAAATCCTGCATTAAACCTATCTCCTCCCTCTACGCCAAATATGCTACACTTATTAATGCTTTATTCATTAACTAAATAAATACTTATGGAACATCTGTTATATATTATGTACCATGAAATGCAACCACTGACTTCCAGTGAGAGAGACAAACAGAAAGAGCCATGCATAATGATGAGAACTCTGACAGAGGGGAGTACTGCAAGTACAAGCAAACATCTAGCCCAGCTTTGAGAAAGTTTCCCAGAAGAGTTATCATCAGAACTGAATAAAGATGAGTGAGTGAGCAAGGGGGGATAACTGCAAACATTGTTCCAGACAAAGGCTATGTGCAAAGAAGTGAGAAAGACCATGTAGGATTGGGTACCAGCAAGTTGATCATATGGCAGTAATATACCCTAAGGAGGCAAGTGCAGAGCAATAAACTTGGACAGATAGGCTGAAGGGGAATTTTGCTGGTCCTAGCATACATACCTAAGGAATTTGGATTTTATCCTATAGTATAGACCAGAGATTGGCAAACCTATTCTGTAAAGGATAAGAGAGTAAAAATTTTAGGCTTTGTGGGCTATGTGGTCTCTGTCACAACCATGTAATGCTGCCATTGCAGTGCACAAGCAGTCACAGACAATGGGTAAACAAATGGATGTGCTTGTGTTCCAAGAAAACTGTGTTTAAAAACTGGTAGTGGGCTAGATTTAGTCCATGGACTATAGTTTGCCCTACCTGCACTCCCAGTATAGATTCTTTTTTTTTTTTTTTTTTTTTTTTCTGTACGCGGGCCTCTCACTGCTGTGGCCTCTCCCGTTGCGGAGCACAGGCTCCGGACACACAGGCTCCGCGGCCATGGCTCGCGGGCCCAGCCACTCCGCGGCATGTGGGATCTTCCGGGATCGGGGCACGAACCCGTGTCCCCTGCATCGGCAGGCGGACTCTCAACCACTGCGCCACCAGGGAAGCCCCCAGTATAGATTCTTATTTCTCAAAGTTTTATCTGAGGTCCAGCAGTAGCAGCTGAATATTTGTTAGAAATGCAGAATCTCAGACATCACTGCAGGCCCACTGAATCTGAATCATTTAACAGTTTAATTGTGTGCACATTCAAGTTTAAGAAGCACAACTGGAAAACACTGAAAAATATTAAGCATGAGAATGACATAACAGGCTTTGTTCCCGTTACAATGTGACTCTTTCTGAATATCCCCATCCAATATTTTTCATACGTGTAAACCTTCAACATTGTTCAAGCCCCAGCTTGAGTCTACCTCACCTATGGAACCATATGCCACCAACCTGAAGTGATAATTTTCTCCTCTGATATCTTAAGCACAAAAGCATGTTTTATCATTTAATTGTTTCTGTGACTTTTCATAGGTCATAATATGCCCAAGAATAAGAACTATCCATACATCTTTTGTATTTCCCACGTAACAAACCTAACAATGAAATCTATGGAGGAAGAAATGTATTCCAAAAGAACCTGCCACTTTAGAAGTTGGTGTTGGTAATTTAGACTGGGGCTACAGAGTTCTTAACTGTGGCATTGGTATTGCCTTAGGGAGCATAGTTTCATATCCTACAGAAGCCAGCTTACATTGGGCTGGAAAATTCTCTAAAAGTGTACCTCTAAACCATGAGTACTTTTGGATGCACAAGGGCTGGGTCAGAGGAATTGCACGGCTCAAAAAGAAAAAAAAAACTCATCTAAACTTTTGGGAGAAAAAACAGTTCTAGGCAAGGGTATCATCTTTGGATAGTTCCTCAACTCTTGAAAGTCTGATCTTCAGAAATATCCATCAATACTTTCTTTCACCCTATCCAGAGGCTTCTGCAGTTCCAAGGCTCCAAAAGCATCACTGGGTTAACTCAGGACATTCATGAAATTTGTTATAATCTTGTTACCATCAATTGAAGGTATCTGGCATTCCAGGGTCATCTCATTTTCTCCTAGGATGGGAGGCTACACTGACCCTGAAGACCTTATTCACACAACCTTGGGTCTCTCTGCATAAAAACAAACATGAATTCCTAGTTCTCCAGGGATATCTAGACTGGAATGCTCAAGAGTTAGGGCACTTACTGACTCTGTCTCTGGACAGGCAAGGGTCTGGTATAATTTACCAGAGCCAAGGTTCTAGGTGACAGGACTAGGGACTGAGTAGAACAGTGCTGGTCCACAGGCTGTAGAATATAGAACCAAGGAGGAAAAACTGAAAGAAAGACTGTCTAAGGATAAAACCAGAATCAGAAAGACTATCTAGTTCAAGTGATCAGGATAGTTAGATAAGAAACTGGAACCATAAAGCAGAGCAAGCATATGACTAATGGAAAGTGGAAGACAGAGCCAGGAGTGATTCCCAGAGGTATGGGATGATAACTACAGGGCTTTATGGGGTGCCAGAGACATTTCCTGTGGGAGAAGAAGAAGTTGTTACAAACACTCCACACATTGGAACAATAACATTTTGGTCTAAGTTAAATATATTTCATCTGGTTTTACAGGGCAAAAGATAACATCAGTCTATGTACCCCATAGTTTCCTCTGCATAATGGACATCACACAGTTTTTAAAATTTTTCATGGATGGTTTTGGGGAAATTTAGATTCATTAACTTTTAAAAAGAAACAGATTTAAATTCCCTTGCCTGGTCAACTAAGCCCTTGCCCATGCTTATCTAGAATGAGGAGTGGCATTAAAACACAGAGAAATCCCATCAAAATTGAGGCCTGGCAGCCACAGTTCAATTTAATGCCTAAATATTATCAAGTTTTCTTCAAAGAAATGCCATTAGGGAGGCATTAGAAAAGCAATGGGTTAGCATTTCAGAAATTGTCTATGAAAATGGTACCATAAATTATAGTGATGGAATAAAATTAACTTTGATTATTTATAATACACTGGGCCTCAGCATTCTATACAGATGATCGCATTGTTTCCTCACAAAATTCTTTTAAGTGCCAATGTATTTCCCATCTTATAGGTGAGGCACCAAGAGGCAGGTTCACACATAGCCAATCTGACCCTCTGATTTTAGCCACCACATGGATGGCAACCCACCATGCTGTGTGCTCAGCAACCTATAGAATCCTGGCTTCTGAAGTGATCACTGTCTAATGTAAAAGAACATTATCATCAATGCAAAAGATAGTTTCAGATATTCCTGTTTTATGAATGGTTTACTAAAATACTTTTAATTACATTTACAAACTTTTCAAATATCAGTAACAGCTTTTCTCTCACAAATTCAGCCTCAGTGCTGAAAGTTACGGTGTTTTGTTTTGTTTTTATAATGTACATAATCCTAAATGTTTCTCCAAATATAGTATTTCCATCAATCATCTTTCCTGTAAAAAGGAAACTAAAAGATCCCAGTAACACTGAATTTCATTAGCATGCAGTGATTTACAGAACATTTCAGCATTTTAGCCCACACAGTTTCTATGAATGTTTCAGACTGGAATATGACAAAACCGCAATGAAAAATAAAGATGAGTATACTGAAAATATAGCAATTAATTGATTTAAACATGGTAAATAATAACAAAAGATCTTTTTGAACAGAATAAGAATTTTTTTATGTCTACTTCATGAAATCTATAAGGAAAATGGTTGAGTAAAATATATAATTCATTAAAGACAGGACTATTTTTTAAGAGTATATGTATGTTTACTATTATTTAAGTTATCCATAAGAAACATGGGAACTATGACATTCTGTACACTTATTCTTATTTACAGATCTTGTTCAGAATAAAAGAAAAAATACTTTAAAACAGCTCATTTTCTTATTCCTTTCAAACGCTCTTTATTTTTATAATCCATCTCTTATAAACTGTTTTGTTATTTCCATAAACTCTGAATATAAGAGATATACAGATCATTTAATAAGAATTTTGACTATAAATATGTGTACAAAGTACCTGGAGTATCTTAACAAGTTTTCAAGATGAATAAACTAAATTATTTAGTACTAATTATGTGATAATTACACTATTTGTCCTTTTATATACCTTATCAAAGAAGCTGTGGGATGTATTTTGCTATCTCCAGATGAGAAAGCTAAGTGACCCACCCAAAGTCACACAACTAGTAAATAAAAACTCAAATTAGGGCTTCCCTGGTGGTGCAGTGGTTGAGGGTCCACCTGCCGATGCAGGGGACCCAGGTTCGTGCCCCGGTTCGGGAGGATACCACATGTCGCGGAGCGGTTGGGCCCGTTAGTCATGGTCGCTCAGCCTGCGCGTCCGGAGCCTGTGCTCTGCAACGGGAGAGACCACAACGGGAGAGGCCACAACAGTGAGAGGCCCGTGTACCGCAAAAAAAACCAACCAAACAAACAAACAAAAAACTCAAATTACCATTTGATTCTCTTTTTTAAAATATATTTTTTAACATTTATTTTTGGCTGTGTTGGGTCTTAATTGTGGCACGTAGGATCTTCGTTGAGGCATGTGGGATCTTTTGTTGTGGCTCTCGGGCTTCTCTGTAGTTGTGGCACGAGGATTTTCTCTTCTCTAGTTGTAGCGCACGGGCTCCAGGGCACGTGGGCTCTGTAGTTGTGGCAGGCAGGTTTAGTTGCCCTGCAGCATATGGGATCTTAGTTCCCTGACCAGAGATCGAACCCACAGCCCCTGCATTGGAAGGCGGATTCTTTACCCCTGGACCACGAGGGAAGTCCCCACCATTTGATTCTTCATATTCCAAATATTTCTGCATTCTGACTGACATCAAAAAGAAATCTTTGTATCAAATAGGTCTGCAAGAATCTGGAGTAAAATGAGAATAAGGTCAGAATAAATGACAATGATTCTAACGACATTGATGCTATTTAAAAGCTTACTATGTACCTGATATTATGTTAAGCATTTTATATGTATCATTTCATTTAATCTTAAGAATATCATGAAATAAGTTGTTTTACTACCTCTGTTTCATAAATAGAGAGAAAAAAGTTTAGAAACTCGTCTCATTTCAAAGTTAAATATCTTAATCTCCCCAGGATTAGACATGAAAATGTATAGAAAAATTTGTCAAATTTAACTTTAATGCATTGTAAGCCTATTAAAATTATGGTTATGAAGCCTATATATTAATGGAAAATGCTTGTGATATGATAGAGTTGAAAGGAGGGTATACATATTTAAATATACTGCATTATTACAACTATATAAAAACAAGCTTAATGGAAGACTAGAAGAAGAAATATAAGTGAAAGGTAGAATTCTAAAATGATCTCCAATGATGTAGATGGTACAAATGAGGATATTTAGAAAACAGAAGTTGAGTCACAGATGTAGAAAACAAAATTGTGGTTACCAGGGGGAAGCGGCAGGTGAGGGATAAATTGGGAGATTGGGATTGACATATACACACTACTATATATAGAATAGGTAATTAATAAAAACCTACTGACTAGCACAGGGAACTCTATTCAATACTCTCTAATGACCTATATGGGAATAGAATCTTAAAAAGAGTGGATTTGTGTGTATGTATAATGGACTCACTTTGGTGTACAGCAGAAACTAACACAACATTGAAAATCAACTATACTTCAATTTAAAAACTTAATTAAAAAAATTAAAAATGCAGGTGCAAGATGATTATGTTGCAGAGATCTCCCATACAATATCATGCTTATGGTTAACACTGTACTGTACACTTAAATTTTTTTAAGAAAGTAGATCTCATGTAAAGTGTTCTTACCACAATAGAAAGTAAAAATAATATAAAATAAAATGATCTCCAATGACCCATGCCCTTGGTGAAAACTGTGAATATGTTAGAATTTCACTCCTATGATTATATTATGTTATTTTTTAAATTTTTATTGGAGTATAGTTATTTACAATGCTGTGTTTCTGCTGTACAGCAAAGTGAATCAGATATATATATACACATATACTTGTGTGCGTGTGTACATATGTGTGTGTGTGTGTGTGTGTGTATCCACTCTTTTATAGATTCTTTTCCCATATATGTCATTACACAGTACTGAGTAGAGTTCCCTGTGATATGGCAAAAGAATTTTTGCAGATATAATTAGGGTTCCTAACCAGTTGAATTCATCAAAAGGAAGACTATTCTAATTAATTCTAATTAGATGAGTTTTTAAAAGGAGGTCTAGAGATTGAAGAGATGCTCCTGATGTCCTGGAAGAAAGCAAAAATCTGTGAACTGCCTGTGGAAGCCACATGGCAGGGAACTGTGGGCAGCCTCCAGCAGCTGAGAATGGTCCCTGGATGACAGCTATTAAGAAGATGGGGATCTTCATCAGATAACCACAGTGACCTGAATTCTGACAACAACCTTAAAGAGCTTGGAAGAAGACCTCGAGCCCAAGATGAGAACTGCAGCCTTGGACAAAACCTTGATTATAGCCTTCTGAGACATGAACAGAGGTGCAACTAAGTTGCACCCAGACCCCAAACTGTGCTTCAGTTTTCTCATCTATAAAATAGGGTTCAGGGCTTCCCTGGAGGCGCAGTGGTTGATAGTCCGCCTGCTGATGCAGGGGACAGGGGTTTGTGCCCCGGTCTGGGAAGATCCCACGTGCCGCGGAGCGGCTGGGCCCATGAGCCATGGCCACTGAGCCTGCGCGTCCAGAGCCTGTGCTCCGCAACGGGAGAGGCCACAACAGTGAGAGGCCCACGTACCTCAAAAAAAAAGAAAAAAAAAATAGGGTTCAAAAGAGTGTCTATCTCATAATGTTGTTTCAAGGATTAACGAGTTGATTCATGCTGACTGCTTGAAACAATAAGTTTTAGTTACCTATTGTTATATAAAAAATTACCCCAAAGATTAGCATCTTAATAAAACAAATATTTATTATTTTGTGATTTCTGAGTCAGACATCCAGATGCAGTTATCTGTGTCTTCTAGCTCAGGGTCTCTTCACAGACTGCAAGCAAGGTGTTGGCCAGGTCTGCAGTCAAGGCTTGACTAGGGAAGAATCAGCTGTCAAGTTCATTCATGTCGTTGTCAACAAGATTCTCGGATTGTTGAACTGAAGACCTCAGTTCAATGCTGGCTGTTGAAAGGAAGTTGCCCCTAGTTCCTTATCACATGGGACTCTCCACAGAATAGCTCCCAACACAGCAGCTTGCTTCATCAGAGAGAGCAAGTGAGAGAGTATGAGCAAGATGGAAGTCATGTTCTCTTTGTAACCTCATCTCAGAAGTGAAAGCCAATCACATTTGCTGTATTCCATTTGTTAGAAGTAGATTACTAAATCCAACCCATAGTCAAAGGGAGGGATTACACAAGGGCATGAATACCAGGAGGCAAGAATCATTAAAAGCCATTTTAGAAGGTTTCCTACCCCCAGATGCTTGAAACAATAGCTCTCAATGAATGTTAGCCACTATTGCTATAATTAAGTGCTTTTAAAAATAAGCTAAACACACAAAAAATACTAATAGCAAGATGACTTTTTGGTAGGCTTAAGAAACCAGTTTAACGAATTTTTATTGAGTGCTATGTGCCAGACACTATCCTGTAAAGTAAGAATACAAAGATAAATGAAGCATGGTTACTTACCTTTTAAGGAGTTGATGGTCTAGTGAGGGAGAAAAATCCCAAAAAATGTCATGTCATTTGCTGTGATGGAAGTAGGTATACATTTTAGTGGGGCTACAAAGAAAAGAGTGAATGGTCATCTTAAAAATTGAGGTGGTGCTTGAGCTAAGTTCTGAACAATTGATAGGTGTTCACAAGATTGGGAAAAGAGCACTCTATGGAGAGAGAAAGCTGTGGATAAAGATAAGAACAGGCAAAAGAGCATGACATATTTGGGGAACTACTGGTTGACCAATATGGCTGAAGAGTAACAATACATAAGTCTTCAAAGAAAGTATAGATTTCTGGATGTGAAATAATTATGGTTTAGCTTGTCATGTGAATATGAAGACTTGGAGGTAGGACATCTAGGTGTAGAAAGGCAAGTCACATACAGGTTTCTAACTGAAGGGGGATTTTTGAGTTGGAGAAGTAGACTTCAGAATCTTCAGCAATCAGATTGTTAATTGAAATTCTGGGATTAGGTTAAGTCTCCTGGTGCAAGTGTATAGAATAATTAAGGAATGGGCTTGTATTAGGAACTTTAGGAAAACAATATTTAAGGGGCAAGATAAAAACATAAGAAAAAGAAGGAATAGTCAAAAGGGTAGGAGTACAATCAGGAAAGCATGATGTCTTAGAAGCTGAGGGAGTAAAAATGTTCAAGAAATAGGGAGTGGTCCACAGTGCCAAAAGACAAGGAGAGATCAAGTAAAAGTGACCAAGTGAAATGTAGATGGTCAAAAGGAATCCAATTTAGTAGGCAGGAAGGAAAGTGTCAATTATCAATTCATACTGCAATTGTTATGTCCATCAGCCTTCTATGAACAGTATTATTACCCTTAGTTTCCATATGTACACACTGAACTAGTAACTTGCCAAATATCACACAGCTAGTGGATGGTGGAGCCAATATTTGATCCCACAGGTTTCAGACCCCAAAACTCACTCTGTAACCCTGAACGTAAACTAAAGTTTGGGTAACGCTGGTATAGTGGGTTAAATGTTGCCTTTTCAAATGATACATCTACATTCTAACCTTTGGAATCTGTGAATGTGACCTTATTTGGAAAAAAGGTCTTTGTGGATGTAATTAAGTAAAGGATCTGGAGATGAGATGTTCCTGTATTATCCAGGTGGGCTTTAAATCCAATTAAAGCCATTTTTATAGGAAATAAACAAAAGAGAGACACACAAGGAGCAGAGGAGAAGGCCATGTAAAGACAGTGGCTGAAATTAGAGTGATGCAGCCACAAGGTAGGGATGCCTGGGGCCACACGAATCTGGAGGAGGCGAGGAAGGATTCTCCCCTAGAGCACTCAGGAGGAGTCTACATTATATTTCATATTTCTAGCCTCCAGAACCATGAGAATAAATTTCTGTTGTTTTAAACCACTAGGATTGTGGTCATTTGTTATGAGAGCCTTAGGAAACTACAGTTGACCTTTGAACAATGTTAGGAGGTGCTGCCACCTTACTCAGCTGAAAATCCAAGTATAACTTTACAGTCTGCCCTCCATACCACAGTTCTGCATCCCTGGAATCAACCAACCACGGGTTGTGCAGTGCTATAGTATTTACTGAAAAAAATCTACATATAAGTGGATCTGTACAGTTCAAACCCATGTTGTTCAAGGGTCAACTGGAATACAGTTGGTTTCTTAGTCAGCTTAGGCTGCTATAACAAAATACCATAAACTGGGTACCTTACCAACAACAGGAACTCATTTTCTCACAATTCTGGAAGGTAGAAGTCTAAGATCATGGTACCAACATGATCAGGTTCTGGTGAAGACCCTCTTCCAAGGTCTCTCTTTTTTTTCTGAAATAAATTTATTTATTTATTTTTGGCTGCGTTGGATCTTCATGGCTGCACATGGGCTTTCTCTAGTTGCAGCAAGCAGGGGCTACTCTTCATTGTGGTGCACGGGCTTCTCGTTGCAGTGGCTTCTCTTGTTGCAGTGCACAGGCTCAAGGCACGTGGGCTTCAGTAGTTGTGGCTTGCGGGCTTCAGCAGTTGCGTCACGCAGGCTCAGTAGTTGTGGCTCATGGGCTCTAGAGCTCAGGCTCAATAGTTGTGGCACACGGGCTTAGTTGCTCCGCAGCATGTGGGATCTTCCCGGACCAGTGCTTGAACCTGTGTCCCCTGCATTGGCAGACAGATTCTCAACCATTGTGCCACCAGGGAAGACCTCAGGGTCTCTTTTATAAGGGCGCTAATCTCATTCATGATGGTTCCACCCTCATGACCTTATCACTTTCCAAAGGCCCCACTTCCTGATACCATCACACTTGGGGTAGAGTTTCAACATATGTATTTTGGGAAGACACAAACATACAGTATATAATAATTGGTAATGGTGGGGGGTTTTTTCTTTTGTTTTGGGGGGCTTTTTGGGTGGGGAAGGGGCTGGCCACATTTTAGAAGAAAGAATCATTCCAAGGAAAAAGGAATTAGATGAATCAAATGAACGATTTTCAAATTAAAAACTTTTTGATTATTGCTGTATAAAGGACCATTACTATGTACATTTTTTAGAAGATCAAAGCTGTCTTATCATTTGAATTTAATATCATTGGTATAGCAAAACCTCATAATAAACCATCAAAACAATGGCTTTCAATTAAAGCTTTTGTTTGCAATTAATAACAAATGCTTTAAAACACATATTTTCCTTTAATATTTTAGCATTTTACGGCAGTAATCAACTGTCTTTTTAAGTCATATTTAACAAATTTTTTCCAGAAAATTCATTTATTCAACAACATTGAGATATTATAACATCATGTAAAGCTGTCTTTAGCTTTACTATTAGAAAGAATGTTGGTGATCCAAATTAAGAAGTAGTAAGTGGTGATCCCTAACCAATATTTTCCCAGTGAGTCAAATTTAAGATTTCTAGCATATAAAGGGGAAATTTTCCATTTTTTAATTTTTCAAGTTTATTGTAACTTCTTTTTCTATGTCAATATGTTTTCATTGGTGGATCACCAAAGATAATACATACTCTTCTCCAAAGGTAATTTAGAGACCTCACATTACTCTTTCACCAGATTTATAAAGGATAAATGATTTTTATACATGGCTTCATTCCTTTTTACTATTTGACACTGTGGCAGATCCTGATTTTAAACACCATAACTCACTCAACATAATTATGCCCTATTTTATAGCTTGCTGTATTATATTTGAAAAGCACGTTATTCATTGTGGTCTGAAAACATTCATAGGATAAGTGTGAATGTATTAATTTAGTTAATGTTTCAAGCAAAGTGCAGATAATATTAAAATAGGTGTTTTCTTTGACTGCTAGCAACACACACATTAGAGCAAAAAAAAAAGAAATTATTTATTTTGAAGGCTAGTCATGTTATACTAGTATCTAACAAGTAGTGAGATAAATATCAGAAACTAGATTTTATTTTTTTTAACTTTTTATTTTATATTGGAGTATAGGTGATTAATAATGTTGTGTTAGTTTCAGGTGTACAGCAAAGTGATTCAGTTATACATATACATGTATCTATTCTTTTTCAAATTCTTTTCCCATTTAGGTTGTTACATAATATTGAGCAGAGTTCCCTGTGCTATACAGTAGGTCCTTGTTGGTTATCCATTTTAAATATAGCAGTGTGTAGATGTGAATCCCAAACTCCCTAACTATCCCTCCCCCTCCCACCCTTCCTCCCCGGTAACCATAAGTTCATTCTCTAAGTCTGTGAGTCTAGATTTTATTTTAATGCACCATAAAGTAAAAAGGAAAAGGAGATGGGGTTAGTTAATTAAAAATAAGTAAATTTTTACCCTCTTAAGGCAATTTCCAGGTCGTGTGGTGTTAATGGAAAGACCATGAACCTTCTACTCAAAGAGATATGATTTTTAATTTCTGTTCCACTACTGATTAGTTAAGTGATACAGCACATAGTAATTAACCTCTCTGAGACTTTATTCTTACCTGCAATGGGAGAGTACCTACTAACTTCTGGGCCTCTGTGAAAATTAAATACAGTAAGTAAGTAGGGCAGTTAATAGTGACTGACAGATAATAAATAATCATTACATAATTGATGTTGTTGTTGAATCTACCTTTAGAATTTGAAGCATTCTCAGGACACTTCCATGATTTGTGAGTCTTCTTAGCTATGATATCATTCCTTTTCTCAACATCTCTTCTCAGATTCTTCTACCATTTGTTTGTAAATTTACCTTATTGCTTATAAATTCTATTACAGAGAATTAATCACAAATTTGAGATGTCTTATACAGCTGACTATATCATTATCATGTGGCTTCTTAATATTTTTAGGCAACCAAGCTCACTTAAGAGATATGGAATCCACAATAAATGAAGAATAATATACAGTTGACCCTTGAATAATGCAGGGGTAAGGGGCACTAAACCCGGCACAGTTGAAAATTTGTGCAGGACTTTTGACTCCCCAAAAACTTAACTGCTAATAGCCTACTGTTGACTAGAAGCCTTACCGATAATATGAATCATCAATTAACACATATTTTGTGTGTTATATATATTATATACTGTATTCTTACAATAAAGCAAGCTAGAGAAAAGAAATGTTATTAAGAAAATCATGAGGAAGAGAAAATATTTACATTTACAGCACTGTACTGTAATTATGGATACCATAAATTTGTCATCTGTTTATAAGATATCATCTGTCTGTCAGTACCTACATCAATATTGTCTTATAGAATACAAAGCACTATAGATATTAGATGTATTACTAACACTAGACATTAGAAATGAAAAGATGGTTTGATAAAGAAATTCATATTTACAGATAAAACAATTCATGCATTGATAATGAAGAAGCAGCAGTATGATGGCTTTATGGTAGCCTAGTATAACTGATACGATAGCCTCATGGTAGCCTAGCTTACACACTAATGGATGAATTGTTATAAAAATGTTATGGCATATAATATTACAGTCATATTCATAACACAATATTGGAAAGATTGTTACTTTTTTTAAAAAACCACTTACCACTGATGATAGGCTAATACGTAGTTTCTCCAATTATGAGAGAGAGGGGCATACTGTATGTAATTCTTTGAAAGCAAATTATAAAATAGTAAGGAAACCTACACATTATTAAGTGTATACTAAATATCACTCGCCGTATGCCTATGTAAGGATAGATTGTCCACCTCAATACAAGTCTTGCACACAGTGTTTTACACAATGAATACTTAGGCATGATGATAATGACACATAAACATCTCATACAGTTCTTGCCATGTAGTTATTACATTTTCACACTCACACACATACACAACACATAAGTTTATGAACTATACAGCATGATGATTATTTAGTGTGCATTAAGGGGAAGTGAATCATCATAAAGGTCTTCATCCTTGTCGTCTTCACATTGAATAGGCTGAGGGAGAAGAGGAAGAGGAGGGGTTGGTCTTAGTGCCTCCAGGGTAGCAGAAGCAGAAGACGGAGAGGAAGTGGAAGGGAAGGCAGAAGAGGCAGGTACCAGTGTAACTTTATGGAAATACATCATAATTACCATCTGAATTTTTGCTTTTTCATTTCTCTAAAAATGTTTCTATATGGTACCAATTCTTCTTCCACCATTTCCTTTGGTTTCAATGCCCATATCATAGAAGGGTCCCTGTCATAAAAGAAGTCAAAAACAGTCTTGAATAATCAAAACCCTTCTGCCAGATTGTCTAACATCAATTTTTTTTCTGGCACTGCTTCTTCTACATCTTTCTTATCATCTGGCACTGGTTCAGAAGCACTCATCTCCATCAAGTGGTCTTCTGTTCATTTCTCTGGTGTGGTGTCTATTAGCTCTTGAATTTCTCCAAGAGCCATCTCTTGAAACCTTTCACCCTCATCTTTTTTTTTTTTTTTTTACCATATCCATAATCTTTTTCATGATTTCCTTGATTGGCTCTGTCATAAATCCTTTGTTTTTTTTGTTTTTTTGTGGTTTTTTTTTGCGGTACGCGGGCCTCTCACTGTTGTGGCCTCTCCCATTGCGGAGCACAGGCTCCAGATGCGCAGGCTCAGCGGCCATGGCTCATGGGCCCAGCCGCTCCGCAGCATGTGGGATCTTCCTGGACCGGGGCATGAACCCGTGTCCCCTGCATCGGCAGGTGGACTCTCAACCACTGCGCCACCAGGGAAGCCCTGTCATAAATCCTTTGAAGTCATGCACAACATATGGACACGGTTTTCTCCAGCAGGAATTTATTGTTTTAGGCTTAATGGCTTTCATGGATTTTTCTGTTACAACAATGGCATCTTCAGTGGTGTAATCTTTCCAGACTTTTATGGTATTCTCTCTGTTGAGGTTCTCTTCCATGGCACTGACAATTCCTTACATAGTGTACCATGTGTAATGAGCCTTAAAGGTCCTTATGACCCCCTGATCTACAGGCTAAATTTAGAGATGTTGTGTTTGGGGACAAGTAGACCACTTTGATGCCTTTGATCTTGAACTCATGGGGTTCTGGGTGGCCAGGGGCATTGTTCAATATTGAAAGAACTTTAAAACACAGTCCCTTACTGATACAGTACTCCCTGACTTCAGAGACAAAGCATTGATAGAATAAATCCAGAAAAATGGATCTTGTTGTTCAGGCCTTCTTGTTGTAAAATCAAAAGACTGGCAGCTGGTATTTGTCTTTTCCCTTCCAGGCTCAGGAGTTTGCAGCTTTATAGATAAAGGTAGTCCTGATCATAAGCCCGACTGCATTTGCATAGGTCAGTAGAGTTAGCCTACCCCTTCCTGCCTTAAATCCTGGTGCTAGCTTTTCTTCCTTAATAATAAATGCATTTTGTGACTTTTTTTTCCCAGAATAAGACACTTTTGTCTGCATTAAAAACCTGTTCAGGCAGCTATCCTTTCTCCTCGATAGTTTTCTGAATTGTGTCTGGGAACTCGTCTGCTGCCTCTTGGTCAGCAGAAGCTGCTGCTTCTGCTATCTTGACATTTTTAAAGCCAAACCACTTTCTAAAATTATCAAACCATCCTTTGCTTGCATTAAATTCTCCGGTTTTAGATCCTTCACCTTCCTTTTCTTTTAAATTATCATATAATGACTTCACTTTCTCTCGAATTATATTAGAGTCTACAGGTATGACTTTCTTATAGCAATCCTGCACCCACATAAAAGCTGCATTTTCAATAAGAGGTAAAATGTATTTCATGAAAAGTGCAAGGTTTTCATGCCTGCTGTCCTAGCTGCAGCGACAGTTTCATGAATTTCCTTTTTTTTTTAAACGTGTCCTTATGCTGGATTCGTTTATCTTGGAATGGTGGGCAACCACCATTTCAGACCTCAATCTGCAGTACCTGTCAAACAACTGAACTTTTTTTCTTGTCATGTCATGACTTTGCTTCTTGGGAGCACTTGCAGCATCACTAGGGGCACTTCGTATGGGTAACATGACGTTATTTAAAGTTATGGTTTTGTACTAAACACAATGAAAAATACACAAGGACCTCGAGAGTTCACTGCAATATGAAATTTCCTGGAGAGGTGAACTGCTCATGTGGAGACGATTAGCGTCACAAAGTGTTTTAAGCAAGTACTTGCAACACTTGTACTCTCTGCAGTAGCAACAGGAGGTGGCTACAGAATTATTACAGTAGGACAGTGTGTACTACAGTTTTATGCAGCTACGATTTAATACTGAATCTTTGTGTTTGTTTACATTTCTCTCAACTGTATGGTCTGTGTGCATAAGTTTTGATAAATTTTAACATTTTATTATAGAGTTGTGTATATTTTATGGTGGTAAATGGTAGAATAGTATCTACATAGATTTCATGCATTCATATCATATCTTTTTCTTAATTTTTTCAGCATTTCAAGGCTACACGGTTTATCTGAGAGTATTTTCAAACTGTCACAAGTCTCCAGAATTTTTTCCGATATATTTATTGAAAAAAATCCACATATAAGTAGACCCACACAGTTCAAACCCATGTTGTTCAAGGGTCAGCCATACTTAGGAAATGATTCCTCAGATGCATCTGAAGTGAGGCAATGATCAATTTTTTGTCAATCCTTGTGTACAGTACACAAATAGTGGAATACAGTGCAAACTCTCAACAGTAGATTTAGTCACATGCAGCACCTCTTATTTAAAAGTGGTAAATAGGGCTTCCCTGGTGGCGCAGTGGTTGAAAGTCCGCCTGCCGATGCAGGGGACATGGGTTCGTGCCCCGGTCCGGGAGGATCCCACATGCCGCGGAGCGGCTGGGCCCATGAGACATGGCCGCTGAGCCTGCGCGTCCGGAGCCTGTGCTCCGCAACGGGAGAGACCACAACAGTGAGAGGCCCACGTACCGCAAAAAAAAAAAAAAAAAAAAAAAAAGTGGTAAATAAATCAGAGGTTTTAAAATTTAGGGTATTTCCTTCTTTTTTCTGTGTTAAAAATTACTCTTTAAAAATACCCAATTAAAGGTTTTTAGTCCAAGGTGGTATTTTTCCTTTCTCACACACACACACACACACAAACTAGCAAAATCATGTGATAATCATCTTTTCAGGTGTACTACCTGTTATTTCATAGTGTTGACCAAAGTTCAAATTCCTCTGTAAGAATAAGAGAGAACAGAAGTCTATCTAGGCTGGGGTTCTGGGAGATCAGCTTAAATGAGGAGTAAGGTAGGGCCAAGCCTACCTTGTGCAGGAACGATCCTAGGCAGAAGTGGAGGCAGGCTTCCATGGAGGAGGGCAGCTCAAGAGCCAAATAAACTATCCTCACAGACAATCAATCCCAAAGGGACCAAGCACAGAGATGAAAATGGTTACAAGGCATTAGGTCTGTAAATAGAGGTAAATATATGAAGAAGACAGATAAGAAGATGAGCCTGATAAAGACCCAGTAGGTAGAACCATGGACAATTTTTTCAGTTGTCCATGGTCTTATCCATGGGCATGAATGGAGCCCTTAAAGGTGTCAAATCAGTCCAAAGAATACAACCAGGAGATACTATCATTCCCTCAATAGCTGACTTTGGCAAGTGTTGGTTTAAAAGAGAGCCTTCAGTTCTACCTTCATCAAATGTTCTTTGAGCACTTGTATGGCAGGATGATCTATTAAATGACTTTCCTTAGTCACTTCAAGCTGACAATAAAACTTACCTTTACTAAAAAACAATTCATTGCCAGACCCAGGGTGAAAACATATAAGATGAGTCTAGAATATTATTTCTTGCCATACCAATATGCTAGGAAACGATTAGCTACTGGAGTTGTGTCAAAAGGACTTAAGGGCCAACTTTAAGAAGCTCTCACTAGCCAAAGTTGAGAAGATTTGAGTATCAATAAAGAAAACTGCAACTAATAGAAAAAAATTTTTCAATGTATACCCATAAATTCATAATAATATTTTAAAGATAATAATCATTGGTCACCTTAGGAGGATCGTAGGATTTCAATCATTATTTTGAAAACTGGTAACAAAGGAAAAGAATCAAAAATCTGTTATGCTGTTAAAACATACTGTACCTCAGGATAACTCAATAGCTGATGAGGGAGCTAACAAATGAAAATGAGTTGACAGAATTTCTTAGCCTCTAATGCATTAATGGATCTGGGGAATGATCATCAGTGGCTCGCGACATTACCAAAAGGGAGGCCACCCGACATTATATGTCTCCTGATGGAAGTATACATCAACTATGCAGTATTTTTCAAAAAAAAAGTGAACCTGAGTCTTATCAAACCTCTAAATCTAACTTCCAGTTCACAGAGGACAGAGGAACCTTGCAAATTGACAGCATAGGAAACAGTCTGATCTACAAAATCCAGACTGGAAAAACAATGCATTTCTTCAACAAACACATTTCAAGAAAAGAACAAGAGATTGAAGGAGAACCTATAGTTGAAGAGATACTTAAGAGACAGCAACTAAACTAAATGCTAATCTTATTTGGGGCTGGGGGAGAGAGAGAGAGCAAATTGGGCAAGTGGAAAAACATAAGTCCAGTCTATAAACTCGATGTGATAGGACTTTTTGCAAATATTTTTAGGCGTGATAGTGATATTAAGGTTATGTTTAAAAGAGCAATATTTATCTTTGAGATATACATACTAAAGTATTTACAGATGGAAAGACATGATATTTGGAATTTCTTTCAAAATAATCCGGAAAGAACTGGTGGAACGTAGATCAAAGAAATTTGACCATGAGTTTGTTGAAGGTGGATAATGGGATTCCTTATTCTATTTTCTCTACTTTTAACATATAAAAATTTCCATAAAATTAAAAAAAAACTATTGACCTTGATGACATCCTTTTTGGATGAATTTTTGTGGTTAGGATCACAATTCTAAACATGTTAAAAGTTATCAAAAGGAAAGAACGTTGCTATAACCCCTGCCTTACAGTTTTGATATGAAGTCACAGATAACACACAAAAAGTTCCTAGCCATTGTCTTGCAAATCAAAGTTGTCCAATAAATAATGGTTACTATTATTATATGTTTGACCATTGTAGCATCCAAAGTGCGTGCTGCTGAAAAGACAAAGTAGAATCTTCCTGGGTATGTGGTAAATTGAGATTATGCCAGAAGCATCATCACTGCACAAAATAGAGGAGAAATAATTACCCAAAACAAAAGAGAAAATTGGTATGTTTCACCACAGGTAAAAGAACAGAGGCTGGGTAGCAAAAAAAAAACAAAACAAACATCCACCATATGGAGAAAACAGGAAACTTCTGCTTTAAGCCTAGTACTTGGCTTTATATAAACTAAGGATTCAGTACTGATAGGGTAATACCGGTAACATTTAAGTTACATCCTAAATCCAAACTAAATTTGTATGAAAAGATTTAGAGTATATGTTATAGTGATTAATTTTAGTCAGATCGCACAATAATTAATATTTAGTTTTAAGTAGAGTTCTTAAAAATATACATTATTATCTTCTAATGTCAATTTGAGAATCTATCAATATCTCACAATTTATATAAACTGAGTAAAATTTCACCATCAAAGTTATAGGATAAGTTTTTGAATGATATGCCTAAAATCATAAATACATTTTTGAAAGACCACAATTTACTCTGCCATGCACATATAAAAGTGTCTGACTACAATGAAGAAAACCAAAACATAATATTTTAAATTTTGCTCATATAATGGCTTAAAATATTCTGTTCTGGAAAAAATGTTGACTTTTTTACATGGCTAAGATTTCAAAAGCCCTTAATTTCTTTCAGAAGGCAGTCTGTATCAGAAAACAGCACTAAAGTGATAATTACATTGGTAATGATTAAATATATAAATTTCCGTTTAGTTAAGGCCTCACTAAAAAAACTGTTCAAAAGATATAGGAGGAACTTGGGGTAAATTATTTGAAAGATGCAACCCAGTAACTCAGCAGATATCTATGATTCTTCCTTTCTCCAAGAACTTCAAAATCCTTCGTATACAATGATGAGTAAGATACCATACCATCCCCTCCTTTAGTGCCCAGTGAAGAAGAGAAGACCTATGTCTAAAGAATGACTGTATGATATAATGAATGCCATGACAGAGGCAAAAACTCAATGCCATGCAAGATGGAAAAGAGGTGCTAAGATTTTCTCAGGGTCCAGGTGTAAGGAAAGTTGAGTAGAATATGAAATAAGTAGTAGCAGCACAGTTGACTGTAAACGAGAGTCATTAGATTACATACTCCAAATTAATAACTCAAATTTGTAGAGTCATGGTCACATCATACACATATTTTTAGAAGGATAACTTTGGCAGCAATGGAAATGGATTGGAGTGGGTGAGGCTGGAAACAAGAACACAGGAAGAAAGATATTTCAAGAGGGTTGAATTAGGACAGAGACAGATGAATGGATGGGAAAGTTGTATGTGAGGCTATTTAGAAGGTAGGATTCAGGAGACGTTGTGAATGAGCAGAAAGAGGGAAATGGAGTAAGAAAAGCAGTTAGTGGTTCTTAAAGCAGAGTACCTGGAACAGCAGCAGCAGCATCCCCTGGGAAATTTTAAGAAATGTAAATTCTTTGGCCTCACTCCAGACCTTCCAAGTAAACTCTGGATATGGAGCCCAACAATCTATGTTTAATAAGCCCTCCAGGCAATTCTGATGCATGCTACAGTTTGAAAAGCACTTGCAGCGGTTGATTCTTAAAATTAGTTGCATTGAGGGAATTGCCTGGGGAATTGCCTGGGGAGCTTAGAAAATTCCCACCCCAGAGATTCTGGTTTCATTGGGCCAGACTGTAACCTAGACATCAGGATTTATATTTTTCTTTTTTTTTTAACTGAAGTATAGTTGATTTACAATGTTGTGTTAATTACTGCTGTACAACAAAGTGATTCAGTTATACATATATATACATTGTTTTTTTAATATTCTTTTCCATTATGGTTTATTGTAGGATATTGAATATAGTTCTCTGTGCTATACAGTAGGACCTTGTTGTTTATCCATTCTATATATAATAGCTTACATCTGCTAGCCTCAACCTCCCACTCCAGCCCTCTCCCCTCCCCCATCCCGTTGGCAACCACCAGTCTCTTCTCTATGTCTGTGGTCCTGTTTCTGTTTCATAGATAGGTTCATTTGAGTCATATTTCAGATTCCACATATAAGTGATATCATATGGTATTTGTCTTTCTCTTTCTGACTTTCTTCACTTAGTATGATAGTCTCTAGTTTCATCCACGTTGCTGCAAATGGCATTATTTCATTCTTTTTTATGGCTGAGTAGTATTCCATTGTATATATGTACCACATCTTCTTTATCCATTCATCTGTTGATGAACATTTAGGTTGTTTCCATGTCTTGTCTATTGTAAACAGTGCTTCTATGAACATTGGGGTACATGTATCTTTTTGAATTATAGGTTTGTCCGGATACATGCCCAGGAGTGGAATTGCTAGATCATATGGTATCTCTGTTTTTAGTTTTTTGAGGAACCTCCATACTGTTTTCCACAGTGGCTGCACCAACTTACATCCCCACCAACAGTGTAGGAGGGTTACCTTTTCTCCACGTCCTCTCCAGCATTTGTTATTTGTAGACTTTTTAATGGTGGCCATTCTGACTGGTGTGAGGTGGTACCTCATTGTAGTTTTGATTTGCATTTCTCTAATAATTAGTGATCATGAGCATTTTTTCATAGACATCAGGATTTTTTAAAGTTCCCCCAGGTGATTTCAGTGTGTGTCCACTTGTGGTAGACTGCTGGTTCTGATTGGGGAAGCTGAGTGGATAGTGCTGATACTCACCAAGGAAAAGGGGAAGGTTTAAGAGAAAATCTGATACCATTTTCCCAGGCTAACTGTTCTCTATTGAATCCCCAAAGAAGCACACCAGACCTTATTTAACTAGCTTTTCTATAGTTTACTATAGGCAAACAGATGAAAAAGTAACAAAAGTATCAAAACATGAGCACATTATAAGGGCATCGAAACTTTGAAAATTCTCCATAACACCCTTTTCATTCTCTGAATTTTTTAAACTAATCTCCAAAAGCTCTAATGTCCTTCTGCTCTCCTCTTCCTTTTATTACTAAATATGGAATTCATCAATGCTCGCTCTTCATTTAGTCCACACTCAGTCCTTAATGTAGTGGGTAAGCACACAGACTACCTGTGTTCAAATCTTATCTTTACCACTTGCTAGCTCTGTGGGCTTAGGCAATTTACTGAACTTCTTTGTGCCTCAGTTTCCCCATCTTTAAGTGGGAATAACAATAGGACCTACCTGTTAGGACTGAGTGAGGATTTAAAGCATTAATAATCGTAAAGTTCTTGGAACAGTGCCTGGCACATGGTAAATGCCATGTAAATTTGATTAAATAAAAATTTTTTAAAGTTAGCATGGAACATTTGGTGTATAAATCAAAAGGCAATTCAAGGGCTTCCTAGTACAAGGGAAGTAATTTGCACCAGGCGAGCCTCACTTGTGTCTCCAGGAGACACATACAACATTATAACTCCTGTAACTAGACTGCCAAGTCCTTGCAGACAGGTGCCATGGCTTACTCACCTTTGTATTCCCACGTTCTAGCACAATGCCTAGCCCATGGTAATTAATAAATATTCATTGAATAAATGAACTCATGATGGATTATTCATTTCATTCATTAAGTTTTACTCTGTGTAGAAAATAAGATCTCATATGGTATCTTCCAAGAGGAAATAACCAGTTTGGGGATGATGATTTAAGCCAAAGTGTCCCAAGATGAAGGTAGAAGATAAAGAGAACTGCACTACACATCCTACCTCATTTAGCTCTAGCCAGGAAATCAGGTAGGTCTGGGCCTGCAGAAGGATCTATCAGAGATTCTGGGAGGGGCAGAGGCAGGGAAATGTGGTTGGGACTGACATTCGGAGTGGAGGGGGAAAATAAAAAGACTTAGACAACCAGAAAATCATTGTGAAGCAGTTTTCATTAGCCTAGCAGAAGAATAGGGCAATTTTATAATGTCAGAAATTCTGCCAAAGAAATTAAAGCATTATTTAAGACTTGATAGACTTGGAATCAGGGCCAGCTCTGCCATTAGCAAGCTGCTGACCTTGCATGAGTCACCTAGCCTACCGAGCCTCTCTAAGCCTCAGTTTCCTCCTCTCCAAAATAAGGCACTGACTAATGATCCAGAAGGTCCTTTACAGTTCTGTAGGTCTTTGATTCTAACAGCAGACTGAAAATTTAAGCTCTTCCAAGGAAAAATAATATACTTTCTTTTTAATTCATGGAGCTATTGCAGGGACTCTATATCCTTTCTGTGTGCAATAATACTATCTACTCTTAAAATTTATTCTGTTTTAGACATTCACTTGTAATGATATGGACTGACACCCAGCTTAGGATAATTAGCAAAAAATAGAGCTTAATGCATTAGACCAAATTTATTTTTAACTTTGAGTCACCCATCACAACTCTGTAACAATATGCTATGAAAATCATAACAGTCTCTAAAGAGTCTTTGTAAAAAATAGCTTGAAAATACTACAATACCTATTTAGTTCTTGAACAATTTATTAGTAAGCTTAAACGGCTGTACCCTTCATCTGAGTTACAGTTGCTCTTTAGGCTTACAAAAACAAAACAAAATAAAGCAAAATAAAACAAACAAACAAAACTGAACCACTAACTCTGAAGTGGGTAGGTAAGAAGAATGAGTCACAATTCTATGACTTTTATGTTTCGATGCAAATTGCACATATCACACCTAGGGATTTGTGTCAAACTCAGGTTTAAATGGTGGAAACTGATTTATCTATTTACTTGGTTCACAAAGGTTTGGAGCCTCTAGGCAATCAATCTAACTGTTTGCAAAAAGACATCAGTTATTTGAGATTTTTACCTCAAAACCTACTGTGCCCCCAATGTGCTATCTCTGATTATTGTTAAATGAAGTCTCAGTTGGCAGAAAAGTTCACCATACTAGGGCTCTTGATAGCTTCAGAGAAATACTTCATTAAATTCTAAAGCACTGAAGCCATACCTCCAAAGCACAAGCAAACCTCCAGAGTTTCCTTCAGAAATTACTCACAACCCAACTACTATTGGGGCCATAAAAGGCATAGCATCAGAACCACAGAGCTAAGGTAGAAACCAGTTCTTTGCTCTGCTAACTCCATAAGGAATATTTTCTTGTTATCAAGATCTCTAAAGCCCCACAAAATACCATGTTCCTGGTCTACATCGACTTCAGATAAACACTACAAACATGAAAGTAGTTCCCAGCAACTGTAATTCAGTTCTTGCTTTGACATATAGCTGGAGTCATTCTCAATGCAACATTTATCACATTGAGTATTTCTAAGCAATCCTAATCTAAGCAATTTCTAAGCAAGAGGGTTCCCTTTTCTCCACACCCTCTTCAGCTTATTACCCTTTCTAGTTGGTTGTTGCTCCTATTGATTTTTAAAAATGAATCCTTTGCCCAACAATTGAATTCTCTTTTTAGTTGTAATCATCATGCCACTTATCAATTTATCAATAGTTTTGCCCAGTTTGTACATGATGAGTCTTTTGTGTAGGAGTGAGACATTAAGCTAGTGAGTAAATCTAGCTGAACACACAGCATCTCAAATTCTACAACAGTTTTGTTGTTATCTACTTGCCATCATAAAAAATTGTTCTTTATTAAAAATCTCCTCTGAAGGAGAGTCAGGTGCTCATGATGGTGATTAAAATGCAGAGAATCATAAGCTTCCCAAAGAGAGATACTAACCAGAAAAAAATTCTATGGGGAAAATTACAATATATGCTGTAGTAAATTATTGTCGTGTACACACTGACATTTTTGAAGTACAGCTACTGCAAAGGTTAGAGGTCTGTTTTCATATGCAAAAGGCAAATGATAGTGAACACTTGTAACTATTTGTTAAATCAGCTATACTATATTAAGAGTAAAAAAGAACACAATGTAGGTGAAATTGCTTCGTAACCTGTAAATCACTTTACAAAGAAAAAAATTAAGAGCTATGTAGAGAAAGATACTGAGGCACATCATCATTTAAGGGTGCTGGGGTGTAATAAAAGATAAAGAGACCTTTTCTGTAATCCTCTGAGAAAACAAAAACTTCTAGTTATATGTTGCCTCTATGTCATTCATATTTCCACAAGTTCCTAAAAGGGAATTCTGTGTTTGGAAGCGCTACATGAGAAACGAAAAGAGAGAGAAAGACAGAGACAGAGAAGTAGAGAGAGAGAGACACACACACAGACAAAGTGAGAGGAAGAATCTAAAGGGCTAGAAGTTTCGTATACTGCATGTATTCTATTAATATGGGACAATATGGATGAACCTTAAGGACATTATGATAAGTGAAATAAGCCAGTTAGAGATGGAGCGATTCCTTTTAATTGATTTTGATCATCTTTTGTTTTTCTCGGTTTTCAACTATTGCAAAAATATTCTTTCCTTTTGTTATCACTCCAGAAACCTTGTTCATGGTATTTGTTTTTTTAGCAGAACTTCTTAATTTTGATGTAAAAAGCTGCATCAATATTTTTGCCTTATGATTTGTATGTTTTCAATTTTAATTAATAAGACCTTCACTTCCCTGGCTTCAGAAGAACTTAATAGTTTGCCTTTTATATTTAGGTCTTTGATCCATCTAAGATCACCTATATATATAAGATCAGGATCAATTCTTATTTTTCTCCATAGAGTTAGGTGATGATCCTTCAGGGGACCACACTTGTGATATAAGTTGTTATATAAATATATAGGCCTGTCTCTGAACTCTCTGTTCTGTTGCATTGGTAGTTTATGTGTATTTTTTAAAAACACATCTTTATTAGAGTATAACTGCTTTACAATGGTGTGTCAGTTTCTGCTTTATAACAAAGTGAATCAGTTATACATATACATATGTCCCCATATCTCTTCCCTCTTGCGTCTCCCTCCCTCCCTCCCACCCTCCCTATCCCACCCCTCTAGGTGGCCACAAAGCACCCAGCTGATCTCCCTGTGCTATGTGGCTGCTTCCCACTCGCTATCTATTTTACGTGTGGTAGTGTATATATGTCCATGCCAAGCTGGGACAAAGTTTATATGTTTTTGTACTAATCACACTACCATTAGGACAATGGCATCATTGTATGAATTACTCCTTTTTTATGACACTGGCTTAGCTCTTCATTGACCTCTATCCTTTCAAATAAATTTACTTTATTGAGTTTTTCAAGAAATTCAACGAGAATTTAATTGGGATTATATTGAATACATAGATAAATTTAGGAAGAATTTATATCATTTTAATACTAAATGTTTTATAAAGAATCATGGAATATCTCTCCATTTATTTAGGTCATCTTCTATGATCTTTTATTAAAGTTTTCAAGTTTTCTCTAAATAGGGCTTGAGTGTCCATGGTTAAATTAATTTCTCAGACATTTCATGATTTTTACTGCTTCAAGGATTTAAATTATGAAAATATATATTTTATTACACTTTCTTTTTTT
The DNA here is from genome assembly GCF_964341445.2 of Mesoplodon mirus. Lineage (NCBI taxonomy): Eukaryota > Metazoa > Chordata > Mammalia > Artiodactyla > Ziphiidae > Mesoplodon > Mesoplodon mirus. Next base: position 19,565,226 of record NC_138982.1, on the reverse strand, counting down.
TAACATCTTTATTGGAGTATAATTGCTTTACAATGGTGCATTAGTTTCTGCTTTATAACAAAGTGAGTCAGCTATACATATACATATATCCCCATATCTCCTCCCTCTTGCGTCTCCCTCCCACCCTCCCTATCCCACCCCTCTAGGTGGTCACAAAGCACTGAGCTGATCTCCCTGTGCCATGCGGCTGCTTCCCACTAGCTAGCTATTTTACATTTGGTAGTGTAAATAAGTCCATGCCACTCTCTCACTTCGTCCCAGCTTACCCTTCCCCCTCCCTGTGTCCTCAAGTCCATTCTCTATGGCTGAGTCTTTATTCCTGTCCTGCCCCTAGGTTCTTTAGAACCATTTTTTTTTAGATTCCATATATATGTGTTAGCATACAGTATTTGTTTTTCTCTTTCTGACTTACTTCACTCTGTATGACAGTCTCTAGTTCCATCCACCTCACTACAAATAACTCAATTTCGTTTCTTTTTATGGCTGAGTAATATTCCATTGTATATATGTGCCACATCTTCTTTATCCATTCATCTGTCGACGGACACTTAGGTTGCTTCCATGTCCTAGCTATTGTAAATAGAGCTGCAATGAACATTGTGGTACATGACTCTTATTGAATTATGGTTTTCTCAGGTTATATGCCCAGTAGTGGGATTGCTGGGTCATATGGTAGTTCTATTTTTAGTTTTTTGAGGAACCTCCATACTGTTCTCCATAGTGGCTGTACCAATTCACATTCCCACCAGCAGTGCAAGAGGGTTCCCTTTTCTCCACACCCTCTCCAGCTTATTACCCTTTCTAGTTGGTTGTTGCTCCTATTGATTTTTAAAAATGAATCCTTTGCCCAACAATTGAATTCTCTTTTTAGTTGTAATCATTTTTCTGTGAGTTCTTTTGCTTCCTAGGTTTATGATTATATCATCTGCACATAATAATTTTCTTTCTGAACCTCCACCCAGTCCAATCTCTTGTTTGTATTTTTTCCTCATAGCATTGGCTAGGACCCCCAGTAATATGTTAAATGGTAATGGTAATCGTGGACATACTTGTCCTGTTTCTATTGGGAGATAATTATCCATACATATCTTGCATCTCTGTATGTCTTGCAAGCAGAGACACTGACTGTCTTTTTATATTTTCTTTTTAGTGATATCTGTATCCAAAATAAAAGGCAGACTTGCTTACAGCCTTGGAAGAAAGGGATAGTGTCTCCCTCCAGAGTGAAGGACAGGCATACTTACTGCTCATGATAAACTGTTTGTGTTCCTAAGCTAGTTCAGGGTTTCTCTCCTGACACAACCTCCATTGTGTGTGCAGGTGTCACCTGGCTCTCTGCATGTGACCCTGTGGGAATTTGGGCTTGGGAAACTGGCACAAGAAAATGCTGATATTCTACTGCTATTGTTGTGAATAATAAAGTCCTTTGCTTCTGAACCAGGAATCCCCTTATTCTGCCACGAAACTGCAGCAAGTTAACTTACAAGCTTGCAAGTAGGGTAAAATCTACAAGTGTTTGTAATAGCCCCAAACTGACAACAACACAAATGTCCATCTATGATGGAATTGACACATAAATTGTAGGTTATTCATAAATCTGGAATTCTATATACCAAAGAAAAAGAACCACTATATTAAAAAACATGGATGAATCTCACAAACATGACATTGAACAAAGGAAGCTAGACTCACAGCAGCACATACTTTATCTTTCCAAGGAAGATTAGTCTACAATTATAAATTAGAAGTCAGACCCTAGTTACCCTTGGGGTGTATTGTTGGAGGGTGGTTCAGTGGTAACTGGAAGGGACACTTGGGGGCTTCTGACATCCTGGTCATGTGTTTCCTCATCTAGGTGCTGTAACACAGGTGAGCTCACTTTGAGAAAATTTATTAATTTGTGTGTTTATTATTTGCACACCTTTCTGTATGCATGTTATAGAATTTATAAAAATATATATTATTTTATAGGCTAGGAATCAACAGAAAATAATCTGTGTAACAAAACAGAGATTTGAAAATAGGCACAATTCATATAGGAAATGATTATAACTGTATCTTAAAGGTGTCATAGCAAATCAGTTGGGAAAGGATAGACTATATAAAGTTATGTTGGAGCAACTGGATACCTACTTGGGAAATAAAAATCAAGCAAAATTCTTTTCTAAATCCTTGTACCAAAATATATTTAACAGGAAAATTTTAAATGCAAAAGTGATTCCATACTAGTATTTTAAAATGACCTAATTTATTTTACACTTCTGATGTGAAGTATTTTGTGTGACACAAAGGAAACTGTCAATCAGTTTGCCTTAAAAGAAAAACTCCTTTTAAAAATAAGCCATAAAAAGATTAACAAGTACCCTTGAGAGATTATTTCTTAGACCCTGCTTCTCCCCACTCATGAAGTCTTCAATTACCTCTAAGTTGTTCAGCGACAAAATTTGTTTTGAACAAAATGGGTGAATGACAATGTTGAACTTTATCTGAACCCTTTGCTCCCAGAAAGCAGTTCTGGGAAATGGCTAAATCCAAAGACCCACCATATTCTGGCATTTCCCCAAATAAAACCCACCTCCATCCTTACCAATAATTCCTCTGTTACTTCCCTCAGTACAAACAAGGCCCCTTCCTTTTCTTTGAGTTATTTCTCATTAATGAATGTTCTCCCAATTGCAATAGCCTGAATAAAATAATTTCCTAAAAAATTAATCATCAGTAAAATCATAATATAATTGACAAATTCATAACAAATATCTGAACATATGAAGTTCTTATTTCCTTCACACCAAAAGACACTTATAAATCAATATTTTTTAACCTAGCAGATGGAGCAAAAAACTTTTAAGCTTTCATAGTGCTCAGTACTGGTGAGAATGTGGGAGAAGCAGGCAGTCAATATATTTGGGTTTATGCTACCATTATTGGTGCAGATTTTTGGTAGGCGCATAGACAAATATGTCAAAATTAAAGCAACTTTGGCCCAGCAATTTCAACTTTAAGAATTTACCTTGTGTATGTACTTACAAAAAGGTGCCTTGATATGTGTACAGTGATGTTCACTCAACATTATTTTTTTAGAACAAAACAATAGGGAAAAAACCTTACACATTCTTTCGTAAGGAACTAATTAAATAAATTATAGTTCACTTATATAACCAAATATAAAATATCTATATAAATAATAAAGAAGTGCTGGTATGAAGTGATTTCCAAAATGATTTCATCCATAAAAAGAAGGTCAGTATGATTACATATGTGTATAGATTCCATTTTTGTGCACACATGAAACTTCTCATAGTCATCACTTCTGCACAGTAAGAGCAAGGTTTTCTTCTGTAGTTTTGGATGGGGTTTTCTGCCATACCTTTACAGTTACATTTCACCCATTTTCAGGTCTGACTTACTGGCTCTCATCTCCAGTCCTTTCTGGAACAAGTCAATTTTAAAATATAGAATCTGTGTCTATCAGTTTGTCTTTATCTCTTACCCTGAACCTTGCTAGGCCAGCCATATTCCCTCCAACTCCAATGCCTGTCACCACGAGTACCATAATATATCAGCCCAGATACCTCCAATCTACTATATATTCATTCATTCTCATTCTCTCTCTCTCTTCCCCCTATCCCTGCCATCCCTCCTTTCTCTATCCTCTCTTCATTGCACATTTTATTAATTTGAGCATCAAATTTAGAAATAGCACGATTGCTTGGTGACTTTATGGTTCTGATATGCATCAGACATGGAAGGAAAGGAAGGAGATAAATGCTGCATCACAACTGCTTCCCCTTTATTGTCATCTACCAGAGAACCCTGAGCTGGTGCTAGTGTAGTCTTTCACTTCAAAGTAAACTGCCAGTTTCAGAGATAAGTATACTAGAAACTCATCGTTATTTATTCTAACCTTTTATGGTGCTTTTCATCTGAGCTTTTCAAATTCTTCAGGACAGGTATTATTTTCCTGTCTATGAAGATAGAGGAACAAAGCCATAGGTGAGATGAAGTGGCTTGCTGAAGGATTCAAAGCAAGCCTGTTGAGAGTTAGCAATCATTCTGGTTGTCGAGTCCGGCTTCTCTACCACAGTGACCAGAGGATCAATATCACTTTTCACCTCTGCAGGACTACTATTTCTAAGCCCTTACCGTGACTCTCTTTCATGCGAGATTTTAAAAATACTTCATAAATACATAACCTTTTCATTTCAGATACACCCAAAACCTGGGGTATTTCTCACTACATAGCGCTGAGACACTGCTACCCCTGTGAGTAAACACAAATGAGAAAAAGGAGGAAGGTGAATTTAATTTCCACCTCAGTCACTGAATTACAGCATCATCTTCAACAAGTGATTTTGCTTGTATGCTCTAACGTCTCGGCTGTAGAGTTTGGATAAAACTTCACTTCTTAGGAAAGTAAGAACTACTGAGATAATTTCTTTAAAACCCTTGGAGCTCAATGATACTAAATGAAAAGAAAGAACAGGCAGCCATCTGTATCATTCTATTACTGAGTTAGGACTTCAGAAATTTGTATTGCCTCAGGAAGTTGTCTTCCCCAGTGATCCCTCTGATTTATTAAAGCTCACAGAATGTTTGCAAAGGCAAGAATAGAGAATAGGAAAGAAAAATAAACCACACACAATTTTGCCTCTATAAGCGAAGGGGTGTGTCTCTGAATAACCTGAATAAAACCTAACATCTTCGTTTACAGGCAGTGTAATTTTAGGTGGGTTATTTACTCTCTGTGCCTCAGTTCCTTTGTTTGGAAAGTGTGATTAAAACTAATACTCACATCTTAGTATTGTGAGTATTAGTTAATTAGTTAATACATGTAGTTAACTTTATTAGAAGAATGTCCAACACATTATAAGAACTAAAATTGTGTTAGCTGTTGCTATTATTTTTGTTATTGATACTAATTATATAATTTATATATAAATATAATATATAATTTATTATATAATATAGTATATATTATTATATATGTTAGAACACATAAGATGTGGGTTTGTCTAAATCTCACAAATGACCCAAACATTCTATCAATTGGAGTTATTTTGCACTGAAATTTTCCTGTTTTGGATAAACCAAGAATCAACATATTTTTTTCTGTAAAGTGCCAGATAGTAAATATTTTTGGCACATTCTCTGTCACAACTACTCAGGGTCAACTCTGTTGTAGCTTGAAAGCAACCACAAAAAGACTTAAACAAATGGGTGTGGCTATGTTCCAATAAAACTTTATTTACAAAAACAAACCATAGTTTGCCAGACCCTAAAATAAACCAAGAAATCTTTCAAAGTCATTGTTTTTACTTAGTGAAGTGAACTGGGACCTTAATAAGGAAATTACTCTTCCTGCCAAAAGACATGAGAGAAAACATGTTTCCCATTACTACGCCCCAGATATCACCTCAAGGCAAGACAATGATACTCCTACAGGACAGAGTGGTCAGATTAGAAAGCAAAGCCATAGCACTGAGAGAGAAGCCACTCCTACGGCAATGAGTGGCATTCATTTTGCAAAGGACTGGAAAGAGCAATCATCTTTGAGAACATGGTTGATGAAGGTTTGGTATTTAGAGTGAACCTTGAGCCGTTATAGATGGAGAGACTGAGAAGTTTCTGAAATACTAAGGAAGGCTTTATTTAAAAGGCAGCAAGGGGGCTTCCCTGGTGGCGCAGTGGTTGAGAGTCTGCCTGCTGATGCAGGGGACGCGGGTTCATGCCCCGGTCCGGGAAGATCCCACATGCCGCGGGGCAGCTGGGCCCGTGAGCCATGGCCGCTGAGCCTGCGCGTCCGGAGCCTGTGCTCCACAATGGGAAAGGCAGCAAGGTCCCAGCACACACTGGTATGGGTCGCGAACAACGTGGAGGTGGTGGTGGGGCTGGGGGGGATGGTCACATAAAAATTAAGGATCAGCATAACATGGACCATGCGGGATGAAGAGAAATCTGGACCAGAACCAAGAACTACGCTCATAGCTACTTAAGAGATTTCACCAGCTCCCTAGTGAAAAGAAACTAAAAAATAATATCAGAACTGCTTCGTATATCACTTATAGTCATAGTACTGAGCTGAGGATATTATTCTATCCTCAAGATACTGAGATGTTGAAATAATTTCTTTGAAACCTTGTAGCCCAAAAAATAAGGTACAGGGGCTCTCCTGTATTACTTCATTACTAATTCAAGACTTGGTCAATTTGTTGTGCATAAGGACATTCTCATCCTAAGCATTAAATATATATTGTGTGGACTCCCTTGGGATGAGAGATTATTTTCAGAGAGGAATTTAGGGAAGAAGATAGTATGAAAAATAACTAGACCATGAGCTTCATAAGAGCAGGAACTCTAATGTTCTGTTTACCACTAATGCACATTGTCTGAACTTTAGACACTCAAACAAATGTTGAATGAATGAATGAATGAAAGTTTACACTGTATAATTATGGTTAGAATAACTATATATTATTTATATTTTTATTCTATGGAGTGGATTCAGTCATTCTCAATCCACTCAATGATTCACACAGCTCTACATTAAAACTCTCCTCCAGATATGGTCTTTACTATATGACTAGGTGGACCTTCAGAACTACCATGGTCAAGATCTTTGCCCAGAATGAATAAAAAGAGTGACCATTAACAGTAAACCTATTTCTCTCTGTAACTGTTCTACATTAACATATATACACATTCATATATATATGAAGTTAGTCTCTCTGACTTGGCGCCAAGTTAAATTGTGTCCTTATTAAAAGTTATTAGGCAGTTTTAAATATTGTACATTTCTGAAGAGACTTTGAAAAAGAAGAAAATAAATCACAGCATTTGGGCTCTCCTATGACACCAAATTGCTAGTGACTTTTTTTTGGAAACTATCAGCTAAAGTAGAGTATGCATATGTTTAATACAATCTGGATTTTACATATATATATTCATATATGTTATAAATTTATATGTGTATTATATATATTTATATTCATAAATTCTAGACTTTGTATATTATGTATATGTATGCATATGTATTGGATAATTTATGATATCTTTCGCTTGAGCTTTGATGATAAGTTAGTAAGAGTCTTAACCTGGGCCAGTCCTTTAAAATGTTTTGGTTACATCCTATATTTTTAGAAACAAAGAAACGTTATATCTTCATGATTAAGTTTATCTGTGATGCTTTTTTTTAAATTTTCATAATACAAGACTAAATGTTTCCATCTGATTCTGTGGTTACTTTTTTATTGCCAAAGCTCTGCATTGTAAGGATGTTATTTAACCATATTCAGCCAGAATTTTTTATGCTGTTTCCTACTTTTTGAGGATTTTCAGATATAATGTAGACTTTTAGAAAAATGAGTTGCCTGCAGTGCTTTGCAAAGGTACAATTACGTCAAGGACTTCATAAACTAAAAGCCTAACAAAATTTTTTCCATGAAATTCTCTCTAGGTTGTTTTAGAGTCTCTAATGCTATATGTTTCAAAGTAACCAAAGCAGCAGTGGGACAATAAATAACATCTTCACTTAAGCTGTTCTGGTATAATCATAATGTCAATTTAAATTAATTTAAATTTGCATTATTAAGTAATTTGAAAATAGGATTTTCAATAATTAAAGATATAAAGATTTATCATAAATGAGACAGAGGAGCAAGGCTCATTCACAAGAACAGAGTAAATTTAAGGCACAAAGGGGCTTCTTAGAAATCTTTCTCCCCAGACTCCTAAATGTTATCCTGGTTATTTGAAAGGCATTTAGGATGATTCTTTTTTTTTTTTTTTTTTTTTTTTTTTAGCTCAGGAGGATATTGCAAAGAAAATGAGATTATGGCTAAGGGGAAGGCTTACAACTTTCAAAAAACTCATGTATAATATACATATGTATTATATATATACACAAGGTATGTATATATATATATATATAATATATATTATAAAACATAAAGCTTGATAAAAGGTTGTTTATAAACTACAACTTTGAAAAATGAGATATTTCAAACATGCTTTCTGAGAAAGAAAAACAGAAACAAAACTTTATAATTGTCAACACTCCTTGGAAGTGCTCCCAATCATGAGGTGCTAAGAGGGGGCAATTAGAAAATGTGTGAGTGTTGTGATTAAGAATGCAAAGCCATGGGCTTCCCTGGTGGCGCAGTGGTTGAGAGTCCGCCTGCCGATGCAGGGGACACGGGTTCGTGCCCCGGCCCGGGAAGCTCCCACATGCCGCGGAGAGGCTGGGCCCGTGAGCCATGGCCGCTGAGCCTGCGCGTCCGGAGCCTGTGCTCCGCAGCGGGAGAGGCCACAACAGTGAGAGGCCCGCGTACCGGAAAAAAAAAAAAAAGAATGCAAAGCCAGGCTACAATTTTAACAACTGGCTCTACCACTTACTAACTGTTGGGGCAACTCTATACCTAACCATATTAGGATGAGTTGAGTTACCATCCAATAACAATCAACCCCCAAAACACAGTGACTTACACAACAAACTTTATTTCTTACTTATACAAAACTTACTATAGGTTCTCACAGCCTTCCAGGGCAGCCATGATCCTCCAGTTGGCCTAACATTCCAGGCTGCTTGAGTCTTATACCTTCTTCATATTGACAAGGGGCCTCCATGTCATCACAGCAGGGAAAGAGAAAGCATGGAGAACCCACACATCAGTTCAGTATTGATTATTGTGAAGTAGGTAGAAAAGAAAACTAAGATAAAGTTAACCTGAACTATTTAAAAATTATATCATTCAATTTTCGAACTTGAAAGGACCTAAAAATAATCCAGTCAAGTCCCCTTATTTTACAGATGTGGAAACAGATACCCAGAGAAAGTATAACAACTTTTGCCCAAGTTTACACAGACAGCAGTAGCACAGTTTGGAATCAAATTCAGATTCTTTCCTAGCTCCCTGCTGGCTGCAATTCCACCACCAACCTTTGGAAATGTACTTACACTCTTGTCCCTCTGTCATATCGTAGAGACAAGGGAAGCATGGTGGTTAGGTGTCCTGTCCCTTTTAAAAAATATATTTAATAGAAAACCCAGAGATGATGGTAATGACAGAAGGAATGTCCCCAGGCCTCAAGTGGTATTGTGACAGCCATTATTTATTTCCACTCATTGCGTTTGAACAATGTGATACGTATTATCCAACCCCACTAAAACTCCAGGGTTAAATACCATATGGAAAGGTAACCCAGAGCCTTCTTAATCACTCTATGCTGCAAGGTCTATTACTATCAGTAGGAAGAGCCAGAGTGCTGATCTAGCTGTCACAGGTCGCTGAGTGAAGGGGAAATCAAACAATATGTCAAGATAAGTGAAGGGCCCACTGTTTATTGAAGGTTATAGCTGGCAACGACTAATACAATTACTTTTCCCTTGAACAGATTCAGGTTCAAAATGTAGCTTCAGTTACCTCTAAAATGAAAGGAATGTTCAGAGTTCTATTGCCACTTCCATGTACTTAGACCATTACCAAATGAATGTTCTCCTTTCCCTTTCCCTGCTTTCCTTCAGACTCCAGCACTGTGTATGGAAAGACAGCCCTCAGGTCATGAGGCTGAGCTGAGGAGGAATGCTACCCCAAAGCATCCTGGGAAATGCTGGACCAGAACTATTGCTGTCTGTTACTTCTTTGCTAAACCACTCATCTTGCAAAACCAACGAGGTGGGAGGGAGACGCAAGAGGGAGGAGATATGGGGATATATGTATATGTATAGCTGATTCACTTTGTCATAAAGTAGAAACTAACACACCATTGTAAAGCAATTATACCCCAAAAAAGATGTTAATTAATTAATTAATTGATTAATTTAAAAAATGAGTTCAGAGACTCAATTGTTGCACAAAACACCCCAATACTCTCGTTAAAAATGCTTTTGTGAGATAACTTCCTTTTTACTCCCTATATAATGCCCTCTGACTTTAACAACTAGAAATATTATTTATTCAAATGGAAGCTTGCTTACTTTATGACATTGACATAAAATAGTTACATGGCTAAAGTTAGAATGGCTCCACCCAAAGATTCTGCAAAATCTTGTTTAGTGTAGTGAGGACCATAATGACATTCTTACTAGTAAGTACAATACATATTTTTAAAACAAAGCTGGTACCTCCTATTTTCTTAAAAATGGCATTGATGATATTCTTCCTCCAGTGGCTTATGGAGCAGAGAGGTCTAGATAAGAGTAAAAGCAGCCCCTTAGTAGAGTAGCTTGGACCTCTCAAAGCGGTTATTTGTCATTCACATCAAGCCTGAGCAAGTATTTGGGTTAGTTTTATATGTCAAAACCGAAGGGGAAGGCTTAGCAAAAACATTGTCTCTTGCTCCAAATAAGGCAGGCTGAGGAGATGTACATCATTTTGCTCACACACTGAACTCCCCTCCGTTTCGTTCCTGCTTCTCTCCTGCTTGGAGCTGACTCCTCCTTCCTGCAGCTCTGATTGAAGAACACAGCGGTTCTGATGGGGAGCTGTGCTCAGTGACTCACTCCCTCTCTCATTTTCTCTCTGTCTCTCTGTCTCTGAACCGGCAAAGCTGAAAACTACCTGATAAGCTCTCTGCCTTTGAATCCAGCTGTGGAACCAAATGCATCATTTTACTGCTCTTAAAAACTGAATAGAGTTTGATTACCTCAAGCCAAAGCTGCTTTGCTCCATAAGAAGGACCCGAAAGGACCCACACATCATTGTTTTTCAATCTACTTGAGGAGCTTTTGCTTTCATGCCTGAAACTTGCTGGTTTCAGGAGGGAGTTTTTGGTTTGTCTGTTTTTAATTGAAATGTTGAAAAGTTTCTTATTGCTGCTTTAAGTGGAACCCAATTTTAAAATATGGGTTGAGTCAGATCTAAAGGAGACTTGTCTGACCATTTTCTGCCGGGACTGACTGGTGAACATCTTGAGGGAAACTTGGTAGGAGATAATGAGATCTGATTTGCAACTAACAGCCATGCTTAATTTTGAGAATATTTATAGACTCATTGAAAAAGAAATTAAATATTGACCAAGGATAATGTCTGTATTTCTCAGTAACTTATCAACAAATGACTCTAGCCTGTGGAAAGAAAATCATAATTCGACAGATCTTTTAAATCCACCAGGAACCGTGAATATCTATCTTTTTTGCCTGACATGCTTACTGACTCTCGCAGGACTGGCAGGCAGCATTTATTCACTAGTTTCCCTAATGAAAACGCGGAACAGAACTGTTGTGTCCATGCTTGTGGCTTCCTGGTCTGGGGATGATCTCGTGAGCGTCTTGTCGGTGACCATCTTCATGTTTCTGCAGTGGCCAAATGAGGTCTCTGACTACTTCCAGTCTCTGTGCACCACCTCTGCCTTACTATATTTATGCCAGGGCCTCTCGAGCAACTTGAAGGCGACTCTCATAGTCTCCTACAACTTTTACACGATGCACAGAGCTGTGGGGAGCCAGGCAGCCTCCAGAAGATCCGGCCAGGTGCTCGGCGTGGCGCTGACGGTGTGGGCAGCCAGTCTGCTGCTCTCCGCGCTTCCTCTGTGCGGCTGGGGCGCCTTTGTACGCACGCCTTGGGGCTGCCTGGCCGACTGCTCCAGCTCCTACGTGCTGCTGCTTTTCGCTGTGTACACTTCGGCCTTCGGACTCCTCGCCGGCCTCTCGGTCCCCCTCACTCACCAGTTGCTGTGTTCGGAGGAGCCGCCAAGACGCCACGCCAACTACCAGGAAATTTCCCGCGGAGCTTCCGCTCCAGGGACCCCTTCAACGGGGGGGAGAGTGCTTTCCCTGTCCCCAGATGATGCTCCAGGCTCGGCCCTGCGGTGCTCTGGAGGATGCTCCCCGAGCTCGGACACCGTGTTTGGACCGGGTCTGCCCGCGAGGGCAGGGCTGAGGCAGGGGCCGGGGCGCGGTGCTACCGCTGTGGCTGGAGCCTGCAGGCGTGAGGACCGGGGGACTCTCTATGGCACCAGGAGCTTCACCGTGAGCGTAGCGCAGAAGCGCTTTTCTTTGATCTTAGCGATGACAAAAGTCACCCTTTGGCTGCCCATGATGGTAAAAGTGCGGTTGCTCACAGCGCGCGGGGGGACGGGGGGTGTGCCAGGCAGTATGAGTGCGTGTTGAGACCAGCGTCCCCGGTTTGGAGGGTCACCCAGAGACGTGCATTAAGTCCGCTTACCAATGTATCTCGCTTGGTTTTAGAGAAGCACTTGGAGGAAGGCAGTTCACGAGTAGGACTAGCAGGCGCGAAGCCTTTGCTGCTAAGTGCTTCTCGGTTCAAAACTGGGGAGGAGGGGCTTCCCTGGTGGCGCAGTGGCTGGGAGTCCGCCTGCCGGTGCGGGGGGCGCGGGTTCGTTCCCCGGTCCGCGAGGGTCCCGCGTGCCGCGGAGCGGCTGGGCCCGTGAGCCGTGGCCGCTGGGCCTGCGCGTCCGGAGCCTGTGCTCCGCAACGGGAGAGGCCACAACAGTGAGAGCCCCGCGTGCTGAAAAAAAAAAAAAAAAAAAAAAACTGGGGAGGAGGATGGGGATCGCTTTCAGCCGTGGGAGACTTAGTTTTCTGAGATCTCTCATGGTCAAGGGTGTCCTTTTCTCTCGTACCGATATCTGGGAGTATTCAGAAGAGAAGGGAGGTAGTAAATGTGTTTTTGCCCCCAATCTTCTGTCATGCCCTTCTCTCTGCTCCATTCCTCCCTGGTAAGGACGCCGCCCATCCCCAGCAGGGAGACAGGAGAGGCGTGATCAGAAGTAGAGACAGCAGAAAGTAGACAAAACAGGCTTTTGTTCAAGCCTCCAAGTAAGAGCCCAGCTGAGAGGTGGCAGGTGGTGCCCTAGTGTGACAAGCATGACCTGGCAGAGGTGAGGGGCCAGGGATGTGACAAAGGACATCTGGAGTACCAGGTACAGGTTTCACACATGCTTGCCTGTTTTCTGGAATAACATTTTCTGTATTGTGACTGTGTTTCCCTGGTGGAAACTTGAGCAGGCAGCTAGCACAGACCAGGCTGTCAAGAGTGGAAACCCTCAAAGCCTGTGCAGTCTGGAGCAGCTGGCCTCCTCCCAAGGATTCCCAGGAGTCCATCACCAAAACTGAGGATGCCAGCCCAGGAGTAGAGCTTCTGGCTCTCAGACAGGAAAGGGCCCCGGGGAAGGGAGCTGGGGCAGCATGCTTGAGGGAGAGGCTTGGCAAAATGGAAAATGTTATCCTAGGATAGGTCTGAAGCTCTCTGCTTTTGCAGATCCACATGGTGGTCCAGCACGTCGTGGGGTTTCAGAGCCTTCCCTTTGAGACGCTCAGCTTTCTGCTAACCCTCCTGGCCACCACTGTAACTCCAGTGTTTGTCTTGTCCAAATACTGGACACACTTGCCCTGTGGCTGCATCATCAACTGCAAGCAGAACACACATGCAATAACGTCTGATGGGAAAAAACGTAAGTCCTGAACAGTGCAGAGGTTGGGAACGATATGCATATGGTCAAATACAGAAGGGTGGTCTACTGAGAGAGTTGCCTTAGTAGGGGATGAAGAGTCCAAGGACAAATGAAGTGGTAAATAAAGGGAAGAAATTATAATGTGAAACAATTATTAGCACAGTATTGGAGTAAGTTTTACATGAGGCAAGTTTAAAACAACTCTGTGAACTGCTTGTACATTGAATAATTATTTTAGGTAAGAAAAAAAGAGAATTCATTCAACACAGCATGAAGTCAACAAAGGCCTTTAGGTGTTATATCTACCATAGCTCTTAGCCTAGAGTAGAAAGTAACTCCCCCTCCCAAGTCTACATATGAGAAGTCTGCATCTTTGAAAAGTTAAATACTCATTATATTAAAGTTCATTATTGTTGAGTGGAACAGTAAAGAAAAGCATTTTCTTTAGTTTGCTGCTTATATTCTTCCAGGGTTTTGGAAAGTTTTCAAAATAAGCAATAGGAGTGACTAAAAACAGTTCCAAAACAAATTTTAAGTGTTTGCCTCTGCTTTTAGAAAACATACATATATACATAAAACAACCCCGCAAACACCTATAATTTCAAAAAAGGACAAAGGTGGCAGAGTTTGTCAATGTATGTTCATGTATGAATCTAGCCATGCCAGTTACTTAAAACAAACAAACAAACAAATAACTATGTTCTAAAGAGTACCTCTAGACCAGGAGTGCGGTCAATTATAAAACTCACTAGAGTGTAATTGTTCCTATTCTGAGACAGGAGAAGTTGAAGAATGACCTGTATATTTTGACTCTGCCAGGAAGGAAAAGGATATTTTTTTGTCATTCCAGACAAAAGATAGGATGTTCTACCATTTAATAAATCCAAGACTACATTAGTGTATGCTGAATTAACTGTTCCATTAATTGTCCTTTGCTCAGAATAAGCAAGTATATTATTCTTTAACAGAGAAGAAAGAGTAAATAAAAACAATCCATCTTAGACTATTTTAAGGCTATGAAAACTGGAGACTATTAAAGAATATTCTGCAATCAATTCTTCAACAGGTTTATTTTATAAACATTAAATAGTCATAAACTGGTCATTTTCCATGTATTCATGACATTTAATGTCTAGATAATTTTCAAATGACCAGAAGATTTTTTTTAGTGTTAAGGATGCCATGAAGTTTTATCATTAATAGATGCCAAATTCATCTATGCCCTTAAAATAAAATAACCATGGAACTTGTAATAAGTATGTGCTTTTGGATATTAATATCCAGAGCAACAGTGACACAGAAAATTAATAACAAATCTTTTTGAACCACATAGAAGAACATAGAACATATAAAAATCACTTACAAGCCTGAAAGTTCTACCATTCTATCAAACATTGATATTTTGTCACTAAATTAATGAACTAACCCCATCTTATAGTATTTAAAATTGTGAGAGAGACAAGAAGAGTTTAGGGCAGTCATTTTTAACAACTAAAGGGCACCTCTATCAGAGCTGAAAACAAAGCAATGCAACAGATCTATCACTATAAATGGTCTAGGAAGCACTCTATCTTATACTGCAAAATAGAAGAAACTACAGCAGGCTAGCAGAATCAATAATCATGCTAATATCTCATGTTTGAAATTAGAACCATGCCTTTCAAGATCAAAATAATATTTTTCCTCTAAAATTATCATTGCCCTTATTTGTATTTATTTTAAAATTTCAGGGAAGGTGTTGAAATGTGAGCTTAGAGAGGCATGGCTTCGAAAATAAAATGTTGTGAGAAATGTTAGTTTACAATGACTCCATTCTCTTTTTTTTTTTTTCTAACATCTTTATTGGAGTATAATTGCTTTACAATGGTGTGT
Organism: Mesoplodon mirus; assembly: GCF_964341445.2. Classification (NCBI taxonomy): domain Eukaryota; kingdom Metazoa; phylum Chordata; class Mammalia; order Artiodactyla; family Ziphiidae; genus Mesoplodon; species Mesoplodon mirus. Next base: position 19,549,944 of record NC_138982.1, on the reverse strand, counting down.
TAGTTTCTGCTTTATAACATAGTGAATCAGCTATACATATACATATATCCCCATATCTCTTCCCTCTTGCATCTCCCTCCCACCCTCCCTATCCCACCCCTCTAGGTGGTCACAGAGCACTGAGCTGATCTCCCTGTGCTGTGGCTGCTTCCCACTAGCTATCTATTTTACGTTTGGTAGTGAATATATGTCCATGGCACTCTCTCACTTGATCCTAGGCTCTGCCACAGGAAAATTATAAGAATAAGAATGATGTACTTTCCTTGTCTGAGGACCCACCATAAATTTTCCTATTGCTAGGATGACACAAAAACAGAATTTTGAAACTCCAAAGATGGCTCATCCTCAGGTGGGCAGGTGCTTGATCGGTTATAGTACTTTGATTCTATGTAGTTATAGTACTTTGATGGCTCCAGTGTCACATTTAAGCTTTTTCTCCTTAACAAATTAATATCCCCCTTTTACATTCTTTTGCTGGGAACTCCAGAATAAAGAAAAGGAAAATATTTTTTCCCAACTCATATTTACCGTAGGTTCATTTTGGTGATATAAGCATAATTCTATACATCTCAGCTTCACTGTATGGATACTGAGAGACATGCAGCCAGAAAATGAATGTCAGTAATGGAAAATAATTTCCAGAAATAATAGTTATCTCCTGTTTTCAACAATAATCTGTATTACTAGTGTCCCAAAACAAAAGTGGCTTAAAAAAAGATGGTTTTAACACAGAGGTCTCAGGTGGTAGACATATGGATTGGATATGGCTTTCAGACCCATTTGGTTTGCATGACATGATGTGTTCTTTTTTAAATTAAATAAACAGTTAAAATATTTTCTATAAAAATCAGATTTTCAGCTTCTGTTTTTTGACAAAGTCAAAGTATCTGGTGACATGTTACTCTGAAGAATTATGTACATTTATAAGCTGATATAATTACTTATGTCTAAAATTGTCATTAGTAAGATGTGATTAAAATCAGAAGACTAGAGCTATTTTATGCCTTATCCATGGTTTTGCTTTTCAGAACAAATGTGACATTATACTTATTTTTCATAAGTGTACTATAGACTTCAAAAGACCCTGACTCTATTCTGATGGTCTTTAAGTTTCTTATAAGTTACTAGTCAAATATTGTCAACTCTGTTATGTTGTTATAACCTATTACCTTCATTGGTTAGTCAGAATTTACCTCTAGTGTTAAGGAAAAGTCAACAACAAGATATGTTTCTATTATTTACATTTCATAATTAATGTACTTCCCTTAACTTAAAGATAACACATCAGGGACATTCTGCTTCCATTAACATATTTCTCTCATGGATCTGATTAGCAGTAAAGCAATTTCACATAGAGGTTAATGACTCCAATTCTGGAGTCAGCTTTAAATTAAAATCTCTTTACCAGGTAAGTAATCTTAGGTAGGTTTCTTCTATCAGCCTCAGTTTTCTCAAATGCAAAATAGAACCAATATGCCTTTTATTATGTAGGGTTGTTGTTTTGTTAAATGTCATGACCTATGTACATAACTGTCCCTGGAATGCTCTAGTTCCCCACTGTATCTTTCTCAATCACACTTCCTTCTCATAGCCTACCTCAGACTGCTTCTTGCACCCAGTGATGTGGAAGTAGATTCTCCATCAACACATTCTGCACAGTTCTTTAAAAACCTTACTCACTTTTGCTTTATATATTTCATAGTTATAATACACAGCTAATAAAATATATAGCCACAGATATCCATTTATATGATAAAATTGGCATTTTATGACAGTTTTTGTTTGCTTAATATCCTTGAATTGACCACTTGTCACTATAATTTTTTTTAGAGAAAAAGGAAACCCAACAATAACTAAAACGTCCTTTTAGTTCCTTCAGCTTTCACACTATTAAAGTAACTTTAAAATTCTAATTTAATTTTACTGGACTATATGACTAGAAAAAGTTAAGTAGTACTATAAATGAAATAGTGTATAATGTTAACATCTGTTTCTACTTTTCCATTTTCTTTTAATAGAAATTTTTGTTTGTATCCTGGCTCAATGAATGTTTTGGCTCAAATAATGAATGATACCTATAAATTCTCTTTCAGTCAGCAGAATTGGTTTATAAATTTTCAGTTCTGAGACAATTTCAGTAATAGAATCAGCATATGAATGACATGAGGTTGTATTGTAAAATGAATCAAATTTTACCTGTTGTTCTCATAGAAATTTTATAGTTTTTAATAAATTTTTCCACCAAGGATAGCTAAATGTGTTCTATGAAACACAGAACTATCCAAGTAGAAAAAAGTTTTGAAATGAGCCATGTTTGAAAGATGAAAATCAAAACATTATGTTGAATTTTGTCTACCATCTTGATATAGCTTCATTCTTAATACACAAAAAATATCTAGTATTTAATGACATTCACATACAACAATTGTATCACTTCTGTCACATTCTCATGTGTTATTCTACTAAGACTTTATACAGTATTCACCAAACAGTAGTGCTATATGTAAGATACCATCATATTTCACCTGATTTAAACCATGGAAAGTTTTATGTGTTCCTGCTAAACTGATCTTGTAGTTAATCAGGTATAGACAAGTTGTAAAGTGCTTCAGCTCACAGAAATATGGCTATATACTCTTTTTTACAATTCATTTCAAATTTATTCAGAAACGTACATATTATTTTTTAAAGTTTAAAAACTGTATTGTAGCATTATCTAATTTTTACTGTATGCATTTATAAACATATAAATGTCAGGAATGATATACATCAAAATATTTAAAGCAGTTATATCTGTTGTTGGTATTGCCAGCAGAATAGCTCAAGTGATATTAAGAGCTTTTTAATAATTAAGTTGTAGCAAAATATAATTTCTAAACAATGTATTTTATCCCAAAATAAAGAAATGTAGAGATAATTGGTAGACTGATAGAGCTAAAACTAAAACTGAGTGGATATGAGACTATTCTAATTTATGGATAAATTTTTTACATAAAATTTCTTTAAAGACTTCAGTGTTCTGGGGTTGTATGTATTTCAAGCCTTCCATTGTGTAAGTGAGAACAGTTAGGCACAGAGTGATAAGATGGTTGAATTTGTGAGGCACAGTTGCTTTGCATTATTGACAAGAAGTAAACGAAGATAATTCATCTTCGTGAAGGTTGAATTCACTTTCCTATTTTTATTCATTTTGTATATCCAAGCACTGCTTATATCTATCTTCCTAATCATGGAATTTTGTTTTTGTTTTTACATAGCCAAGAGGAGATGCTTTGAATTCAATCTATCATTTCAACGAAGTTATGGAATTTATAAAATAGCACATGAAGATTACTATGATGATGATGAAAATTCAATATCCTATCACAATCTCATGAACTATGAGTGCAAAACTACAAAAGACTCTCAGAGAGACTCTCATAATGCATTCAATGCCATAAAGGTGGAAATCAGCACCACACCCTCTCTGGACAGCTCCACACTAAAAGGCATCAACAAATGCACAAACACTGATATTATAGATGCTAAACAGGATTCCCACAATGAAAAGGGTGTTGATCCACTGCTCTCTGAAAAAACAGAAGGTGATATTAAATATGACGAAACCACCCTTTTGGAAGGGCCAGAAAGAAGACTTTCTCATGAGGAGAGTCAGAAACCAGACCTTTCAGACTGGGAATGGTGTAGGAGTAAATCAGAAAGAACCCCTCGTCAGGTACAGTAAAGGTTGTTATTCCTCTTAAATTAAACCAAATATGACAGCATGCAAAAAAATTATCCGTTGCTTATTTCATTCATCCAACTCCAAGGTTATCTTCACTTAACTCAATTAATTTCCATAATACTAAATTTTATTTCAAAGTGTCTTTTTAAAATTTTTTAATTAGTTCTACACTTTCAGTCAAATTCTATATATTTTGGAATTGGCAGAGCTAAACGGGATCTTTGAGAAGAGCCTCTATTTTAACCTCAAAAAATCTGTGTAAATTCAGACCAGACTCTCAAAACTTATTTCAAATTAGTAAACTTGTAGGTTTTATATTTTTTCTTCACCTGTTCAAAACAGGTTTTGGGGCAAATGTTTATACAGCTACCGGTAACCAGGTAGTCCTTTTTCAACTCTACTATTCACAAAGATTGACTATTAGTCTTTTTTATGTTTTGAATTTTATTTCTTTATTTTTTTATACAGCAGGTTCTTTTTTTTTAAACATCTTTATTGGAATATAATTGCTTTACAATGGAGTGTTAGTTTGTGCTGTATAACGAAGTGAATTAGCTATACATATACATACATCTCCATATCACCTCCCTCTTGCACTCCCTCCCATCCTTCCAATCCCACCCCGCTAGGTGGACACAAAGCACCGAGCTGATCTCCCTGTGCTATGCAGCTGCTTCCCACTAGCTATCTATTTTACATTTGTTAGTGAATATATGTCCATGCCACTCTCTCACTTCATCCCAGCTTACCCTACCCCCTCCCCATGTCCTGCAGTCCATTCTCTATGTCTGCATCTTGATTCCTGTCCTGCCCCTAGGTTCTTCAGAACCATTTTTTTTTTAGATTCCATATAGATGTGTTAGCATACAGAATTTGTTTTTCTCTATCTGACTTACTTCACTCTCTATGACAGTCTCTAGATCCATCCACCTCACTACAAATAACTCAGTTTCATTTCTTTTCATGGCTGGGTAATATTCCATTGTATATATGTGCCACATCTTCTTTATCCATTCATCTGTAGATGGACACTTAGGTTGCTTCCATGTCCTGGCTATTGTAAATAGAGCTGCAATGAACATTGTGGTAAATGACCCTTTTGAATTATGGTTTTCTCAGGGTATATGCCGGGAGTGGGATTGCTGGGTGGTATGATAGCTCTATTTTTAGATTTTAAGGAATCTCCATACTGTTCTCCATAGTGGCTGTATCAATGTACATGCCCACCAACATTGCAAGAGGGTTCCCTTTTCTCCACACCCTCTCATTTATTGTTTGTAGATTTTTGATGATGGCCATTCTGACTGGTGTGAGGTGATACCTCATTGTAGTTTCGATTTGCATTTCTCTAATGATTAGTGAAGTTGAGCATTCTTTCATGTGTCTGTTGGCGATCTGTATATCTTCTTTGGAGAAATGTCTATTTAGGTCTTCTGCCCATTTTTGGATTGGGTTGTTTGTTTTTTTGATGTTGAGCTGCATGAGCTGCCTGTATATTTGGGAGATTAATCCTTTTTCAGTTGCTTCATTTCCAAATATTACTCCCATTCTGAGGGTAGTCTTTTCGCCTTGTTTATGGTTTCCTTTGCTGTGCAAAAGCTTTTAAGTTTCATTAGGTCCCTTTGTTTATTTTTGTTTTTATTTCCATTTCTCTAGGAGGTGGGTCAAAAAGGATCTTGCTGAGATTGAGCTCATGGCGTGTTCTGCCTAGGTCTTCCTCTAAGAGTTTTATAGTGTCTTCCTCTAAGAGGTCTTCCTCTAAGAGTTTTATAGTGTCTGGCCTTCCATTTAGTCTTTAATCCATTTTGAGTTTATTTTTGTGTATGGTGTTAAGGAGTGTTCTAATTTCATTCATTTACATGTAGCTGTCCAGTTTTCCCAGCACCACTTCTTGAAGAAACTGTCCATTCTCAATTGTATATTCTTGCCTCCTTTATCAAAGATAAGGTGACCATATGTGTGTGGGTTTATCTTTGGGCTTTCTGTCCTGTTCCATTGAACTGTATTTCTGGTTTTGTGCCAGTACCACACTGTCTTGATTACTGTAGCTTTGTAGTATAGTCTGAAGTCAGGGATCCTGATTCCTCCAGCTCCGTTTTTCTTTCTCAAGATCGCTTTGGCTTTTCGGGGTCTTTTGTGTTTCTATACAAATTGTGAAATTTTTAATTCTAGTCCTGAGAAAAATGCAATTAGTAGTTTGATAGGGATTGCATTGAATCTGTAGATTTCTTTGGGTTGTATAGACATTTTCACAATGTTGATTCTTCCAATCCAAGAACATAGTATATCTCTCCATCTGTTTGTATAATCTTTAATTTCTTTACCAGTGTCTTATACTTTTCTGCATACAGGTCTTTAGTCTCCTTAGGTAGGTTTATTAATAGGTATTTTATTCTTTTTGTTGCATTGGTAAATGGGAGTGTTTCCTTAATTTCCCTTTCAGATTTTTCATCATTAGTATATAGGAATGCCAGAGATTTCTGTGCATTAATTTTGTATCCTGCTACTTTACCAAATTCACTGATTAGCTCTAGTAGTTTTCTGGTAGCATCTATAGGATTCTCTATGTATAGTATCATGTCATCTGCAAACAGTGACAATTTTACTTCTTCTTTTCTGATTTGGACTCCTTTTATTTCTTTTTCTTCGCTTACTGCTGTGGCTAAAACTTCCAAAACTATGTTGAATAGTAGTGGTCAGAGTGGGCAACCTTGTCTTCCTGATCTTAGTGGAAATGATTTCAGTTTTTCACCATTGAGAACGATGTTGGCTGTGGGTTTTTCATTTATGGTCTTTATTATATTGAGGAAAGTTCCCTCTATGCCTACTTTCTGGAGGGTTTTTATCATAAATTGGTGTTGAATTTTGTCAGAAGCTTTTTCTGCATCTACTGAGATGATCATATGGATTTTCTCCTTCAATTTGTTAATATGGTTTATCATATTGATTGATTTGCGTATATTGAAGAATCCTTGCACTCCTGGGATAAACCCCACTTGCTCATGGTGTATGATCCTTTTAATGTGCTGTTGAATTCTGTTTGCTAGTATTTTATTGAGGATTTTTGCATGTTCATCAGTGATATTGGCCTGTAGTTTTCTTTTTTGTGGCACCTTTGTCTGGTTTTGGTATCAGGGTGATGGTGGCCTTGTAGAATGAGTTTGGGAGTGTTCCTCCCTCTGCTATATTTTGGAAGAGTTTGAGAAAGATAGGCGTTAGCTCTTCTCTAAATGTTTGGTAGAATTCACCTGTGAAGCCATCTGTCCTGGCCTTTTCTCTGTTGGAAGATTTTTAATCACAGTTTCAATTTCAGTGCTTGTGATTGGTCTGTTTTTATTTTCTATTTCTTCCCGGTTCAGTCTCGGATGGTTGTGCTTTTCTAAGAATTTGTCCATTTCTTCCAGGCTGTCCGTTTTATTGGCATATAGTTGCTTGTAGTAATCACTCATGATCGTTTGTATTTCTGCAGTCTCAGTTGTTACTTCTCCTTTTTCATTTCTAATTCTATTTATTTGGGTCTTCTCCCTTTTTTTTCTTGATGAGTCTGGCTAATGGTTTATCAATTTTGTTTATCTTCTCAAAGAACCAGCTTTTAGTTTTATTGATCATTGCTCTCCTTTCCTTCATTCTTTTTCATTTATTTCTGATCTGACCTTTATGATTTCTTTCCTTCAGCTAACTTTGGGGTTTTCTTGTCCTTCTTTCTCTAACTGCTTTAGGTGTAAAGTTAGGTTGTTTATTTGAGATATTTCTCATTTCTTGAGGTAGGATTGTATTGCTATAAACTTCCCTCTTAGAACTGCTTTTGCTACATCCCATAGGTTTTGGGTTGTCGTAATTTCATTGGCATTTGTTTCTAGGTATTTTTTGATTTCTTCTTTGATTTCTTCAGTGATCTCTTGGTTATTTAGTAGTGTATTGTTAAGCCTCCATGTGTTTGTATTTTTTACAGATTTTTTCCTGTAATTGATATCTAGTCTCATAGAGTTGTGGTCAGAACAGATATTTGATACAATTTCAATTTTCTTTTTTTTTTTTTTTTTTGTGGTACGCGGGACTCTCACTGTTATGGCCTCTCCCATTGCGGAGCACAGGCTCCGGACGCGCAGGCTCAGCGGCCATGGCTCACGGGCCCAGCCGCTCTGTGGCATGTGGGACCTTCCCGGACCAGGGCACGAACCCGTGTTCCCTACATCGGCAGGCAGACTCTCAACCACTGCGCCACCAGGGAAGCCCCTCAATTTTCTTAAATTTACCAAGGCTTGATTTGTGACCCAGGATATGATCTATCCTGGAAAATGTTCCATGAGCACTTGAGAAGAAAGTGTAATCTGCTGTTTTTGGATGGAATGTCCTATAAATATCAATTAAGTCCATCTTGTTTAATGTGTCATTTAAAGCTTGTGTTTCTTTTTTTATTTTCATTTTAGGTGATCTGTCCATTGGTGAAAATGGGGTTTTAACATCCCCTACTATGAATGTGTTACTGTCGATTTCCCCTTTTATGGCTGTTAGCATTTGCCTTATGTATTGAGGTGCTCTTATGTTGGGTACATACATATTTACAATTGTTGTATCTTCTTTTAGATTGATCCCTTGATCATTTTGTAGTGTCCTTCTTTGTCTCTTGTAATATTCTTTATTTTAAAGTCTATTTTGTCTGATATGAGAATTGCTACTCCAGCTTTCTTTTGATTTCCATTTGCATGGAATATCTTTTTCCATCCCTTCCCTTTCAGTCTGTATGTGTTCCTAGGTCTGAAGTGGGTCTCTTGTAGACAGCATATGTATGGGTCTTGTTTTTGTATACATTCAGCCATTCTATTTCTTTGGGTTGGAGCATTTAATCCATTTACATTCAAGGTAATTATCAATATGTATGTTCCTATTACCATTTTCTTAATTATTTTGGGTTGTTATTGTAAGTCTTTTCCTTCTCTAGTGTTTCCTGCCTAGAGAAGTTCCTTTAGCATTTGTTGTAGAGCTGGTTTGGTGGTGCTGAATTCTCTCAGCTTTTTCTTATTTGTAAAGGTTTTAATTTCTCCATCAAATCTGAATGAGATCCTTGCTGGCTAGAATCATCTTGGTTGTAGGTTTTTCCCTTTCATCACTTTAAATATGTCCTGCCAGTCCCTTCTGGCTTGCAGAGTTTCTGCTGAAAGATCAGCTGTTAACCTTACGTTGACTCTCTTGTTTGTTATTTGTTGCTTTTCCCTTGTTGTTTTTAATATTTTTTTCTTTGTATTTAATTTTTGATAGTTTGATTAATATGTGTCTTGGTGTGTTTCTCCTTGGATTTATTCTGTGTGGGACTCTCTGGGCTTTCTGGACTTGACTGACTATTTCCTTACCCATATTTTAGAAGTTTTCAACTGTAATCTCTTCAAATATTTTCTCAGTACCTTTTTTTTTCTCTTCTTCCTTTGAGACCCGTATAATTCGAATGTTGATGCATTTAATGTTGCCCAGAGGTCTCTGAGATTGTCCTCAATTCTTTTCATTCTTTTTTCTTTATTCTTCTCTGTGGTAGTTATTTCCACTATTTTATCTTCCAGGTCACTTATCCCTTCTTCTGCCTCAGTTATTCTGCTATTGATTCCTTCTAGCGAATGTTTACTTTCATTTATTGTGTTGTTCATCATTGTTTGTTTGCTCTTTAGTTCTTCTAGGTCCTTGTTAAACATTTCTTGTATTTTCTCCATTGTATTTCCAAGATTTTCGATCATCTTCTCTTTTTTTTTTTTTTTTTTCTGTATGCAGGCCTCTCACTGTTGTGGCCTCTCCCTTTGCAGAGCACAGGCTCTGGACGCGCAAGTTCAGTGGCCATGGCTCATGGGCCCAGCCGCTCCGCGGCATATGGGTTCTTCCCGGACCGGGGCATGAACCCGTGTCCCCTGCATTGGCAGGCGGACTCTCAACCACTGTACCACCAGGGAAGCCCTTTGATCATCTTTTCTATCATTACTCTGAATTCTTTTTTAGGTAGCCTGCCAATTTCCTCTTTTTTTTTTGGTCTGGTGGGTTTTTACCTTGCTCCTTCATCTGCTGTATATTTCTCTGTCTTCTCATTTTGCTTAACTTACTCTGTTTGGGGTCTCCTTTTCGCAGGCTGCAGGTTCGTAGTTCCCATTGTTTTTGTTGTCTGCTCCCAGTGGGTAAGGTTGGTTCAGTGGGTTGTGTAGGCTTCCTGATGGAGGCGTCTGGTGCCTGTGGTCTGGTGTATGAGGCTGGATCTTGTCTTTTTGGTGGATAGGACCACATTCAGTGGTGTGTTTTGGGGTGTCTGTGGCCTTATTATGATTTTAGGCAGCCTCTCTGCTAATGGGTGGGTTTGTGTTCCTGTCTTGCTAGTTGTTTGGCATAGGGTGTCCAGCACTTTAGCTTGCTGGTCTTGGAGCGGAGCTGTGTCTTAGTGTTGAGATGGAGATCTCTGGGAGAGCTTTTGCCATTTGATATTACATGGGGCCAGGAGGTCTCTGGTGGGCCAATGTCCTGAACTCGGCTCTCTCACCTCAGAGACTCAGGCCTGACCCCCAGCCAGAGCACCAAGACCCTGTCAGCCACATGGCTCAGAAGAAAGGGGAGATAAAATAAGAAAGGAAAAAGAAAGAAAGAAAATAGTGTTATTAAAATAGAAAAAAATATTAAAAATAAAACAGTAATAAAAAAAAGAAAGAGAGAAAGGAAGAAGAGAGCAACCAAAGTAAAAATCAAATCCACCAATTGTAACAAGCACTAAAACACTATACTAAAAAAAATGGACAGTGAGAACCCTAGGACAAGTGGCAAAAGCAAAGCTATACAGACAAAATCACACAAAGAAGCATGCACATACACACTCACAAAAAGAGAAAAAGGAAAAAAAAATATATATATATATATAAAATTTAAAAAGGAAGAGAGCAACCAAATCAATAAACAAATCTACCAATGATATTAAGCTCTAAATACTAAACTAAGATAAACATAAAACCAGAAACAAATTAGATGCAGAAAGCAAACCCCAAGTCTACAGTTGCTCCCAAAGTCCACCGCCTCAATTTTGGGGTGATTTGTTGTCTATTCAGGTATTCCACAGATGCAGGTACATCAAGTTGATTGTGGAGATTTAATCCGCTGCTCCTGAGGCTGCTGGGAGAGATTTCCCTTTCTCTTCTTTGTTCGCACAGCTCCTGGGGTTCAGCTTTGGATTTGGCCCCGCCTGTGCATGTAGGTCTCCTGAGGGTATCTGTTCCCCACCTAGATAGGACAGGGTTAAAGGAGTGGCTGATAAGGGGGCTCTGGCTCACTCAGGTGGGGGGAGGGAGGGGTATGGAATGGGGGGCGAGCCTGTGGCAGCAGAGGCCAGCATGACGTTGCAACAGGCTGAGGCGCGCCATGTGTTCTCCCGGGGAAATTGTCCCTGGATCACGGGACCCTGGCAATGGTGGGCTGCACAGTCTCCCAGGAGGGGAAGTGTGGATAGTGACCTCTGCTTGCGCACAGGCTTCTTGATGTCTGTAGTAGCAACCTTAACGTTTCATGCCTGTCTCTGCAATCCACACCGATAGCCTCGGCTCACCCCTGTCTCTGGAGCTCGTTTAGGCGGTACTCTGAATTCCCTCTCCTCGCACACCCTGAAACAATGGTCTCTTGCCTCTTAGGCAGGTCCAGAGTTTTTCCCAGATTCCCTCCTGGCTAGCTGTGGTGCACTAGCCCCCTTCAGGCTGTGGTCACGCAGCCAACCCCAGTCCTCTCCCTGGGATCTGAACTCTGAAGCCCGAGCCTCAGCTCCCAGCCCCGCCCGTCCCAGCGGGTGAGCAGACAAGCCTCTGGGGCTGGTGAGTGCTGGTCGGCACTGATCCTCTGTGTGGGAATCTCTCCGCTTTGCCCTCTGTACCCCTGTTGCTGCACTCTCCTCCGTGGCTCCGAAGCTTCCCCTGCTGCCCACCCCCCGTCCCTGGCGGTGAATGAGCTTCCTACTGTGTGGAAACCTTTCCTCCTTCACAGCTCCCTCCCAGAAGTGCAGGTCCCATACCTATTCTTTTGTCCCTGGTTTTCCTTTTTTCTTTTGCCCTACCCAGGTACGTGGGGAGTTTCTTGCCTTTTGGGAAATCTGAGGTCTTCTGCCAGCATTCAGTAGGTGTTCTGTAGGAGTTGTTCCACATGTAGATGTAGTTTTGATGTATTTGTGGGGAGGAAGATGATCACCACGTCTTACTCCTCTGCCATCTTGAAGGCGCCCCCCTGTAGCAGGTTCTTATTAGTTATCTATTTTTTACACATTAGTGTATATATGTCAATCCCAATCTCCCAATTCATCACACCACCACAGCCACCGCCCGTTTCCCCTCTTGGCGTCTATACGTTTGTTCTCTACATCTGTGTCTCTATTTCTGCCTTTCAAACCAGTTCATCTGTTCCATTTTTCTAGATTCCACATATATGCATTAATAGATGATATTTGTTTTTCTCTTTCTGACTTACTTCACTCTGTATGACAGTCTGTAGGTCCATCCACGTGTCTACAAATGACCCAATTTTGTTCCTTTTTATGGCTGAGTAATATGACATTGTATATATGTACCACACCTTCTTTATCCATTTTGCCTATTAGTCTTGCTGGAACTAGTCCCTCTAATACTCAGCGAAGAAAAAAAGACCTATTCCAGAATAGACCCAAGTGAATCTTTGCAAAAACACTGCTAAATGTTCCATCCTTTTAAGGATTGAAGAATAGTTTTTTTTTGTTTGTTTGTTTGTTTATTTATTTATTTTGGCTGCATTGCTTCTTCGTTGTTGTGTACAGGCTTCTTACTGCTGTAGCTTCTCTTGTTGCAGAGCATGGGCTCTAGGCACGTGGGCTGCAGTAGTTGCAGATGTGGGCTCTGTAGTTGTAGCTTGCGGGCTCTAGAGCGCAGGCTCAGTAGTTGTGGCACACGGGCTTAGTTGCTCTGCGGCGTGTGGGAATCTTCCTGGACTACGGATCAAATCCGTGTCCCCTGCATTGACAGGCAGATTCTTAACCGCTGCGCCACCTGGGAAGTTCTTATATGATGTTTTATAATGAAAGAATTTGTACCTTTAAGCTCATCCCATTCTTTCCTAGATTTAAGCCTGCCTAGAATGATGAGGGGTACTTCTTATTTTATTGCAATTGTAGTGTGATATTGATATAAGATTGTTCTTTCCTCCAAACGCTCATACCTGATAGTTAAAGTTGCTCTTGCTTTCCACACAATTGATTTACTAGGAAAAGGTATCTTTTTCTACATGACTTAATGTAAATCAGAGTCCACTTGCCCCTAATCTCTGGAATCTAAACTATAGTTTTTCAAATATCTGCTAGTAATGTGCAGTCATTGATCACAAGTATGACCATCTAACACCAACTATGAATATGAACAGAATAATCTGAGATTTCCTTTATTCTCCTTGATTAATTAAAACTACTAGTTTTTCTTTGATATCACTAGTTTTAAAAGTTGGATAATAAAACAAAATATACAAAATATATGATTAAAAATAATTATTCATAGTGTTTAGTGATTAGGTATCTCAAAAAAATCTAAATATTTGCTGTAAGTTGCAAAATACAGTGAAAATTGTATTACTGACAGTATACACTGCTCAGTATTTTTAGAACAATGTGATACCCCAGCTAAGAGGGGATTCCCTACAATATCATCATCAATTTGTTCCTAAATAATCTAAACCTCCTGGTTTTCTTGCACTTAAAAATTAAGTAATATTATGAAGCATGTATGTGTGTGTATATCTCAGTAACTTGCAACTACAGTACCCTGTGTGCCACTCCACTATTCCATCCTCATGCTCACCCCTTAGGGGTTTCAGCTATCTTGAATCTTGCTCATGCTTTTTTGTTTTACTGTTTTAACACAAATGAATGTATTTCCTTTTTTTTTTTTTAATTTTATTTATTTATTTATGGCTGTGTTGGGTCTTCGTTTCTGTGTGAGGGCTTCCTCTAGTTGCAGCAAGTGGGGGCCACTCCTCATCACGGTGCGCGGGCCTCTCATTATCGCGGCCTCTCTTGTTGCGGAGCACAGGCTCCAGACGCGCAGGCTCAGTAATTGTGGCTCACGGGGCTAGCTGCTCCGCGGCATGTGGGATCTTCCCAGACCAGGGCTCGAACCCATGTCCCCTGCATTGGCAGGCAGATTCTCAACCACTGCACCACCAGGGAAGCCCCATGAATGTATTTCTAACACAATATATTCCTTAGTTTGCTTATTTTGAGCTTTCTAAAGATGGTATCATTTCTGGGACTTGCTTTTTTTCTACTCAACATTACTTTAAATGACTTCATTTTCTATTGTATTTTGTCAAAGCAGTGGGAAATGCCATCTGAGCTATCACAACATACAGGCCTCATTTAAAAGCCTGAGTTATATTTTGGAGAATATAATCAATTAAACACATCTAGAAATATGTGAAAATATCAGGTACTGTTTACACATAAGCATGTTGTCTTATGAGAATGATGAAGCACAACTTACACACCTCTGTAAAATAAACAAACAAAAATGCTACATGGAAAGCACAAAATGTTTATCAATTCAGGTATCTTTCAACTACAAAGATTTGCTTATTGAGTATTAATATTTTAACATTTATGAAGAGCAAGTAGTTCAGGAAACTAATTTAAAATGATACTTGTAAAAAATGTTTAGTGGTTAAATAGATAATACAATATTCAGGAAAAGTAAAATTTATATTTTAAGAAACTAATTAAAATTAAATGAAATACTATCATAAATTTAAAACAACAGTAAGAAGTCCTTATGCCACAGGCTGATGTTATTGGTATGACTTTCCCTTAGCAAAATCACCTATGGACCTAAAGATTAACATTATAACAAAAATACATTTAGAGTTGAAAAGCTTATGACAACTTTTCCTCTGACCAAAGACTGGTTTTAACTCTTACCCTATTCTTCACCAACAGATATTTCATGGGAGTAGGTGGTGACTTAGAAAGCACTTTCTTTTCATCCTTTTCTTCCAAGTTCCTTCTTTGCTCTGAAAGCAAATTTAACTTAGTATCTTACAGTGATACAATAAACTGATAGATACTGTAATAACTCTCTGAAAACACTATCTCTTTTTATTTTCTATGGTTGTACTTTCAAATATTTAGGCTCAGTTTATCAGTTCACATCTAATGGTACTACATTGAATTGCGTATGTTCTTTGTTTTTAGGGTATAAAAAAAGCAGGTTTGATTTAAAATGTAGTTAATGAGCCTTACTATATTTTTACAATACACATTGCTTAATTTTTTTTAGAGTTTATGTGAGTAAACAAATTCTCAGTATATCTTGTTGGAAATCCTGGTAGGAGTGAGAGTGTCAGATCAAGGTTAAGTTATAAAGGAAATGGGAGTAGAATGGCTTCAGTAGGTTTAAATGTGGTCCAATAAAATGTATCACAGATGAGAGTGTTTGTAAGACTAAAATTGTGTTACACTTAGCCACACAATCACTTCTTTTTGGACCCCTAGTAGGTAGAGTCCTAAGCAGTTTACTGTTTAAAATTTCAGAAAAAATAGTCAGAAATGCCAGAGTTCTTCGGTTACAAAGTTTTAATGTGGTCACCATGGTATGACTGTTCTTCAAGTGAAATAATGATTTTCCACAACCCCAAAGTTTTATCAACTATGAATAAAGAAAATTGTACTTATAAAATAATTTAGTAACTTATGGGAGATCACTCTAATTTTCTCTTTTAATACTAAGCTCATCAAGTTATCCATGGATCCCATTTTCTTTTGTTTCAATGTGTTGTCTTAGAGCTCTAGAAACTCATTTATTACTGTAAACCAGAAGCAAGATATGCTGTCACTATGTCACTTAGTCCCACTAATAATTCTGTATCATCATAGTATTTGACAGATGAAAGGTCCTTCACTATGCCAATAGAATATAGACAACCAGATTCTGAAAAAATCCTTCTCAAATGAGAGTCAAATGGGGGAAGTGATTGCTTTTGAATTAGCTGCACACAAACCATTTAGTATAAGGATGAATAAACCAACAGAACTAACTTTACGGTCACTGGGGAATCAAAGAAATTTAATTTTTCTTTTAAGGAAAATGTTTTAACTACCTAAAATTAACTATCTAAAAATAGTTTGACAAATTAAAGTTGTGTTTGCTCACAGAGTTCAGGGGCAATATTGGTTTCTGTAATCTTTTTTTAATATTATTATTTCTTTAAATCCTTTTCGTAGAAAACTATAGAAAGCCAGTGCCTATCTAACTGATTTTGGGTTCTTTAGATCCGAGCTTCTCAAACTTTAATGTGCAAATAAGTCAAATGGGGATCTTGTTAAAATGTAGATTATGATTGAGCGGATCTGAGGTAGGGTCTGAGATTCTGCATTTCTGACAAACCCCCAGGTGACTGGTGCAAAATCAAAGTCCCATCCCAGACCTACAGAATCAGTAATGTGCATCTGAACCAACCCCAGTTTAAGTACTTAATTTAAGTACTTCTTTCTAAAATTTAAGAAGTACAGTTTTAACATCTAATCACTAGGAGACGGATACTAGTTTAAAGAATGGGGCAAAATCAATCCTCTTCATTTGACATATGCCCCATAAAGTGAAATAAGACTTGAAGAAAATACCCCAGTATGCATATTGCTTTCCTCTCCCTAAAAAAAGTGCATCTTCTCTTTTCATTTTAAAAAATAAACTATTTTCCTGTGACACTGTCAGCTTGATAATTGCAAATGCTGAAACTTGCTCTCTGAGTAATTTTTGACATTTTTAAGTGAAGTGACTAGGAGAAAAACTTACTTATCACCTATTTGTAGCCTCAAGGCAAAGATGTAGTCTCATCCTAACACGAAATGAGTGTTTGGAATATAGATATTTTATATTTAGCTACATCCGTTTGTTTGGAGTGGTTAGTTCCACTCACTGTTCAGAGACCTGAAAAATTGTTATACTGCTTTCTTTTTTCAAAACATTTATAATCTTTATTTTTTATGATTATAAGGTAATATAAGTATTGTAGAAAATTTAGAAATTGCTGATAAGCAAAGAAAAACACCCACTTCTAACCACCCAGAGTTAATCACTGCTTACATCTTATCATATAAAACTTTAGGCCCTTTCCTAAGCATATATTTTCACTTTTGACAAAAATGGGATCATATTGCATGTACTGTTTTGGCATCTGCTTTGTCCACTTAAGGGTATAATTTTCACCTGATTTAAATTGTTTGAGTCATTTGTGTGATTATCTGGTATAGTTTAGAATGGCTATTTAGAGTGTGGTTTAAAACTCATTCACAAATGTAAATTTGTTCTCAAGTATTTAAAGTCTTGAAAGTTGAAACTAAGGGAATTTCATTGTAAACTAATTTGAATATTTCATGACACATTTTGTGATCCTCACAGCATGTATCATTTGCTGAAATGAAGTAAAATTGAGCTAACTGTTCACTTTCTATGGATTCAAGGGGATTAGCATTGGATTAAAGCTTGTGTAGAATCCTATAATTCACTTTTTAAGCTAAGGATTCTGTTAATATCCTCAAAAAAGCTTCATGGTTTAAGGAGGCCTTACAGGCTATGTGTTGGAACCGCCCAGTTATGGCTTAAATCTCTTCTACAACTCCTGTTCAGTGTTATCCCTTATTTGAACTCAAATGGCTGGAAACACTACATTTTTAAAACATTTTATTATGAACTAATTTTAGAGTTACAGAACAATTTTTTAAATAGTATGAGAGTTCTAATATATCCTTCATCCAGCTTCTATTAATGTTAACATGTTATGTGATAATAATGTAATTATTAAGGAATTAATAACCAATTTATAGACCTTATTTCAGTTTTGCCAGCTGTCCTGCTGATGTCCTCTTTCTGGTCCAGAACCTGATCCTCAGTTCCTTGATGCATTTGTTCTCATGTCTCCTCAGATTCTTCAACCTATAGCAGTTCCACAGTCTTTCTGTGTCTTACATGATTTTGACAGTTTTGAAGACAACCAGCCAGTTTGTTTTGTTTTGGTTTATTTCTGGAATATCCTTCAATTTGTAATTAACATATGCTTATTAATCAATTGAGCTTATGCATTTTTGACAACAATAACACAGAAGTGATGTTTGCCCTTCCCAGCACATCGTATCAAGAGATACATGATGTTGATATGTCTTATGATGGTGATGTAAACTTTGATCACTTAGTAAAGGTGAGGTCTGCCAGATTTCTCCATGTAAAGTTACTATTTTTCCCTTTGTAATTTATAAGTATCTTGTAGGGAGATATTTTGAGGCTATGCAAATATTCTGTTTCCTATCATACTTTTGCCCACTAATTTTAGCATTAATTGATAAATCTTGCCTGTAACAATTATTATGTGAAGGTGATTTTCCATTTTTATAATTTCATCTATATTTATTATTGGAATTCTCCTGTAAGAAAAGGTTATTTCTTCTTCTCTGTTTATTTATTTGTATCAGTATGAGATCATAGGTATTTATTTTAATCTATAGGTTATTAGCCATACTATTATTTATTTTATTACTCCAATTATCCTAAATTTGGCCACTGGGAGCTTCTTCAAGTTGATGCCTTTATCCTCAACATGCCATTCTCATCTTTTTGAGCACTTCCTTACTTTCTAGCAACACAAGATATTCCAGCCTCATTTTGTATTTTCCCTGACCCATCCCTAAAATCAACCATTTTTCCAAGGAGTTCTAGTCACTTTTGTCAGAGAATGGGATTTAGAAACCAACATCTGAGTATGCTTATTGTTACAGAGGTGTCTTGGCCCTATCATTGGACAGATCTAGGAAATACATATATATGTGCTCATGTAGAAATCTATATTTCTATATCAGTTTCTCTGTATAAATCATTTAAAACCATGAGTTTATACTGATAGTTCCAAGTCCAATCAAATACCACAGAATTCATTCACACCTTTCCCTTTTCTTACTTATTACTTCTTTTTCTGACAGTGAGGAAACTGGTTCTCATTCTCTACAAATTTCTTTACTTATCTGCTCAATCCTGGTATACACATAAAATAGTTTTAGAATTGCTAACCCACACCACTGTGGGAAAAAATATTAACTAGAGTATAATAGTTGTGTATAGTTCTTTATCTTTAACCTTACAGTTTATCATCACAATACAATCTTCTACATTTATTAGGTTAGTTATTTTCATTTCCATTCCCTTCATTTTATATTACATTTTGAGTTCTTTTGATTCATTTTGATTCTTTTTGATTTTGATTATTTATGTTTAAGTATGTGAAATTATTACCATGTTTCCAAGAGTCAGAACTATAGAAAAGGTATACCATCCTCCCTCATTCCTTTTTCCCTGTTCTCGTTTTCCCATTCTTACCACCCTGTTCCCACCTATCCCCTGTAAGTAACCAATATCATACTTTCTAGTTTAATCTTCCTGTATGTCTTTTTGCACAATGAACAGATACATGCATATCTTCTTATGTCTTCTTCTTCCTTACATATACTCTTTCTCACTTTGCTTTTTTCACTAAATAATGTATCCTAGAAGTCATTCCATATCAGTTCATAGACATCTTCCTCATTCTTTTTATAGCTGCATGATAATCCATAGTGTGGATACACCATAGTTATTTCAACCACTCTCTTAAATGGACCTTAGATTGTTTCTTATATTTTGCAATTAAAAATAATATCACAGGGCCTCCCTGGTGGCGCAGTGGTTGAGAGTCCGCCTGCCAATGCAGGGGATACGGGTTCGTGCCCCGGTCTGGGAGGATCCCATATGCCGCGGAGCAGCTGGGCCCGTGAGCCATGGCCGCTGGGCCTGCGCATCCGGAGCCTGTGCTCCGCAACGGGAGAGGCCACAACAGTGAGAGGCCCGCATACCGCGAAAAATAAAAAAATAAAAAAAAATAATATCACAGTGAATAACCTCATGCAAATGTATTTTCATATTGTTGGAAGTGTATCTTTATGATAAATTCCTAGAATTAGAATTTCTGGGTCAAAAGTTAAGTGTAATTTTGTTAGAAATAGTCATAAAAGTTTGCACTGCCACCAGCAATGTATAACAGAAGACCCTTTTCCCCACCACCTCAGTAATAGCATATATTACCATGCTTTTTAATTTTTGCCAGTCTGATAGTAGAGAAATACTATCTCAGGTTGTTTTAAATTATATTTATATAATTATAAGTGAGTTTAAATAGTTTTCATTTGTTTAAGAGCCTTCTTTATCTTTTTATTTTTTGTAAACTGTTTTTATCTCTTTCCCATTTTTCTATTGGAGTTTTGTCCCTTTATCCTTCAATTTATAAAAGTTCTTTATATATTAAGGATATTAGTTTTTTGTGATATATATTGCCAATATTTTTTCCTAGTTTGTCGTTTGTATTTTAACTTTACTTATGAAGTTTTTTAGCACGCACAATTTTAAAATTTGTTTATAGTAAAATCTATCAATTTTTTATTTACTTGCATCTGGATTTTGTCATAGTTAGAAAGCCAGTTTTATTTTTTATTTTATTTTATTTTATTTTATTTTATTTTATTTTTTTATTTTTATTTTTTTTGCGGTACGCGGGCCTCTCACTGTTGTGGCCTCTCCCGTTGCGGAGCACAGGCTCCGGACGCGCAGGCTCAGCGGCCATGGCTCACGGGCCCAGCCGCTCCGCGGCACGTGGGATCTTCCCAGACCAGGGCACGAACCCGTGTCCCCTGCATCGGCAGGCGGACTCTCAACCACTGCGCCACCAGGAAAGCCCTATTTTATTTTTTAAAATTTTATTTTACTGAAGTATAGTTGATTTACAATATCATGTTAGTTTCAGGTGTACAGCACAGTGATTCAATTTAAAGAAGTTAAAAATAAAGTTTGTCCGGGGCTTCCTTGGTGGCGCAGTGGTTGAGAGTCCGCCTGTCGATGCAGGGGACACGGGTTCGTGCCCCGGTCCGGGGAAGATCCCACGTGCCGCGGAGCGGCTGGGCCCGTGAGCCATGGCCGCTGAGCCTGCGCGTCCGGAGCCTGTGCTCCGCAACGGGAGAGGCCACAACAGTGAGAGGCTTGCGTACCGCAAAAAAAAAAAAAAAAAAAAGAAAGTTTGTCCAGATGATTCTGATGAGCACCTATCACCCTAGGCCTCGCATGTGCCCTGCTTCTGCCTCTTGGGCCCACCCAGAACCATTCTGTTACCTCTCCCACTTGCTGTTAAGTTAATGAAATATGGTTATCCAGTTCTTCACATTGCTGTCCTTTATCATTTATGCTAACTAAATATTGTTACTTTCCTCAGCCTTTCTTGTGATAAATTCACTTACAGTAGCCCATAGGCTTTAATTGTGTAAAACCTAGAATCAAACAGAATGTTCAAGCTGTCTTTTCTTCTTCACTCTGTGAGCTACACTTCTCTTAATGCATCTTAAGGTCACATTCACTTATTCGGCAGCCATATCACACTGCTGGTGTGTTTAACATCAGCTAACACCCTTAAGCCCTTTTGCTCATGCTGCTGCTTAGACTACCTTTGTAGTCTATTGTTTAGACTCAATCTTATCTCTGCTCAATTTCATCTAGTTCCACTTAGTTAACTCTTCCATTATTTTCAATAACCTTTTCTAATGCCATCAAAATGCTTTCAGATGCTGATTCTAAGACCTGACTTCTATGCTGTAATACCCAAATTTATATCACCCATGGATTTAGTAAATCACCCTTCATATTTTTATATAAACAGTTGACTAAAAATGTGGGGCAAGACAGGGCCAAAGAAAGAGGCCTGCTGTATACCACCAGAAACAAGTCCCTCCTTTAGTTTGGTTTATTTAAAAACACCTTTAGTATTGTGGTTCCAATAGTTATTAATCTCTTTAGTTACCCTTGCAATCAATATATTTTTACTCTCTCTTGTTCACATGGATGTAATTAGTATATTATGCAATGCTTTAATGAAACACTAATATAAAATTTTCTAACACATTTCTTTTATCTGCCATTAATTAGTTTATTTATTCAATAAATATTATTAATAAAAACACTATGGATATAAAGATATAAGCTTCCTGCCTACAAGTTAGGAAGTAGACTTTCAAGCAAATAGCTGAGCCTTAGAGAGAAAAGAGTGGACAGAATACAGACAATGCATTTTTAGACCATGGAGGATGGAGTGATTATGTCCAGCAACCGTGAGGAAGAAATGAATTGCTCTATTAAGACATGGTTTTAGGGGCTTCCCTGGTGGCGCAGTGGTTGAGAGTCCGCCTGCCGATGCAGGGGACATGGGTTCGTGCCCCGATCCAGGAAGATCCCACATGCCGCAGAGCGGCTGGGCCCTTGAGCCATGGCTGCTGAGCGTGCGCATCCGGAGCTTGCGCTCCACAGCGGGAGAGGCCACAACAGCGAGAGGCCCGTGTACCACAAAAAAAAAAAAAAAAAGACACGGTTTTAGTAAACTAATACTGTGTCATCATCTTAAATCTTCTTTTTGTTTTTTGGCGCTCAAACTCTATCTTTTCATCAAGTAAATCTTAGAAATGTCCCAGGAATTGATGTAAATATCACTTGTCTATTTTGTTGATTTCATTTCTTTCCATTTGGAAACGGAGAAACATTTGCACATTTCCAGTGTTTGATTTCCCGTCTGCATAAAGGTCATCAACCGTGTTTATATACAACTTTTCCTAGTAACTTTGCACATGATTCTTTTGAGGGATTAATCTTGCACTCTTGCAGTAGCAAGTTTCTCCCCTATTATTTCTTTTCTTTTTTTTTTCATATTTTTTTCTCACATCTTCATTAGAGTATAAATGCTTTACAATGTTGTGTTAGTTTCTACTGTACAACAAAGTGAATCAGCTATATGTATACATATATCCCCATATCCCCTCCCTCTTGAGCCTCCCACCCACCCTCCATATCCCATCCTTCTAGGTCATCACAAACCACCGAGCTGATCTCTCTGTGCTATGCAGCAGCTTCCCACTAGTCATCCATTTTACATTTGGTAGTGTATATATGTCAGTGTTACTCTTTCACTTCATCCCAGCTTCCCCTTCCCACCCGTACCCTCAAGTCCATTCTCTACATCTACATCTTTATTCCTGCCCTACCACTAGGTTCATCAGTACTGCTTTTTTAAGTTCCATATATATTCATTAGCATACGTTATTTGTTTTTCTCCTTCTGACTTACTTCACTCTGTATGACAGTCTCTAGTTCCATCCACCTCACTACAAATAACTCAGTTTTGTTCCTCTTTATGGCTGAGTAATATTCCATTGTATATATGTGCCACATCTTCTTTATCCATCATCTCTTGATGGACACTTAGGTGTCTTCCATGTCCTGGCTCTTGTAAATAGTGTTGCAATGAACATTGTGGTACATGTCTCTTTTTGAATTATGGTTTTCTCAGGGTATATGCCCAGTAGTGGCATTGCTAGGTAATATGGTAGTTCTATTTTTAGTTTTTTAAGGAACCTCCATACTGTTCTCCATAGTGGCTGTATCAATTTACATTCCCACCAACAATGCAAGAGAGTTCCCTTTTCTCCACACCCTCTCCAGCATTTATTGTTTGTAGAATTTTTTGATGATGGCCATTCTGACTGGTGTGAGGTGATACCACATTGTGGTTTTGATTTGCATTTCTCTAATGATTAGTGATGTTGACCATCTTTTCATGTATTTATTGGCCATCTGTATGTCTTCTTTGGAGGAATGTTTATTTAGGTCTTCCACCCATTTTTGGATTGGGTTTTTTGTTTTTTTGATATTGAGCTGCATGAGCTGCTTGTATATTTTGGAGATTAATCCTTTGGCAGTTGCTTCATTTGCAAATATTTTCTACCATTCTGAGAGTTGTCTTTTCATCTTGTTTATGGTTTCCTTTGCTGTGCAAAAGCTTTTACTTTCATTAGGTCCCATTTGTTTATTTTTGTTTGTTTTTATTTCCATTTTTCTAGGAGGTGGGTCAAAAAGGATCTTGATGTGATTTATGTCATAGAGTGTTCTGCCTGTGTTTTCCTCTAGAGTTTTAGTGTCTGGTCTTACCTTAAGGTCTTTAATCCATTTTGAGTTTATTTCTGTGTATGGTGTCAGGGTGTATTCTAATTTCATTCTTTTACCTGTAGCTGTCCAGTTTTCCCAGCACCACTTATTGAAGAGGCTGTCTTTTCTCCATTGTATATTCTTGCTTCCTATATCAAAGATAAGTTGACTGTATGTGTGTGGGTTTATCTCTGGGTTTTCTATCCTGTTCCATTGATCTGTATTTCTATTTTTGTGCCACTACCATACTGTCTTGATTACTGTAGCTTTGTAGTATAGTCTGAAGTCAGGTAGCCTGATTCCTCCAGCTCTGTTTTTCTTTCTTAAGATTGCTTTGGCTATTCGGGTTCTGTTGTGTTCCCATACAAACTGTGAAATTTTTTGTTCTAGTTCTGTGAAAAATGCCATTGGTAATTTGATAAGGATTGCATTGAACCTGTAGGTTGCTTTGGGTAGTATAGTCATTTTCACAATATTGATTCTTTTAATCCACAACCATGGTACATCTCTCCATCTGTTTATGTTATCTTTGATTTCTTTCATCAGTGTTTTATAGTTTTCTGAGTACAGGTCTTTTGCCTCCTTAGGTAGGTTTATTCCCAGGTATTTTATTCTTTTTATTACGATGGTAAATGGGACTGTTTCCTTAATTTCTCTTTCTGATATTTTGTTACTGGTGTATAGGAATGCCAGAGATTTCTGTGCATTAATTTTGTATCCTGCAACCTTACCAAGTTCATTGAATAGTTCTAGTAGTTTTCTGGTGGCATCTTTAGGATTTTCTATGTATAGTGTCATCTCATCAGCAAACAGTGACAGTTTTACTTCTTCTTTTCCAATTTGTATTCCTTTTATTTCTTTTTCTTCTCTGATTGCTATGGCTAGGACTACAATACTATGTTGAATTATAGTGGTGAGAGTGGACATCCTTGTCTTGTTCCTGATTTTAGAGGAAATGGTTTCAGTTTTTCACCATTTGAGAATGATGCTTGCTGTGGGTTTGTCATATATGGCCTTTATTACGTTGAGGTAAGTTCCCTCTATGCCCACTTTCTGGAGAGTTTTTATCATAAATGGGTGCTGAATTTTGTCAAAAGCTTTTTCTGCATCTACTGAGATGATCATATGGGTTTTATTCCTTAATTTGTTAATATGGTGTATCACATTGATTGTTTTGTGTATATTGAAGAATCCTTGCATCCCTGGGATAAATCCCACTTGACCATGGTGTATGATCCTTTTAATGTGTTGTTGGATTCTGTTTGCTAGTATTTTGTTGAGGAGTTTTGCATCTACATCAGTGATATTGGTCTATAAGTTTCTTTCTTTGTAGTATATTTGTCTGGTTCTGGTATCAGGGTGATGGTGGCCTCGCAGAACTAGTTTGGGAGTGCTCCTCCCTCTGCAACTTTTTGGAAGAGTTTGAGAAGGATAGGTGTTAACTCTTCTCTAAATGTTTTGTTTTGTTTTGTTTTTTGCGGTACGCGGGCCTCTCACTGTTGTGGCCTCTCCCGTTGCAGAGCACAGGCTCCGGATGCGCAGGCTCAGCGACCATGGCTCATGGGCCTAGCCGCTCTGCGGCATGTGGGATCTTCCCGGACCGGGGCATGAACCCGTGTCCCTTGCATCGGCAGGCAGACTCTCAACCACTGTGCCACCAGGGAAGCCCTCTCTAAATGTTTTGATAGAATTCACTTGTGAAGCCATCTGGTCCTGGACTTTGGTTTGTTGGAAGATTTTTAATCACAGTTTCAATTTCATTACCTGTGATTGTCTGTTTATATTTTCTAATTCTTCCTGGTTCAATCTTGGAAGGTTGTACTTTTCCAAAAATTTTTCCATTTCTTCCAGGTTGTCCATTTTATTGGCATATAGTTGCTTGCAGTAGTCTCTTATGATCTTTTGTATTTCTGCGGTGTCAGTGGTAATCTCTCCTTTTTCATTTCTAATTTTATTGATTTGAGTCCTCTCCCTTTTTTTCTTGATGAGTCTGCCTAAAGGTTTATCAATTTTGTTTATCTTCTCAGAGAACCAGCTTTTCATTTTATTGATCTTTGCTATTGTTTTCTTTGTTTCTGTTTCATTTGTTTCTGCTCTGATCTTTATGATTTCTTTCCTTCTGCTAACTTTGGGTTTTCTTTGTTCTTCTTTTCTAGTTGCTTTAGGTGTAAGTTTAGATTGTTTATTTGAGATTTTTCTAGTTTCTGAGATTTTTCTAGTTTCTTGAGGTGAGCATGAATTGCTAGGAATTTCCCTCTTAGAACTGCTTTTGTTGTGTCCCATAGATTTTGGATCATTGTGTTTTCATTGTCATTTGTTTCTAGGTATTTTTTTATTTCCTCTTTGATTTCTTCTGTGATCTCTTGGTTATTTAGCAGTGCACTGTTTAGCCTCCATGTATTTGTGTTTTTTACTGTTTTTTTCCTGTAATTGATTTCTAATCTCATAGTATTGTGGTTGGAAAACATGCTTGATACGATTACAATTTTCTTAAATTTTCCAAGGCTTGATTTGTGACCCAAGGTGTGATCTATTCTGGAGAATGTTCTGTGTGCAGTTGAGAAGAAAGTGTATTCTTCCACTTTCAGGTGGAATGTCCTAAAAATATCAATTAAGTCTATCTGGTCTATTGTGTCATTTAAAGCTTGTGTTTCCTTATTTATTTTCTGTCTGGATGATCTGTCTATTGCTGTAAATAGGGTGTTAAAGTCCCCCACTATTATTGTGTTACTGTCGATTTCCCCTTTTATGCCTGTTAGCATTTGCCTTATGTATTGAGGTTCTTCTATGTTAGGTGCATAAATAGTTATAACTGTTATGCTTTCTTCTTGGATTTATCCCTTGATCATTATGTAGTGTCCTTCCTTATCTCTTGTAACCGTCTTTATTTTAACATCTATTTTTTCTGATATGAGTATTGCTACTCCAGCTTTCTTGTGATTTCCATTTGCATTGAATATCTTTTTCCATCCCCTCACTTTCAGTCTGTATGTGTCCCTAGGCCTGAAGCAGGTTTTTTGTAGACAGCCTATATAAGGGTCTTATTTTTGTATCCATTCAACCAGTCTGTGTCTTTTGGTTGGAGCATTTAATCCATTTACATTCAAGGTGATTATTGACTTGTACATTCCTATTACCATTTTCTTAATTGATTTGCTTTTGTTTTTGTGGGTCTTTTTCTTCTCTTGTGTTTCCTGCTTAGAGAAGTTCCTTTAGCATTTGTTGTAAAGCTGGTTTGGTGGTAGCTTTTGCTTGTCTGTAAAGCTTTTCATTTCTCCATTGAATCTGAATGAGATCCTTGCCCAGTAGAGTAATCTTGTTTGTATGTTTTTCCCTTTCATCATTTTAAATATGTCTTGCCACTCCCTTCTGGCTTGCAGAGTTTCTGCTGAAAGATCAGCTGTTAACCTTATGGGGATTCCCTTGTATGTTTTTTGTTGCTTTTCCCTTGCTGCTTTTAATATTTTTTCTTTGTATTTAAGATTTAATGGTTTGATTAATATGTGTCTCAGCGTGTTTCTCTTTGTGTTTTTCCTGTATGGGACTCTCTGTGCTTCCTGGACTTCACTGAATATTTCCTTTCCCATGTTAGGGAAGTTTTCAACTGTAATCTCTTCAAATATTTTCTCAGACCCTTTCTTTTTCTCTTCTTCTTCTGGGACCCCTATAATTCAAATGTTGTTGTGTTTAATGTTGTCCCAGAGGTCTCTGAGACTGTCCTCAATTCTTTTCATTCTTTTTTCTTTATTCTGCTCCCTGGGAGTTATTTCCACCATTTTATCTCCCAGCTCACTTACCCACTCTTCCGCCTCAGTTATTCTGCTATTGATTCCTTCTAGATAAATTTTAATTTCAGTTATTGTGTTGTTCATCACTGTTTGTTTGCTCTTTAGTTCTTCTAGATCCTTGTTAAATGTTTCTTATATTTTCTAAATTCTGTTTCCAAGATTTTGAATCGTCTTTACTATCATTACTCTGAATTCTTTTTCAGGTAGGGTGCCTATTTCATCTTCATTTATTTGGTCTTGTAGATTTTTACCTTGCTCCTTCGTCTATAACATACTTTTTTGTTCTTTCTTTTTTGTTTTTCTGATGGTTGGGGTCATATTCCTGCCTTACTGGTTGTTTGGCCTGAGGCGTCCAGCTTGGAGTTTGCAGGCAGTTGGATAGAGCTGGGTCTTGGTGCTGAGATGAGGACCTCTAGGAGGCTTCACTCTGATTAATATTCCCTAGGATCTGAGGTTCTCTGTTAGTCCAGTGGTTTGGACTCAGAGCTCCCATGACCAGAGATCAGGCCCAACCTACAGCCTGGGAACCAAGATCCCACAAGCCACGTGGTGAGGGAAAAAAAAAAAGAAAAAAAGGAGCAGTACAATAACCAAGAATAAAAAGCAAAATAAAATTAGAAAGATAAAAAATATATTAGGAAAAATAAAAATATAATTGAAACAACTACAACAAGGTAAAAGAAAACCACAACAGAAAAAAAAAAAGGGAACAGCCAAAAGGAGCAGAATAACAAAGTATAAAGAATAAAATAAACTTAGAAAAATAAAAGATTCATTAGAAAAAATAAAAATATAAATGAATCAACAATAATGAATCAACAACAAGGTAATACAAAACCCCAATCTAAAAGAGGAGAAAAGAAAACAAACAAAAAAAAAGCCTTGGCTATGGGAGGCAGAGTTTAGGCAGAGGTGGAACTTAGGGGTGAGGTTTAGGGTGGGTTGCCACCTAGGTGGGGGCATGGTGACGTTTGAGTGTGGGGCGTTGCCAATGCTTAGGACCTGCGCAGAAGGGGAGAGGCGGCACATCCAAAGGGGGGCTTCTGGAGTTTGGAGGTAGAATTCTGGCTGAGGGTGTGTGGGTGGGGTTTAGGCCCAGCACATTGGAGGGGGTCTCCGAGTGTAGAGGTAGGGCCCTGGGTGGAAGTGTAGGGGCGGGGCTTGGGTTCTTTGTGGCAGGAGGGAGGCTCCAAGGGCAGAGGATTAGGCCTAGGAGCCCAACAGGCTCCTTGGTGCCTACGTGGACAGGGAAAACACTGGCCACCTTCCCTTCCATTCCTCCACACCCTGCCCCCATCTCCCCCAGAGTCTCCCCCATTGCCACTGGACCCCTAACCGTGGATGGGTCTTGCTGGGTGTAGGAGCTCCTCCCCTCCCCCAGCCACCCCTCAAGGGTGCCGGTCTCAGAGGTCCAGCCTTTACTTTTGCTCCTCCTTCCCTCCCTCCCACTCCTTCAGGATCCTCTATTATTTCTTGCTTTACATCGTTCTTCCTTTATTCTCACAAGTGTTTTCTTTATGTTTTAAAATTCCTTTACAAAGGATACATAAGCAAATTAGGATTTGAGGATATCTGCTGTTCCTCCATCATCCTTCACTTATGGCACTGGCTGCAAGCAGTGGCCTACCCCTTTCTTTGATCTTCTGATCTGAACATGTTTCTAAAGGCCGTTTTGGTTGCCCTTAGTATGTTCACAAGCCAAAGATCGTTTTCTTCATTTGTCCTTCTGAATACCAATCTTCCCATCTTTGGTGATGAGTCATTTATTCTATAGTTCCCCTTAGGCCTGACCTGACCTGCACTGAATTTTTAATATACAATCTTCTTTTCTTCCTCAACTGGATCACTTATTATTACATAGCCAGAATTGTAATCTTGATGCTCATACCACTTTTGTTTTTCTTTTTTTTTTCAAATTTGGCTTAAAGTTTAAAGGTACACAGATGACCATGTCTGAACTTTCCCTCCCAGATAGCACATATTCTAGGAATAAACATTTTTCTCCTTATATGTCCAACTCTTCCAATTTTGCCAGTCATTTCTCCTTATTGGTCAGAGTCTAAGACACTGTACCCTATTACCTCCTATACTCTCTGTGAAGTGAAACTATCAGCAAAGCAAGGCAAAAGTATGCTAGATGATCTGCTTTATATTTAAAAATACCTTTAAGCAGAATCATTGGAAAACACTGCCTTGCCTCTGGGCAAACATAGATGCTCTGCCTTCATGAATATATCTCTGTTCAAGAGCCACTTTCATATATCTTTAGCTATGATCTAGAAATCTATATTCAGTTCACTGGCATTATCTGCAAAGCCAGTACAGTTTTGAAACAACCACTAAATTAATATCACTTACTGTCAAGTCACCAATTTATGATAGCGATTTTAAGCAGTTTTAGCAATAAAAGGGGAAAAAAGCTTTTAAGAATTTTAGAAAATAACTAATTTCTTTTTGAGTTTCATCCTTCAAAGAAAGATAACTTTTGAACCTGTTCCCTCATCCCATGAATCATGTAGCTACAAATGGTCAAACAAGGGTTCAAACATGTGGGTCATCCTGTGAAACAACAAATTCCATAGTATTTTAGTGTAAAAGTCCAGTAAGTATGTTACCGACATCCATTCTTTTTGGAGCAAACATTACTTTAAACAAAATGATATTTAATACACTTTGATGAATTATATAATCATGAATTATAATGCATTTCCACTCTAGTAGTGGCTAGTCTCTGATGGAATGTTGCAAGTAGAGCATGAGCTTTGGAAATAGGCAGGCCTGAATTGTCTTGCCTCCACCTCCCTGTACTCTATCCCCCTAGATAATAATATAAGCAAATAAAAAACCGATGTTGTGAACTTAAATAAGATAATGCATATCAAATATTTATTTCAGTGTATATTTCATAATAATATAGAAATAATGTTTGATACTATTATGTTATTTATTCCTTCCTTCCTTCATTCATTCATTCAGCAGCTGTTCAATGAATGCATACTAGGTGCCAGGCACTACACTTGGTGCTGGTGATAGATAGGGTGATAGATAACAAAAATGACATCCTCTGTGTCATCGTGCAGTTAATTCCTAACATAAAAGAAAAATTAAATAAATGAGTATTTAATAAATAGAGGGTATAACAGGAGTGTCTAAATGAAAACCTAGGATAGACTTGCCAGAATATAAGGAATCTATTTAAACAGAGACCTGAATGACAAGCAGGATTTAGCCATGCAAAATGGGGGAGAACACAACCAGGAAAAGATCCATCAAACTCCGAAGTTTATCTTCTTTGTAGAATTCCCTCATCTCTACAACCTTATAATAAATGAAAGAGGATGATGGACATTCTAGATACATTTCCCCAAATCTATTGAATTGCTTTAAATTTCCCTCAAAGATATTCAAGGGTACCTATAAAATGCTTATCAATTGAGTACAACTTAATTCCAAGAACTTAGGAAGGTGGTTTTACAACTTCTGTTTCATTGCAGTATAAATGAGGGAGGAATCACTTAGAAGTGATGTCACCTAATTCAATAGAATATAGTATTGTATCACCATGGGAGGCTCCAGGATTTTTATATAGATATAGCATCAGAATGCCAATCTTGTAGAAGGGACTTATGTTAAAGTGGTGTTTAACTCACTGGTTATGTTAAGTGGTGGTAAACTCACTGTTTTCCATTGGAAAGCAAATTTATTGAAGTGGCTTTGGGAGCATCAATGAAGAATATTGGGGAGGATATGAAGACCTTCCCCTAGATTGTCCATTGGCACAACCACTATATATTACAAGAAATATTGTATAAGACAAGGAATGTAACCTCTCTGGCCCTTAGTAAGCTCATAGGACCATTATGAGGATTTAATATTGTAATATAAATGATTTCAAATACATGAAACCATTTACACATGTATATGATTATAATAATATAGAAGCATCAAGCAGAGAAACCTTTGGATATGTATGTATGTCATATAGTAGGGACTCTAATATACTGTCGAATTAATGGACAAATGTCAGTGAAAGCAATTTTGTGTTTCAAGCCGGATTGTGGAGGTGACTTAGGTGTTTGTAATAGAGTTATTTTCCTGCTCTCTGGTAAAGAGAACTCAGGGTGTCAAATGGCAAGGACTACTTAATAATAGTGCCACAAAGATACTTCAGGTGATACCTTCAAATACTTCTAACAGTCCTGCCTGGGTAAATGGACCATCTATCTCTGGGCCAGAGGAAAGCTGCCAGCAACTCTGGAAACACTCTATGGGAATTTTTATTCCGATGTGGCAAGTCAAGTTCCAGAAGGGATTTGAGTTAAAGATAGGATCCGTAATGAATAGAAAGGAGGAGTCCAGGGGCTTCCCTGGTGGCGCAGTGGTTAAGAATCCACCTGCCAATGCAGGGGACATGGGTTCAAGCCCTGGTCCAGGAAGGTCCCACATGCCCCGGAGCAACTAAGCTCATGTGCCACAACTACTGATCCTGTGCTCTAGAGCCTGCGAGCCACAACTACTGAGCCTGCACACCTAGAGCTCATGCTCTGCAACAAGAGAAGCCACCGCAATGAGAAGCCCGCACACCACAACGAAGAGTAGCCCCCGCTCGCCACAACTAGAGTAAGCCCATGCGCAGCAACGAAGACCCAACACAGCCAAAAATAAATAAATATTTAAAAAAAGAAAAAAAAGAAAGGAGGAGTCCAAAACTAGTCTAAGGATAAAGATGATGTTTGTTACACAAAATAATAATTGACAATTTTTAAACATTTATGGGAAAGGATAGGTTACAACTTGCTTTTCTTATCCTCAAGATATTAACTTTATAGTAGCATTTATTCACTTTTTAATGTTACTTAAGCTGAACTTTTACATGAGAATTATAGTTTTATATAAAGGTGGGAAATTATAGCCTGAATATTTGATAAGGTATTCACATTATGAATACAACCTTTGATTTATGTTTAATGAGCCTAATCTCTGGAGAAGTACCTAATAACGAAAAACACCCTAAATCCAGCCAGTGGTTCTCAACTCCATCTGGACATTAAAATTATGTGAAGTGCTTTTAAGAAATACCAATACTCAGGCCCCACTTCAAACCAACCAAATGAGGATCTCAGCTGGCTGATTCTAGTATTCAATATTTTTTAAACTATTGATTCCAATAAGCAGCTTAGGTTGAGCACCACTAGTCTGTACTTTATAAACCAAAGTTATAAAATAATGAGAAAAACTGCCCCAGTTGTAATTAATCCCGTCCTCCACCTCTTATTTTTACTGGAATTACGTTCAGCTCTATGAATGGGATGAGATATCATTTCATGCCTTAATGGTGAAAACTAAACAGGGTTGACTTGATGCAGTCATTCTTCAGTTGGCCAAGTCAGTCAAGTGCTAATAACTGTATCACTGAACAAATGACATTGCTTCCTCTGAGTCAGTTCCTACATTGATAAGCTGAATAATGGACACTTTTAATTATTTTGAGATCCAAGATCATATGCAAAAATGTTGGACTTCAGAACTTGTCATTTCAGCCAAATCTCAATTTTAGTAACTATATTCTGCTTACCTCATTTCCTCGTGATATTTCAAGGTTATTCTTTCTTTCTTTCTTTCTTTCTTTTCTTTCTTTTCTTTCTTTCTTTCTTTCCTTTTTCTTTCTTTCTTTTATTTCTTTTCTTTCTTTCTTTCTTTCTTCTTTCTTCCTGTCTTCTTTTTTTAAATTACACCCAAAACTTCCTGTTCTCATTTGTGTATATTGGGAAACTATAATGGTTTCAATTCAGATACAAATAGAAATAACCATTCTAAATGGTCCAATTTTTAATTTAGGACAAAAGACCATAAAAATAAGCAAGAAAAATATCAGACATGGATAAAATTGACAAAACTTTACTTAACCCCATAAAGCAACTTTCTTCCCCAGTGAGTCTTTATTTCATAGAGCAGAGATTCTTTCCTTTTAAAGCCTTTGAGAAAATCAGAATGAAAAGAAAAAAGGGTGCTTTAACTTCCTTAATCATAATATTAATTGGAATTTGTATAGCACTTCACAATGTATAAAGAACTTTCACATATATTGCCTAATTTTATCTTCCCCCTAGACAGTCACAGATGTTTTCATCTGCTTTGAGGGATAAGTAAATTGAAATGAGATTAATATTCCAATGGTGTGAATATATACCTAGGTATGTAAGTACATAAGATTATTATAAATTTTACTGATATAATGAATATGTAGCACACAATCCTTTTACAAATAATATTAAAAAGATACTACTCTTTATTGTAAATTCCATATAGTTCCTTGATTATCACAAAATGCTTTCGCTGATTTTTGCCAAAATTTCAAATCCATAGCCAAGTTGCAATCGGCAAATAGATGTATTTCTAATATGAATGTGGGTTAACATTCTCATACGTTAATGAGTAAGATGAAAGTGAAACAACAAAGGCATATTGTCTTTTGTTTGCCAATGATATAAGAAAACCTTTATTGAATCAGATAATAGTTTTCAATTTTCTGTGCTCTTCAAATGTAATGACTATGGACAAGACACACTTTAATTCTAATAGTAGTATTAATATTTTCTCCACTACTTTCTTAAGTCTAGGCAATTAATAAAACAAACAAAATCAAGTACTAATTTGTAGCATTTGCTAACTTCCATGGTATAAATACTCCCACCATGGCTGATTTCAAATTACCAAAGTAATATCACTGAATGCAGAGTTAGGAAGAAATGTGCAGCTGCACATTATATAGTACTTCCAATGTACAGATACAATAGATGTAAATAATCTTAAGAGCATAGATAATGACAAAATGTAATAAGATAAATAGGAAGGGTGAATTTTGAGTGTTCATTATCTTTGTTTTAAATATAATATAGATTATTATCCTGTTCCGTTAGGGAGATGGATACAGGCTCCACTGTGGAAATCGATGTCTTTTAAAACATCTGTACAAACAGCCCTTTCCTGTGATCACAGAGTCACACCATGAGACAGCATCATCTTCCTCCCTCAAAAGAGTATTCTCTTGAGGTCAGGTCTGAGTCTTTTTAGGGGGTACTTGTCAGGCTGATCCTATACTGGTGCAAACAAAAGCAGAGGGGGCACTCTTGGGTCTTAAGAAGTGACGTCTAGTTCTTTGCAGTTGTGTAAGTTGTAATTGTGGTCTCAGGAGCTCGAAGCTGGCAATTTCTAGTTCTGACTTATGACCATTCTTCAACCTCTATTTGACCCTCAATTCCCTCAACTGTGAAGGGAGATAAAAATATTCACCTCACAGCATATTGAGGTGAAACAAGCTAAAAGTATGACACATCTTTCAAATACTAGGTGTTTAATGTTGATTAAATATGTATTAATTCATGTATTCATTTAACTAATATTTGTTATGAGCCATTAGTCATTCCCCTTATCTGTACCAAAGAGTCAGAAGGTTACAGAAATCTGTGAAAATTACCACATTGGAGACCTTTGAATTTATGCCTGTCCCTCAACCAGTTCTTAAGGGTATGTAGTCCATGTGTAGACTTGATGGTAAACAAACAAACCAAAAAGGAACTCCCCTAAAATCACATAGCTGGTGAGCACCTGGTCAAGATTATACTCAGAATGTCAGACTCCAGGGTTCTCTTTTACCTCACCTAGTCACTCCCCCGAGTAGCTCTGAGAGGACTAGGCAGTCACTCACAAGGGGTGAGTGTCATGCCTATAGTAAGGGTGTCAGGCCTATGGTAAGAGTTCCTCTTGTGAGTTTTAAGCTTCTTAGTACTCACCACCAGTACAAAAAATATATGAGTTCCTACTCTGGATTTTCCATCTCCAAAGGATCCCCAGGGATTGGGGATGAAAACCAGGTCAGATAACCTCCAAACTCATCATCCTTGCCTGCCCTATAGCAGGCATACTTCAAGTTTCTTTTCAGCAAATAACTTCTCTACCTAACCATATCTAAACACCAAGACCTCAGACATAGACTGACTCATATTCAACCCATAAGCTTAGATATGCACTACACACTCGTATCATTTAAGAAATAGTATTTCTCGAAACACAGGCATACACACAACCGTACTCACAAAACAAATAATATGCATTCAAGGCTGTAGCTTACTGACATGTCCATTTAGGGGAAGTCCATAAGAAAAGTTGGTAGGAGACGAGGTGAAGAAGAATCAGCAATGTCTCATACATCATCCTCTTCTGCCTAGGAGAAGTGCTAATAACTATTCTATAGTTATTCTGTAGCCAGAAAGAATAGCCATACTGATGATGGAATTCCAACTATGAACCCCAAGTTAGCTCTACCCTGACACACAGTAGTTATACATAAAGGCACACAAGCCCAGGATCTTGGTTGGCTTTCTTGTTGCTGGACAGAAGTTGGACTCTATCTCTGACTCAGGGACTGATTATGTGACACTGGGCAGGCTCTTTGCCATTTTTTCTCACCTGAAAAATGAGACATTTGAGAAAAATGAAAAGGTTGGAACTAGGTAACCTCAGGTCTTTTCCTAGCCCTAGAATGGTATGGTCTATAATTCTTTCATACATTGCACTGTACCCACATTTCACTTCAAAAAGCTTCTCTCCAGTGTAGTAGGGTTTTCTCTATCACAGTTATATAAGCCCAAATTTTAGGCTTCCATGGCAACCATGTAATCGCCTCAGTTGGCATTTCTTATTGAAGATGTTTGTATCTACTACTGAGCTGTATACCTTGAGGTAGTTACTGATGAGGCAAACAGACTTTGGTTTTGAATAAATCTTTTTAGGTTTGAGCTGTTCCTAGTTACTCTATATAATTAAAGAGGCTGGAAATGTTTCTACATGAGAAAATGGCTAGACCTTTACTAGTAATAGCTATTTATAACTTTGCTTCTTTGAAGTTTAGTTTACTAGAAATAAAATCTCACCTGAGATTTCAGGAAGATGCCTCAAGCTTTTAAATCGTCACAATTTTCTAAACCTCCTCTGAACTTTCAAGTGCAGAGGGCTTGGTTTCAATTCAGTATCTGTATGTAACTTTCTTCCTCAAAGGTCAAGGTACAACTGTAACACCTCTGTGTTTCAAGCATATGCCTGTGAAATATGAGATTCTGATTCCTAGGGAATTTGCCATATAAAGCATAAATTAGAATTTGTCATGAGAAAGGCCATAAATGATTTGACGTGAGTTTTCAGGAGTCCAGATATAACTATATCAAGTCAACGAGCATTTTTTAACCTATTTTGGGCGTGCCCAGTACTGTGCTCCATATTCATTGCCAGGGACTAAAACAAAATAAGAATTGAAAATACTGCTTCCTTTCAAGGAGAGAAATCTGTAGAGAAGTAGGTTCCAGCAGCCTCAGCCATACTCTACTTGAAGTGTCTCCTATCTTGGGACCACCCATGACTTAAAGGAAGCAGAGATGACTGTGTGGTCTGAGACGGTTTAAATGTGGCCTGCTCAGTAAAGCTTCTCAGCCCCAAGCCTGGTTTCTGAGCTTCCTCTTTCCCCAGTTCTCCCACAGCTGGGTCAACTAATTTCATCTTCTGCAGATCCAGCCTATTTATTTTCAGAGGAATCTGAGGCTATAAATAAGTAGCCTCTGGTCCAATGCCTCCATTCATCCAGGCTTATTATAGCAGCCCTTTTCCAGATATGGGGCATAGGCACTGTGCCCTGGGCTACCCTCATGACGATCTATACTAGAGCCATTTTCTAGTCTTTCCAGACCCCGACACTCCCATCTCAGCCCTAATCCTCCCCCAATCCAGCCCACAGAGCAATTCACCAAAAATCAACTCCCTGAAAGAGCAATTTTCTGAATGACTGATTCACTGAATTTAATAAATTTATCAACATACTCACAATTTGTTTTAGGGAACATTCTTTTTGAAAATATTAAATGAATTTGGATATATTCTTATTGAGAATATATTTGAAAATATATTTTACTTGGATATGATCAAGAATATATTCTTAAATATATTAAATATGAATATTCACCTTATAAAATTATTCTTCAAGAACATACTCATAAGAAAAGTTAATGATCCTATGACCCTCAGCATTTAATAAACTGAATATTATTTAAAGTATAGCTAGAGTAAAACACATTAATTATTCAAGAAAACTGTTTCTCTGTCTGAGCTTTTGATAATTGGTAAATTTGATAAATAGTCATTTCACAAATTGACCTTTTAGTAAGTTGGCTTTCTGCAAAATGATTTTTGGTAAAGGGATCTAGATTCACCAGGGTGCTGCATCCATGCTTCTGTGGACAGTCTCCTATACCTTCCTAAATTTCTGAGTATTTCCTTCACCACCCACCCCTGGCTGAACTCTGCTACATCTGGCACCAGGTGTTGATGGGAAAATGAATGTCACTTCCTGAATAGGTGGGATTTACCCATATGTCTGAAATGGTTTTGCTGGCTATTTTGTCTCACCAGTGGGCTCAACTCCTCTCCTCACTCCCTCCTGCTCAGCCCCACTGGCAAAATATAACAGATCCAAAGCCCTGTCCTCTTTTCTTTCAAACAAGCAGTTTTTTTGTTTTGGGGTTTTTTTTTGCGGTACGCGGGCCTCTCACTGTTGTGGCCTCTCCTGTTGCGGAGCACAGGCTCCGGATGCGCAGGCTCAGCGGCCATGGCTCACGGGCCCAGCCGCTCCGCGGCATGTGGGATCTTCCCGGACCGTGGCATGAACCCGTGTCCCCTGCATCGGCAGGTGGACTCTCAACCACTGCGCCACCAGGGAAGCCCTCAAACAAGCAGTTTTTAAATGTTTCCTATTCTCTCATAGTAATGCCAGAGTTATAAGAAACCTTGAAGCCCACAGGGAAATATTAACTCCCTATGTTGAAAAAAAACTTTGACTTTTAGCAGAATAACTTCTGTTGGAAGATGTCTTATTGTTTGGAGATGATAGAAGTAGTTGGGCAGCAAAATAGGTAATTTTAGCATCAGTTGGACTCATTTAGGTTGAGAATATTAACCTCTTACTCTCTTCTAATGACAAATGCATATTTCTAAGAAACTTGTACTAGAAAGTAATCACATCTTTTAAAAATTAGTGCATATCACCAATTCAGTTTTTTTTTTTTACCAATTCAGTTTTGAGTGCTATGACTTAACAACATATGACTGCCATGCTCTTGCATAAGAGGACTTCAAATCATTACCTTTATTTCTCCAATTAGATCTTAGCTGTTAGTTTCACATCAAGTATCTTAAAGTCTGTTTTAATCTTGAAGCTTCTCACTCCCACCACCACCAAAATAATGACTTTATATTAAAAATATTAAAGCAACTAGACATTTCTTGTATGGTAGGGAACACTTAAAAACAATCATTGTACAAAAAACGAAACCCTAAATATTTGGAGACCAACAGAACTGAGTTAATTTAAAAATACAATAATTCAAACAGTAAAACCTTATTTTGTTGGCACTCTTGAAAAATGCTACCTCAAAAATCTTGATTTCTCAAATCAAAATGATGTAATGATTGTTGATCTGCAACATTTATAATATAGAGTTATCTGACAAGCAAGTATATGATGAGGAACAAGAACACCAAATCTTCAGATTACTTTCTGTCAGTGGCAACATGAATGGGAGAGACAAGCTCACGTGAATAGCACAAGTCTTTGAGGTCTAGTGAATGCACCTTGAGAGTCTGCAGTGACCCGTCTCCCAAGGGCATCCATGTTGTTTTCAATATATTTTAACGAGGGAAAAAAAAAAATCTCACTTGCATCCGTCACGATGTCGCACTTAGCTGCCTTTTTGAGGTTTTGTTTAGAACAGTGATTCTTAAACCTGAGTGCACATTAGAATTACCTAATGATGCCTAGTCCCCACCTAGACTAATTAAATAAAATTTTCTGAGTGTGGATTCCTGGTATTTGTATCTTTTTAAATTTTCCTGAAGAAATGCTGACGACCCTCTAGACTTGGGAACCACTGGTTTAGAGCATAATATCTGCTAGATACAAAAAGTAAAATAGCTGTAGGAATTTTCCTCCTGCTTTTTCTGCCCCTGGGGCTTGGCTATTAGCTTTCATGTTCCTACTTTTAAAATCCTGTATCTGACATTGGCTTAGCTCAGTATATGGTGGGTTTGGGTTTGCCTGGCATTTATTTGGACACACGGCCTAATGGCAGGTAGTTAAGCTAACAGGCTTTTTTTTTTTTTTAACTCTGTATGAATAATCTAACCCTTAAGTGCTTTTACAGAATTGGATATTGGCAGTTTGGATTTAATTTACTTAGGTACAACAATTTTGACCTTGAAATAATTAGTGTTAATTATTAGTTTAAATATTAAATTTGAAACATAATCATTTCTTAAAAAAGGATGGGAAGGAGAGAAATTAATCTGGGGAGGTTTAAAGGGCTATTTGCAGAAGCACCTGATGAAGGAATGACCTCTATTTTTCTCAGCCATAATAAGACCCAATGATTCTCATCAGTGTAAATGTTTATCATTAATGAGCAATTGTCTCTACAATTTTAGTTAAATTAGGTACAAAGAGAATCACAAAATGCTTTTAGAAGATTCAGAAAATGGATTTGTCATGATTCCTTGGACACACCTGTTAATAATGAAGTCAGGCATCTAGATAATAAAATCACTATCTTTATGAGTTATCTTTTGAGTTATTCATGCTTTAATATTTCCATCCTGTGAGAGCAGTACTATGCTCATGTGTGATCCCATAACAGTAAACTGAGCACAGCACTGTATGTAGATGGAACTCTGGGATGAGAGGTGGAGAGCACAATAGTTAAGTCAAAGAATGTGTCATAATAATCTCAATTTTTCATGTAAAAGGGAGTTTAAATGGGGCCTTAGATGGAATAATATCATTTTATATCTATAAATCATGTAAATAAATAATTTAATGTAATCACATATATGTAGGAATAAATAGTGTAGAAGCAATTCTCTTGCAAAAAGGACAACTTTCCTGCTTACTTAATTTTATTTTGTTTTGTTCCCTATTTGTGTTAAATGACTGTGGCAACAGCAGGGGCTTGGGGAAATGGGCATCAGTTCAAATGGTAGAAAAATCTTTCCACCAAACAATAATTTTGCAATCATTATTTGGGTTTCTCTCGTACAAAATAATGCATGCAGTTAACTCCCTGGAAGTAAACTTTCAGAATAAAAGTTCAGTTTCATAAGGAACTGCACGTCATTGATGCTTACAAGTTTAACCAATAGGAAAACACACTCTTTAACAGAGGTGTTAATGAACAAGGACTAGCTGATGTAAAAACTGTGTGCCAGAATAAAAACATTTATATTCATTTACCATACAATCCTAAACCTTTGATTTTCTAGAATATATAAGAAGGTTGGGGATATTTTGTTGTTATTTTGTTTGAGTGTTTCAACCAAAAAGATGAACAGAAAACGCACACACATACCCCTGCATTTACATCTTCTTTTTTTTTTTTTTTTTTTTTTTTTTTTGCGGTACGCAGGCCTCTCACTGTTGTGGCCTCTCCCATTGCGGAGCACAGGCTCCGGACGCGCAGGCTCAGCGGCCATGGCTCACGGGCCCAGCTGCTCCGTGGCATGTGGGATCTTCCTGGACCGGGGCACGAACCCGTGTCCCCTGCATCGGCAGGTGGACTCTCAACCACTGCGCCACCAGGGAAGCCCACATCTTCTATTTTTTAAATGTAAAGGATGCTATGATAGCAGAACAAAAGGAAGAACAACAGAGTTGTAGGTCATCGACCACCTGATTTCAAAACTTCCTATAAAGGTACAGTAATCAATACAGTGTGGTACCAGCATAAGGATAAAAATATAGACAAATGAAACAGAATTGAGAGTCCAGAAAAGAAAATCTTTACATTAATGGACAATTGATTTTTGACAAAGAAACCAAACAATTTAATGGGTAAAAGATAGACTTTTTAACAAATTGTGCTGACAATTGGATATCAATATGTTAAAAAAAAGAATAACTTAGACCCTTACTTTACACCATATACAAAAGTAAACTCAAAATAGGTCAAAGATATAAATGCAAGAACTTTACTTGTGAAGGAAAACACAAGGAAAAAAATCCTTATAACCTTGGATTAGGCAAAGAATTCTTAGATACTGACATCAAAGGCATAATTCATTAAAGAACAAACTGATAAAGTTGAACATGAAAATAAATAAATAAATAGCTTTAATTTATAAAAGAAAGTAAATAAATAGCTGTGTGCTCCAAAAGACATGATTAAGAAAATTAATAAAACAGCCACAGACTGGGAGAAAATACTTGCAAATTATACTTCTGATAAAGAAATGTTTATCTATGATATATAAAGAACTTGCAAGCAATTATAAGTAGAAAAACAACTCGGTTTTTAAAATGAGCATATTTGAAAAGATACCTAACCAAAGAAGATACAGAATGATTAATAAGCAAAGATCCTTAATATCATAGAGAAATGCAAATTAAAGGCACAATCAGATACAACTACACACTCACTAAAATGGCTGCAGTTTTAAAAATATGGTAATAAATGTTAGCAAGGATGTAAAGAAACTGGAACATTCCACATTGCTGGTAGGGATGTAAAATTGTATACCCACTTTGGAAAAAATGTGATGGTTCCAAAAAAAGGTAAACATAAACGTATACAATCCAGCACTCCTAGGATTATACACAAGAGAAATGAAAACATATTCCCAAAGACAGGTACTTGAATGTTTATAGCAGCACTACTATTTATAATAGCCCCAAACTGCAGGCAATCCAAATGTCCATCAAGTAGAGAATGGATAAAAGGTGTGGCATACCCCTACAAAACAGGGATTCTATTCAGCAATGAAAAGGAATCAACTACCAATACATACTACCACATGAAACCATTTCAAAAACACTGTGCAAAGTGAGAGAAGCCAGACCTGAAAGACTATATATTGTATGATTCCATTTATATGGAATGCCCATGAGATTTAAATCTATGTATACAGAAAGCAGATTGGTGGTTGCCAGGGGCTGAAAGCCAGAATAGGGATTACCTGCAAATGGGCATGAGGAAAGATTTTTGGAGTGGAGTGATGGAAATGTTCTAAAACTAAACTATGGTGATGGTTGCACAACTCAATTTACTAGAAATCGTTGCATGGTACATTTACGATGGGTGAGTTTAGCGGTATGTAAATTATACCTTAATAAAGAATGTTTAAAAAAAATAATAATTGCAGAGCAAGAAGATGTTCTAGCCCAGAGCACACTGCTCATATTGGCTTACACAGATATGCTTTATAGATTTAAAACCAAAACATCCTTTGCCTAAAATCTTTAAGACTTTATTCTTGCTCAAGGGCTATACTATTGAATATTCATTAAGTAATGATACAACATATTCTCTTCCCACTCACTTTAAAATTATGTTCCACGGCTTCCCTGGTGGTGCAGTGGTTGAGAGTCCGCCTGCCGATGCAGGGGACACGGGTTCGTGCCCCGGGGAAGGTCCTATATGCCGCAGAGCGGCTGGGCCCGTGAGCCATGGCCGCTGAGCCTGCGCATCCGGAGCCTGTGCTCCGCAACGGGAGAGGCCACAACGGTGAGAGGCCCGCGTATCGCAAAAAAATAATAAATAAATAAACAAACAAATAAATAAATAAATTATGTTCCACTGCCAATTTACATCTTTTTACTTTCTAAATTCCTGCCACAATTTACCACCCCCATTTACCCTGTGTATTTTATTATTAGCTTCTGTTTTAAAATTCAGGAGTACTGGTGCTCAGGGCTTACAGTAATAAACGCTTCTTGAAACATACCCTCTTCGACAATACTTTACACATCTGTTTTATTTACTTCTCACCTTACTTCATTTAATTCTCAAAATAGCCCTATGAAATAAGCATTATTGTCATCCCTGTAATATGTTAAAGGAGACGGAGGCACAGGGAAGTCGCTTAATGTTACCCATATCTAAAGTGGTAGAGCTGAGATATGACTCCCAAGCCCAACCTCTTAACCATTGAGCTGAAAAGTCTCTCTAGAGCATTGACAGAGAGGGAATGTTTTGCAGTTATATTCCATTTCTATTACAATGGCCTTGTTGACTTGCATATTTTTACATAAAGCTCTCTAAAACAGGAGTGCTCTAAGTGTATACTGCTGTTTTCCTCCTGGTTCCTTAAGACAAACCATGAAATGTGTGGGCACATTATATGAATTTGTTATCCACTCCTCCAAAATAGCATTTGTTTCATATTAGT
The DNA here is from genome assembly GCF_964341445.2 of Mesoplodon mirus. NCBI lineage: Eukaryota > Metazoa > Chordata > Mammalia > Artiodactyla > Ziphiidae > Mesoplodon > Mesoplodon mirus. Next base: position 19,506,130 of record NC_138982.1, on the reverse strand, counting down.
AATTGGGGAAAAGTATAAAGATACATACATACAATGTGAATACACACACATTGGTTATTTGACTTCCTGGTAGAACTTTGAATTTAACCCCAATAACTAATCTCTTTATACACATGGCTTCATCCTGACATGTATAATGTATATAAGGAGGAACAACTTGAACAGGAAGAATTGGTTTGTGAAAGAACAAAGCTACTATAGATGCATTTTTAGAAACTTTAGTTGTAGCGGAGGAAATGAGTCTTTTTAAGAAAATCGAAGGCCTGACTCTAAGACTTCTTTGTAAACAATGAGATGGGCATTGTGAAAAATGCCTCTTCCAGCAACTAAAGTTTGAATAATTAAGGAGCAAATGATAAAAATAAGGAAATTATTATATACTTTTCATAATCAGGGATATGAACATACACCCAACTTCAGTATAAGTCCTTTTATGACTTTTTAGACTGCCACTATGGATTATGAGTTATGAGAAAATATAATTTGATTCATAACTTTCAGTATTAGGATCTATTCAGCATGTTAAAAATTAACATTCTGGCACATCTAGTCCTCTGGTGAAAATAGTGTTCTAGTTTCAAGTTGACAAAATAGCCTAAAGGTATTTTGGACAGGAATTTATACAGATTTAATACCAGCAAAGATGCCCTGTGGTAAGCTTTCATGATGATATTGAAGAGAGTTCACTGGGGAGAAAAAAAACTTTTAAAAAGATGAAAGTCATTTGAAAAAATACAATATTTACACAATATAATATTTTGGCATGGAACTATTGAGGACAAAATGTTCTCAAACCATTTTAAATTTTTTAAGGTAATGTTTCCTACTTAACACAAATAAAATTGCATATTAAATTGTGTACCTCTACCGGGAAAAGAAAAGGAAGAAAGCAATATTAAAAAGTGGCTCTTGGGTGAATATTTGGATTAAAATTTCGTATTGAATACTTCCTAAGGAGCATAGGATATTAGAATTTTTAGAAACAAACCTCTGTCAAAAGCTGCTATAGAGCTAGTCCTAAATAGTTCTCTTTGTTCAAACTGTACCACATCATGTAAGACTTGAGAGGCTAACCAGAGAGAACAAGTCTATTAAGCAACTCTGCAATAGCATTCTGTTAGAAAGGATGGTGGGCTGTTGGAAATGCTGGTAAGTTTGCTTAGCCCATTTCAAGAGTTTCTCTAAGGACCAAAGTCTACATCTCCAATGATGCTATCAAAAAAGCAAGAGATGGGCCAACAGTCAACTGCTTTCCAATCTTTCCTTGCTTTCTAAGATTTGCCAAGAATGGTTTCTTCTACTAAAACATGACCCTTGAGCTATATACACTAACCCAGATTTGACATGTCTGTTTGCCTCCCCTTTGCTACTAAAAATATTGGGATATTCATTTTTGGGCATGTTGACCGAGCCTGGTTTGAGTCTGGAACACCCCTTTATTCCTGGATATTGTGACAGACTAGAGCCCTTGCCCTCAACCACTTGCCATTTGGGTGCTCTTGGAGAATGTTAAGACTTGTGTGAGCCACTTTAGATATGTAGTCTAGCTCTCAAAGAGTTCATAATTCTTTTAAAAACTGGTCAGACAACTCTAAGCATGCAAAAGATATTTTCTGTAGCAGTTCTTTTCCCCACTTTTCTATTAGTCATAAAGATTCAAATTGCTTCCTACATTTTCCTTTCGTTCATTTGATACATATTTATTTAGGGCCTATTATGTGCTAGGCACTGAGAATGTAGCAATGAATAGTCATCTACTTCTCTTTGCAGCATATTTCTGTTACCTAAAATCCCACGCATCATACTGGTGCAGAAAGGTTGACATGTAGACTCTTGAAAAAAGAGTCCTGAGGGAAGCAGGAAAGGTTCAGAATTCTGGAACCAAACTGTGTGCCTTCTCTTTAGGCTATCAGTATACAAGAAGGTGGAAAGCAGGGTAAACTGCATCTCTTGTTCTCATTATGTCTATTCCTAAAAATATACAGTGACCATATTTCCTTCAACAACCAACAAAAAAATCTGACTACAAATTCTGACTAATATAAACACATTTGACAAGAATGGATTTTATAAACTGGAACTGTCAGACAAAACCAGGTTATTTGATTAAAGTATTTGGCAATTAGTGATGAAGTTTCATGGACTTCCTTTAAAATTTCCCAAGGGCTTCTCAACATGGGTGGTTTCATCAGCCACTGTCCCCATGTTGGACCCTGAGAGAAAAGAGTATATATGTGCATCTTTGCATTGACTCCATTTGTGGTAGCTTGATTCTCCATCTCGTATTCCCTACCTGTCCAGGGATCAATGGACTTTTCAGTCTTTATCCTACCTGACATCTCAGTAGCATTTGACACTGTTGTTATCTTTCTTCTACTCTTTCCTTGGATTCCATTGCATTTTACGTTTCTGATTATTCTCCTATCTCTTTTTTTTTTTTTTTTTTTTTGCGGTACGCGGGCCTCTCACTGTTGTGGCCTCTCCCGTTGCGGAGCACAGGCTCTGGATGCGCAGGCTCAGCGGCCATGGCTCACGGGCCCAGCTGCTCTGCGGCATGTGGGATATTCCCAGACCGGGGCACAAACCCATGTCCCCGCATCGGCAGGCGGACTCTCAACCACTGTGTCACCAGGGAAGCCCTCTCCTATCTCTTTTGCTTACTCCTTCATGGACCCCTTTATGATCTCCCCTATCTCTGCCCATTCCTTAAATGTTCGTGTTCTTCAGGATCCTCTTCTCATTTCACACACTCTCCTGATTCAGTTTCATCTCAAATATATATACAAATATATACACAAATGTATATTTCAGATAGAATCTCTCCCGAACCCCAAGCCCCAATATCCAACCTCCTGCCGAGTTTCTCCATTTGGACACCCATCAGTCATCTCAATTCCAGCTTTCCAACACTGAACTCTTAATCTTCTCCTGACCTCTCTATCCCATGGCTCCAAACTTGCTTCTCCTCTGTGTTCCCTTTCTCTGGCAATCACACTAACACCCATCCAGTTGCCTACGCCAGACACTTGGTCAACCTCCTTGATTTCTCTTTCTCTGTCACAACTCACATCAAATCAGTCACCAATCCTACATCTTAAAAATATCTTGCTATTCTCATGACTCACCATAGCCATTGTTTCTCCCCTAATTTAAATCACCATTGTTTCTCTCTCAGTTGCCTCTTTGCTGGTCCTCCTGCCTCTCAGTGTGAATCCTTCCAGTCTATTTTACAGACCACAGTCCAGAATAAATTTGCAAAAATGCAATTTTCATCACATCAACCCCTTGTTTAGAACACTTTGTGGTTCCTTTATCATTCAGGACAGGGTTGAAAGTTTTTAATGTGGCTTAAGTGATTGTTTCCTGTGGTTTCATCTCTCCTCTTAAACTCTCTGCTCCAGGTTTTCTAACTATTAATAATTTTACTTCTTGAATATGTCATTCTTTTTCTTTCCACCAGAACTTTGAACCCTCTAGTTAAGGATTCCCTCTAAGAATCCCTCTCAGAGATTCTTCAAAAATTACCTAGTACTGTATACTATTATGTGATCACATGTCTCATGCTTCACCAGTGGGGTGTCTCTAAATAAGCCTGATATTCATACTATGATTTCTTACTACTGACCCTTAAGACAGGTATGTATACAGGTTATGTGGAATTGAACATTACATCTTTGGGGGCGATATCTTTTTTTTAAAAGAATACAAATCATCAGAAATCCCCTGGCGGTCCAGTGGTTAGGACTCTTCAGTTCCAGTGCAGGTTCAATCCCTGGTCGGGGAACTAAGATCCTGCATGCCACGCGGTGTGGCCAAGGAAAAAAAAGTAAAATAAAAAATAAAATAATAAAGTATACAAATCATGAATACAAAATAAGGTATGAAAATGAATATTTATTTAGAACAAGAGAAGAAATCATAACAAATGTACTGGTGCCCTGGAGATTCAGGTGTCTTTTTTCTGAGATCTTGTTAGGCCATTTCCCAGGTACACTTACCTAGAAATGCTTTCTGGTTGTAACCTCGTTTCCCCTCCCCACTCAGGGCACTACAGCTTCCAACAGTAATCAGTTTTCAGAGTAGCCCATACTTGTGAGTGGCTCTGGAACTTTAAATTTATGATAAATCTGTCTCCTCCTTAATAGTTTTTACGTGTCCCAGCCAATGCAAATGCCCATTGGCTTTTTTATTTGTCATTCTGACTAAAGCTTGGAAATCAGAGAATAGGAGCTTGTAGCAAGATATTTCTTAATGTCCTTTTCTGAAGTGTTCAGTAAATTAACTAGGAAATTATTTACTCTGTGTGACATCACATCTCTATCTTCATTTTCTTGTATCTTCTAAGTTAGTGGGTCCCAACCCTGGCTATATGTAGGAATCATTTGGAGAGCTCTTTACAAATATAAATTCTTGGTTCCAGTTATAAACATACTGAGTTAGGCTCTCCCACAGTGAGGCCAAAAATCTGTATTCTTAACAGACTCTGCCGGTGATTCTTATGGAGTCAGTTCAGCACCAATCTAAGAATGGCATTTGGAAACAACTGGTCTAAAGAATTGAAGAAGCCAGGTCAAAGGCCCGACTCATTGAAGAACGAATAGTCTCAATCGGTGGATTAAATTTTCTTCAAACACTTTTATAATACAGAGAATCATTGGTTCTAAGAACCTAGATGGTCTATTGCAGATTTCTAGGACTGCCACATTAGGATAGGACTGCCAACTTATTCTGAAACCTTAACTGATGGGGAAGAGAGAAGAAACACTATGCATTGGCCCAAATTTTTAAAAAAAGACTGGAGCATCACCAATTTTCACTCTGTGAAGTTAAAAGCATGCATTCGTGCATATGGTTGTCCTGTCATCTACTACACAAATGATTTACATGAATTAAAACCAAAATCCAGGAAAAGTTTAAATTTAAGTATCTGAGTAATTCCATCAATTAAAGATGCACTATCAGGCATGTTACAAATATGTAGATTTTATTAGGACAAAGACTTTAATCTATTCCTAATGTTGTTTTATATGTGTATATTATTCTCTTCTCAGAAATAAAAAGACTAGTCAGATATGGCATTTTCACTTTCACAGGACTCATTTCCTCTGAAGGCAAGTGGTTAATTTCTGAAGAGTGTTCATATGGGTGATGTATAACTGTATCATTAGCATTCTCCTTCTTTGAGATCAAATAATATCACTAAGACTTCTAGTTAATTTTTTCTAAAGAAACTTTGTAATGTTTTTAAAAAGAATTGCTTTAGTATTTGTTGTGTGGGATGGAAAGATTTTGGAGACCTTGACTTCTAACTCAGTCTGAGAAAACAATTTCCACATGTCCTATTCTTTTGCTTTGTATGTAGTGAGAAGAAAGAACGAAGCAGTCTTTTCATACTCCTTTGAGTTTAAGATTTGAAAATTTACTTTCTATTTCCTTCAAAAGAGAAACGAGCTACATTAGGTTTTATCTTAAGAATGATGACTATTGTTTTAATAAAAATAACATATGCTCACTATTTTAAAAATTCAAGCAATACAGAAAAGTACAAAGAAGAGAGAAATTAACCTAAAATTATACCACCCAGGAAGAACCATAGCTCTCTATGTGCATATATATAGAGAGAGGGATGGATGGATGATGGATGGATGGATGGATGGATGGAAAATCATTTCATACCCCCAGTCCCTGGAATAGTGTCTGGCTTATAGTAGGTACTCAATAAAAATACAGTAAATGAATGAATTGGATCGAATAATTGATTAAAATAAATGATTTTTTTTTCTGGAACAATACTGCCCAAATTGGAATCTCATTTCTATCACTTAATATGTGTTTGACCTTGAAAAAGACGCTTAACATCTCTGCAACTCAGTTAACTCATCTGTAAAATGGGGATAATAGTACTACTCACCTTCATCAATGACATCCTTAAGTGAAATTGGAGTGTGTGTGTGTGTGTGTCTGTGTGTGCACGCATGCACATGCATGTACAGTGGTGGAAGATACAATGCCTACTAGTAGATTTGGTGTTGACTGCCATGAAGCATGTTAAAGTGCCAGCAGTTTTACCTATCACTGCTTTTGCACCAGCAGTGAACATGCCAACACAGTGAAAATGGCAAATAAAGCTTTCATATCATTATGAAAATAGTCTTGACTACACAGACTCCCTCATTTTGAGAGCCACTTTTCAAACCAACTCTTGCCAAAATAAAATTTAGAGCCAGAGTTATCAGGATATTTAGGCATCTTCTTTCTGTACAACTGCTTTTGGAAGTGGGTGACTCCTTTGTTTCTTTTTGTAGCCACTACTGTACATGAGGCTGCGCCCTTTATTTCGTTGTTGCTTGAACCCGTGGCTGTTATTTTTCTTCATGTTATTACTGGATGAGAGAGATTCTGTGATTGGACTACATTCCCAACACCTTCGTCCATAAGCATAGTTGGGTTTTTGAGTTAATTAAAAATAATCTCATTTTTTTTACTCTTAAGGTCGGGGTTTCTCTTCCATTGAATAGGATTTTGGTCAGCTAAGGTTTAGTCAGGGGAGCAAAAGCACTGTTATGGGATAAGAGACTTATTTAGAACTGTGGTAAATCTAGGGAAGAGAAGAGTCTAGAAGAGAAGTTGGAGGGCCAGATGTGGAGTTACCAATTAGTCAATTTAAGAAGCCACATATGTCTAGTCCCAAAGTAGGAACACGAAGGGGGAATCTTTGTAGAGGTCTATGAAAACTGTTGCCTGTGAATAAACCACAACCTCTGTGGATCCATAGCCAAGCACCTAAGGGTGGATCTGAGCCACTGCTGGTCAACACTGCCAGGAGTCAGTAAGCAAAGCTAGATGTGGGGCAGGAGAGTGAGATGACATGGTGGCACCTGCCACGTATCTCTTCTTCTGTCTCTATACCTGCCTGTGAAAATAGTTCCAGGTGGTTATGACCACTATCTTGTTCCTACCTTCCAAATATGGAGCAAGCCCTGTCTTGGCCAATTCTAACCTGGAAGCATACAAGGAAGGGAGTTCTGGAGAATGGAGTCTGATGTCATGTACTGTCTTTTTTTAAGGTATAAATATTAGATTTATCAAATGATTTTCTAGACAAGAAGTATAAAAAAAGTTTCCAGAGAATTTCGCCACTGTTTTGCAAAAAAAAAATTTTGCAAAAAATTAGGAGAAAATCCCATTAATTTAGATAACTCATGCTATCCACATAGGCTGTATAGCATTGAATGAATCTTTTTTCAAAAGGATTAAAATTCTTAAAACTATAGCCACATGGAAGTTGTCCTTAATTTGCTATACCTAAGGACTGTTTGGTCCATATTCTTCAGATATTATTGTAATTGCAAAAATTTACAGTAATGTATTATTTTTACCATCAGGAAAAAGTTAGCTATAAATTATTATACACACATATATAATACACACATACACAAACCCCATATATACTCATATATGCAGGGTTCTACATGGTCTTTTAACTATATCTAGTGTTCAATAAATATTTCCTATGATTGAAGATTTAAATTAGAACTATATAAGCGTCATGAAACTCTCCTTACAGGTTTCTTTCTAAACAGTGGTTTATAATATTCTTCACTTTCTTTCTTGCTATTTTATTTTCCCACCACAGACATTTTCATTGTACACAATGCATGGTGGCTTAGGTTTAATATATTTTGAAAGCATAAAATACGTTCCATCAGCAACAATGTCCTATTGGTAAAAAAGGGGAGGGGTCTTTGAAGGGGCTTGGATCCATAATTTTGGGAGCAAGTTTTTAAAGGAAATTTTTATATTTCAATTTCTTTCAGAAGAACATCCCTGCTTAGATATTTTTCAAGGAACAAAGTGCTTTCTTTGAGGCTAACTTTGCCAAAATAGAGTCAAAGAATATTGAAATGGAAGTGCTGTTTTTCAGGGTCTCCTGAATATCAGTCAAATGTTCTTTAAAAAAATACTTTATTGAGGAACATTTTACATATTATATAATTCTCTCATTTCAAGTGTACAATTCAATGATTTCTAGTAAATCTGTTTTAGAACATTTCATCACACCAATTAGATCCCATGTGCCCATTTATTCTTTTTTTAAAATTATTTTAAAATTTTTATTTATTTGGCTGTGCCAGGTCTTAGTTGTGGCAGGCGGGATCTTTGTTGCCATGTGTGGGATCTTTTAGTTGTGGCATGCAGGATCCAGTTCCCCAACCAGGGATAGAACCCTGGCCCCCTGCATTGGGAGTGCAAAGTCTTAACCACTGGGCCACCAGGGAAGTCCCTGCCCATTTACTCTTAATCCATCACCATCCCCTGTCCCAGGATACCCCTAAACTACTATCTCCATAGATTTGTGTTCTTTTGATTTCATCTTTTTCTTATATTATGCTGTCTAATAACAACATTTTGTCTTCTGTACTTTTTTTTTTTTTTGCGGTACGCGGGCTTCTCATTGTTGTGGCCTCTCTCGTTGCGGAGCACAGGCTCCGGGCGCACAGGCTCAGCGGCCATGGCTCACAGGCCCAGCCGCTCCGCGGCATGTGGGATCTTCCTGGACCGGGGCTTGAACCCGTGTCCCCTGCATCGGCAGGCGGACTCTCAACGACTGCGCCACCAGGGAAGCCCTCTTCTGTACTTTTATAAATACCATCAACATGAATTTTAACACCTTTTCTGAAGTATAGTAATCTTACCAAAAACACTGTATTTATCCTTTGAAACTGTCTTACAAATGAAAATATACATTCATTCCTGAGCTAATTCAGGTTCATGAAGTATGAGAAAAAATATTTGTGCAACAATTTTTAGTAGGGTATCCCTAACTGATACAACATCCAATTGAATGGGTGTTTACCATTTAGATGAGAAAAACTATTTCACTTCTTAGGATTCATTTATTCCTGATAAAATTGTATATTCCAAATAGAATCAATGCATGCTTTCTTTCAAGTTACAGTTTATTCTCTATTTTGTTAGAAAAACAGAAAGAATTGGTTTCTTCTGGAAATAAAGAAGAAATTTATTCTTTATTTCCATTTATTTCACATGGAGATAAATTTGGATACATATGATATCTAAACAGAAATGTCATTGTTCAAGTTACAAGAGATTTCGTTTCTATTAGATCAGAGAATGGAAAACCTATCCAATAATCCCAAGAGCTACAATTTTACACACTTAAATTCAAAATTCCCACAGGGGACTTCCTGGTGGCGCAGTGGTTAAGAATCCGCCTGCCAGTGTAGGGGACACGGGTTCAAGCCCTGGTCCGGGAAGATCCCACATGCCCTGGAGCAACTAAGCCCATGAGCCACAACTGCTGAGCCTGTGTGCCACAACTACTGAAGCCCACGTGCCTAGAGCCCATGCTCCGCAACAAGAGAAGCCACTGCAGTGAGAAGCCAGTGCACCGCAATGAAGAAAACCCCTGCTCACTGCAAAAGCCCACGCAATGAAGACCCAACACAGCCAAAAATAAATAAATTTAAAAAAAAATTCCCACAGGATTTCTTATAGCCTGTGCTGATTGTGCTCATGGGCTCAGATAAAGCCCAAAAGTATGAATTGAAAATATGAGAATACTAATTTCCATAAATAAAAAATAGAGCAATTTAAATGCAATGATATATTCATTTCAGAAGCTTATGTTTTGGTCGTAAGATCAATGTAAAATGAAGATTCATGCTGAAACTTGATCATTTTTCATCAGGATGGTTCATCATTTGAAATATGTGTCATTTGAAAAAAATATTAGAATATATTAAAGGCATGTGAAAAGATACGAGTTTGTTTCTCATCCTATTCAGCTATAAATTAGCTTTGGAGGGGCTTTCTATTATTCTGTCAACTGATACTGAATTCTCTCTACTTTTCTAAACTGCTAACACTATAAAATAACAAAATCTATTCACCTGTGAAATCATGTAATTTTAGAATTGTAAGGAGCCTTACAGATTTTGCTACTTAATGTGTGGTCCATGGACCAGCAGCCTCAGCATCATCTGAGAAATTTTATTAAGTGCAGAATCTCAGACCAGCACAGACCTACTGAATCAAAATCTGCATTTGCACAGAGCAAAAGTTTTTAATTTTGATGAAGTCTAATTTATTAATTTTCCTATTATGAATCATGCTTTTGGTACCAAGTCTAAGAGAACTCTTTGTCTAGCCTTAGGTCTCAAAGATTTTCACCTATGTTTTTACTAAAATTTTTATAGTTTTACATCTTACATTTAAGTCTGTGATCCATTTTGAGTCAATTTTTGAATAAAGTATGAAACTTAGTTCTAGGTTAATTTTTTTGCCTATGGATGTCAATTGCTCCTGCATCATTTGCTAAAAAGCCTATTGAATTGGTTTTGCACCTTTGTCAAAAAGCAGTTGGGTATATTTGTGTGGGTCTACTACTTCTGGGTTCTCTATTCTATTCCATTGACCTATGTGTATATCCCTCCACCAATAACACAGTCTTGATTTTTGTAGCTATATTGAAGTTAGGTAGATTGATTACTCCCACTATATTCATTTTTTTTCAAAATAACTTCACAATTCTGTTCATTTGTCTTTTCATATTCATTTTAGAATAAACATGTCTGTATCTGCAAAAAAAATCTTGATGGAATTTTATTGGGAAGTGCATTAAATCTATATATCTATTTGGGGAAAACTGACACTTTTACTATAATGAGTCTTTCAGTCCATGTACGTGTTATGTCTCTCCTTTTATTTAGAACTTCTTTGATTTCTTTCATGAGTCATGTAGTTTCCAGCATGTAAGTTCTACATAGGTTTTGTTAGACTAACATGTATTTCACTTTTTTGAGCAATTGTAAATAGTACTGTAATTTCCAATTTTCACATCCATACATTCATTTGCTAGTATATAGAAATAGAAATGACTTTGTATGTTTAACTTGCAGGCAACCTTGATTAGCTCATTTATTAGTTCTAGGAGTTTTTGTAGATTCCTTGGGGTTTTCTGCTTAAACCAATGTAATCTAAGTACTGACAGTTTTAGTTCTTCCTTTTCTTGACTTATTGCACTGACTGGAACTTCCAGCACTATGTTGAGCAGAAGTGGTAAAAACTGACATCCTTGCCTTATCCCTGGCTCTTAAGAGTAAGAAGTCTCTTACCATTAAGTGTAACGTTAGCTATAGGGTTTTTATAGATGCTCTTTATCAAGGAAAGGAACTTACTCTTGATCTTACTTTTCTTTTATCATGAATGGATGTTGAATTTTGTCGAATAGTTTTTCTGCATCAATTCATATAATCATGTGATTTTTCTTCTTTAGCCTATTAATATGGTGGGTCACATCAACCTATTCTGGAATATTGAAACTAGCCTTGCATTTGGAATAAACCCCACTTAATCATGAAGTTTAATTCTTTTTATTGACTGCTTAATGCCACTTGCTAATATTTGTTAAGAATGTTTGCATTTATATTAATGAGTTATAGCTCTCTGTAGTTTTCTTTTTTGGATTATCTCTGTTTAGTTTTAGTGTCAGGGCAAAATTTTAAATCATTATAAAATGACTAGGAGATGAAGACTGTTAAAGTAGCATTAAATTATCAACATCCTCCTAAGCTCCTTATCTCAACTACTAGTACTAGACACTAGCAATAGAATCTCAAAAACATCGTGGTTTCCTGTCTCTTACCTCACCAAAGTAGCTAATAGTTATGGAGCACTTAACTTTGTGTGAGGCACTCAGCTAATCATTTTACATTCATTAACTCATTTATTCTTCATATTTTGCAAATGAAACAGCTGAGGCTTAGGTAAGGATTACAAAGACAGTGACTCGACAGAGTTCAAAGACAGGTATACGTGACTCCATAGCCGTATTTCACCAGGACCCTCCACAATCTCAAGAGTTTTGCCTATGCAATTCCCCTATAGTCCATCCCACATATGTGTTTCTACTACCAGTACTGAAGTTCAGATTCCCTTTTCTTTTGTACACAATGATTTTTAAAACTACCTAATTGGTCTCCCTACCACCACACTCTTCTTCCCCAATCTGTATTTCACAGGCTACCCAATTATCATGTTAGACCAGAAGAGGCATAGCAGAAAGCATATGGAATCTGAGATGAGTATATATCACAATTCAAAACTTAACTTCCTATGTAACCTAAGCAAGTTAATTAACCTCTTCACACCTCAATTTATTTATCTATAAAATGAAAATAACTTCACCTTCCTTATGGAGTATTATATTAAATTAGATTTCACATGTAAAGTGTCAAGATGAAGCGCCTGTACATAGTAGACCTTCCATATATCTTAATTTCCTTCCTTTTGATAAACAAAAATAGGTGGTTCCTGCTTGCCTATGGGATACAATCAGAACTTGTTATCCTGGTGGACAGGGCTCTTGGCCCTGGGCCCAAACTCTGTTTCCAGTCTCATTTCCCTCGACTATGTCATTTCCCCCAAATTCCAATTGCGTTTGTTCTTACTGTTCCCTCATCCTGGATTACATTTTTCCTACTTTTCTGCCAACTGAAGTTATCTTTTAGGACCCTATTTAGAAACCATTTTCTTTTTTTCAGTTTGGAATATGGCATTTGACTTTATTCTTGACAACGTTCAGGTGGTTTTACAACCATCTTGTGGAAGCACATTAAAGTTACATAAATATTACCAGGGAGCCTGGTGCTCTTCACTTGCTGTGCCGTAAGTGCTTGTGAGATATTTGCAAAGTGCATGATAGTAATGCTCTGAGTTTTCTAATTTTAAATTTCTTTTTCAGCCAAGCGTTTTGTACATGTATTTTCAGTAAGTGCCAAATATGTCAGTATTGCATGTAAATAATTGTGGTGGGGTTTTTTGTTTTGTTTGGTTTGGTTTGGTTGGTTGGTTGGTTTTTTGGCTGCACTGAGTGGCTTGCAGGATCTTAGTTCCCCAACCAGGGAGCCTGGGCCCACAGCAGTGAAAGCACGGAGTCCTAACCACTTGACCACCAGGGAATTCCTTTTTTTTTTTTTTTGTCTTATAATTGTGTTAATTCTTTTACTGTAGCATAGATTCTAGTTACAAAATGTTTGTTTATAAAGTTTTATGGATTTTTACAGTCAAGTATAGAAATGCTTTTCTTAAAGATCTTCTCTAAATACTCCCTTCACTTCCTAAAGTGAATAAATCCCCCTTCTCCCTTGTTCCCACATGACATCGCAGGTTTCAGCTGGATTAGAAGAGTGAGGTGTTATTCATGTTTTATTCCCTAACACTACGCCTTGAAGTAGCAAAACAGCTAAAAACAGGGGGCTTAAAACAGATAATCCTGGATTTGGATTTGACTATGCCATTTACTAACTGGAGTTACCTCCCTATGACTCAGTTATGTCCTCTATAAAATTGGGGTGATGAGTGTCTCTATTTAATAAGGTTGATGTGAAAATTAAATAAGAAAATGTATATAAAGTGCTTTAGTAAGAAGTCTGATATATGGGCTGTGTTCAGCAGATCAGTAAATATTTGTTATGATGAATATCAATCCTAAATCTGTCACTCAGTTGTGAGACTTTTCATCACTAACAAGGCAAATCTTAATTTATAGCTCGAAGGTCTGTGAGAATTAAATGGGAAATGTGTTAAAATACCTAATATTTTCCATGCCACATAATAGGACCTTTATAGAGGCCCTTATTTTCTCACTCTTACTCTTTTCTTTAAGCAATTCATGTATGTTCTTCTTTTTGGTTTACTAAAGATTTAAATGAAGGCGACAGGATGACACAAGGACTATTTGGGGACTTGAATATATGAAAATATAGTAATCACACAGTTTTAAATAAAATTCCAAAAGTAAATTATTAAAAGTCTAGTTTATTGTTTTTCTTACAAAGTTCTCACTCTCCCTGCTATTTTTTTGTGTCCCTATCTCTTCTCCTCCAAGCTCTCTTAGATGGTCTGCTTGACTTAATTCCTCAATGTCTGTACTTTTTGATGCCTGAAAGTCACCTAAATCACATAAAGATCATCTATATGATTTTAATTTAGATTAAAATTGTCAGTCACTTGGATTATTCATGACTTAGTGATAGAATTCTAGCTTCCTGGATAGAAAACCCATGATCCACCATCCCTGGCTAAAGCAGATTTCTTTCAAAGTAACAACATGGTGCAGTGGGAAGAGCATTTAGCTGGGAGTTAAGACACCTGAGTCCTGGTGCCAGTCCTACTACTATTACCTGTGTGACCCTGGGCCGGTAGTTTCACCTCTCTGGCTGTCAGTTCTCCCTTTATAAAATGGTCTCTGGTGAGTCAGTCCTATGATCCTACATGCTGTAATACATCTTTCATAAATTGAATGATTCAGATAATCAACAGAAACTTCACCTGTTAGGAGAGATATTTTGGAGCAACTCTTTTATATTATAATTTCACCCTGATTTCACTTAGAGGCTTATAGTGAAGAAACAAAAAGTTCATTATGCTCAAGGTCAGTTAGTCTGAATCAAATATCACAGCAGATTATTTGTGCTAATGTGTTTACATGGCATGATCTCTCCTTCTGAAGCATTTCTGAGGTTTTGAAAAACGCTTTTCATTTTCAAATAAAAAAGCTCCCAGCCACCTACACTCAGGAATACAGCAATAATGGATTGGCACTATTCCTGACAGCATATGCTAATTCATAGGCTTTTAAATGGAAAGAAAGCAGAGACTACGAAATGAGTAGTTTTATGTTCTCTGAATCTACCATTTTTTATCATGCAATCAACTTTCACATACAATTCAGTCCCTCAATATCCTATTTTATTTTCAAAAAAGAATATGTTCCGGGCTTCCCTGGTGGCGCAGTGGTTGAGAGTCCGCCTGCCAATGCAGGGGACACGGGTTCGTGCCCCGGTCCAGGAAGAGCCCACATGCCGTGGAGCGGCTGGGCCCGTGAGCCATGGCCACTGAGCCTGCGCGTCCAGAGCCTGTGCTCCGCAACGGGAGAGGCCACAACAGTAAGAGGCCACAACAGTGAGAGGCCCACGTACTGCAAAAAAAAAAAAAAAAAAGAATACGTTCCAATATGACGTTCTGATGCACTTGTAAGTATCATCAGGTATTATATAGGGCTGTTAAAATAAAAATAGATAAATTTTAAACAATAATACAGGTGTCCCCTGCTTTTCGAAAATTCACTTTTATTCCACTTCGCTTTTACGAAAGACCTACATTAGAACCAGTTTTCGCTAACTGAAAGAAATCCAAAGAGGATTTTTGCTTTAAATAAGAGAGGCAAAAAGTGAAAATAACATTCAGTTTTTGATTTGCAACAAGCCTTTATAGAAGCAGTGCACACCCAGAGCTGCGAGAATCGCAGCACTCAGCTCCTTCTCTGGAAAATATACTCAGCATCTCGGCATCAAGCCGCCATAGCTTTGAACCGTGTCTATGAGCATCTGTGCTTTATCTCAATTAATTTTGTGCATCTATTGGCAAGATGTGTCCTAGGGTAATTGCTTCTTCACTTTACGCCATTTTAGCTTATGTAAATTTTCACCCGAACACTCTACTTTCAGACAGCAAGGGAAACCTGTATTTTTAAAAATTGATCTTACGTTTTGTGCTTTAGAAAGTTAAGATAAATAAGGTCCTATTGTATAGCACAGGGAACTTTATTCAATATCCTGATAAACCATAATGGAAAAAATTTTTTAAAAGAATGTGTATATATGTATAACTGAATCACTCTGCTGTACAGCAGAAATTAACACAACATTGTAAATCAACTATACTTCAAAAAAAAAGTTAAGATATGGAATCTAAAAACTCTACAAAGTCAATGCTGCAGATTCATTCATTCCTGCACACATTTATTCACTCAACAAATATTTTTTGAGGGGCTCTGATGTGCCAGCCGCTCTTAGAGATAGCAGTAGCAGAAAAAATAAAGATCAACAAGGAAATGTTCCCTTCCTTTGAGGAGATTACATTCTATGTGGATTTGACAGAAATTCCACATAGTTCCAGTCTCCACAGGAAAATAGGCAGTTGTAGGGCTTTGCAAAATGTGTATACGCATATGTATTTTTGTGCCTCTTTTCATAAAACATTGTATTAGTTTCCTAGGGCAGCTGTAACAAGTTGGATATCTTAAACAACAGAAATCTATTGACTCACATTTCTGGAGGCCAGAAATCCAAAATCAAGGTGTCAGCAGGGCCATGTTCCTCTGAGGCTCTAGAGGAGGATTCTGTCTTGGTTCATGACAGCATGACTCCAAATGCTGTCTTCTTCTTCACATGTCCATCTTCCCTATGTGAGTCTATGTCCAAATTTCTTTTTTCTTAAAAGAACACCAGTTATTGGGATTAAGGCTCACTCTAATCCAGTATGACTTCATCCTAATTTGAGTACATCTGCAAAGATGTTATTTCCAAATAAGGTCATATTCACAGGTCATGGGTGGATATGAATTTTGGAGGGGATGCTATTCAACCCAGTACAAAAATCAAGATAAATTAAACCAAATATTAACAGTCTTTTGTATTATCTCCTTCTTACAATTAATTTTCTCTTAGGATTTTATTGCTTTTTATTTTAGTCCCTTTTTGAAATTGTTTTTGAACTTTTAGAATGGTTTGTAAACCTGTGGGCTGAACTGTAGTTTGTGACTCAAGATCTATAGTATTTCTCTTTTTTTTTTTCCTGAAGTGGAATTCTTTGTTTATTTGAACTCAGTGTTTACATTGACATCTTGTTGGACTCAAATGTTTATAGTAGTTTTTCCAGTAAAATTAGTGAGGAGACTCACTAATGTAATGTAGTGACTCATTACAGACCCTAGCCACTTTGAGAGTGCTATAAATTTGCGCCTGCCTAGGATCAGAGGGTCCTTTTCCTTTCTAATAATTAAAAAATTTTATTTTTCTTGTTGTCTACACTTTTAAAATGTGAATGGAAAATAAGCTGTACCCCAATGGGGACTCTCATTCTAACCAACCAAACTGTTAAGGCAAAATTTTGAGACAGTACCCTTCATCCAGCTTGTCTCCTCTCTCCTGACCTAAAACTAGCATAAACCCCATATGCAACACAAACCCCAAATGTAGCACAAACCCCCAAAGCAGCACAAACCCCAATCTGACTACCTAATTGAACCCTGAGGCTGATTACTATCATAGGCATCATCCTACCCTTGTAGTCTAGATTTCTTTCTAATGATATTTTCCACTCTCTGCCTCTTCTACTACCTAATCAACTTCCATGAGCAAAATCATCAAATAATTTAAAAATAAAACTCAAAATCCTCCCTCCAGGGCTTCCCTGGTGGCACAGTGGTTAAGAATCTGCCTGCCAATGCAGAGGACACGGGTTCGAGCCCTGGTCCGGGAAGATCCCACGTGCCGCGGAGCAACTAAGCCCGCGTGCCACAACTACTGAGCCCATGCGCCACAACAACTGAAGCCTGTGTGCCTAGAGCCCGCACACCGCAATGAAGAGTAGCCCCCACTCGCCGCAACTAAAAGAAAGCCTGCGTGCGGCAACGAGAACCCGATGCAGCCAAAAATTAAAAAAAAAAATCCTCCCTCCCATCCACTTACAGAGAAAAGAATTGTTTGGTATGTAGCCTTTCAAACCTTTTCTATGACTATAGTATACAGGTGTGCTTGTGTCTGTGTATTTTTTATTCCTATACATGTGTAATTTTCTGGGTTGATTTCTGGTGTTTTCCTGGGTGTTTTTCTGCAAGAAAACTAGATTATACCATACATATTACTTTGTAATTTGCTTTTGTAACTTAAAATGTATTGAAATTATTTTACCCAGGCACAACTCATAGTTTCACCTCATTCTTTCAAGATAGTTTTCCAGTATATTACTGTATGATAATTCATTCAACTATTTTCTGAATGATGGACATTTAGGGTATTTCTACTTTACAATAGTACTGAAATAGACATTACTATGGGTTGAATATCTGGTGGTGGAATTGACTCACAGAAATAGGATTGCTGGTAAGTATATGTAGTTTTTATTTTATAGTCAAATACAATCAAAATACACTTGAAAGATGGCATCTTTTTTTTTCTTTTTCTTGGTTTTTAATTTTTTTTGATGGAGGGCAATCTGAGATGCTAAAAATGATCAAGTGTTTTTACTTACACCTTTTTTTGATTATCAGTGAAATTGCATATCTTTTCATATGTTTATTCTCCATTTACATTTCTTCCTTTAATTGCTTTGCTCACTTCCTATTTCCACTTTCCTACTGGGATGTTTATCTTATTGATTTTGGAGAAAGTCTCCATATTATGGCTATTAAACTTTGTTTTATGCACACTACAAATATTGTCTCCCAGGCTGCCACTTGTGTTTTACCATTGCTTTCAGCATGTATTTCTATACAGATATTTTTAATTTTTCTGCAATCAAATCTGTCTATCTTGTACTTTGTCATTTCTGATTTTCATTCCTGATTTGGAAAGGTCTTCTTCACTCAGGATTTTAAAAGAATTATTAAGACTCAAGAAATCATTTTTGCATATAACATGAAAAGTGGTCTAACTTAATTTTGTAATGAATAGCCAATAATATGTAAAAGCTCACGTAAATCCTTATTTTGAAATGCTATCTTCATGATATACTATGTCTGGTTTCTTGACTCTGCTTGATTGATCAAATCTTGCCATTAACACCCTGTCTTAATTACATAGCTTCATATTATATTTGCAAAGTCACCTCATTAGTCTGTTTCCTCATTTCTTGGTTATCCATAAGCATTTACTCTTGCAAGTAAATCTTAGAAGAAATTTTCCAAGTTCTAAAATAAAATTCCATTGGAATTTTTATTAAAATTGTATTAAACCAATAAAGTAAAAGAAAATTGCCATATTTACAATATAGAGTTTTCCCACGTGGAAACATTGTTTCTTTTGTCTCCTATTTATTTCCAACTTTTTTTTTCAGGCCTCCTTTTCCCTCACTCCACTTAGGTTAGGTGCTTTTATTCCATATTCTCACAATACTCCAGCCTGGGTCTATTGTAGCACAAATCACAGGGAAATGCAATTGTTTATAAGCTTCAGTATTTCTGCATTCTATGGGCTCTTAAGATATGAGAGCCTCTTCATTCCACTGCTATAGACCTACCAGCTAATCAAGTCCTAGCATATAACAGTGGTTCAATTCTTCTGTTCTCCTAGCTTCTAATCTCTCTCCATTTTAGTCCTCCTTCCATATCCTGAAAGAGGTGGAAAATCCTGTTGATTTTACTCAAATTCTGTCAGCTCCCTCCCTAAATCTCTATTACTGCTCCGTTAGTTCAAGCTCCATTTTCCCTCACCCAGAGCAATGTTTCTCTAACTTAAATAATAGACAAGAGAAAAGAGAAAAAATTTTATAAACCTCATTGTCAAATCAAATTTTATGATTTTGCTTAAAGACATACAAACAAAATTTGTTGTAAACACCTTACGCTTGTACTTCTTATACAAATCTAAAACCAAAACAATTTATACATTAAATACTTTCATAACCAGTAAAATTAAAATAACTGAATTAGCTTAAAATGACAGTACTGTTTTCCTGAAACTAACCTTCCAATTTTGAATTAAGAGTATAAAATATGCTCAGATCTATTTCTATATAATCTGTCTCTGTGTTTTTACTTCTATGACTCTCAATCATAGTCTTTTGAATGTTTCACAAAATAATTTTTATAACTCAGCACTCTGTGTGCCATTTCAGAATAATCAGACTTCATACTTAGCTAAGCTCTGGCACTATGCAGCTCTCAGTTGCCGATTTTAATGAGCTGTCATTTGATAACTCAGTAAAGCTTGTTTTTTCATTTGAAGATGAGGTTAGCATGGGGGAGCTATTGAAATCTGCAATATTTGGATGTATAAAATCAGATGCAAAAAAAATCACATTTGCTTTTGCTTTTATATTAACTGCTCATCAGTGATGCAAGTTGGTACATATAAAAATATGGTTATGCTGTTGATCCTACAGTGAAAGTTCTTTTAAAAAAATATGCCAAGGGCTTCCCTGGTGGCACAGTGGTTGAGAGTCCACCTGCCGATGTAGGGGATACGGGTTCGTGCCCTGGTCCAGGAAGATCCCACATGCCATGGAGCGGCTGGGCCCGTGAGCCATGGACGCTGAGCATGAGCGTCCGGAGCCTGTGCTCCACAACGGGAGAGGCCACAACAGTGAGAGGTCCGTGTACCGCAAAAAAAAAATATGTATATATGCCAATACTGCTGGGTGCTGATAACTTAGTTTTCTCATCTCGTCTTTTTTAAACTAGCATACTCCATAGGGCTTTGTTTGTATAGCGTACCATGCCAAAGAGAAAACTTATGAACAATTTTTAAAGTACTGATTAGGGATGTTTTTTCTCCTTGCAATAAAGTATAATGTAAGGAGGTCAGCTTTCAGGTTAACTAGCTCTCAGAATAAAGAAGGCTGTACTTAAAATTCACATTATTAAATTACAGTCAAATTTTCTGATTAAATAATGTCTTGGTAAATTTTGTTTTAAAAAAGAAACAGAAGTTTCTGACTTTTTCTCAGGATGGAAAGTTTTTAGGTTCGTCCTTAAACTCATGATTTATTACTCAGAAAGCAAGGCTCTAAAACTGTTGATCTTTTCTTGATTCTTAAGATCAATTTCAAATGCCACCCCTACATGAAATCTCTCTGTCAGAGGTGGTCATTCCTTGAACACCTTTGAGCTTGGTTCCTAGCTCTATTACTATAGTTAGAGATGAAATTTTTACTTTCTTACCTGTCTTTCCCACCCAACCATCTGTGAGGTCTTTGAATGCATCCAGTGCAAGCTTAGAAACTTGCAGATAATATTCAGAAAATGTTGAATGAATGATGAATAAAAAATAAATGAAGGCACTCCTCCTTTACCAAAAGCACTCAAACAATGCTCTCGTATGGTAATGAAATTAAGTATTTTCCCTCTGTCTCTTTTGCTTCAGTCAACTTCACACAAGTGAAGTTGGTCAAGTTCTGCCTCAGCAGAAGGGCAAACTGATATTTATGCTGTAAGTTTTCAAAGTTTATGGCCCTTTAGGGTGCAAGGCCCTAAATGTAGGTCCCCAGGTCCCTTTATGGATAAACAGAATTGAAGCCTACTCCATAGGGAATAACTGGGAAAGACTAGTGCAATGTCTCACACATCCTAGACTATATTTTTCTTGGTCCCGAAATTCAGTGGGTGTGGCATGAAGCCACCTGAACGAAGCTCATGATGTATCCTCCCTTAAAATTTCCCTAAGTAGGGCTTCCCTGGTGGCGCAGTGGTTGAGAGTCCACCTGCCGATGCAGGGGACACGGGTTCGTGACCCGGTCCGGGAAGATCCCACATGCTGCGGAGCAGCTGGGCCCGTGAGCTATGGCCGCTGAGCCTGCGCGTCCGGAGCCTGCACGTCCGGAGCCTGTGCTCCACGACGGGAGAGGCCACAACAGTGAGAGGCCCGCGTACCACAAAAAAAAAAAAAAAAAAAATTTCCCTAAGTAGATGAGAATACAAACTGTTCTTTAATGTGGGACCCTGGTCCTAGGCTTTCTCTAGCTACTCTTAGGTCCAGATACAAAATGCCCATGGAAAATAGCGTGACCAACCGTCCTGGTTTCCCTGGGACTGAGAGGCTTCCTGGGATGCAGGAATTTCAGTGCTAAAACTGGGACGGTCACAGGCCAACTGGGAAGGGTGATCATCCTAAATTGGCAAAACATTAAGAGCCCTCACGCCCATTCCCCTGGTGGAAGGACACATTTAAGCCAATCCAGTGAGTAATTCCACGCTT
Source organism: Mesoplodon mirus (assembly GCF_964341445.2). NCBI lineage: Eukaryota > Metazoa > Chordata > Mammalia > Artiodactyla > Ziphiidae > Mesoplodon > Mesoplodon mirus. The sequence continues at coordinate 19,484,348 of NC_138982.1, read as the reverse complement.
TACAGATGGTGGGCACACGTATAAAAAGTGTCTGTTAACCACCCCTCCCCTCACCTTTTCTTTCTGGGCTACAGCATTTCTTTAGTTACAGCAATGGATCTTGAATCTCACCACGCAACAGAATCACCTAGAGGGCTTGTTATAACACAGGCTGCTGAACCCCACCCCTAGCGTTTCTAATTCGGTAGGCCTGGGGTAGGACTCAAAAATCGCATTTCTTATAAATTACCAGGTGGTACAGATAATGCTGGTCTGGGGATCTAGCTTTTAGCACCACTGCTCTAAGGTTGGCATATTACTGCCTTCTTCTGAAACTAACATGTAATCAAAAAGAGTCAACTGAAAGTATGAAGGTATGGATCAACAATATAAAGCACAGACTATCATAAGAATTAGTCTTCATTTCTTAAGCAGTTCTCAGTGGGGAGTACAATTTAAAAACAAAATTTTAATACTTCTAAATATAATATAAAAGTTTTGCAGGGATGTGAGGGCATTCTCTATTACTGGGTTTACTTTAGTGACTGTGATTGCTCTGTGGAAAAGTAAGCACACCGTACCACACAGTTCTGGTGACATTTGGTTCCTCTTCTGTGTGCTCAAACCTACAGTCGAAATATTCTTTGTATTTCATTTGAACCATAGTTTCACAGGTGTCACTCTCTCTGGCATACTAAACAGGAAAAAAAAGTGCATTTTGATAACACATTCTGCATTTCTTTCAACCTATATGAAAGCTTTTTAATGTAACTGAACATGTTACAAAAATATAAAAGCAATTCCAGAGTGTAAATATGAATTCGATTTTATGCCCATATTCTGCCCATCTCCTGCTGGCCACAGTACACAAATTGTGCCTTAAACTGTGGAAATATGTCTCTTTATCATCAAAGATAGGTTTCTGACTGCCCTCATTTAGATGTAGTATTTGACCTAGGAGAAACTAAGCTACAGAGCTTTGATGACAGAATTTCAGTCCCATGTCTGTAAAAGGTTTCTATGGAATTGGGTTTGAAATAGAAAAACGTTACCATTTTGATGAATAAAATGAATTACTAAATGGTCCAATCTCAGACACCAGTTTTCAATAATAACCATTTTGTTTTTGTCCCCAGCGTTCCGGTGGTGCCCTGGCCATTCCCCTGTGTGCATTTCAGGGGACCGTGTCTCTCCAAGCCCCAACCGGGAAAACCCTCTCTCTTTCTACCTATGAGGTGAGCACAGAAGGACAAAAAATAACCCCAGCCTCTAAGAAAATAGAAGTCTATCGATCCAAAAGTGTTGGCCATGAACCAAACTCAGAAGACTCTCCCTCCACATTTGCGGACACCAGCGTGAAAATACACTTGGAGGTTCTTGAAATTTGTGATAATGAAGAGGCCTTGGACACGGTGTCAATTATTAGCAACATCAGCCAGTCCTCCACACAGGTCAGATCTCCTTCCCTACGCTACTCACGGAAAGAAAACAGATTTGTTTCGTGTGATTTAGGGGAAACAGCCTCATATTCTCTCTTTTTACCCACAAGTAATCCTGATGGTGATATCAACATCTCCATTCCAGACACTGTTGAAGCACACAGGCAGAACAGTAAAAGGCAGAGCCAAGAGAGGGATGGCTACCAGGAGGAAATCCAGTTGTTAAATAAAGCTTACAGGAAAAGAGAAGAAGAAAGCAAGGATAACTAGTGATCCTTTGGCCTAATAAAGGCAAGAACGGCTCTGCAACTTCAAACTACTAAACTAACACCGTTGTTCTGAGGCTATTTGATTTCCTTTTTTTTTTTTTTTTTTTTTTGCGGTACGCGGGCCTCTCATTGTTGTGGCCTCTCCCGTTGCGGAGCACAGGCTCTGGACGCGCAGGCTCAGCGGCCATGGCTCACGGGCCCAGCCGCTCCGCGGCATGTAGGATCTTCCCAGACTGGGGCACGAACCCGTGTCCCCTGCATTGGCAGGCGGACTCTCAACCACTACGCCACCAGGGAAGCCCTGATTTCCTTTTTTATTTGTTGGTTTACATAAGCTTTACAGACTTAATAGTTAATTATTTTTAGTGCAAACAGCTGGAACTAGTGCAAACACTTGAGTGCTTTTGAAGTGCTACAGATCGCACACTGTGGCAATTATAAGATTCTGTTTCTCATCTGATTTCTAAAAACCTTTTCTAAATCAAACCTTGGTCTTGTTTACTAATGTTTTCGCCTACGTTTGTCAACCTCAGAGTAAACAGAAAATTGTATAAGCTCAATGAATATACTGTTCTCATGCATGTGTTTCTACACATAAAGTTGGCCTTTACAGCAAGGGGAAAAATATTTTGGGAATGGAAGAAATGTAGCAAAACTCTGAGTTGTATTTGAAGAGGCTTGCCTAAATGTGGCTAGCAAAGCAAGCTTATTATTACAGTTACTGCTTTAGCTTTACACTGATGTCTAGGAAATATACTCCTGTATAAAATGACAAATTAGCCTCCAACTTTGAAACATGCATGTCCCTAGTCTGTAAATAGTTGTTCCCTTCATGTCTGTAAAATACAAATTGTTTACTGAATTTTTTTTCTTTCTCTCTTAAATATGAGGGTTTTCCTTTCACCTTTTCAGTATGTTGACTGCTCTTAAAACAGATATGTTTTGTATGTTAGAAGTAGAATTGGAAGTAGCTCTTAAACATATTGGAAAAGTTTGTAGATGTATACTTACCATTTCTAGAATCCTTTTGTTTATTTGAACAGAAACTAGGGAAAAACACTAAGATTAAGTTCTGTGAGGTGCACCCAAGTAGACTAAAAAACTTCTGGGCAGAGCAGAAGGAAAATCCTCTAAGTCCAAACAAAAGTATCTGTTTCTAAAGCAGCAGATATGGCAAACCTTCTTCACCACTCTTCACCACTTCAAGAGTGGTGAAGAAAATTTTAGTTCACACATTATTCTAAGTTTAGGTGCTTTTTCATTTCCTTCCCAAAGATATGTGTATCTCAGCAAAGAAACAATTCAATATACTTTATTAAGTGATTGTGAGGTATACATATCAAGATTAATTTTAAATGTTACATTGCAAAAATGCAGATATCACCTTGTCAGAATATTAGTAATGTATATTTCAAAAAAAAATTAGTAAGTGATTTTTCCTCAAATTGCTTTATTCTGATCTTTCTGTAAACATATATTAAATGTATTACCTAAATGTTTATTTTCCAAAGTTATTGAGTTGACATTTTACGTTTTAAACTTTGTACACTCTCAACTCACATATCTTAGTTATTATTTACAGACTGAGTGAATTATTTTTTAAATGATTTATTCTGCTTTCTATTTCATTATATTGAATCAGAATTCTAAATTTCTTGACATGGGCTTTCAGACTGTTTTATCTTCAGATGATTATTTTGCTACCAAGAAGTTATTTTCAAAATAATTATCTCAGTGGACTTTCCCTATCTTCCACCTAACTTCGCAATATATCATTATCTAAACTTGGGAAGCAAATGTAATGCCACTAGTCATGTTTGTAAAGAAAGCCTCAAAGAATGCATAACGTATAAATTCAAATTCAGATGTATTCTCATTACAAATACATTTAACTTAAGATAATACTTTTTATCTCCAAACCTGAGGGTTAATTTAACATAACGACAAATGGCCAGATCAATCTGATGTTCTAAATCAACAGCATTAAATGTCTGTTATAAAAGCAAAAGTTGAATTGAATATTCTAATAATGCTTTGTAAAAGATAGGTTTTGATATATTAAATTTAGATGTATAATTTTATAAAAGAGAAAAGTGATTTTGCTGCTTAAAGTATAATTTCTGGCAGCAAGGAAATTAGAAACAGAATCATAATAAAACTGAACAAAATAATAAAGACAAATCCTTTATAACTGCACAGCACTTTGAGTGGAGAGGAGATGATGAAAAACAAGATTTAAAGAATACAGAATTGGATTGGAAGACAGTAATACCCATTTTCTCTCCTCTGTTCCATTTTCTTTTCACTGGACTTGGGCCTATGCTGGGGGAATTGAAAAACAAACAAACAAACAAACAAAAAACCTAGGATATTGTATCCCCATTTAACTGTCCTTGGTTGTTGAATTAACTGTATAATGGATACACTTAAAAGTTCAGACGTATTCATACAATACCAGGATTATTTACCGTAAAGCCACAGACTTTGGCATCACATTACTAACCTGTAACAGTTCAAACTTCAAGGCAACAGTAGTGGATCTACAAGAAAAATCTACAGGGGGCTATGCCTAAGCATGAAGAGCTCCTACCAATCCCTATTAAGAGAGGGGATGGTTCAGCTACACCGGTATAAAGTCTACTTTCTCTTTAATGTGATTACAATTGTAAAAATGCATTCTGGTATAGGACATACCCTTATAGATATTTTGTGCTATATTTAAATATCTTACCTTTGCATTGTTATATTGTTCTTATTATTAATAAATGCTCTATTTCATATAGTTTATCTCTTTTCTCTATACATTGATGTATCTGAAAACAAAAACTATTTACCTAATAAAAATATCACCATCTGGTGGTGACTTTTATAAACTGAAGACATAATCCCTAAGATTTCCCAGAATATAAACACGTATTACATAATCCCAAAGACTTCCAAGAATTATGACTGACAGAGGCAACCATTTTGAAGACAGCGAATATCACAGTATTACTTAGAATATAATTTTTTAAAAAAAGGCTTGGTTATGCATTACGTGGAAGCTTTTTCTCAACATAGTTCTGTAGTATTGGATTTCAAAAATAGATTTTCTCTTAATTTCTTATACTATTCAGCTACTTTCATTCGTGTACTCATCATAATATTTAATGAATGCCTATTTCATGCTAAAAATAGGTCTAGGTACACAGGATTATAACTGCAAACAAAACCAAAACAAACATATACACTGTGAATGGACTGTGAGCACACAGTCCACACGAGACTCCCCTCACTTCTGACACCACGTGCAAGTTCAGGGTGTTCCCTAAGCCGCTATCAATTTTAATAATTCACTAGAAGAACTCACAGAATTCCTTGAAAGTTGTATACTCTCAGTTATGGTATATTACAAGGAAAGGATATGGATCAAAATCAGCCACGAGAAGCACATACAGCAGAATCCAGAAAAAAGGCCTAAGTGTGGAGCTTCTGTTTTCCTCTCCCCGTGGAGTCAGGAACAGCAGCACTTCCCTAGCATCAATGTGTGACAAAACGCATGGAGTATTGCCAACAAGGAACAAGTCTTGATGTCCAGTCTTTAATGGGGCTTCATCATGGTAGGAGTAGGGTAAGCATGGTTGACTGCTCATAAGAGTGATCTCAGTATCCAAGTCCTCAGAAGGTCAAGCTTATATGGAACGAATAACTCAAAGCCTCCACCCTAAATCATACTGTTACTGTCTGGCTGGTCCAAGGCCTCCAAACAAAGTCACTCCTATCAGGCATAACATTCCAAGGGTTTAGAGATTACCTCCTCAGAAGGGCAAAGGCCAGCCCTCTCTTTGGATAGGATTAAGTTCTTCACTACACATATGTAATATATATACATATATATGTATATGTATATGTGTATGTATACATCTCAGGTAATGCTAAGTATTTTGACAGAAAATAGACACCAGAGATAATAAAAATGAAAAGAAGAAAAATAAGACTAAAGGGATAATGACAGAAGGAGTGCTTTTTCAAATATTTTAGTGAGGAAAGGCTTCACTGATTAAAGTAACATTTCATCAGAGACACAAGTCCAAGATCAAGGTGTTGACTGATTTGGTTCCTGGTAAGAGCTCTCTTCTTGGCTTGTAGACAGCCTCTGTCCTCACATGGCCTTTCTTCAGAGGGAAGACAGAGCAAGCTCTGGTGTCTTTTCTTTTAAAACATTCAAACAATCCACACTATTTCCTTCTCATTTTGTCCCTACCATCTCCAGTATGACTACCCAGTCTTTCTCACTGAACAGTTCACATACTTGTTGTATCAGGCATGCCCAATGGGTACATTTATTGGAACTACTCATTCCTATAATGTTAATATTTGCCAGAACTCCCAAAATGTATAATCTCAGTCTCCTCTCTCTGCGTCTTTAACTCATATAACCAACTGCTTTCTAGACATCTCAATTTGTATGTTTACAGGCACCTCAAACTCTACAAGTGTTAATTATACACATTAACTCAACCCTCCCCCAACCCCCCCCCCCAAATCTTCCTCATCCTATGTTCCTCATATATCAGGATATGGTACCTTTCCATTAGGTCATCTTTCAAATCTTAAACTTGGGAGCCATCTGACCCTTTCCTCTAATTCTCTACCTCCAGTGAATCATTAAATCTTGACAATTATTTTTCCTAGTAACTCAATTCCAGTCCTTCCCATATTCTATCTTGCTCTGTCATCTCATTTTGTCTCCCCTACACCACAGCCTGTTAACTAGTCTCTCTACATCCACTCTTGCCTCCTCCATTCCTTTCTACTCAAAGCAGTCAAAGTAATCACTCCCCAACTTAAAATGTATTATTGTTCTTTTTGTGGCATGTAAGATCTTTTATGGTCAGGCTCCTTTCTATCCCTTTGGCCTTCACCACCAGTCTCTTAAGTTTCAGTGTGGAATTTTCCCACTCCCCAACATTTTATCATCTTTCTTCACGCACATCATTCCCTCCACCTGTAATAATCTCTTTCCTCCCCATCAGTTTGGCTAAAGTCTACTTATCTCAGTCACTGCTTACCCTCTTATACCTTAGAAAGAACTAACCTGACTCCAAAATTAAATTCTTTTTGCTGTAACATCTCATGGCTGTTGCAAAGGGGTACTTTTTCCTCTACCCTCCCATGTTTAGTTCCTGGAGACTTGCAGACTACACTGACACAAACGGATTAGCAAGCGCTATAACAGATATAATCACATATCTATGGGAGTTCACAGAAAAATGTGACTCAAGGCAGTGGTTAGAACTTGGGGCTTATATACCATCTTTTAGGGAAGGGAAGGAAGGAGGAGAATGGTATTTATGGGAAAACAAATGACTTTTAGGAAAGATAAATGAGCTCTTATGAGAACAGATGGAAAATGTGTTGGTTTTATTATAATGTCTTTTTAGGTGTGGTGCTGATTTGCAGTCTCCCAATGACAAAAGTCAATCTTCCCTGGGTCCTCTCCCAAGGAAGGGATTTATGGCAATAGAGTTCTTCTGAGTTCTTTTGGGAGACTCTGTTTTTAGGCAATAAGCGATTTCAGGAACTCAAATGCCTCTGCTCAAAATAATTCTTCTGCCACAGAGATGCATTCTGGAACCCTTCATATGGCATTTTCCTTCCTTAACTCACAACACACATTTCTTTAGCCTTTATCTTTTCCTCAAGACTGTAAGCAAATAAAAGCTGATGCCAATCTTCTCTTGTTCAGTGAGTATTCCCAGCACCTTTAAATCAGTCACATGTGTAAATGAACTAGATATTCCCTGGTAAACCTGCAAGCCTATGTGGAGCAGCCACTTGAGTATACAAGAATAGCCTGTGCTAATCAACAATAGACGGCTTCACATGAACATAGGAATCTTCAGCTGCTGTTTTATTTAAATTGCCTAAGTGCTTTGCACTGAATTTGGGTAGACAGGCTTATCTTATGCCTTTGGATAAAGGTGGTAAATGATGATAACCATTTAAAAGAGGCAGGGACATTTTTATACTTAATTATAGATTTGAAACAGATGCTAGGCTGTTTTCATGACATAACCACTAGTTTAAAAAAAAGGAAAAAATAAGGAATTCATTTCATTTTTTTAAGGACTTTAGGAGACAAAGCATTCGATCCACAGGTTCTTTTACTGTGGCAACCGACGTTTACAGGGCCTACTGGGAAGCAAACTCCAGATTTTACCGAGAGAAATAAAGTAAAACCCAAAACCCGTTTCCTCACATGCTGGGCGTCGGGAAAGAAAACCTGTGAGCCTCCTGCTGGCTCTGCCTCCAAAGGTACAAAGGTAAACAATTCAGGGCACAGCAAAGATTTCACCTGATGCAACCCGCGAACGTCCAGGGCCGACGGCCCGTGACGTCACCGGAAACGTCTGCTTGTGACGCTCAACGTCCCTCCCTCTTGAACTGGGCGCCGGAAGCAAAACGGAAGTGGACGCGCACCCCCTTCCGCGCCCGGTCGCCATTTCCAGTGGTTGCAGGTTCTCACGAGTTTTGGCCTGCGGGGACAATGAGTTATGACTACCCTCAGAACTGGGCCCGCGATGGCGGGCCTCGCAGCTCCGGCGGGGGTTACGGAGGAAGCTATGGAGGGGCCCACGGAGGGAATCGAGGCTCCGGAGGTGGCGGCGGCGGCGGCGGAGGAGGGGGTGGTCGAGGCGGCCGAGGCCGACATCCCGGGCACCTGAAAGGCCGCGAAATCGGCTTGTGGTACGCGAAGAAACAAGGCCAGAAGAACAAGGAAGCGGAGAGGCAGGAGGTAATCTGAGACTCGGTAGTGGAGGGGGATGAAACCGGACAGGTTTTCTTTTCCATCCTAAGACCCCTAACTTTTTCTTTCCTTTTCGGTTTTTTAACTGGTGCATGTGCTTTGTGAAGTGCAAGTAAGTGTTGAAGCTTCCAGTAGTGGATATTATAGCGGTGAACGTTAGCCATGCGCATCTGACCTGAAGCAGTTGGGATTTATGCGAGTGTATACTTTGCTTAAAAGACGTGAGAACTGGGGACAAAACAAATGTTAAATTCAGGGTCCATCCGAAATTAACTTTTTGGGGGTGTCGCTGTCATAGTATAGCTGGCTACCCTTTCTCCTAGTAAAATTAATGTCACTTTAAGTTCTTTGCCTGATGAGCTCTAAAATTACGGCTTTATGTATTAGACACTGGTTTGCGCGGAACAAAAACTATCAAGCACTATTTCTGTAGATCCTTCAGAAGAGTACTCCAACTTCTACTTAGTATTAAAATAGGCACAAACCCAGGTTTTTTGTTTTTACGTTGGGCTACGGAGGTTTCTGCTGATTAGCAGCTCCTCTTTGAGAAGGAAACCTAGGATCCTAGAAGTGGAAGAAATTTCAAGAGATGATTTGGCTTAGTCCCTTGTCTTCAGGTTGGTAATTGTCCATTTGATTTGTATCCTGAAGACTTGTAGTAAAGGAAACATTAAAGTTCCCTGAGTGGCCTGTTCTAATAATTATATATGTGATTAAACCGAAGTTTTCTTAATATAAGCTTTATAAAAGCTTTTTACTGACTTTTTTCATATTAGATACAGAGTGTAATTGAATCACCATTTAGGCTTCTGTTTTTAAATCATTCCATTTCTTTACTTTTCTTTTATCCATGTCATTTTTGTTGACTTGGGGCGTTATCTATTTATCTTCACAACTTAAATTGTTCTTTAAAAATATATATATTTCTTCAATAACTAAAAATTAACTTGTTCATTGAGCAAACTTTTTTTTTTTAAAGGGAGGCACATCTAAGTCATCTTGAAATTGGAAGAATAATTGAGTGATTAGTACAGAGTAACTTCCTAAGAACTCTTTATCAAATTTTATTTACCCCTTTTTTCACACAAGATTTTATGCATGTTGCTATGGGGGTCTGAAGAAGTATGATATTCAAGGAGCTTACAGTTTAGTTGGGAAAAGTAAGAACTAAACAGACAAAACGTTAAGTAAATCAGGAAAAATTCTTCATTATTATTTCCATCTGAAACCAGTTGTGCAGTGGGTCATTATGAATTAAACTCTTGATTTCCACCACCTCCCCACACCTTCTCCATTTTAGTAAAAGTCACTACCATTTGTTCACTTGCCAAGGCCAAAATGAGATTTATTTTTGATTCTTCTCTTTCATTTCAGCAAGTCTGTTTTCTCTTCCTTCTTAATATATCTCAAATCTAACTACTTATCTCCGCAGCAGTTACCATAGATCAAGCCACTATTTTGTTGTCTGTCCATGGCTCTTAACTGGTCTCCTATTTCTACTCCCTGTTAAGTCTGTCTTTTGTAGAGCCTTAGATCATCTAATTCTGTAGCTCACAATTTGAAAGCCAAGTGAGTTCTGTCTCAGTCTCATGTTTCAGTGCACCCTAACATGTTTTCCAGGAATCCTGGCTATTTAGCTTCTACATATCAGGGTTCCCTCTATGTACTTACCTTTCTGAGCCTATGTTCCCAAGATGTAATGAAAGCTTTTGTAATGATACTTTTATTTTTGCTTTTTTATTATAGTTCTCATATCATTCTCTAAAATGTATGTCTCCATTTTCTCTACTAAATATGATCATATTTCAGTAATTGGCTCATCCTACCTCTTTCTTTGATCACGTTCAGCCCTTTGTGATCGCTTCCCAGTCAGAATTTCCATAGCTTTTACTTTTTAAGTAATACCTGTGTTTACAAAGTGACTGAATTCTAAGGATGCACGCTTATTCTTTCAACAGATATTTTTTAGGATCTAATATATTTGAAACAGTATCATAGGCACTGTGTTTATAAGCTAGATATAGTCCCTATCCTACAGAAATTGTGGTGTGTTAGGCACTATAGGGCAGTTAGAATACAATGTTAAAGAATTATAATAAGGAGGATGTGGGCTTATCCCCTAACTCAAATTAGGAAGAGCCTAGAAGATTTCCCAGAAGAGGTAACCCTTAAGCTGAAACTTGAAAGGTAGCAAAGTATGTCTGTGTTTGTGATTTGGGGGCTTGGAAAGGGATTTTTAGGCCGAGGCAGCAACATGTGCCACAACCTAGAGGTCAGGAAGACCACGTTCAAGGAACTGAGAAGGGGGTAGAGCAGTGGCTTTTACACTTTTGACCGTTTCCCACAAAAAGGGATATATTTTAATTTGCGACCCAGTGCACACACATATGTAAGTGAACAAAAAGTTTCATAAAATAATGTTTAATTACCTGTACATTGCCCTGGGGCTTTTGTTCTTGTTGTTTGTACCTTTCTGCCTTTTTTAAAAATTAATACTGGTCATGATCCTTTAATTTTACAGATTGCAGTATGAAAGCCCCTGGACTAGAAAATAAGCAGGGCTTTGAAATTCTTTCCCTTAAGAACTCTGGCAAGTCATTAAAGTGTTTCAAGCAAAACATTAAATGATTGGATTTGTGTTTAAATTCACCCTAGGTAGCAGCATAAAGAATGGATTGAAAAAGAGGCAGTCCTGGGACCGAGAGACCAGTTAAGTAGCTCTTGCAGTAATTAAGGTGAGAAATGACAGCTTGAATTAGGATATTGCTAGTGGAGATGGAGGGAAGCGGACAGCTTAAAGTGATTTAGGCGGTAGACTCAAAATGATTTTGAGGGAAGGGGAAGGCAGGTGTGAATGGATGACGCTAATTACTATATAAAGAACTGGCTTGATGGAGGAGGACGATGGACTCAGCTTAAGCACACTGAGTGTGATATTATAAGGCATACAAGTTAGAGGCTGTGTGGACCTGATGCCTAGAGAAATCTAGACTGCAGGTGAGTATTTGACAGTTTGTAGGCCTATGGATAGTAGTTGTGATATAGAAGTGAATGAGAAGAGGAGTGGGTGCAGACCTGAACTCTGTAGACCATTGCTTCTCAAACCTGAATCACCTGGCATCTTGTAGAAATGTAGAACTGGGGTGGCTCCAGAGATTCACCTTTTCTCACAGCCTCCCGGATGATGTCAGTACTGCTGGTCTGCAGAACACTCGGGCTGTACAATGTAGAACAAGAACATTTAAAGTATGGGCCGGGGAAGAGAAGCTTGAAAGAATCTAGGAAGGAACAGCCAGAGAAGAGAAAAATAAGGAGATGGATGTTGGTTTGGAACCCAGGAGTGTAGATTAGGGAGAAAAGAGTATATGAAAAAGAGAAAGTAATCAATAGTGGCAAACACTGCACTGATACCAAGTGAGGTAAGAGTTCAGAGTGTCTTGGATTTAGCAGCAGGGTAATTGGTAACCTTGATGAGAGCCCTTTTTGTAGAGTGGTGGAAGTAAAAACCAGATTGCACTGGAGTGCTAGAGAAGGAGAGAGGAAGAAATGGGGGTACCTCCAGGCAGTTCTGTGAGAAGGAGGGGGAAAAGTAGGGGTGGGAGAATTCAGGACAGGATTTTTGTTTTTATTGTTTTAAAAGTGAAGAGATTTGACTGTGTTCTAGTTCACGGACTGATGGTAAGGAGCCAGTGGAGAGGAAAAGTAAATATATCAGAGAAGACTAAATTATCATGCAGTCGTAGTAGACAGCCCGCAGATCTTAATGGCTTATAACAACAAAGGTTTGTTTTCTGCTCCCATTACTTGACCGTTGGAGTTCGCTAGAGTTCTCATGAGAATGAGGTCCACATAGCCTCCCACCCATCTGGAGCATAACTGTTTTTGGTGGCAGCAGGGAGGGATACAGGAAATCGCCCCTGATTCCTAGAAATTCCCATTCACATGGCCATGGGAAATGCAGTTCTGCCTTATATCTGTAAAGAAGCAAACCAGAATATTGATGTACAACCTAAAGACTACTAGAGAAAGAGATCTAGGAAAGGAGGATAAATCTTAATCGGAGATAGCCCTGAGGAGGTGGAAGGAAGGCTGCAGGGCTTAAGTGGAGAGATTAACTTTAACTAGGAAAATGTATTCCTATTCCATTTTAACAGGAAAGAAAAGAGCAAAGGATGGGTTCTGATACAGGTGGGTTTGGGTTTGGATTTGGATTGAGTCCTCAAACGATTGAGGACTTTTCCTTTGGGTTTTGTTTTCTTTATGAAATACCGTGTGTAAAATGTCGAGGGTGAACAGCAAAGTGGTGTCGGTGTGTTACAGAGAATGGAGAAAGTTTGAAGCAGTTACAGATAATTAGAAGCTGATGAGAAAAGACAATTCGCTGGATATAATTGAGGGTCTCCTTTGCTAGGAATTTCCAGTTAGAAGCAGAAAGAATATTTGAAGATGTCCAAAAGGGGGGGAAATAATAAAAAAATCAAATGGCTTGATAAAATAAGAGTCGTGAACCATAAAATGTGTGTCTGAGATTCTGAGATTCTTCAGGCAGGGGGTGAGGTAAAGTGAAGGATGATGGAACTGGAAGAAGGTTAGGAGGGAGATAACCTACAGAGAATCAGGCTAGATCCAGGTTTGGAATTTCAGCATTCCTAACTTCACTGCCCACAGCCTTTGGAGGCTCATTGGGCAGAGAATCACGTTGAAAATAATTTTTTTTAAGTGTATATTATGTTTTTATTAAAAAGTATAAAATTTCCAGGGGCTATTTCATTTTTCAGTCATCCCACCTTTTTCTGGATATCTAAAATTCATTTAACAAGGTGAGGAGGAGAACTTTGTTCTGCTAGTAGAGGTAAAAGCTTCAAAATGTGAAGTTCTCTGGTTGAAGAAATGCGTTAGTGTGATTGAGTTTCATTGGGAAAGCAATCGGTCTTAAATTACTTAATCTTTGCCGTTTTGAAAGTGAATGAAAGAAACTATGGCTATGAACCCTTGAGGTGTTTGGAAAGGGTGTAAAAATTAAGGAACTTGTGCTTAAGGATGACTTTATGTCCTGGGGCTTCCTTTTCAGAGGAGGCTTTAATCAAAGTATTGCTGAGGATTCTTAAATTTCTAAGGGCCAAGAAAAAACATAGTAATCAATAACTATCTTATGTAAGTACACAGAGCAGTAAATGTTAATACGTACTGAAGACCTACAGAATTTAAAGCATAGGGCAAAAATGTTCTAATAATGATCCTCTGTGTTGGGGGTCCCCAAGACCACCCTCAGGTCCTGAAATTTACTGGAAGGAGTCACAAATCTCTGAAAAGCTGGTGTACTCACAGTAGCTGTTCTTAACAGCAAATTATTACAGATTAAAATTGGCAGAGGTAAAGGTGCATAGGATAGAGTCCAGGAGAAACCAGGTGCAAGCTTCGACTCCTAGTAGAGAGGGCATATTCTATACCACGGAGAAAGGATACATTCGTCTAATTTATTAATCATTGTAAAAAGATTCAATTTAGTACAATTATTAAAAAGCAAAAAATTGGGACTTTATTTTTTGAATTTTTGAAATTTATTTTTTATACAGCAGATTCTTATTATTTTATACATATTAGTGTGTATATGTCAATCCCAATCTCCCAATTCATCCCACCACCACCACCACCACCCCTGCCACTTTCCCCCCATGGTGTCTGTGTGTGTGTTCTCCACATCTGTGTCTCTATTTCTGCCCTGCAAACTGGTTCATCTGTATCGTTTTACTAGGTTCCACATATATGCGTTAATATACGACATTTGGTTTTGTCTTTTTTTTAACCTCTTTATTGGAGTATAATTGCTTTACACTGCTGTGTTAGTTTCTACTTTATAACATAGTGAATCGGCTCTACATTTACATATATCCCCATATCTCCTCCCTCTGGTGTCTCCCTCCCACCCTCCCTATCCCATCCCTCTAGGTGGTCACAAAGCACCCAGCTGATCTCTCTGTGCCCTGTGGCTGCTTCCCACTAGCTAGCTATTTTACATTTGGTAGTATATATAAGTCCATGCCACCCTCTCACTTCATCCCAGCTTACCCTTCCCCCTCCCCATGTCTTCAAGTCCATTCTCTACGTCTGCGTCTTTATTCCTGTCCTGTCCCTAGGTTCTTCAGAACCATTTTTTTTCTTTAGATTCCGTATATATGTGTTAGCATACGGTATTTGTTTTTCTCTTTCTGACTTACTTCACTCTGTATGACAGACTCTAGGTCCATCCACCTCACTACAAATAACTCAGTTTCGTTTCTTTTTATGGCTGAGTAATATTCCATCGTATATAGGTGCCACATCTTCTTTATCCATTCATCTGTCTGTGGACATTTAGATTGCTTCCATGTCCTGGCTATTGTAAATAGAGCTGCAATGAACATTGTGGTACGTGATTCTTTTTGAATTATGGTTTTCTCAGGGTATGTGCCCAGTAGTGGGATTGTGCTGGGTCGTACGGTAGTTCTATATTTAGTTTTTTAAGGAACCTCCATACTGTTCTCCATAGTGGCTGTATCAATGTACATTCCCACCAACAGTGCAAGAGGGTTCCCTTTTCTCCACACCCTCTCCAGCATTTATTGTTTGTAGATTTTTTGATGATGGCCATCTCACTGGTGTGAGGTGATACCTCATTGTAGTTTTGATTTGCATTTCTCTAATGATTAATGATGTTGAGCATTCTTCCATATGTTTGTTGGCAATCTGTGTATCTTCTTTGGAGAAATGTCTGTTTAGCTCTTCTGCCTATTTTTGGATTGGGTTGTTTGTTTTTTCGATACTGAGCTGCATGAGCTGCTTGTAAATTTTGGAGACTAATCCTTTGGCAGTTGCTTCATTTGCAAATATTTTCTCCCATTCTCAGCATTGTCTTTTCATCTTGTTTATGGTTTCCTTTGCTGTGCAAAAGCTTTGCAGTTTCATTAGGTCCCATTTCTTTATTTTTGTTTTTATTTCCATTTCTCTAGGAGGTGGGTCCAAAAGGATCTTGCTGTGATTTATGTCATAGAGTGTTCTCCCTATGTTTTCCTCTAAGAGTTTGATAGTTTCTGGCCTTACATTTAGGTCTTTAATCCATTTTGAGCTTATTTTTGTGTATGGTGTTAGGGAGTGATCTAATCTCATACTTTTACACATCCCTGTCCAGTTTTCCCAGCATCACTTATTGAAGAGGCTGTCCTTTCTCCACTGTACATTCCTGCCTCCTTTATCAACGATAAGGTGACCATATGTGTGTGGCTTTATCTCTGGGCTTTCTATCCTGTTCCATTGATCTGTATTTCTGTTTTTGTGCCAGTACCATACTGTCTGGATTACTGTAGCTTTGTAGTATAGTCTGAAGTCAGGGAGCCTGATTCCTCCAGCTCCGTTTTTCTTTCTCAAGATTGCTTTGGCTATTCGGGGTCTTTTGTGTTTCCATACAAATTTTGAAATTTTTTGTTCTAGTTCTGTGAAAAATACCTGTGATAGTTTGATAGGGATTGCATTGAATCTGTAGATTGCTTTGGGTAGTAGAGTCATTTTCACAGTGTTGATTCTTCCAATCCAAGAACATGGTATATCTCTCCATCTATTTGTATCATCTTTAATTTCTTTCATCAGTGTCTTATCATTTTCTGCATACAGGTCTTTTGTCTCCTTAGGTAGGTTTATTCCTAGATATTTTATTCTTTTTGTTGCAGTGGTAAATGGGAGTCTTTTCTTGATTTCACTTTCAGGTTTTTCATCATTTGCGTATTGGAATGCCAGAGATTTCTGTGCATTAATTTTGTATCTTGCTACTTTACCAAATTCATTGAGTAGCTCTAGTAGTTTTCTGGTAGCATCTGTAGGATTCTTTATGTATAGTATCATGTCATCTGCAAACAGTGACAGCTTTACTTCTCTTCCGATTTGGATTCCTTTTATTTCCTTTTCCTCTGATTGCTGTGGCTAAAACTTCCAAAACTATGTTGAATAATGGTGGTGAGAGTAGGCAACCTTGTCTTGTTCCTGATCCTAGTGGAAATGCTTTCAGGTTTTCACCATTGAGGACGATGTTGGCTGTGGGTTTGTCATATATGGCCTTTATTATGTTGAGGAAAGTTCCCTCTATGCCTACTTTCTGCAGTGTTTTTATCATAAATGGGTGTTGAATTTTGCATCTATTGAGATGACCGTATGGTTTTTCTCCTTCAATTTGTTAATATAGTGTATCACATTGATTGACCGGCATATATTGAAGAATCCTTGCATTCCTGTAATAAACCCCACTTGATCATGGTGTATGATCCTCTTAATGTGCTGTTGGATTCTGTTTGCTAGTATTTTGTTGAAGATTTTTGCATCTGTGTTCATCAGTGATATTGGCCTGTAGTTTTCTTTTTTTGTGACAACTTTGTTTGGTTTTGGTATCAAGGTGATGGTGGCCTCGTAGAATGAGTTTGGGAGTGTTCTTCCGTCTTCTATATTTTGGAAGAATTTGAGAAGGATAGGTGTTAGCTCTTCTCTAAATGTTTGATAGAATTCGCCTGTGAAGCCATCTGGTGCTGGGTTTTCGTTTGTTGGAAGATTTTTAATCACAGTTTCCATTTCAGTGCTTGTGATTGGTCTGCTCATATTTTCTGTTTCTTCCTGATTCAGTCTTGGCAGGTTGTGCATTTCTAAGAATTTGTCCATTTCTTCCACGTTGTCCATTTTATTGGCATAGAGTTGTTTGTAGTAATCTCTCATGATCTTTTGTATTTCTGCAGTGTCAGTTGTTACTTCTCCTTTTTTATTTCTAATTCTATTGATTTGAGTCTTCTCCCTTTTTTTCTTGATGAGTCTGGCTAATGGTTTATCAATTTTGTTTATCTTCTCAAAGAACCAGCATTTAGTTTTATTGATCTTTGCTATCGTTTCCTTCATTTCTTTTTCATTTATTTCTGATCTGATCTTTATGATTTCTTTCCTTCTGCTAACTTTGGGGGTTTTTTGTTCTTCTTTCTCTAATTGCTTTAGATGCAAGGTTAGGTTGTTTATTTGAGATGTTTCCTGTTTCGTAAGGTAGGATTGTATTGCTATAAACTTCCCACTTAGAACTGCTTTTGCTGCATCCCATAGGTTTTGGGTCGTTGTGTCTCCATTGTCATTTGTTTCTAGGTATTTTTTGATTTCCTCTTTGATTTCTTCAGTGATCTCTTCGTTATTAAGTAGTGTATTGTTTAGCCTCCATGTGTTTGTATTTTTTACAGCTCTTTTCCTGTAATTGATATCTAGTCTCATAGCGTTGTGGTCGGAAAAGATACCTGATACAATTTCCCTTTTCTTAAATTTACCAAGGCTGATTTGTGACCCAAGATATGATCTATTCTGGAGAATGTTCCATGAGCACTTGAGAAAAATGTGTATTGTTGTTTTTGGATGGAATATCCTATAAATATCAATTAAGTCCATCTTGTTTAATGTATCATTTAAAGCTTGTGTTTCCTTATTTATTTTCATTTTGGATGATCTGTCCATTGGTGAGAGTGGGGTGTTAAAGTCCCCTACTATGAATGTGTTACTGTCGATTTCCCCTTTTATGGTTGTTAGTATTTGCCTTATGTATTGAGGTGCTCCTATGTTGGGTGCATAAATATTTACAATTGTTTTCTCTTCTTCTTAGATCGATTCCTTGATGATTATGTAGTGTCCTTCTTTGTCTCTTGTAATAGTCTTTGTTTTAAAGTCTGTTTTGTCTGATATGAGAATTGCTACTTCAGCTTTCTTTTGGTTTACATTTGCATGGAATATCTTTTTCCATCCCCTCACTTTCAGTCTGTATGTGTCTCTAGGTCTGAAGTTGGTCTCTTGTAGACAGCATATACACGGGTCTTGTTTTTGTATCCATTCAGCCAGTCTGTGTCTTTTGGTGGGAGCATTTAATACATTTACATTTAAGGTAATTATCGATATGTATGTTCCTATTCCCATTTTCTTAATTGTTTTGGGTTTGTTATTGTACGTCTTTTCCTTCTCTTGTGTTTCTTGCCTAGAGAAGTTCCTTTAGCATTTGTTGTAAAGTTGGTTTGGTGGTGCTGAACTCTCTCAGCTTTTGCTTGTCTGTAAAGGTTTTAATTTCTCCATCAAATCTGAATGAGATCCTTGCTGGGTAGAGTAATCTTGGTTGTAGGTTTTTCCTCTTCATCACTTTAAATATGTCTGCCACTCCCTTCTGGCTTGCAGAGTTTCTGCTGAAAGATCAGCTGTTAACCTTATGGGGATTCCCTTGTGTGTTATTTGTTGTTTTTCCCCTTTCTGCTTTTAATATGATTTCTTTGTGTTTAATTTTTGACAGTTTGATTAATATGTGTCTTGGTGTGTTTCTCCTTTGGTATATACTGTGTGGGACTCTCTGTGCTTTCTGGACTTGATTAACTATTTCATTTCCCATATTACGGAAGTTTTCAACTATAATCTCTTCAGATATTTTCTCAGTCCCTTTCTTTTTCTCTTCTGCTTCTGGAACCCCTATAA
Organism: Mesoplodon mirus; assembly: GCF_964341445.2. Classification (NCBI taxonomy): domain Eukaryota; kingdom Metazoa; phylum Chordata; class Mammalia; order Artiodactyla; family Ziphiidae; genus Mesoplodon; species Mesoplodon mirus. Next base: position 19,465,371 of record NC_138982.1, on the reverse strand, counting down.
TTTGAATGTTGGTGCGTTTAATGTTGTCCCAGATGTCTCTGAGACTGTCCTCAGTTCTTTTCATTCTTTTTTCTTTATTCAGCTCTGCAGTAGTTATTTCCACTATTTTATCTTCCAGGTCACTTATCCGTTCTTCTGCCTCAGTTATTCTGCTATTGATCCCTTCTAGAGTATTTTTAATTTCATTTATTGTGTTGTTCATCGTTGCTTGTTTCGTCTTTAGTTCTTCTGGGTCCTTGTTAAATCTTTCTTGCATTTTTCTCTAATGTATTTCCAAGATTTTGGGTCCTCTTTACTATCATTATTCTGAATTCTTTTTCAGGTAGACTGCCTATTTCCTCTTCATTCGTTAGGTCTGGTGGGTTTTTATCTTGCTCCTTCATCTGCTGTGTGTTTTTCTGTCTTCTCATTTTGCTTATGTTACTGTGTTTGGGGTCTCCTTTTTGCAGGCTGCAGGTTCGTAGTTCCCGTTGTTTTTGGTGTCTGTCCCCAGTGGCTAAAGTTGGTTCAGTGAGTCGTGTAGGCTTCCTGTTGGAGGGGACTAGTGCCTGTGTTCTCGTGGATGAGGCTGGATCTTGTCTTTCTGGTGGACAGGTCCACGTCTGGTGGTGTGTTCTGGGGTGTCTGTGGCCTTATTATCATTTTAGGCAGCCTCTCTGCTAATGGGTGGGGTTGTGTTCCTGTCTTGCTAGTTGTTTGGCATAGGGTGTCCAGCACTGTAGCTTGCTGGTTGTTGAGTGGAGCTGGGTGCTGGTGTTGAGATGGAGATCTTTGCCGTTTGATATTACGTGGAGCTGGGAGGTCCCTTGTGGACCAGTGTCCTGAAGTTGGCTCTCCCACCTCAGAGGCACAGCCCTGACTCCTGGCTGCAGCACCAAGAGCCTTTCATCCACATGACTCAGAATAAAAGGGAGAGAAAGTAGAAAGAAAGAAAAAACGAGGATAAAAGAAAATAAAGTACAATAAAATAAAGTTATTAAAATAAAAAAGAATTACTAAAAAAAATTTTTTTAAGGAAAAAACAAAAAAACGGACAGATAGAACCCTAGGACAAATGGTGAAAGCAAAGCTATACAGACAGAATCTCACACAGAAGCATACACATCATACACACTCACAAAACGAGGAAATGGGGAGAAAAGAATAAATCTTCCTCTCAAAGTCCACCTCCTCAGTTTGGGATGATTCGTTGTCTATTCAGGTATTCCATAGATGCAGGGTACATCAAGTTGAGTGTGGAGATTTAATCCACTGCTCCTGAGGCTGTTGGGAGAGATTTTCCTTTCTCTTCTTTGTTCGCACAGCTCCCAGGGCTCATCTTTCGCATACAGGCTTCTTGGTGGCGGCAACAGCAGCCTTAGTGTCTCATGCCCGTCTCTGGGGTCCACGCTGTTAGCTGCGGTTCGCGTCTGTCTCTGGAGCTCCTTTCAGCAGCGCTCTTAATCCCCTCTCCTCCGTGTATTCTTTTTATGTGTGTTTTACTTCTTTAAAGAGGAAAATGGTTTAACACAAAAGTCATATATGCTCATTCAAAAAGCTAGATTCATCCATTCATTTGATAGACTTCTCTGGGGTATGTACTATGTGCCAGAATTATAACTGGAAGAAATACTGCAAAAGGCATAGAATATGAAAAGCGAATAACCTTTTAAAAAATTAATAGTAGTGAAAGCAACATCCCATTGCACATGTTTTCTGTATCTGGCTTTTTTCATTCAATAACTTGGCCATCTTTCCTGTGTGGACACCTGGGGAAAAAAAATCTATGCACTCTTCTTTTTTACCTACTGTGTTTACTTATAATTTAGCTAATCATAATTTGCAATTATAGAAGGGCAGTCTTTAAAAGTTCTTATTCTTACTGTGTACAGTGTAACTCATATTTTCTCTTCCATGTATTCTATACTAAAAAAACAATCTAACTCATATTTTCTCTGGTGTCTCTTTTTAAGTAAATCTCATTCTCTGAGGTAACTGCATCGTTTGAAATATTATTTTCATGAGCACTGATCATTTTATTTATTCCCTCTGAGCTCAGCCGTCTTACTTCCCATTTTACTCCTCTTCATAATGTAAGAGATTTAAATGCTCTTAAAATGCTCATTGCAACCAAAATAGTATTTGCAGTTTTTAACTTTTGTTTTTACCAGAACACTTGGGTTTTAGTAAATTTAATTGTGAGTATCTTTTAAAATTTAAGGTAAGGAAAAGATTGTAACAATTAGTATTATGCAAGGGTAGGAAGTAAGGGAACCAAAGTTTTAATAAGTGACATAAATATGATTTCTTTGCCAGTAATAGTCAAGCTAATTTTATAGACATATAGTAGAAAAGGGTCTAGAGAGCAAGTGTGGGGTGACTTTAACTTTCTTTTATATATGTTTGTTGAACACGTTACTTTGCCTTTATTTTTTCAGTCGTCAAATAATTTTGCACATGCTTTCTCAAGCTGATGAGGATGCTTTTTCTTTGCACAAAATAGAGAGCTGTGGTACATATGGATGAACGTCGAGAAGAACAAATTGTGCAGCTTCTACATTCTGTGCAAGCTAAGAATGATAAAGATTCAGAAGCACAAATATCCTGGTTTGCTCCTGAAGACCATGGGTAAAACAAAAAGTATTCTTTTAAAAATGAACAAAGAGTGACACTTCTTTCAGAGCACTGGCCGGAAAAAAAAGATAATAAAAATAACATCTTTAGACTCTTCTATAAGTGAAATTTAGCCTCAAAGTAATCTTTTCTCTTATGTAGATTGAGCAAATTTAGTGAAATATTTTAAAATTTAGGTGGCATATTTATTCTCACAGGAGATCTAAATGGTAGGAATTGTCTATATAGGATGTTGATGAAGTTATTACTTAGTTCTTCCTACCCATCATCTTTGTATATCCGGAATTTTCTTGTGGAGGAGATCTGTAAGAAGTTAAATTGCTGCTGTTTTAGGAAAATCATAGGAACTGTATCATCAGGGGCAAATTAGGAGTAGTTTCTCTGGGACTGTGTAATGTAGCATCCCATTTATAGCTCAGAAGGGGTGGCAGGAAAATGAAGTTGTGAAATAAAACATGGCTCAGAAAACCTGATAAAGAGAAACACTGTGAGTCTTTGCAATGGAGGAATGACTATTGGGTGGATTTTTATTTTTTTAACTACCACAAGGAATAACCTATCTGGCAGTGTCTTATTTGTAGGGCGGGGAAAAATTGAGTTCATTATAAGAATCTAAGTATTTTCAAATTGCTCTACTAAGAGAAAAGAATAAAGGCTTCTGATTTTGATAACTTTGAAATCATTAAACAACATATATTATTTTGTTTCAGGGCTTGAGTGGCTCTTCATTCAATGTTTATCATTTTTTTATTTTGTCAAAATAGATATGGGACTGAAGCTCCTGCTGAGAACAAACCAAACTCAGTAAAGAAAGTTGAGGATCAGGAAAAAAAATTGATAAATCAAGAAAAGAGGCCATTTAGAATCAGGGACAAATATATTGACCGCGATTCTGAATATCTCTTGCAAGAAAATGAACCAGATGTAACTTTAGACCAACAATTATTGGAAGATTTACAAAAGAAAAAAACTGACCTTCGGTATATTGAAATGCAGGTAATGGAAAGCAAGATGGGGAAAAATTTTTTACTTGTCATCTCTTCTGACACTTGATAAAAGTGTATTTATGGTTAGAGGTAGTTGCCTGATATAAATCCGTGAGATTGCTCAACAAGCCATCCTCTGGGAATTTTTTCCCCCTTACAGTGCAGAAAAGTAGTGGGAATCGAATTACACATAAGTAGCCTATCTCATCTACAATAGTTTATGTATATGGTGAAGAGAAGAAATATCTGAGAAATGGTAGTGCAAATGAAAAAAAATCACACTTAAGTTTAACATTTCTAGGCCATTTTAATGAGATGTCATGAGAGACAAGGGTGGTTAGAATTGTAAAGTTTCTTCTTTTAGAACATCTAATCCAACTCTTTCGTTTTACAGATGTTAAAATTAAATTCCTCAAAAGTTATATGATGTGCTTATGTTCACCAACACTTTAAAGACAGAGGTGTCTTTAAATTCTGAAATTCTCCTGAGTTTTTCCAGTATTTTCTTTTCCTGCTAGGCAAGATAATTTAAGGTCCCTTACTGTTAAAACATAAAATTGAATGCTTTATGGATATTCTAGAAAGAGATGTAATAAAATGTTCAATTTTTTTTTTTTTTTTGCGGTACGCGGGCCTCTCACTGCTGTGGCCTCTCCCGCCGCGGAGCACAGGCTCCGGACGCGCAGGCTCAGCGGCCATGGCTCACGGGCCCAGCTGCTCCGCGGCATGTGGGATCTTCCCGGACCGGGGCATGAACCCGCATCCCCTGCACCAGCAGGCAGACTCCCAACCACTGCGCCACCAGGGAAGCCCTCACTTTTTTTTTTTAAGAGAAAATACTGAGGGAATTCTGAGGCTATGTCCTTAATATGCAAATATGTACTGCCTTTTTTTTTTTTTTTTTTTTTTTTTTTTTGCGGTACGCGGGCCTCTCACTGTTGTGGCCTTTCCCGTTGTGGAGCACAGGCCCCGGACACGCAGCCTCCGCGGCCATGGCTCATGGGCCCAGCCGCTCCGCGGCATGTGGGATCTTCCCGGACCGGGGCACGAACCCGTGTCCCCTACATCAGCAGGCGGACTCTCAACCATTGCGCTACCAGGGAAGCCCTGTACTGCCATTTTTGAGAAAGGCAGATTATCACATCCTCTGTAGGAAAGAAAGGATCTATTGACTGTCACTGCAGGTTGGATATCCTCATTAGAACAGATCAGCTGAGGTTATCCAGGACCAAATTGTGTAGCTCTTTGATGCCTTTTGAGTGAAAATATGATTTGGGGACAGGAGATTTCAAGATGTATTAATTCAGAATATTTTAGTTGTCTTATAGCCTTAGGAACAAGAAGAGTTAGCTACTGTCTCTGTTTGCTTTGTATGGAAGACAGAACTCAAATATTATTGAAGATGAGTAATTGATCTAGTTCAGAGAAAGTTAGAAGAAATGTGCAAAACAAAAACAGCTGGTGGTCTTCCTTTTGGTCAGGCACTGTTGTAAAAGCTTCACATGTACTACATTATTTGAACCTCTCAACAGCCCTGTACAAGAGATTACGCATGTCTGTTACAGAGGAGGAAAAAGAATCTTAGGTTAAGTGACCTATGTATGGTTGTACAGCTCGTAACAAAACCAAGTCTAAAATTTAGGTGTGTTTAAGAGCTCAACATTTTAATCCTTGGTAATAGGCCATATTTTTCTTTCAGTTATAAATTTTTTTAAACATTATTTTTCCACTTTCTAGATGCCTGTTATTCTGCTGTGTTTTCCAAAGACTAAATAAGACATTCCCTGTCCTCAGACAGCTTATAATCTCATTGCTAAGTTCATTAGTTCTTTTTTATAAAAATTCTTTTTTTTTTAAGTCTTGACACCTTCACATAAGCTGTGAGGTAATACTTTTGCACTCTTAACATATATATCTATGATATATTCTATTTACCAGGTTTATAATTTGATTACATTTCTTTTGTAAAAAAATTAAAAACTTTTTTTTTTAATTTCAGCATTTCAGGGAAAAGCTGCCTTCATATGGAATGCAAAAGGTAAAATGAATATACACTATTTAATTTGATTTACAAAATGTTTAAATACATTTTTTTAAAGCTCTATATCAAGAAGAAATATAAATTAATGAACCTTTCCCTAAAGGATATTCTTCGAAGTTCATTTTATTCCTTTGAATTGTTGAAGGACTTAAAAAAAAGACCCAGTTCTGAAACAATTTTTCTGAAGTTTTCTCATATTTATATGTCCATGAGTTTAAAAATAGAATTTTCACTTGTAAGTTGCTTTGGATAAATAACCCTTGCTCTTAATTTGAGATCAAATATTTTAATTAAAATTGGGGCACTGCTGAAAATACAGTGCTTTAATTAACTTATTATGTTTCCTCATACAATCACCCTATGTAGAATAATATAGTCTCCTATCCTTCTCTGACTTCTCAACCTTCCTTTATTTTTCTTTCCTTTTTATAGCACTTACTACCACCTGACATGTGTATCTTCCCCTCCTAGCAGTGTAAGTTATTGAGGCCAGAGTCTGTTTTGTTCACTATGTACCTCTTGACTCAGAACAGTGCCTAACATTCTATAGACCCCCAGTAAATATTTGTTGAATGAATGAATCACATTCTACTTCTCAGCACTTGCCACCTGTAATTTCAGTGTTCAAACTTGGAACTTGTTCTGATATATATGAGGTGGTAGAATAGATAAGAAATTTTTAAGCGGTGGGTTTTCATGTTAGATTGTTTCATAGATAAAGATACCTCATGACACCCCTTTGAAGTAGTGGGATGGTTTTGCTAGTATGGTGAATATTACTTTAAAAATACTCGTGTTTATCTAAACCTTCTAAGAAAGAAGATCTTTCCCAAGTAAGCAGTTTTCCAGATATCTGAATTTTAGTCATTTGATTTAGGTATTTAAAACTTGTCTTTATTTTAATTATTTGAAAGGGAATCATCTTAAATTATACTCTTCCTTGTTCTTGAAAACAGTATACAAAACTTGTCCTGCAGAACAAAGCCATATTTATGATTTATGATATAAATCCTTAATGTTCCTAGTAATTTTTTAGGTATCAGGGGATTTGCCTTTTACTCAGGAGCCCCACATGTCACCATTCTTCTTAATTTATGTTAATTCTTATGTATGGATTTATAACCTGTCTCTTCTTGTTCTTGTCAGTGTGTTTTTCATTAACAGAGCCATGGCCCTCTTCTTTTTATAATTTGGTGCTTCTTATCTCTTGAAAGCTAGTAGATCCAGATATCCAAACTGCCAGCATTGCATATAACAGAATTTTTAAAGTATTAATATGCTTGTTAAAAACAGTTACCTTCAGTTCAGTAGGATTTTGGTAACTATCTTTTCAGACTTAGTCAACATGTGATGTCCTTCACTTATTTTCCCTTTTGAAATAGGAATTGATAAATATGATCGATAACCATCAGGTAACAGTAGTAAGTGGTGAAACTGGTTGTGGAAAAACCACTCAAGTTACTCAGTTCATTTTGGATAACTACATTGAAAGAGGAAAAGGATCTGCATGCAGGATAGTTTGTACTCAGCCAAGAAGAATTAGTGCCATTTCAGTAAGTAATCTCTCACTTTTTAAAATTCCCCACTTTGTTCTCCGTTCTCCTATGTAGTCCTGTTAGAAGTTACTGATTCTGAAGGTTGGGGTGATTTTTTATTAGGTTTAAGATATGTTGCTATAAAAGCAAAATTTGGTTAACAAGTATTTGGCAGTAAAGCCCCCAAAATTGACCTCTCTCTGTTAGTGATAATAGATGTTTAGGAGTTGAAGATAAATTAAAAATCCAGACAATTTTCAGTATAAAACTAAAAGAACAAAAAATTGATAATGTTTATAGAATTGATTAGGAGCCTCAAATAATCTGCATCATTAGATGCTTTACATTTTACTCCTTGATTCATTCAATACTGTTTTCGGCTCTCTCTGATTGTTTTTTTCAGTATATAAGTACACTGAGTGGTGGTAGCTGTATTTCTGACTTTTTAATGCAAGTCAGTAAGAGGGAATTTATCATAAAAAAAATAAGGCATTGTTTCAGGTTTATCATGAAGCAGGTATAAGTACATGTTTATTACAAATAACATTTTTTGTTTGTGTTTAGTTAGATGACCTAGTTAAATATATGAGTTATATGTTCTTTAAAAATGTTTGGGGCTTCTTACAACATTCAGTGTGTATAGTACATTTATTTCAGTGTTATGTAATTCTGTGTGTAAATTTAAATTATGAAGATTTATGGTTGTATTTGGTTTTATGATAGTACTATTTATTACATCTCTAAGTCATTCAATACAGAATCTGGTCAGGAACTGCATTACCAATTACAGCATTGTTTTGTAGGAGCTACTATATATTTTTTAAACTATGGTTTCTAAGAGATACTATTTAAAAAAAAGTAAAGCAGCAGTCTTTATGGGAGGACGATATTCCTAGAAATGGCATACGTTCATAGAATGGTGAAAAATAAGCCATTTTTGTCATAACACTGTTATATAGCCTGACTTAAGTTAAAAATCTAATCTTACCATTTTCACTAATATATGACTATATATTGACAGTAAGGAGAAATGCAAATTAGGTTATTTCTTTGCTTATTTTTCTAAGATCTGTTGGTATTTGAATGGGCAGTTTAATCAGTAGTAGAAAGTGAAGTAATGGTCCAAGTCAGTTTATATGGGATAGAATGATTGAAAACTTTTCCTTCTGAAGTATTTCTTAAAAACTAATCATGTCATTTTCTATTTCTAACCTCATAAATCACTGTTCTGTCACTAGATGACTTGGTTACTTTTAGCTATACAAATCAGTGTTGGATTATAAGATTTCATCTGTCTAGAGCTTATCTTTGGCAGTCATAACTTTAAGAACATAACCAAGAACTAGAAATTAAGCTTACCAATCTCTATGAAAAAGAAGCAAATGAAAAAAAGTATCAACGTATGTTTACCCTCAAATTATATACAAGTTTTACAAGTTTAGATTATGATTTCCAACTTTTTAAAAAAAAGACAAAGGTAGAGAGGATTTATAGAAAGTCACTTTGAAAATAGTTATGAGGGAGAATTTCAGAGGAAATGAGAAGTAAACATAAGAAGCAGGTAGTCTTCAGCTCTTAAGGGACACAGTTTTAGATACCTCAGATTTTAATGTTTCTATTTTTTTAATTCTGAAAATCTAATGGATAGTGTTTCAGCAACCAGATTTTCATAGGCATTCACGATATTTACTCTAAAGGAAATGTTTTCTTTGTAACTGTACTTTATTTTAATTAAAGGTTGCAGAGAGAGTGGCTGCAGAAAGGGCAGAATCTTGTGGCAATGGTAATAGTACCGGATACCAAATTCGTCTCCAGAGGTAAAGAATGTTCACTTGTTTACAGGTAGATTTTACTGTAACTTTGGAGTTAGAGATTCAAAAGAAAGATCTTTCCCCTATTTTTATGCTGATTATTGCTATTAGAATTAACATTTCAAGTAACTGCAACATGTGAGGCTTGCAACCCACAAAATCATTTTTTTAACCCAAATTCAGATTTGGATTGCCATTTTAAGGTGTCTTTTACATTATGGAATGATTAGAGAAATAACATTTTTCCTGGGTATATGTTAGTAGACCATCACTCACCCTGAAAAGGAGTTGACCTCCTGTATATTTTGATACCACCATGCAGCCACTGACTGACTGAATTTAGTTTTGTGTCTTTAACCCCCTATCCCATTCCACTGTATTTCTTTAATCCTTCTCTGCAGGTCAAGATTCCATTTACCTTTTTAAATGAATTGATTTTCTAATCACTGAACAGAAGTTTAGTTCCCTAAATATTTGGTCTTTTTCTGAATGGTAGCACTTTTGCTTTTAAAAAGAAATCATGAACATTGTATCATAACAGAAATAATGTGTAATGAACTTGAAGCTAGTATGTCTCATTACTGTATCGTTGTAAGGCTTCCAGTAACTAAAATTTAAGTATGAAGTTTTTCATTAAAACTGAAAACATTTTTTAAATTGAAGATATTCTTTTAAACTTTTGTGGTACTTAAGTAATTTATTAGTAAAGAAAACCAAGAATTAACTCATGTCTTTCATTCACAGTCGGTTGCCAAGGAAACAGGGTTCTATCTTATATTGTACGACAGGAATTATCCTTCAGTGGCTTCAGTCAGACCCGTGAGTATGTTTCAACTCAGGACATTTAGTTAAATGTTATCAGAAGACGTAATTATTAAATTGGATTTTATTAATTTATGTAAAAGTAAAATGGTTCTGTTTTTCAATTTTGTGCTGAGTAACGAACTTTACACTTCTGCTTTAGGCATTTGTCCAGTGTTAGTCATATCGTGCTTGATGAAATCCATGAGAGAAATCTACAGTCAGATGTTTTAATGAGTGTTGTTAAAGATCTTCTCAATTATCGACCCGACCTGAAAATAGTTTTGATGAGTGCAACACTGAATGCTGAGAAATTTTCAGAATATTTTGGTGAGTAAAATTTATGGTTGTTACTTTAGAAAGTTATCACAAAGCCATTGAATTTAGAAACAATTTTTTAAAGAAAACTAATACAGTGCTAGGTACAGAGTAGTCAAAATAAATGTTTAGCAGTTCATTTTATTTGAATATTCATCTACCCTCTAGTCTCACAGAGAATTGGCCTGTTTTTAAAAAATGTGGCATCATCTCTGTTCTTATAGTGAAGACATGTAGCCTTTTGGTGCTTCCACCAGATAATTAAGGTGACATCAATGAAGTCAAACCACAGATTTGAATAATTTTATAAACTTTTTTTGTGATTCTTCTGTGTCTTTTATGTAATATCACAGTGGTTGCTAGTTATTACTGTTATTAGCAAACTGCCACAGGGCGGCAGTTTGCTAATAGTAATAACTAGCAACCACTGTGGAATACCTTCACTGTGCCAAGTAGTGTATTTGGCATGTCTTCATCAGTCTTCATAATACCTTGTGAAGTAGGTGCTATTCTTATTTTTACAGATGAGGAAACAACCTCAGAGTAATTAAGTAGCTTACCCAAGGTTACATAATTAACAGAGAGTCAAGATGATTTGAAACTAAATTTGAGGGAATTCCCTGGCAGTCCAGCCGTTAGGACTCAGTGCTTTCACTTCTGGGGCCCGGGTTCAGGCCCTGGTCAGGGCACTAAGATCCCACAAGCTGCACAGAGTGGCCAAAATATAAAAAAAGAAACTAAATTTGACTAGCTGCAGAGTACATTCTTTTAAAATTATGCCTCACTGTCTCTCCTGCTTAAATTGTTGGGGCAAGGAGGAGAAAAGGGAATTAAAATGGAATAGAACTGTATTTAATGTCTTTGTATTCAGCCCAGTTGACCCTCAAAGCCTTGTGAGATTAGTTGAGCATATTATACTTTGTCTTTGTCTCTGTCTCAGTGCTTTTTGATGAGAAATCCAGAACTAACTTTGAGTAAACTTACGCAAGTCTGGTGCCACCTCAGATACTTTGATCTGTGTCTACAGTGTTGGCCTTTGTTTACAGTGTATATGGTTTATTTTGTTCGATACAAAAAACCTAAATAGCATTTAAATAACAATACTAAGAGACTTATTTTTTAACTAATGATTCTAAAATAGTAAGCAACAGTTTAATATTTGGTTAGGTCTTGCTTTAACTACGTTTCTTCTTTCCATAATTCTGGATACCACGGGTTATGTTTCTTGTGTAAATTTCACTAAAACTTAGGTTCTGATGACACCATCTTGGCTAATGATGAAGAGAAATAGACTTAATAGGTCTTGAATCCAACTTAAATACTCTATTTTTTTTGGTATTCTGGGTTACTTTGTAGAACTGTGAGATTTGTGTACAGTTTGGTAACAGTAAATTGGTACTGAGTGAACACTAGACTGCTGGTTTTATTAAATTAGATATGGAAAAATAAGGTAGAGCTGTAAAAGTGTCAGGACCATTTTCTGAAGTTAAAACTAATGGAGTCATTGTCCTATTTACAGTCTGTTGAGTTGTTTTTTTTTGTTTTGTTTTGTTTTTGGAACATTCAAGTACAGATTTATGTTTTATCTACCATGATAGGTAACTGTCCAATGATACATATACCTGGTTTTACTTTTCCGGTTGTGGAGTATCTTTTGGAAGATATAATTGAAAAAATAAGGTAAGTAAATATTAGGAACTAAAAGAGATTAAAAGTACTAACATGTCACCATTTTGTCAAACTTTAGTCTCAGAAACTCACCCTTAGAACTGTTTCAAACTCATCTCTAAAACATTGTTTTTCCTTAAATCAGGGATTCCCAAACTTGTTTGCACATTAAAATGACCTGGAGCTTTTTAAAACCCACATTCACACTTCATACCTTAATTATATTACAGAGTCTGGGCTGGTAGCCAAGCATCAGTGTTGTTTAAGGACCCCTGGCCAGTAAAGTTTGGGAACCTCTGTCTTTAGCACTGAACCTCTCTTCTGGTTCTCCTACCTGGTATTCATTCTCTTTTGCTGGCTTCTATTCCCCATCCTTTAAATATGATTTCCCCCTGGAGTTCTTACTTATACTTTTCTCAGCCTTTTATGATTTCACTGTTAAATCTTTTTTCCATGACCGTAGTTCCAAATTTTCAGAACTATTTTCCAGTAGCTTGCAGAACTAGAGCTTCAGAACTGAAGCTGTTCCTGAATTCTAAACTTGTTATCTAACTCTATACTCAACAGCATTGCAGTACCACAGATTTCTTGAACCCCACATTTTTCAAACAAAAATCATGATCTTATATTTGATTCCCACCATGCTTCCACCAAAAAATTAAAGCAGTCTGTGTTGTTTAGTATGCCTTATTATAATGGTTACTCCTGTTATCCTCCACCCAGTTGTCTAAGCTGTAAGTCAGAAGAGCTGGTGTTTATCAGGCAGTTATGTACCAGGAGATGTTAACTGCTTTACATGCTCAGTAACCAAACTACTCTAAGTTATTCTATATGCCATCCCACTCTCCCGCCTCAAAAACCCTGAGAGCTTTCTCCTGAACATACCTTCTCATTTTTATTTCTTCTACTTAAGGTCCTTCTTATCTCTCCTGTGTTAATATAATTCCTCTCTTGGCACTGTGGTCTTCACTCTTACAGCTGCTGCCATCTATTTTCCAAAGAAAGCTGGTCATGTGAGCTTTCTCCCCCAGGGCACGCCCCTTGAGATTTCTTTTTGAAAACTGATTGAGGAACCTTTATTGGTGTGTCATGGCCTGTAGCAGAGCAACCTCAGCTGGTAGGCCCAAGTTATTGATCCCCTGGTCAATTAGCTGCTAGCAGGCTTCTCGAGTAGCCATACAAAATTATGTTAGTATTCCTTGATGAGAAAGGGCTGGGAGAGCACAGCCCCATAGGATCAGGTTCCAGTTCCTTAGCCTGTCATGCCAAGGCTCTTTTACAGTCTGGCCCTGTCCTCTCTTTCTAGCCTCATGCATCGCATGGTCTGCCCATGCTAAATGCACTATTCTGTAGTCTGCCAGCTTGTGCCCTTTCTTTCATGACTTTATGCTTTGTTACGTGCTATTTCCTCCTTTTAGAGCTACGTTTGCCACCTTCTTCATCTTTTAATCTATAAACTGTTATGTAAGAACAAATCCCAGCTTCATTGCCCATTAAGCCTTCTCTGATACCTCTCACAGAGTGAGTTACCTTCTCAACAAGACTCCCAGAGCACTTCTGTCATATCTCTTGTAACACTTATTGCCATGTAATGTATCTTTTTATATTTACCTCTTGCACTAGATTTCAAATTTTCAGTGTCGAGGATTTTGTCCTGTTCATCTTTGTGACTAGTGCATAGCATAGTGCCTGGCCGGTAGTAAACATCTGAGAAATATATGGACAGATGTAGAAACATTTGTGCTGAGATTTTTTTTCAAGACTCCACAGCTTACTTGTTAAAGGAGAAAATGAGGAAGTGATAGTGGGAAGGTGAGAACAAAGATCCTGCTGCATATTTCACATGGAGAAAAGTCAGCTTTTGAGTGGACTTATTGAACATACTTTTTAAACTTTATGGCTTGCACTGTGCACTAAGATCTGAGCATAAAACAAGTGAAAGGCTCGTTACACACCCTCAGAACTTTTATCTAGATAGGGAGACATACAAGCTATTACTCTAAGGTGTGATTGACCTGTTCTGGAGAAGTGAGAGTACATTGGAAATGAGTTTATAAAGCAGGGATAGGCTGGACAAGTCAGGAAAGTAGTGAAATCAGTGTAGCAAAGAGGGAAGTGTGTATGTCAGGGAGGAACATATAAAAGTGAAAGTGTATGTTGGTCTTCCATGCTCTGGTTTTATCATCAATGCTTATAAATTTTTATGCTCTCCCTCCTCAATTCCACTTTCTGCCATGTGTCCCATTTCCTACCATAGCACATTTACCAGTTGTTTTCTAAGATAATAATAGGCAACAGCTTGACAATAAAAACAAAGTTCCAGGGATCAGTAATCTAAAATTACATAAAGATGGATTGCTTTCTTAAGGTCCCCATAAGGCAGGGAGTACAAGGAATTGTAGCTAAGGGGAGTCTCTTGAAGCAAAAGGATGGTATCTGTGCACTTGTCATTCTTTAGCCAGCCTAAGAGGGGAGGTGAAGTAGGGTGGTCATTGAATAGAAGTTTTCAGCAGAGGCCCCCAGCTGTTCCTTTCCCAGAAGAAGAGCTGCACTACAGGGAAGTAGGGAAGAAAGTAGGTGAGGTGTTATGGAGGGTTGTGATTGGGTTCTTGGGGAGGGGGGTTAAAGGTTACCTCTGTTTTTGGAATTGCTGGGAAGGGAGCCAACTCTGGGTCCATCCTGCTGACTAGACTAATCTCTGTCTCAGGTTGCCCTACCTCACGTTGGTGCCTCTATATGTATCGAAGACTTAGGGGAATCCTGGGTCACAGGTACTGAATAGGGAAGGGGATTGATTAATACTTTTGGGGTGTCTGCTGTGTGTCAGGCACTGTGCTTTATCACTTTTTTTTTAAATTCTCATATAATACTGTTAAAAGAGTATTAATCTCTCAAAGAAGGAAACTAAAGACCAGAGGTTTATACCTTGCCCAAGGTCACACAGCTAGTCAATGGCAGAGCAAGGACATCAGTCCCATTCTGTCTGACTCACGAAGCCCATGCTCCAAATCCCCCATTCCATCTAGATGCTCTCCTCCAGGTGAACTCTGAGGTGCTTTGGGGTTAAAGTGTAGGTTCATTTTTCTTTGTCCCTCTCTACTCCCATGCCTCTGAGAACCCACTTATGGTAGGTGACATTCTTGGGCAGATATGCCCTCTGTTTTTAGCAGTCACTGCAGCATGGTGGAGTCAAAGCATAGCACTGGACTGACACGTAAGAGATTTGAATGCTGATTCTCGCTCTGCTATTAGCTATGTCTGTGAGACTGAGCAGAACTAAGTAGTTCTCAATACTGTAGATCTCCATACTGTCTGAATCTCCTGGGGCACTAATTAAAATTCCTGGATTAGCAGACTCCAGCCAGACCTACTGAATCCAAATCACAATATAGGATTTAGGAGTCTGTTTTACAAACTCCCCAGGGGATTCTTATGTGCACTCAGGTTTGGAAACCTCCTGTATTCAAAATCTGAGTCTTCTAGGCAATCATTAACTTATTTTAGACTTACATTAATGTTAACTTTTGATTTAAAAGCAAATTCAAACTTAAAGATGGAAGTTACTCTAGTTATTTTTAAATTTTTATTGCTGAAGATGATCTAGAGGTTTATATACTTTGATAGAGAAGAATGATTTTTATCTAAAATGTCATTTTATATGTTAATACTTGGCAATAAATTTATGTTTAGCATTCACTAGAAAGGATAGTGAAGATGTTCTTTAAAGTCTCTTTTTAAAATCCTAAATGTAAAAAAGTCAGAGATATTGAATATTAGCTAAAACCAGAGTTTCAAAAAAGTGAAGCTATTTAAGAATGTTTTTATTTTAGATATGTTCCAGAACAAAAAGAACACAGATCCCAGTTTAAGAGGGGTTTCATGCAAGGGCATGTAAATAGACAAGAAAAAGAAGAAAAAGAAGCAATCTATAAAGAACGCTGGCCAGGTTATGTAAGGGAATTGAGAAAAAGGTAAGTAAGTCTGTTTTGTTTGAAAGTGAACACGGTGGCTAAATGACTAAAACAGAAAGCAGGATTGTCTTGATTTTGTACACATTTAAGGATAGCATTGCAAGTCTCATATTCTAGCTGAATACTCTACTGATTTGACTTGTAAACGCTATCATAATCCCAGTAATTCTTTCCTATTTATTGATTATGTTTTCCCATTTTCAGATTGAGTTAATTATAAGATTTTATAGCAAGTTAAACTTCAGGAAACTATCAAGTATTTCATGGCTTTCTATTTGACTTTGATAGGTATTCTCCAAGCACTATAGATGTTTTAGGAATGATGGATGATGATAAAGTTGATCTGAATTTGATTGCTGCCCTTATTCGATACATTGTTTTGGAAGAAGAGGTTAGTTTTGTTTTTAAGTTTCAAAATTGAAATATAATTTCAATTTTATTTTTGTATCAAGCCCATAAAAAAAGAAAATTTTCTTAAATGCTTTAAAAAAAAAATAACCTATGGAAGAAATGGCTTTTGACACCAGAAATAGGAATTTCAGAATACCAAAAGATTTAGGCATTTAACCTGTTTGAAGAAAAGATTAAACAAATGAAATGTCTGGATTATAAATCCTATTTTTAAAAAGTGAACTTATATTCTTTAGTTATAATTAGTAACTAAAGTTATCTTGAGCTAGTATAATTTTAATGAAGGCTTAATTGTGCACAGAATTGTACTTAGTGTATTTTTTTATGTGATCCTTTGTAATGGTTCTTTCCCCTCCATATAGGATGGTGCAATATTGGTCTTTCTACCAGGTTGGGACAATATCAGCACTTTACATGATCTCTTGATGTCACAAGTGATGTTTAAATCAGGTATTACAGAAATGCATTTTATTGTAATTCCAAGAGTGGTACTTGAATCGTATGTAGCCTGGTTATTTTCTTTCATTTGAGCTTGGTGGTCTTAGTCCAGGTTGGGTTTTTTCAAAAGTTGGATCTTACTTTTTTCTTTTTTTGTTTTTTTTCTTGGAAGTTCTGCGTCAGAGATGAAGATGGTAGGTATGTAGTGAAGTTCCTTATTTAGTATTATGGTGAGACTATTTTTCCTCTCTTCCTAAATTTGCCTAATAAAATTTGAGTTCATAAAGTTAAGATGTTGGTTTTGAAGTTTTTGCTTTTTCACTCACTCCTGCATTTAGTTGGGCAGAAAAGAAGTTTGAATTTATCCCTTAGTCCACTATATCTCAGCTGACTACACAGCAGAGTCACCCATGGCACTTCTTTAAAATGCAGATACCCACATCCCAGAATATTAGAATGTGACCTGAACATCTGAATTAAAAAAAAAAAAAAAAAAGTCCTTAGGTGATTCTGATTGTTTAGCAGCATGTTTTGAGAGGTATAACCTCTTACATCTTAGAGAAATGCATGGGAACATTCTTCTCCTGTGAAATTCAGTTAAAGCTTTTTCAGGAGTCGTCATTAACTTCAGCAAAGCAAATTCTATTTAGTATTTTATAGTTCTGAATATACTTCCTAACCTTACGCTTTTGAAGTGCTTTTGATACATTTTATTTTTACAGAACACTAAAAAATATTTCGATCTAATTTTATTGGCTAAAATATTTTTTATTCTTTGTTAAATCCCATCATGGTAATGCCCTCAAGGATTCTCTACAATTAAAATTATTTATAATTATTAATAATTTAAAATTTATTAATAATTTAAAATTATTTATAATTAGAATTATTTATTCTCTAGCCAGAAAAATATTTTTGTCTGATCACCATGATTCCTCTCTAATGAAATACTGCTTTCTCTTTTCCTTGTCATTGATAATCTTTCTCTATAGAAAAAGTATAGCCGTGATTGAACTATACAACCGAATTATTTTTTTAAACAATTGAATACTTTTTTGACTGAACCTTCCAATTTTGGCCTTTCCTTCCCCCGTCATAAACACTATTGTATGATCTACTTTTATTTTTTTTTTATTTTTATTTTTTTTTGCTGTACGCGGGCCTCTCACTGTTGTGGCCTCTCCCGTTGCGGAGCACAGGCTCCGGACGCACAGGCTCAGCGGCCATGGCTCACGGGCCCAGCCGCTCCGCGGCATATGGGATCCTCCCAGACCGGGGCACAAACCCGTATCCCCTGCATCGGCAGGCGGACTCTCAACCACTGCGCCACCAGGGAGGCCCTGATCTACTTTTAGTTTTAAAAAATACGGGTGTGTATATATTTTCCTAGAAAAATGCAGGGAAGGTCATTTTGGGGGGAGTGGGGAAAGGGTGTGACATTATACATTATTATAATTGACTTGATTAACTTTCTAATTGAATTATTCTCAAGGATGGAGGTATTAATTTATACTTCTACCACCAGCTTAATTTCTTTTAAAGGAAATCTTTCAAAAATTTAACATACCTAATCTTTAACATCATCTGATAATCATCTATAATCAGATTTTCCCATTTTTCCCCCTGAAGTGTCTTTCACAGCTAGCTTGCTCAGACTATAGAAAAAGTCAAACTGATAGATCGTTTATTCTAGTTCTAGAACATCACTCCCATCCTCCCCTTACTTTACCCATAGCGGAAAAGACTAGGTCTGCAACATTTGGGAACTGTCTGAATCTTTATGGTATCATTTCATTTGATCCTCTCTTACCTCTATTCCCTTGCAAACTGGAAGTTATATCTGAAGGCTTGATTCAATTCAAGTTAAGTATTTAGAGTTGATGTATTTCGTGTCATGTCACAGAGACAAGTAATTAAGAGCATTCTTTTTTAGCAATACCAATTGTTTGACAGCATTTTACTGCTTTTTAAGTTCAGAGGGGTCATAGAGAGTCTATGGGGGAGCACCATATCTCCTTTGAATAACAACAGTTCTTTATCTGGGGGAAATACAGCTATCTAGGGGTCATTTGGACACTTGCTGGAGATGTAAGTCAGGTTGCACTTTGCTAACTATATCTAACTGAAATTTACCCTTGCTTCCTTAACATTCCCTCTCTTTCCCATTACCGTATTACATCAAACTTTCTGTCTATTGGCTAATAATTATGAATGGGCTTGAGCAACTTCATTTTGAAAGTTAAAACTTCTTATATTCCTAACAATTATTTTTTTTAATGTGGGTCACTTTTAGAATGTATTACATTTAACCAGTGCTATTTCATTATTTTTAAGTAGGACATGGAAATTTAGTAAGTAATTTGCTTTAAAAATTTAAATATTCTTTGTATGATTAAAGTAGGATTACCCAAAGTCTACAAACATATTCATCCATATTAAGCAAAACCTTTGGTCTTCAGTTAGTGGTGGGAATGGAGTTAATGATTTTTTTTAGTATAATTTGAAAAGAGAGCTTCCAACTGTTTTAAGCATTCTTTAGGAATTTAGAATTAACAAAAAAATATTAACAAGAACATAAAAAGAATAAAGTTGGTTTGATTATCAGGTGGCTTAGCATCTGAATTCATTGTTCCATATATATATATTTTTAAATAAATTTATTTATTTATTGTCTGCATTCGGTCTTCGTGTTGCGCGTGGGCTTTCTCTAGTTGTGGAGAGCAAGGGCTACTCTTTGTTGCAGTATGTGGGCTTCTCATTGAGGTGGCTTCTCTTGTTGCAGAGCACAGGCTCTAGGTGCGCGGGCTTCAGTAGTTGTGGCTCGCAGGCTCTAGAGCGCAGGTTCAGTAGTTGTGGTGCACGGGCTTAGTTGCTCCACGGCATGTGGGGTCTTCCCAGACCAGAGCTCAAACCCCATGTCCCCTGCATTGGCAGGCGGATTCTTAACCACTGCGCCACCAGGGAAGTCCCTGTTCCATATTTTTTTGATGGAGCTTTTCTGCAAGTATTTGTCTTAAAGTTTAATTTTCTTTTTAATTTTCAGACAGGTTTCTTATTATACCTTTACATTCACTGATGCCTACAGTTAACCAGACACAGGTATGTTGTTAAATTTATCTTTCAAACTGCGGCAGGCTTTAAGGACTGCTTATTGTAGGTTTTATTTTCTTTTATTATTTAAGGCACATTTTCAAATAGTAATCCATATAAAAAAATACTTCTTTGAGAACCTCTGCAAATGAATCTTCAGGGAATGATTGCACAAAAAGTTGAATAAGAGAGGGTAATACACAAATCAAATTAGTTTTGTCAGCATTAGGGAAATGTTTAAAGATTGGTTTTACCAAGAACTTGTTTGGGTTTCCTGAATAAAAGAAAAAGGTATGTGAATACCAATAAAAATAACTCAACCTAGAAATTAATACAGCTTGATATTTGAAATTTTGATTAACAGAATTAGTACATTTGCAGGCATGAGATTTCAATAATGTATTATTATGGTTTTGGATGTTTTGGGTCTGTCAGATGTAGGGATTTCTCTAGTTAGAATGAACACTGCTTTCTCAAAGGCAAGGTGATTTTCTAGTGTTTGAAGTTCCCGGTAGAATGAGATGGATCCATTTTTCCACTCTTTGTAAGAAAATATGACATTTTTTATTGAGAGCTTTTTAATATCCTTTCTGCTGGTACCTTAGTCCTGAGTAAGGCTCAGCCAGCTGGATTAGATACAGAGTGCATACCTGAGGGAAGAGAAGAGGAAAGAAAGAGAACTTTGGATTCCAAAGATTGGACAAAATTGTATCCAGTGTGGAGGTACTGCCATCTCTGACACCTTCATCATAAATTATTTATTCCTTTGCTAGAGAATATGTGACTAGACTGGCAAACAACATTTTCTTTATTGATTATCACTTTTATAAACGAGGGGATAAGTTTATGCATTTTTTTGCTTTTCGGACAAAGTTGGAACTTGCCATCATGACATTGTAGGATTTGCTATGTGAAGGGGATTTTTTTTTTTTAATCCAGTCCAGTCAAAAAGCTAGTACACGGTAGCACAGCCAGCTGACATTCATTCTGATGATTGGGCATCTGCCTGGTTGGTTGGTGATCTTACCTTTATACTTTTGGGTAATTCATAATTCTTATCTTTAAACTTCTGTCCCTCTTCCTTAAAAGTTTGCTTATACAATAAGACGTTTATACTCTCCAGCATTTGTTAAAAAACAAAATTATCATATTTAAATATCATTAGTAATTTATATACTACTTAAATATCTATAAATTCAATTTATTTCTATATTTATCACATTTCATTTGAAATCTTGTTTGTGGTAAGGTTCTGACATCTGTGGGAGATTCAGTTTGGTTTACCAAAAGAATTCTGTGGTATTGAAGATGATGTATACCGTATAAATATATCTATCTAAATATTAGGTGCATATGTCACACAGAATTGCTAAAAATGAATAGTACCTGAAGTAATTCCTCTATTTGCAAGAATGATGTATCAGAAGTTAGTTTACTTTTGGGATTTTGATGTATTTATTCTTACAGGTATTTAAAAGAACCCCTCCTGGTGTTCGGAAAATAGTAATTGCTACCAACATTGCAGAGACTAGGTAAAAATTGTTTTAATTACCAACTACTGATGATTACATTAGTTTTGAGCCCCATAAATTATTAACATACTTTAATCTTTTTCTTCTACAAAATACTTTGTAATTTCTTAAAAGTAAAGCTATTTTAATTTAGTTATGGTAGTGAACATAGGTTTTGTGGGGTTTTTTTCAATGTATACTAATGTTCTAGCCTCTTTAGAAATAGCCTATTAAGTGGTTGTTTTAACGCTTTCCTAAAGAAGCATGGGAACTGAGGTCAGTTTTTCTGGTTGGGAGTAGAATTGTTTGGTAATTAGTTATATACAGCATTTAAAATATATTGTATTCCCTTGGAGGTGCTATTATACCAGTATGTCGCTGCAACAGATTGTTCTGTGGAAACTGATATTAAATCATGGAACTGGAGGGCTCATAAAGCTAGGTACAAAAGTCCTCAGGCAAGCTGTGAAGTTTGTCTGTAGGCAAATAAGAATTTAGCACATGATCTGTAAGATTGGCCCTATGTGCTGCCACTGAAGCTGCTGATGCTGCCTGTGATTTGGTGCTTGATCCCCCTTATGTTGGTAACTGGGAAGAGTGGTGAAAATCCTGAACTGCTAAAAATCAAACTGATTTAATAAAAAATGCTTTAGAATCCCTGTTTGTAGGCCTCTTATCAGTTAATGTATTTTTCATGTGTTTTTAACATTTTTTATATATTTATTTTCCAAACAGCATTACCATAGATGATGTGGTTTATGTAATAGACGGAGGAAAAATAAAGGAGACACACTTTGACACACAGAACAACATCAGTACAATGTCTGCTGAGTGGGTTAGTAAAGCTAATGCTAAACAAAGGAAAGGTCGAGCTGGAAGGTAAGATGGGACCTTTGAATGAAGCCTTAAAAACCAAAAAAAATTTTGTGTAGCAAAATGTGTTGGTGGCATTTAAAAATATTTAGAACAGTTAGTTACCTTTCATATTTTTTAAAACTAACTGCAGCACGTTTTTAAATGGGAAAGTTGTTTTAATCATAGCTGCTTCAGAAAAACTATCTACCAAGTTTTCTATTTTATGATATTTCTACCTCTAATTCCTCAGTCTGGTTAATTAAAATTAATATTCTTTATTCTTTTTTTTTTTTTTTTTTTCTTTTTGCGGTACGCGGGCCTCTCACTGCCGTGGCCTCTCCCGTTGCGGAGCACAGGCTCCGGACGCGCAGGCCCAGCGGCCATGGCTCACGGGCCCAGCCGCTCCGCGGCATATGGGATCCTCCCAGACCGGGGCACGAACCCGTATCCCCTGCATCAGCAGGCGGACTCTCAACCACTGTGCCACCAGGGAGGCCCAATATTCTTTATTCTTTATGTTATTAGCTATATTACTTATAATTGTGTTTCTTTTTAAAAAGCATATATTACTAATAATGATAGCTATTAATAATATTTGAATGTCAGATCATCTCATAGATACTTTATATACATTAACTTGCTTAATCCTTACCACAATGCTATGAAGTGTAGGTTATTATCTCTATTTTAAGGGTAAAGAAATTAAGGTACAAAGAAATTAAGTCATCTGTCCAAAGTCACACAGTTTTTTAAGTAGCAGAGCCAGGATTTGAAGCCAGGCAGTCTGGCTCCACAGTCTGGACTCCTCATCAGTATACTTCACAGCTGTGCTGGTTTTTCAGTCTCAGTTACCAATGAAAACACAGGGAAAATACCTTTTCCCCACTGATGTGGTGATAGCAGAAGAAAGAGAAATATCTCTGTTTTAATGGTAGGAGAAAAGATTTGCCTTTAACACAAATAATTGCACTTATTATTTGCTGTAATGCATACTTCACAGTATTTTTACACCCTTACTCATATGAGTAGTAGAATCATGTCTGGAGTTTTAGAAGAGAGTTTTTATTTTGCCTCTTACACGTAGAATAAAAAGATTCCTATTAATCTTCAAATACTGCCTTAAGTAAGGAAAGGAGAGTTGAAAGAAAATTTTACAGACCATTTTATCAGTCCTTTAAGTTGGTACTATATCTTTAAAGCTCTGACTCACTTGCTATGGTCTTTGCTGATTATCCCAGGATAACTTGACTTCCAGGTAATTTATTAGATTATGCAGTTGGTGCTGTTGAGCATAGTCATGGCTTAATTCACGAAGTGTACCTTCTAATCAGTTAACCAGGGCATACCTTGATTGGGGGGGGACCTAGCAGGATTGGAGTTTTCCCGTGCAGACCTGTCATTACTGGATACTGATTCAAAAAGTATTCACTGTGGTGAATGGGTTTTGGCACACTTTTATAAATGAATAGTAAACACACTAGGTACACTGGGCCTTGGATTTGATCCATGAAAACAGTTATGGAAATAGAGTAAGTGAAGTATTACATTTTATCTGATTCTTCATCCCCACTATCCTGGTGAAGGTTAACTGTGGAATTACAGTGGGTTTTTCTCCTAATTGAAGTATAGTTAGTTTACAGTGGTGTGTTATTTTCTGGTGTACAGCAAACTGATTCAGTTATACATATATATGTATATATACACACACTGTTTAATTCAAATGGAAAATAGTCCCTTGTGGGCTCTCTAGATATAAATTCCTTTAGCAAAGCTAATTAGATTGATAATTATGTTGAAGGCCAGAGCAAACTATATTAAATACCTGGTCCTCAGTGGAGACCCTCTTACTTTTAGTTTCTGCAGACATGTAATATACTAGATAATGGGTCTTTGTAGACTCGTGACAGAAATAGCTGAGATTTTTAGAATTCATTTATTCCTATAGGAAAAGGGTCTCCCCCTCCTTTAATAGCAAGCACCTACAGAAATACTTTATTCTGCTTGAAGATAAATGAATTCATTAACCTCTTCATATCTGTCCTTAACATTGTACAAAGAATAGTATCATTCAGGTCACTAGATGCAAACAATAACCATTTCCAACATCCCTCTGAAAACTCAATAAATAGCACATACCTAAAAGCTTTTAAAATAATATAGACAGGTTAACATAATACTGGGATTTGTTACATAAAATGCTCACAAGGCCAAAGAGATTAACCTACGTATACTGCTGTTATTGTGAATAGAAGTCTGGAATCTGTAAGATAGAAACAGGGAACCAAATTATTGGTAGGGGGAGGCAATCCTGTATCTTTTAGAACTAGGACTTAGGGTTAATGGATTTAAGCTTATTCAAAACAGGTGGGGAGAAGGAATATGTGATTAATAAAAATGAAATAATAAGTAAATTAGTTATGGTGTGGCTTGAAAGAAATACTGACTACTTCCCCTGCCTAGTCTTTTCTCTGGAGTTCTAAAAAGTCACTGATAATACACCCCCCGCCCCTTTTTTTTTAAGAGTTCAACCTGGTCATTGCTATCATCTGTATAATGGTCTTAGAGCAAGCCTTCTAGATGACTATCAACTGCCAGAAATTTTGAGAACGCCTTTGGAAGAACTTTGTTTACAAATAAAGGTAAGTTAGCTGGGAGAGTTAAGAAAGTAAATAGGGTTCTATTTTTCAGCATCTTTTATAGAGGAAAGTAGTATACTAATCTGCCAGAAAGAATTTTTACCATGCATTTGTTTTCCTCTCTGTGTTAGTACGGTTGATCCTTGAACAGTGTGGGGATTAGGGTTGTCAAAAATCCACTTGCTGCCTTTTCTGCCTCAAAAACAAAGGAATTGATAAATGACTCACCCAGGGGTGGTTAGTTGAAACAGTTCGGGTAGAATCAGGACTCAAACCCTAGTTCTTTTGATTCTACATATTGTGACCTCTAATTGAACACAAACCTTTCCCCATGCTTAGTTAATTTAAAAATCTGTAAAATAAAAATGCAAGTACTATATTTATTGAAAAAAAATCTGTGTGTAAGTGGACCCATGCAGTTCAAAAAAGGTCAACTGTAAATTATATTTTTTAAAGCTTTGATCAGATATTGACTAAACAGTTTTTAATTACATACTGCTCTGGAGCCAGACTACCTGGGTTTGAATCCCAAATCATCCTGTGGCAAGCTGGTTCTGTTATATTGGGCAAGTTATTTAAATTAACTTCATATAAAATTCTTAGAACAGTGTCTGGCACATAGTAAGTGTTCAGTAATTGTTAGCTACTGTTATTATGTCTTAAGATCCCTCATTATAGACTACTTACCATTTTTTCAGCATCTTAATGTATTTTGATAAAATTAGCCGCCTTATTTTGTAGGTAATTGGTAGTCACCTCGTTTGTTGAGATTTTAACCAGCTACTTTTCTCATTAATAGAGTTGGTGGGTGTTAGAAAGTAGTATGTTGGCCTTTAAACATGTTTTTATAGAATCACAAATATAATTTTTACTTATTCTGGTAAAATAACTAACTTGAAAATCGTGTATAGGTTTGATGCTTTATTTTGAGTCAGTGACACAGGCAGGATTAAACTGTTATGTCATTATATGATATATGTTTAATTATATTTGTCTCTCCCCAGATTTTAAGGCTGGGTGGAATTGCTTACTTTCTGAGTAGGCTAATGGATCCACCATCGAGTGAAGCAGTGTTACTTTCCATAAAACACCTGATGGAACTGGTAAGTTTGATTTTTTTTTTAAATTCTAGCTTAGAGTGTTTAAGTAAGTAAGCCAGCTAATTATAAAATTTACTTTCATTATGGCAAGGTAGGCCAATGAATGTGCAGTGCCAGATTGATTCACTCTTTGGCTATTCGGCTTGGAGTATGAAATATAAATTAGAAAGTTATAAAATGATACCTTTGTGAGTTTTCTTATACTGGGCTCTTTCCACACAAGTTTTTTCATTATAGGCCTGATTTTAAATTACATAAAATTTTGAAATCTTTCAATTACTGGTCCTCTTCATTTGTATTCTAGAAATGAATTTGGTTGCTTTATTCTACTCTTTCTGATTACCGTAATGTTTTTAGAGCTTTTGTCAAATCCAGGTAACTTAATAACAGTATGAACATTTTATAAAGGCAACTCTTCTATTTTTGAAGGAATACTAGCAGGTGGCTTTTCTCCAAAATATTCTATCCCCCTACCTATCATTTTATTCTTACAGCTTTTTTCCTTAGTTTCTTTTATGAAGTCAGTGTTTTGAGGAACTAGTTTCAGTGTCTTCGTCAAGTGACCACTTAGTTGGTAGCCATCCCTGCATGAGACCATGTTGAGAAGCGGCACAGGACTGGAGAGAATTAGTGAGTGAGTTAATACCCAAAGTGGAGAGAAAGAATAGAGCTGTGCTGTCCAGCACAGTAGCCACTAGCCACAGGTGATTGTTTAAATTTAAATTTTGAATTAAATTACAAATTCAATATCTTGGTTACACTTACACATTTTAGATGTTCAGTAGGCACATATGGCTAGTGGCTACCACATAATCAGTGCAGAAATAGACATTTCTGTCAATGCTGCAAGTTCTGTTGATTAGTACTGGGTTAGAGGATGCTGAAGATATATTTTACGTATTTCAGTTTTATTTGTGCCCATCCATGTAGATAAATTTGAGAATTTGGTCCGTGTAAAAATAAGCTCTTAATGTGAGTATTAAGTTGTTTAAATGAAAAGCACTGTAACTTATCTGACCATCTTTGTTGGAATTTGGATTAGATTTAGTGGGGCTACTGGTATTTTAGGAAGCAGTGCGGTTTTACTCCTGACCTCTCTTCCCCTCCAGACTTTTATCGAATAGAACAGCAGTAGAGAGCTACGGGGAGATGAGAGAATCAACGTATTATTTGTGGTAGAGACAGACAACCAGAGGACGGCTGGAGTCTGAAGCCAGGGTGGGATGACTTCCTCTCTCCCAACTGAATTTAAGAACCAGTCTTTACTTAGCCATTTGTAGGCAACGAAATTGTGAAAAGGCTTGGAAAATCCTGGCCAACAGTAGGGTCTGAAGCCTACATTTTGAAACAAAACTTATTGTGCAATACAGCATGCCCATCCAGGGTAAAAGAGCAAAACAAAAATGTCCAGCTTAATGGTTTATCACAAAGTGAGCACTCTTATTTTTATTCATGTCAAGAAGTTAAGAACATTTCCAGTATCCTAAAAACCAACTTCCTACCCTCGCCCAATTACTCTACTCTCAGGCTCAAAAATAACCTCTATCATGACTTTAATGGTAATCTCTTGCTTGTTTTTCTTTATGGTTTTACCATACCAGTATACATCTCTATAAAGAGCTCAGTTTAACTTGGCCTTTTGTGAACTTTACATGAACTCACACGGGATGTGGGTGTTTTTTTTTTTTTTTTTTTTTGCAGAGGGAACAGGGTTCTGGATTCTTGCACTGAAACATTGTGAGATTCATGTGCATTATTGCTTTCAGCTATAGTTCATTCATTTTCATTTCTTTGCCATATTTTATTATATGACTACTGAAAGGCATTTTTGTTATTTCCAATTTGAGGCAGTTACATATAGTGCTGGTATGACTGTTCTTCAGTATTTATTGTTTCTTGGTGCACGTGTTTAAGTATTTCTCATGGCTGTACACTTGAGTGAATTCACTGAGCCATAACGTATGTGTATGATTAACTTTGGTAGGTAATGCCCAACCATTTCCCAAAGCTGTCAGACTACTTACACTCCTACCAGTGTCAGTGGTAGGTGAGCATTCTCAGCTCTGTAGCATCACCAACCTGTAGTCTTTTTATTCTAAGCATGTTGATAGGTGTGTAGTAGTTTTGTGGCTTTAGTTTGCATTACCATGACTACTGTTGAATTGTAGGCAGCTTTTTATGCTTATTGACCATTTGGATAGTCTCATTTATAAATTATTGATGCCTGTTTTTCTGTAATGTTGTAGGAGGTCATTATATACTTTTTGTGTACTCTTGATCTGAGCCTTTTGTCAGCTGTGTATTGCACATGTCTGTATTTTTACCTTTTCACTTTTTAACAGTGGTTTGATAAACTGAAATTCCTAATTTTAATGTGGTCAAATTTATCAGTCTTTTTCTTTAATGTTACTGCTTTTTGTCCTTTAGTTTTTCTCTACCCTGGAGTCATGAGGGTATATTGTTTTAACTTTGTTTTCTTTTTCACACTTACCTGTATAATCCATCTGCAGTGGATTTGTGTGTGTAGGTGAGGTAGGAATCAAAGTTTTTTAGATATGTAGAGCAGTTGACTGAAACCATTTATAGAAAAGTTCATCCTTTTCCTCTTTGTTCTGCAGCCATAGTCATAGATCAGGTGTCTATGGATTTATTTGTCCGTTTGTAGGCTCTCCTTTATTCTATTGGTGTATATTTCTATCTTGAGCTGGTGTCACACTGCCTTAATTACAGTATTGAGTCTTACCAAACAAGAACAGGATCTGTCCCATTGATTTAGTTATTTAATCTCTTGGTGTTTCAGCGTTTTCTGTGTATTATAGAACTTTTTAAAAGATTTATATCTGGTTTGTGGTATTTTTGGATTATATTCAAACTTCAGAATTTTTCGTTTTCTTGTGAGTCTGATATACAGAAATCAGATTGGTTTTGAATGTTGACCTTGTATTCATCAACGCTGTGAAACCCACTTACTCTGATAACTATAAGTAGATTTTTGAGTACACAGTCACATCTATAAATAATTGCACTTTTATTTATTCCTTTCCAGCTGTCGTCCAGGATCCTTAGTACAATGTTGAGCAGAAGTGTTATGATAGTGTGCATTCTTACATTCTTATTCTCAAAGGAAAAGCTGTCAAAAATTCGTTGAGCATGTTTTTTGAAGATTTTTGGTAGAAACTATCAAATTAAGGAAGATTCTGTTCTTAGTTTTCTAAGAGATTTTTATCATGCATGGATAATGGATTTTATCAAATACCTTTTCTGCCTCTAATGAGATTATACAATTATGCTGTTTTTTATGTTAAATTTGTAATATATTGAATTACATTGATTTTTCAATTGTTAAACCAACTTTCATTCCAGAAACAAACCTATCTTGCTGGGATTCAGTATGCCATTATTTTATTTTGAGTTTCTCATGTGTAAGATTATTTAGTTTCCCTTTCTCCAGATGTCCCTTGTCAAGTTGGTACCAAGATTATGCTAGGCTCAGAAAACAAGTGGAGAGTTTTTTTTTTTTTTCCTATTCTCTGAAAGAGTTTTTATAAGATTGAGGTTATTTTCTCCATAAATGTTTAGTAGAGACCTTTGTCTGATGAGACATTTGAGTTATTTTTGTTGTTTTTTAATTTAAATTTTTATACAGTTTTTAAAGGTTACACTCCATTTACAGTTATTACAAAATATTGGCTATATTCCCCATGTTGTACAATACATCCTCGTAGTCTGTTCTACACCCAATAGTTTGTACCTCCCACTCTCCCACCCCTATAACAAACTGGTGGTTGGTTGCCAGTGAGGGGGGGGGGCAATTGAGTTATATTTTTTATTATTTTTGTTGTTGTTGTTCAAATCTTGTTATTTTGAATGTATACTAGACATTGTATTTACAGAGGTCTTTGTAGATAAAAACTTGGAGCTTGGGGTGATGGTAATTTCTTCCAGAGAGGATTTATGTTGCTTCTTCTGGGAAAAGATGCCCCAATGTTGGGTTCACTTCCTTGGACTTCTGTCCCTCCCCTAATCCTGGACTTGTGATTTTTGTAATTCTTTTGTAACTCCTCAGTCTTCAAGCAGCTTTTCCATCTGTGCTCAGTAGGATGGTTGGATCAAATTACCTAGGTAGTCAGAGCAGAAGTCACCCTGTTGTGGGGGTTCTAGATAAATATTTTATCTCTTGCTCTCCTGTCTCATGTCTCCTAAAGTACTAGAATCTAGGGGCTATGCATTCTATATTCCAAATATGTAATAGTGTCTCATTTTTTGTTTTATTTCTCCTACAACTCTTATACTTTACTGGGTGATTTTATTTGAAGACTTACTGGTGTGTTATTTCTCTCGTTTCTCTTCCATCATTTATAGTAAAGCCAAGTTGTTTCTGTTTAAATAAGTTTCTAACCTTTGCTGACCTCAAAACTTATGTTGCAAACTTATGTTTTGATGAAGAGAACTAAAGCTGAACAATATGAGAGCATTTGGACTTAAGAGTGGCCTATTATTTTTTCTTAAGCAAACTAAAATGTGGTGCTTACAATGTGTTTTAAACATAAACTCTTACTTTACAGAACGCTTTGGATAAACAAGAAGAATTGACACCTCTTGGAGTCCACTTAGCACGATTACCAGTTGAGCCACACATTGGAAAAATGATTCTTTTTGGAGCTCTGTTCTGTTGCCTTGACCCGGTGCTCACCATTGCTGCTAGTCTTAGCTTCAAAGATCCCTTTGTGATTCCATTGGTAAGAAAGATACAAGTAAAAGGCCAGGTATTTTTAGATACACAGGGTAGTTGTTTGCTTAGATAGATATTTCATTGGCTTTTTATTAGAATGCCATTCTCTGTTATATACCATCAGAGCAATTTAAGTTGCCTTCATCTGTTTTAAGGGAAAAGAAAAGGTCGCAGATGCAAGAAGAAAGGAATTGGCAAAGGATACTAAAAGTGATCACCTGACAGTTGTGAATGCATTTGAGGTAAAAGGAATATATTTAAATTTTTAAAATCTGTATTATAGTTATCAGGAATGAACTGCTAAGTGAGAAGGCCTAAAATTAGGTGAACATTTGGGAGAAAAATTGTACATCATTTTTCAATTTTGTGATAGCTCATTACATTTACCCTTTTGGAAAAAAGTCTGTATTTGTGTTTTGATAACAATAGAACAAGTGAACAATTTATTTTAAAATTTTATTTGCTATTATTCTTTTGTATCTTTGTCTTACTGACATTTATGACAGAAGGTCCCTTTTTGTTCATTAATAAACTATACCTGTATTCAGATTTAACATTTTTGATAGAGCATGATAGTCATGTACACTATTCAGGATAAAGAGGCTTTATCTCTTACAGACAGGCTTATCCGAGGATAAACATTTATCATCCGTCTTTACAACATTTAAATGTAATTTGGTGTATAGAGACAGCATCTTTTTACTGTAGTTCTAGTCTCAGTTTTGTACTACGTATTATGGGAAAGTTTATATTTTTTTTCTTTTGAGCTCATTCAGTATTTTCTTTTTTCCCATCTTCCCTCCTTCTCTAGCTTAAAGCAAAGTAAAACAATATATTTTTGAAGTTGAAAATATATAATAGCATTGAAATTTGTTCAGCAAAGTGCTCATTTTGATTAATACAATCATGTACAGAATGGTGCTATTTTATGTAAAATGCACAGTATTTTACTATATAACTTGCTCTTTTTTGTGTAAAGAAAGGTCTGCAAATTCAGTTTTGGTTATCTCTTAACGACTAGGATCATGGGGAGTTTATGTTTTTTTAGTTTGTTAATTTGGAAATTCTTTGAATTTTTTACAAGAAAATGAAATATCAGTAGAAAGTAAAATTATTACCAAAATAAAGACAAACTGGTAAGCAGTCTTTGCTTTGGGGAACAATATCAATACTTTTCTTCATAGGGCTGGGAAGAAGCTAGACAACGTGGTTTCAGATATGAAAAAGACTATTGCTGGGAATATTTTCTGTCTTCAAACACACTGCAGGTAATGGTGAATGTTTTGAAGTGATTCTCATATGTTAGGTTAGGGACTCATATGTATTTTGTGTAGTCAAATCTATAGCAAAAAGTTAAGTTTTTGCTTAACTTTTGTGTGAGTTTGTCTTATGAAGTTGAATCATTATACAGAATCATAAAAGGAATCTTTATTAAATCAACTGCAACAAAACAAAAAGGGTGTATAGCATAATAAACAAAAAACTGATGTCTAAGGAAAAAAATGAGTCCAGATTTTAGCAGGAAAACACAGAGAGGTTCGATTACTGTTCCTGCACCCACACTTTAGTTGCCATTTTGATAATTCATCCTGAAAATTTTCACTAATACTCCTAAAATCTGTTTTAAAATCTCAGATAGAGCGAGTATCTTTTCTTTAACTTTTGGGTAGGTATTTTTATCTTCAACTGACTTAGTGTAGTGAGAAAACACTGGACAGGAGGCATTTGTGAAATAGAAGAAAGTGAACAATTAATAGGGCAGATGCACATCAGACTTCAAACTCTGCACTGAACTGGAGAAGTGATCTCAAGCCAGTGGGAGTAGAAATATCCTCACCTTCCCCCATTACATGTACACTCCATCTTTGTGGCATAGATTTAACAAATCTACGGGAGTAAAAGAATCCAGAATCTAACATATTTAATCAAAAGTGCCCAAACATTAACAGAATGAAAAGAAGGGTAATGACTGAAAGGTACTACAGCCAATGGAAAAAAAGGTAATAGGTGTCTCTACATAGAAAATTTAAGAGTAATTGAATATGTATTTAGAGATATATTGTAAGAACATTTCCCTTAAGTGGAAAAAATGAAGTGAAGTACAGTATGAAAAGATGGTTGACTCCAACCAAGTGTTTTTTGAAAATATTATATCCAGTCAAGATACTAATTCAAGTATAAAGAAAAATGACAGGCATTCAAGAAAGCACTTGAGATACTGTGCTCATGAGTTGATCTTGAAATATTTACTGACAATGAAATGCTGCCTATTAAGAAGTGAATCAGAAAGAATTCAGGAATGGAGAGTACATGCTAAGTCAGCTGGTGGTAGATACTGAAATTAAATATGGAAAAATGCAAAACAGTATTGGGAATTATGGATACAGAATAAAAGTTATTATCCTGAACAATATAAAATAATGGTGATAGAAACCAGGAGATGACCTAGAGAATCAGTTATAAGAGAATGTAGGTGGGGAAACTAAAGTCACATAATTCATAAAAGGAATATGTACTTAAATGTGACAATTTTGTTTCTCATAATCTCTCACTTTAAGCTCACAAGGATCCTTTATTAAATATCTCTTATGATTATAAAAATGTAAGATCCATCTAGTTCAGTTTCATTTCTTTTTAACTTCCTTAAATTGAACTAAAATTAATTTGAATGCTTTTATAAAAACAGCTTCTGTATTTACGTTATCCCATGGTTAGGGATAGCATTTTTGTCTAATTCTTCTGTCCATATAAATGCATAGTGTCTGCAATATTATTTACTTAGTTAATGATATTTCTGACAGTATTGAGATTAGGGTAGTCTTCTTTTGTACCTTGCTATACTACTTGAATGCTTTTTATAATGAGTCATGTATCATTTTTACCCAAAGAGTGATTTTTCTTATAAATAAACACAAGAAACAGGCCTTAAGCTTTTGTGCCAGGATGTAACAGTAGTTAATTTTCAGTAGTGTATATATATGGATGTTGGTTATTTTCTCTATGCTTTCCTGTTTTTTTTTTTTCAAAATATGGGGTAGAGAGCAGTTTTGAAAATTATGAGCCTTTTTGTAAACTGAAGTAATCCTTAAACATCAGTTGTTATTCCCTACAGCAGGCAAGCCTTAAGATTGGACAATAAATATTTTTGGCTTACAATCCATACAGTTTCTGTTGCAACTGCTCACCTCTGCCACTATAATGCAGAAGCAACCAAAGATAGTGTGTAGATGAATAGGTGTTGTTTTGTTCCAATAAAACTTTATTGACAAAAACAGGTTTTTATAAATTTTGTAGTTTACCAACCCCTGCTCCAAAACATCACATTTTTGCAAAAGTGTTTCATAAAGCAGGGAAAGCTCAAAGCTGAATTTATTTATGAGTACATGCTTTATAACCCCTGTCAATTTGTGTGAAAGGTATTCTAGTTCTGTTTGTTACCATTGCTCCCTAGATGCTGCATAACATGAAAGGGCAGTTTGCTGAGCATCTTCTTGGAGCTGGATTTGTAAGCAGTAGAAATCCTAAAGATCCAAAATCTAATATAAATTCAGGTAAAGCAGAAAATACAGCGTAAATAACTTGCTGCTGTTGTCAGTTGTATCCGTATTTTACTTTTTTTTCTCTACCTTCCCACCCCCAATAGATAATGAGAAGATAATTAAAGCTGTCATCTGTGCTGGTTTATATCCCAAAGTTGCTAAAATCCGACTAAATTTGGGTAAAAAAAGAAAAATGTAAGCATTGAAGATTATTATGAATTATTTGTAGTTCTCTCAAACTTTCGAAATCCTCTGATGCAACAGGGCTTATATTGTACATTTGTTCTTACTCATAATAGGGCCATATTCTTGTTACTGTTGGTCATTGAAGAGAAGGCAGACTGTTTACCGTGGGCATCACTTTCCCTCATAGCACATCCCTGGAGTCTGCTCCTTCATCACCCAGTTTTCCCAAAGAATGTTAGTGAAATATAATCAATGTAAATTTGAGAACAGTAAGCCAGCTGTACCTTGTTTAGAGTAAATTTTGTTTCAGGATTTTTTTTTTCCTGCCTTTTAAAACAAGTAATTTTCTACTTGAGCTCTTTGAATAAAAATGTGATTTTACTATTTTGAGAAATAAAGTATAACTTTAAATGTATGTACAAATAGAGTCAGCCTTAGTAGTAATTGGAGACAACAAATAAGGCATATTTTTGCCCAGTAAAAGAATTCATTCCAGTGAGGAAAAAGAGAAACTGAAAGTCACAAATGGCTAGTGGTATGTGAATTGGTGCCACCCTTTTGGAAGACAGTTTAGATTAGAGTTATGTATCAGCAGTCATTAAAATAGTCACTGGCCCTGTGGATTCATAAGTGAATATTTTAATTTAATATGTTCTAAGGAAGTAATTCCAGATGTTTTTTGACAGGTATATTGTAAACAACATAGATGTCTAGTAGCAGTGGGGAAATTATGGTTTTATAAGACCATATTATATGGCATTTCTGTTAGGCGTATAAAACATCACTGTATATTGACATAAAATATTTGAACTGATGTTAGCTGAAAAAGTTGGATGTTCTGTAAACATGAAAAAATATAGACCTCAAAGATAGCCTGGAGTGCAGCAGTGCAGTGGTTCTCAACCTGGGTGATTTTGCCTCCCTGGGGACATTCGACAATGTCTGCAGACATCTGTGGTTGTTATAAGTGGAGGAGTCTGTACTACTAGCATCTAGTACATAGAGGTCAGGGATGCTACTAGGCATTTCATAATGCACAAGACAGCCCCCCACAACAGAAAATTCAACATGTCAAGAATGCTGATGTTGAGAAACCCTATTCTCACGTGGAAGATTATTTAATCACTGAAGTTGGAATATCCACATTTTAAGTGATCTGAGTACTTTTTTGACATCAGTACTTCTTCATATCTATCCCTAAACTTACAGGTAGCTTAACAGAGAGACTCCTTGAAATACAAACATTTTATATATCCCTCTGCCATCCTGGGAAGGCTTTATGAAAGAAAGGTAGTTCTCTTTGGGTTTATGCTTTGTTTTGGTCTAGTGCAGGGGTCAGCACATTCTGGCATACTGGCTAAGAGTTTAAGTCTTTGTTGGAACACAGCTGTGCCTGTTGGTTCACATGTTGTTTTGTTTGTGCCTGCTTTCCAGCTGCACTAGCAGAGTTGAGTAGTTGTGACAGAAGGTCCACAAAGCATAAAATATTTTCTCTCTGGTCCTGTATAGAAAAAGTTTGCCAAACCCTGCTGTTCTGGTGATGTAGGGTTGCAGGATGGCATTGGTTAAATTGACTGTGCGGTGAGGAAAAACAGTTGCTGATTTTATTCTGAATAATGGTTCATGACTGTGATTCAGATTTTGGTAGACATATTATGGATTCTTAGAACCATGAAAAAGATGCTCTTAAAAACAAAGAGGAAGGATTAATGGATTATCAGCTTTATTCTGTAATTACCACTGACTGTATAAACTATCAGACATCTCCCTGTTGAATAATATTAATTAAAGACTCCTACAAATTGAGGTGAAATTTTTGTGACCATCGAAGGAAGGACCCGTAAAAATGGAGAGATTGAACTAGAGCTGTGTACATTTATTCCAAGTATTCCTGTTTTGAAGGGGGAGCAGTTCAGTGAATGAGAGACCATTTAAAACATATTTTAGAATAGGTTTTGTGGGGGTTTTTTGTGTTTTTTTTTTGCGGTACACGGCCCTCTTACTGTTGTGGCCTCTCCCGTTGCGGAGCGCAGGCTCCAGATGCGCAGGCTCAGCGGCCATGGCTCACGGGCCCAGCTGCTCCGCGGCATGTGGGATCTTCCCGGACTGGGGCACGAACCCGTGTCCCCTGCATCAGCAGGTGGACTCTCAACCACTGCGCCACCAGGGAAGCCCTAGAATAGGTTTTTAAAAACCAGTTTTAACTAACTCCCTTTTAAACAAATTTCTTTTTTCTTTTTTTTCTTTTTTTTTTTGTGGTACGTGGGCCTCTCACCGTTGTGGCCTCTCCCATTGCGGAGCACAGGCTCCGGACATGCAGGCTCCAGATGCGCAGGCTCAGTGGCCATGGCTCACGGGCCCAGCCGCTCCGCGGCATGTGGGATCTTCCTGGACCGGGGCAAGAACCCGCGTCCCCTGCATTGGCAGGCGGACTCTCAACCACTGCGCCACCAGGGAAGCCCCAAAATACTTCATTTTTAATTTTAGATCATTTCACAGAGTTATTCTGTAAATTGACAGCTGTTTATCAGTATCATGATTTACAGTAAAATGTAGACTATTCTCTTGGTCTGATTCCCTTAGAATTATATCAGGTATTTCATTTTTTGTACTTTACTGGTATAGTATATATACTAACATAATTAGGGAATATTTTGTCATCTTTCTAATATGTTGAGTAATTATACCTATAAGAAAAGGATTTTGTATGATTTAGAGTATTCTTATTTAGCCAATTATTTTTCCATGTCTTATTAAAATAAAAATTTGGAAATTTATATTGCAAAAATAAATTGAACTCATCTGTGGAGTTTGTTTTGATTCTGGGATTAGTTTGGAATCCTCTAGAGTTTTGTTTTGTTTTGTTTTTAAACTACATTTTAACTTTTCTAAAGGGTGAAAGTTTACACAAAAACTGATGGACTAGTTGCTATTCATCCCAAATCCGTTAATGTGGAGCAAACAGAGTTTCACTACAACTGGCTTATCTATCACCTGAAGATGAGAACAAGTAGTGTAAGTGAATACATAAAATAACCATGGGTCTGAATAACAGTCTTGTAGTTTTAAAATTGTATAGTTTTCATAATTATAAACAAAATTTATTTTCTTTAAAAAAATTTTTTTATGACATGACTTAATACCTTCTTTAAGCAAATAACCTATACTTTTAATGTGCAGATCTGTCATGATGTATCTTTGTATTTTAATTAATTGGGATGGTTATTTGATTTGCATAATTTTCTTTCAGAGCCTGCTTTCAAGACATACTGGCATTTTATGGTATATAAGAGTTTACACTTCTCAGAGAATTTTGTTGGCCTGTCAATATACAAGTATTGGTCAGAATATTAAGTGGGAATTCTGTTGATATATAAATAAAAAGAACTTCAGCTACATTAGTGTTTTGGTTTTATCACTTAGGAAATATTTTGTTTACAGAACAGTGCTATTGATTGAATTGAAACAAAAATATAAAACTCCTTTGTTCTCTGAAGTAAGAATGGCTTGTTTAAATGGTATTTCTTCAAATTTAGTCTCTGTAATTACACTAAAAGGATAATACCTGTTTTAGAAGGAAAGCACTAATAGATTGATACTAGTGATATTATTGAATTAATGTGGCAATAATCCTTTGACTCCTTAATGTATTAATTTGCCTTAATTCTCATTATAGATATACTTGTATGACTGCACAGAAGTTTCTCCATACTGTCTCTTGTTCTTTGGAGGTGATATTTCCATTCAGAAGGATAATGATCAGGAAACTATTGCTGTAGATGAATGGATTGTCTTTCAGTCTCCAGCAAGAATTGCCCATCTTGTTAAGGTGACTGACTTTACATGATTTGTCTTTGATTCTGCATACAAGTTAGTATGTGGTCTTGTGGTTTTGTTCTTCCAGGTGTTATACATGTTACGTTAAATATTTCTTGCTTTATTTCAACAGAGGAAATTGTGTTGAGAAATGGATTCATAGTTTTTCTGAATTGTTTTCTGAGATAGTTACAGACCAACCATTCTAAATGGCTCAGTGTGATGAAAGTTTGTATTTTTTTACTTAAGTTGGCTACTCATAACCACACTTTAGTTAGTTGCTCATTAGATAGTTCAGTCTTTTTGTATAATAGCTTATTAAATTTCTTGTACCAGCTGAAGTCACTTTTATTTATTACATTGTTTGATAGTACATCTGCCTTTGTTGAACATGTATAATTTTTCCAACTTCAGGAATTAAGAAAGGAACTAGATACCCTTCTGCAAGAGAAGATTGAAAGTCCCCATCCTGTAGACTGGAAGGACACTAAATCCAGAGACTGTGCAGTACTCTCAGCTATTATAGACTTGCTCAAAACACAGGAAAAAGCAACTCCCAGGAACTTGCCACCACGATTTCAGGATGGATATTACAGCTGACGGCTTTTCTGTGGTGCCCTGAAAAGCCAGTTTGATAGCCATTTTCCATCATGGTTTAACTTTTGACTAGATGTCAAACCCCAGGACATGAATAATTTTCATGTGTAAGGTAGAAACCTGCAGTAGGTAGTAAATACACACTTAATGTGCATGAATTAACAATGTCATCTGTAGCTATTATAAATATACCATAAAAAACAGTTACTCTGTAGTGGTCATGTCCACATTTTGAGAGTATTCCTCTTATATATTTTGAATGTTGTACCGCTTGAGAAATTTCTTTGTTCTGTTATGAAATATTAATCTCTCTGCCCACAATGACTGAGTATAGAATCAGTAAAAATAGAATGGTTAGCCAAAAAGCAGTATCAAATAAGAATTTGAACACATCCACATTTCTTCTAATGAAACTTCTATCAGAAGTAAATTAATTTTTTGTAATAAAGCCCAGTATTTAATAAAATGTACAGTGTGTAAATCTCAGCTAGCTTTTTGGGTTGCTTTCTGCATCTCCACCTATCCCTTGGTTTATCTGATGGTTTTTTATCTTAGAATATATTTGTACCACTTTTACATCACCCTGTGCAGTGTAATGTAGCAGTTGAGAGCATGGGTCTAGAGCCTATCTAAGTTCAAATTTTAGCTCCGTCACTTACCACATATCTTAGGCAAATTACTTGGCTTCTCTCGGTTTCCTTTTCCTTATCTGTAAAATACAGGTAACAATTATGAGGATTAAATATGTTATCTTATATAAAGTGCATAGACTAGTGTCTGGCATGTATTGTGTACTAAGTTATAGTTATTATTTGAAACATTTTTTAAATAACAATCCATTATGTTAAACTTTTCTTCCCCATGCTCTGAGTGCTATTTTACCCTCTCAGCCAGTGGAAGCTATTGTGACATGTACTGTATGTTTTCAGCCCTGTCAGATTTTGACAGATACTATTGGTTGCTATCCAACAGCCATTTTGTCCCTCCCTTCCTGCTTGCTTGTTCATGTGTCCCCTCCTCTGTGCAGCCTTGTTCCCAGGGATGTTGGACCCTCTTCCCCAAGGATGAATTGGATTGTTCTAAGCCAGTCATGCATGGTCTTTTTCTCCTTATAAGTAACTGATGAGGCATGAATATGTGAACCTGTCTTGGCTAATGGCAGCTGAGAAGAGATCTGCAAGGGGGCATCTGAGAAGATTTTCCTCACTTTTAGACTTAAAGAAGGAAATTCTATGTTCCTCCTTTGGACATTGTTTTGTCTGACTCTGGCACTTGGAACCGCTGCAACCCTCTTAGGATCACAAGGTTGGCTCAGCGGGCAGGTGGAAATCACCAGAGTCCTTGGTAATGCTAGTGAGCTGTTGAATTATCCGGACTCTGCAACTGCCCTGCACATGGACTTATTCTGACGTAATAAACCCTTCTTTGTTCTAGCCACTTTTAGTAGGGTCTTTTATATAACTTGGCAGAAGGGTATTAACTGAAACACATACTATCCATTGTTTAATGTTTGCTGAGGCTTCTATCACTTATTTTGTGACCTAACAGTTTGACCCTATGTCTGAGAAAAGTTGTAGTACTGGAAATACTGCAAAAAGAGGCATAGGAAGAACATCCTGCTGCACCCTAAAAACTACAGATTTTATTGTGCCTTCCAAAGAAGCCAAAGGAAAGGAGTATCGTATGATGACTGAGATTGATTGATAATTCTATGATGATCTTAACAGCACTGGTTCAGGTACTGCTTCCATTTCTGGGAATGTATGTCAACCTATCATTGCCTTCTAGGGTTCTGAATGTATTTGTGTGTTCTAAGTCAATTCTCTTGGCTAGTATCCCAAAAGTGATCTGCCTCTCACTGAATTCTTGTACTGGGTCATTTTGTGGCATATTAGTTTTGCCCCTAAACTGAAGGTGATCGTTAGGTCCTATTCTATAAGAACGTTTGTTTTTATGTTTGTGCCTTTTTTTTTTTTTTTGGCTTGCTTTTACTATCCAGTTTAAATTCAGTCAGTTGGCCAAAACGGTCTTGGCAGAAAGCATTTAAAAAATCTGTAAAAACAGATTACTAGTTAATTGGCTGCATGTTCATAGACAAATATTTAATCTCCATAAATGGGGAAAATGTTCCTGCAGAACTGTTTAATAGATGAGCTATTCAGAGAGATCAAAGGAGTTATCACCACCTCCAATTTATGTCTTCTCTATAGCCAGTCAAGATCGAAATTTTGCCTGAAGGTGCTATTTATGTTTTTCTTTTGTTTACAGAATAAGGTGTTATTTAGTGAAAAATGTATTCCAGGTCTCAAAACTATCTGCTGTTTGGTAGCTTTAAAGAATAAGATACTAAATTACGAAGAAAACTATTTGCCTCACCATTCTGAGTGATACCAAGGATAACTCTTAAAAAAAATGACCCTGAAACAGAAACTTACAGAAAAACAAAACAAAAGAAATAAACCACTGGATAATCTTTACGAAGTGTCTTCGAAAAGTGAGTCCATGCGACACATTTCCTAATTCATTAACTTGGGCAAAAGCTCTAGATACATTTATACCAATATTGCAAGTGATTTTCACTTCTTCATTTTTAAAACAAGGTCCACCCTACAAGTTAGAAATCATAAGAGCTAAAGCAAGAATTTATTTTAGTACTCCATTACCCAAAGTAAATGGTAATTTTCCTTCCCCTCTTTTAGCTCTGAGTTTGTGTATATTTTTAAGTAACTGTGATCATGTAGTATAATCATATATTTATAATATGCTAATTGTTTTTACATGGCATTTTTATTCTGATTTTAAAAGTACATATTCATTATAGAGTATCTGGAAGTGCAACATATAAAAAAATGTTACTGCTGTTACAAACTCTTTTTTAATAAGCTTTAAGGTATTATTTTATATATAATAGTTACCCAAGTATAATTCTGTGAATTTTGTCAAATGTATAAAGTCATGTAATTGCTATCACCACAGTCTTGATATAGAACATTCCTGTCACCTAAGAATCTCCCTTTTTCCCCTTACAGTCAATCCCCTGCTCCCACTGGCAACCATTTGGTCACTAGTTTTGCCTTTTCTAGAATTTCAAATAAATGGAACCATATGTAGTCTTTTGTGTACAGCTTCTTTCACTTAATGCTTTTGAGATATTTATGTTGCTGTGTATATCAGAAGTTAGTTCGTTTTTTATTATTTAGTATTGCATTGTATGGTTGTACCTGTTGATGGACTTCTTAGTTATTTTGTTTTTTTGCTATTATAAATAAAGCTGCTATAAATATGTGTGTACAGGTCTATGTGTAGATAGATGTTTTCATTTCTCTTGGGTAAATACCTATGATTAGGATTGTTGTGTCATATAAGAAATTGCCAACCTGACTTACAGAGTGGGTATACCATGTTTTACACACCCACCCTCCATATAGTATGGTTCCAGGTGTTACAAATTCTCACCACTCCTTGGGTATTTTTAGTTATTTGTTGTTTTAATTTTTGCCTTTAATGGATGTGGAGCCTCATAGTTTGCTGTGGTTTTGTTTTTTATTTCTATTGAATGTAATAATCAGTGATGAGCATATTTCATGTGCTTACTTGCCATTTTCCTTGGTTGTCTTATATACTTATATGTGTGTTTTGATTTTCCACCTCATATGTTAAGTAATTGGGGCTTTAGGGATATATCTGATTAAAAAGAGAAAGGATTATTCTTTATGAATTTTAGAGCTACAGAAAATTTTAAGTTCATTGACCTTTAAAATGGCAAAATGTGCCACTCTTCAGTTGGCTAGTACAGTGGCAAGAGTTAAGCCACTGT
This sequence comes from Mesoplodon mirus, assembly GCF_964341445.2. Taxonomy (NCBI): domain Eukaryota; kingdom Metazoa; phylum Chordata; class Mammalia; order Artiodactyla; family Ziphiidae; genus Mesoplodon; species Mesoplodon mirus. Next base: position 19,422,899 of record NC_138982.1, on the reverse strand, counting down.
TACCAAGTGCCAGAAGAGAAAAACACCAGTTTTAGGGGTCCATGATGTCAGGAGGTTGCACATCCACCATGAGATGATGAATAGGGCATAATACAAAACATTTCTGGTGTGGGTAAAGGCATGGGAGCGAAGGAAGACGGCTGATGTGGAAGCACTGCAGAGCCAACCTTCAAGACTGCTCAGAGTTTTGGTAGTTTGTGGTTTTCAGTGAATTGGTCCATTTTATCTAAGTTGTTAAACTTACGTCGAGTTGCTTGAATATCCTCTTAACCCTTTTATATCTCTGGAATCTAACAATAGGTGCTCTTTCGTTCTTGACATTGACAGTCTCTTTTTTGGTCAGTCTTGCTAAAAGTTATATCAATTGTGTTCGTCTTTTCAAAGAACTAGCTATTTGTTTCATTGATTTTCTCTGTATTTAAGTGTTGTAGTGCCATAAATTCCTTTCTAAGAACTGCTTTAGCTGCCAACTACATGTTTTGATGTATTCTCATGGCATTCAGTCAGTGTGTTTTTTATTTCTTTATATATTTACCTCTTTGATCCACAAATTGTTTGAGCGTGCTGTTTAATTTCCGAGTGTTTGAAGATTTTCCTGTGGTGTTTCTGTTGTTAATTTCTAGTTTGATTCTTTTATGCTGGTTGGAAAACATACTTTGTATGATTTGTTCCTTTAAATTTGTCAGTTTATGATCCAGAATGTGATCTGTCTTGGTGAATATTACATATCTACATGGAAAGAAAGTATAATCTTCTGTGGTTGGGTGGAGTGTTCGCTAAATAAATGTTAGGTCCCATTCCTTGATGGCGTTCTGTTCTATACCTTTAACCACTATATTATGGATTTGTCAGTTTTTTCCCTTAAGTTCTGTTTTTGCTTCACGTATTTTGAAGCTCTATTATTTGGTACATACACATTTAGGGTTGTTATTGTCTTCCTCACAGATTGACCCTTTTATTATGATGTAGTATTCTTTGTTCCTGGCAATCTTCTTTGCTCTGAAGTCCACTTTATCTGTTCTAGTATAGCCCCTCCAGCTTTCTTTTGATTGGCATTTGCTTGATACTATTTTTCCATTCACTTACTCTACACTTACCTATATAATTACATTTTAAATGTGTTCCCAAACATATAGTTAGGTCACTTTTAAAAACTACTCTGGGGTTTCCCTGGTGGTTCAGTGGTTAAGAATCCGCCTGCCAATGCAGGGGACACAGGTTCGAGCCCTGGTCCGGGAAGATCCCACATGCTGCGGAGCAGCTAAGCCCGTGCATCACAGCTACTGAGCCTGCGCTCTAGAGCCTGTGAACCACAACTACTGAGCCCGCATGCCACAACTACTGAAGCCCGCATGTTTATCAGTATATCTCTTTAAGTTTGGGGGGGGGGTTTGCTTGCTCTATGGATTACAGTATACATGTATAGCTTATCATAGTGAACAAGTAGCAACATTTTGCCACTTCAAGTAAAATATATGTAAGACACCACCATTGAAGCCTGTGCCTAGAGCCCGTGCTCCACAACAAGAGAAGGCACTGCAGTGAGAAGCCCACTCACAACTAGAGAAAGCCCCTGTGCAGCAATGAAGACCCAACGCAGTCAAAAATAAATAAATACAATAAATTTATTTTTTTTAAAAAGACACCATTTAGTTTTCCCAAATAATTCCTTTACATACGTTGAGAACCAACCATATCAGACAATGTAATATAGCTTTCAGCCAACTAACATTTTAAAACCTTAAGGATAGTCTATTATATTTACCCAAATGTTTACCTGTTCAGTTGTTCCTTCTTTGTTCCTGATGTTTCAAGTTTACTTCTGCCACTTCCTTTGTTAGAGGAACTTCTTAATTACTGGACTATATTTTTTTAGAGCAGTTTTAGGTTTATAGGAAAACTGAGCAGAAGGTACAGGATTCCCATATCACCTTTACTCCCTCCTAGTTTCTTTCCCCTATTGTTAACATCTTGGTACGCTTGTTCAAGGGATGAGCCAATATTAATACATTATTAACTAAAATCCATAGTTTTAGTTAGCTTAACATTAGCTTCTTTGTGTTGTATATTTTGATCAATGTATTGATATGATGACAGGTATGCACCATAACTTAACCATGCAGAATACTTCCACTGCCCTGAAAAAAGTTCCCCGTGCTCCACCTATTCCTCCTTTCCTCTCCTTGAACCCCTGGCAACCACTGATCTTTTTACTGTCTCCATAGTTTTGCCTTTTCCATAATGTTATATAGTTGGAGTCATACAGTGTATAGCCTTTTTACATTGGCAACTTTTTCTTAGTAATACGCATTTAAGATCCCTTCATGTTTTTTCATGGATAGCTCATTTCGCTTATTGCTGGTTAATATTCGATTGTCTGGATGTATCACAGTTTATCCATTCATCTATTGAAGATTATCTTGGTTGCTTCCAACTTTGGCCATGATGAATAAACCTGATATAAAAACTTGTGTGTAGACTTTTGTGTGGACATAGTTTTAAACTCATTTAGGTAAATATCAAGGAGCGTGATTGCTGCATCATATGGTAAGTGTTTAGTTTTCTAAGAAACTGCCAAACTCTTCCCAGTGGTTTTTGCATTCCCCACCAGCAGTCAGTGCAAATTACTCTTGCTCTGTGTCCTCACCAGTGTTTGGTGGTGTCAGGGTTTTGGATTTTATAGTCATTCTAATAGGTGTGTAGTGGTATCTCATTTTAATTTTTCAGTTCCCTAATGATGTTTTATCTTGAGCATCTTCTCGTATGCTTATTTTCCATCTGTGTATCTTTGGTGAGTTTTCTAGATTTTTGCCCATTTTTTTAATTGGGTGTTTTGTTTTCTAATTATTGAGTTTTAAGAGTTCTTTGTATATGTTGGATGCCAATCCTTTATCAGGTATATTTTGCAAGATTTCCTCCAACTCTGTGGATTGCCTTTTCATTCTCCTGTCTTTTAATGAAATTCAGCTTCTCAGTTTTTTCTTTCACTGATCATGTCTTTGGTGTTATAGTTTAAAAGTCGTCTCCAAACCCAAGATTACCTAGATTTTCTCCTGTATTCTAGGAGTTTTATAGTTTTGCATCTTAAATTTAGGTCAGAGTTTCCATATAAATGGATATTTCTTAATTTTTTGTTATTGATTTCCAACTTAATCATGTTGTAATCAGAGACCTCACTGTGTATTAACTTCAATCCTTTAAAATTTGTTGAAACCTGTTTTACGACCCAGGAAGTAGTCAAAAGTAAATATTCTGCGTGTGCTTGAAAAGCATGTATATGCTGACATTGCAGCGTGTCCCATAGAAGCCTGTTATGTTGTTCTTCTCCAAAGCTTCTACACCTGCATTGATCTTTTATTTTTCCTATCAAATGAGAGAGGTGTGTTAAAGTCTCATTCTGTGACTTTTGATTTAATTCTTAGTATTTCTGCTCATTTTTGTCTTATTATTATTGAGGCCATATTGTTGGAAGAATATATATTTAGAATTGTTATATCTTCCTGGTTCAATGAAACTTCCATCATTATGTAGGCTCTATCCCTAGCCATACCCTTTATCTTACAGACCTGTTGTATCTAATATTGCATTGCTACAGGTAGTGAATGTTGTGATATTCTGCCCAGATCCTCTGTCAGGACTGATGGTATTCCCTTAGCTGCTGGAAGTGCTACCAGATGACAGCCTTCACTCACCAGCCCTCTGCAGGAATTGTCCTCGCCTCACCCAAGGCCACAGCCTGCATCCTATGACTGGTCAGAGCAAGGTTAGAAAGACCTAGTCTCCTTGCCAAAGCTCCCTCTCTTTCCCCTCTCTCTCCTCTGAGACTCCAGTTAAATCCTGCACTTTCCATCTCTCTCCTCTTCATGCTTCCTTGTAGGTTTCTTCTAGCCTCTCTTTCAGTTCACCAGAATCTTTTAACTATCAAATCTGATGTTAAATCCAGTTCCCTAATTTCTAGTTGTTTTTTCTCTGTCACTTCTTGTGGTTGTTAGTTCTATATTGCTTTTTGAAGTTTGGCTTTATCTCCATAAATGTAGCAATTGTATTTTACTAACGATTTTACTATCTAGAGTCCCTGTGAATGTATCAGTTTTTTTGTTTTGTTTTTGTTTTTCCTGTATCCAGATGCTGTCTCTCCAGAGGTTTTTTTTGTTTTGTTGTTTTTTTGCTGATCCTTTCATTTGAGAATCTGTTCTTTGGAAATAATTGAGAACTAAGATGATGATAGCTTTCTCCAGAGCAAGGTTTTATTTCCTCCTGTCAGGACCTTGGTATGCTAGAAGCCTGAAGAGTGAAGCTCAAGGTTTTCTTCCTCACTCCAGAGCAAGCCCTTTGGAGACCGAACCCACAATGGAGATTATGGTAGGCACTAAACTCTGACCTGTGTTATTTAACTCTGTCTGACCTGTGTTATTTAGTACTGCAAGTCTACCAAACAAACAACTGCCTCTCTGCTGCCTTCCAGAGTCCAAGGAAAATGCAGCAGTAGTTTGGGTTGGAGGAGGGACCAAAGAGGAGGATGCATCTGCTACTTCCAAAGATGATATTCCCCATCTCTCCCCTCTTTCGTCACTACCTTGAGCGAAAATCCAACAGAGATGCCTTTGATTTATGTATCCTATCACATAGCTGTATTTTAGCTGCACAGAATGCTGGAAAACTAGCATTTTAAGGTTTTATAGAGGGCGTTGTAGACAGAATTCTAAGATGATCCCCATGATCTCTGCTTCCTTGGTGTTGCAGCTACTATTGGGTTACACTGCATGGGAAAGGAATTTTACAGATCTAATTAAGGTCCCAAATCAGTTGATTTTGAGTTCATAAGGGAAATTATTCTATGGGTGTAATATAATTATATGAGTTCTTTAAAAGCAGAGTTTTCTACAGCTGGTAGCATAAGATGTAATGAGAGAGATTCCAAGTGTGAGAAGGACTGAACACGCCACTGCTGCCTTGAAGATGGAAGGAGCCACGTGGCAAGGAATTCCAGTTCCTGGAAGCTGTGAGTACCCTCCAATCTCCCCACCCTCCAGCAGCCAGCAAGGAAACAGGAGCCTCAGTCCTACAATCACAAGGAATGGAACTCTGCAAATAACAGGTATGAGCTGGAAAGCAGTTAAGCCAACACTTTGATTTCAGCCTTTTGAGACTCTAAGCAGTGAACGCAGCCAAGCCATCCTAGACTTCTGACTACAGAACTGTGAGACCATACAGGAATGTTTTAAGCCGCTAAGTTTGTGAAAATTTTATTCAGGAAAAGAAAATAACACGGAGTCATTCTTTGTCTTCCACCAAGATTCACAAGGTGGTGCAACGTCCCAAGCACAGAGGTTCAGATACTGAGTGGCCAAAATGAATGATAAGGTGTATACTCTCAAGGGTCAGCAGTTAGGAAGCCATGAACTATTTGAGATAAGGTGTTCAGTCATGCAGTTTTGTGGAAACTATAAGAAGAAACAGGATGGCCCAGTTCTTAAAAATGCCCCAGCCTTCTAGGGCAGCTAAGGCCCATATGTACCCAAAAAAGAAAGATCAGACACCTTCAGTGTTAGCTGCAGATACCTTTTGAGTAGAACTCTGATGTGGCCCAAAATTCAGCAAACTGTGTACTGAAATGAACACATCCTACAGTAAATTAAATCACATCAGCACGAAAGAACAAGTATATACAAAATCTTTATAAACTCACATATTTTGCCAAAAGTGTACAAGCAGTCTTAATTCATTGGGACAAAAATGAATATTTTTGTTCTCCACAGGTCACTGAATGAAGTCACTGTACAATTCAGAGAAGCTACTAAGTTTGAAAAACAATACTGTGTCATGTTCACGGTTGAACTGAAACACTGTGAATGAGTTAATACCTGCCATAAAACAACACTTTATCTAATAATAGTATTAACCTGCTTGCTAAATAGGCTCTGACTTATAAGATGCACATATTTCCAAAACTGTTCACCATCTCTACTGATAAATTAATTCACAGGATTCATATAGTTCCTTTTTAGTGTCAACAGGGTGTTAGCAAAAACAATACGAAACGGTCTCTTTGCAAGCAACACATTTACCTTCCTTCCTAAATGAAAACATTCCATTAGATTAGATTTTAATTTGTTAGCTTCTCCAGAAATTCTGTGACATCAAAGAGGAGATAGATTTCTTGTTTTACCAAACCCAAAACCTTGCTTGCTGGGTCCACTGCTATTCTCCATTGACAGACTGGCCCAGAACTCAAGGAGCTCGGGGCCTGGCATGTCTTTATACCCAGAAATGTGTGCACTGATAAAGGAGAGCAATCCACAGGCGAGGCGGCTGCAGGTGCCCCCTGCAGGCTCACTGCTGCAGTGACAGGACACAGAGCATGTGGGCTGAGCACACTCACCTCCTGCACTGGGCTTCTGCAAAGTTACTCACAATTGAGTAACTGGCTGGCATTCAGTAGCTGGGGACATGTCACACATGGATCTGAGTCCTTGAATGATGTACCCTTTGCCAGGTTTTACCCCTCCATGAAAGAGAATGGAATAGAGAGGGAACGTAGCTGCCAGTAAAAAAAATCACTCCTCCCCTCACTCTTCTAAACCCTCCAATTCCCTCTTTATGAAACATACTATTACAATGACTTTTCTCTCTCCTTGCACTAGTGGAAGAAATAAAGTTCTACTGACACCCGCAGTTAAGAGAGACTTCAAATCCAGCAAGCAAGGCCTTTAGTGCAAATAAAATGAGTTCTCATTAAGGTCAAAATGTTATGTTGCAACTAGGTACATACACCATGTTGCCTTCTTGATACCTTTTAAGGTCCAATTTTATCTTCCTTAAGATTGTTAAAATGTGTTTCAGCCAATTTCCTTTTGGAAATGGGAGTAGGAACAGTCAGAAACCTTACATTATTGAAGGCAAAGCAGCCTCACGTCAGTTTATCATCTCATATAGGTCTATTTTTAAGAAGTACGACCCCTGTCCTATATTCAGGATTTCCTCACATATATGAACCATCTAAATTCTATGTTGTTAGAGTAGCTTACGTTTTATTAGAATATACTTACCAAAGACCGAAGTTGGGTGAGATGGATTTTTTTTTAAAGATCTTTAAAGTAAGGCTTTTACTTCCCTTCTAATGAGGAAAGAGGTGGAAAAAATTCAAGTGTCAATTTCCCTTTCCTGGGAAGAGGTTTAGAACAACTGAGCTCACCTTCAGAACTCTACCAGTTCCTTTTGAAATCAAGAAAGCATTAGCATCAGATCTAAAATATAAGAGGCAGGAACAATATTTACAAAACTGGGTATTCCTTAAAGACATAAAACCTTGCTCATACTGGAAGAACCATATGAAGGAGAATTGTTTAAAGAGGGATAGCATACGTTCCTGGTTAAGTGAGGATAGAGGAAACCAGGATACAGCATCTTACATACATATATATATTTTATGTCAGAACATGATACAGCTAGGAGTGGCTGAGGCTGCCTGATCCCTGAAGTGGACTGCTCAGCTATTCTGTTTACCTAAAGAGGTTTGCAAAAGGATTGCTATGCACAAACTGAGCTTCGTGGACTAACTATCCAGTCCAGTAGCTGTTCTCCTGAGAGAACCACCTGGCAAGCTTAAAGGCAAGTGTTTCCTTTCTTTAAATAGGCTGTGTTAAAATTAACATCAAAACCGGCCTTGAACCAGCCAGCCCACCATGATGTAGTGCAGATCTCCCAGTGACAAAATACCATCAGAGAGGCTACACGTTGGTCTCCAGTCCCAGCAAACGTCCCATTCTCTCCACATTCTTATCAATTGTAGCTTGACATGTTATCTTCTTGGCACATTCCATAGGAAACCAGCCCCTTTCTCCATCTCGCAGTCTTTCCCCTTCATACCAGCCTGCAAAGAAGAGCAGAGTCCTCATGGGGCACCAAGTATTTGGATGAATCTTGACTGTTCAGCTCCGAGCGAGGACGATATGGGCAAATTTCAGAGGCAGTATCCTGCCCCAGGTTGGGTACCACGGATGATGCAAGGTGAGAGAGAGAGGTGGAACAGGGGGAAAGGTTTCAAGAGGGAATCAATGGCATATCATGATGAGAGGCAGAACATGATCAGAGGCCCTGAAGTGAGGTGTATAGGAGAGTATTGAGCTTGGGCTGAGTTGCAGAAAGGGATGATGTTTTGGGTAGGAAGAACATGACTTATTTTTTTACTTTATTTTTATTGAAGTATAGTTGACTTACAGTGTTCTATTAGTTTCAGGTGTACAGCAAAGCGTTTCAGTTATACATACGTGTGTATATATATATATCTTTTTCAGATTCTTTTCCCTTACAGGTTTTTACAAAATATTGAGTATAATTCCCTATGCTATATAGTAGGTGTTTGTTGGTTTTCTATTTTATATATAGTAGTGTGTATATGTTAATCCCAAACTCCTAATTTATCCCTCCGGCCCCCAACCCTTGCCCTGTGGTAACCGTAAGTTTGTTTTCTATGTCTTTGGGTCTGTTTCGTATATAAGTTCATTTGTATCTTTTTTAGATTCCACATGTAAGTGAAATCATATATTTCTCTTTCTCTGTCTGGCTTATACTTAGTATGATAATCTTGAGGTACAGCCATGTTGCTGTAAATGGCATTATTTCATTCATTTTTATGGTTGAGTAGTAGTCCATTGTATATATGTACCACATCATCTTTATCCATTCACCTGTCACTGGATGTTTAGGTTGCTTCCATGTCTTGGCTATTGTAAATAGTGCTGCAGTGAACATTGGGGTGCATATATCTTTTTGAATTATGGTTTTCTCCGGATATATGCCTAGGAGTGGGGTTGCTGGATCGTATTGTAGCTCTATTTTTAGTTTTATAAGGAACCTCCATACTATTCTCCATAGTGGCTGCACCAATTTATATTCCCACCAAAAGTGTAGGAGGGTTGCCTTTTCTCCACACACTCTCCAGCATTTATTTGTAGACTTTTTAATGATGCCCATTCTGATCAGAGTGAGGTGACCTCATTGTAGTTTTGATTTGCATTTCTCTAATAATTAGTGATGTTGAGTATCTTTTCATGTGCTTTTTGGCCATCTGTATGTCTTCTTTGGAGAAATGTCTATTTAGATCTTCTGCCCATTTTTTGATTGGGTTGTTTGTATTTTTGATACTGAGCTGTAAGAGCTGTTTGTATATTTCAGAGATTAATCCCTTGTCAGTTGCATCATTTGCAAATGTCTTCTCCCATTCCATAGGTTGTCTTTTCATTTTGTTTATGGTTTCCTTTGCTATGCAAAAACTTTTAAGTTTAATTAGGTCCCATTTCTTTATTTTTGTTCTTCCATTATTCTAGGAAAGAGATCCAAAAAGATATTGCTACTATTTATGTCAGAGTGTTCTGCCTATGTTTTCCTCTAGTAGTTTTTATCATATCTGGTCTTACATTTAGGTCTTTAATCCATTGTGACTTTCTTTTTGTGTGTGGTGTTAGAGAATGTTCTAATTTCATTATTTTGCATGTAGCTGTCCAGTTTTCCCCACACCACTTATTGAAGAGACTGTCTTTTCTCCATTGTGTATTCTTGCTTCCTTTGTTGTAGATTAAGTGGTCATAGGTGCATGGGTTTATTTCTGTGCTTTCTAACCTGTTACATTGATCTATGTACTGTTTTTGTGCCAGTACCATTCTGCCTTGATTACTGTAGCTTTGTAGTATAGTCTGAAGTCAGGAAGCCTGATTTCTCCAGCTGTTTTTCTTTGGCTATGCATGGTCTTTTGTGTTTCCACACAAATTGTAAAATTTTTTGTTCTAGTTCTGTGAAAAATGCCATTGGTAATATGATAGAGATTGTGTTGAATCTATAGATTGCCTTGGGTCTTAGAGGCATTTTGACAACATTGATTCTTCCAATCCAAGAACACGGTATATCTTTCCATCTGTTGGTGTCATATTCAATTTCTTTTATCAGCATCTTATAGTTTTCAGAGTACAGGTATTTTGTCTCCTTAGGTAGGTTTATTCCTAGGCATTTTATTCTTATTGATGCAATGGTAAATGGGATTCTTTCCTTAATTTCTCTTTCTGATCTTTTGCTGTTAGTATATAGAAATGCAACAGATTTCTGTGTATTAATTTGTATCCTGTGACTTTACTGAATTCACTGATGAGCTCTAGTAGTTTTCTGGTAGCATCTTTAGGATTTTCTATTTATAGTGTCATTTACAGTGTCATGTCATCTGCAAACAGTGACAGTTTTACTTCTTCTTTTCCAATTTGGATTCCTTTTATTTCTTTTTCATCTGATTGCTGTGGCTAGGACTTTCAGAACTATGTTGAATAAAAGTGGTGAGAGTGGACATCCTTTGTCTTGTTCCTGATTTTGGAAGAAATACTTTCAGCTTTTCACCATTGAGTATGATGTTAGCTGAGGGTTTGTATCAGGATGATTATGGCCTTGTAGAGCGAGTTTGGAAGTGTTCTGTCCTCTGCGGTTTTTTGGAATAGTTTCAGAGGATATGTGTTAACTCTTCACTAGATGTTTGGTAGAATTCGCCTGTGATGCCATCTGGTCCTGGACTTTTGTTTATTCGGAGTTTCTAAAACAGATTCAATTTCAGTGCTTGTAATTGGTCTGCACATGTTTTCTACTTCTTCCTCGTTCAGTCTTGGGAGATTGCACCTTTCTAAGAATTTGTCCATTTCTTCTAGGTTATCCAATTTATTTGCATATAGTTGCTTGTAGTAGTCTCTTTATGGGCCTTTGTATTTCCATGGTGTCAGCTATAACTTCTTTTTAATTTCTAATTTTATTGATTTGGGCCCTTTTTTTCTTGATGAGTCTTGCTAAAGGTTTATCAATTCTGTTTATCTTTTCAAAGAACCAGCTTTTAGTTTCATTGACCTTTTCTACTGTTTTCTTAGTCTCTATTTCTGCTCTGATCTTTATGATTTCTTTCCTTCTACTAATTTTGGGTTTTGTTTGTTCTTTCTCTAGTTGCTTTAGGTGTGAGGTTAGGTAGGTTATTTGAGACTTTTCTTGTTTCCTGAGGTAAGCTTGTATCACTATAAACTTTCCTCTTACAACTGCTTTTGCTGCATCCCATAGGGTTGGATCGTCATGTTTTCATTTTCATTTGTCTTTAGGTATTTTTTGATTTCCTCTGATTTCTTCAGAGATCCATTGGTTGTTTAGTAGCATATTGTTTAGCCTCCACATGTTGGTGTTTTTTCTTGTAGTTGATTTCTAATCTCATAGTGTTGTGGTCAGAAAAGATGCTGATATGATTTCAATTTTTTAAAATTTACCAAAGCTTGCTTTGTGGCCCAGCATGTGATCTACCCTGGAGAATGTTCCATGTGCACTTGAAAAGAATGTGTATTCTGCTGCTTTCAGATGGAATGCTCTATAAATATCAATTAAGTCGATGTGGTCTAGAGTGTCATATAAGGCCTGTGTTTCCTTATTGATTTTCTGTCTGAATGATCAGTCCATTGATGTGAGGTGTTAAAGTCCCCCACTATTATAGTGTTACTGTCAATTTCTCCCTTTACAGCTGTTAGCATTTGCCTTATATATTGAGGTGATCCTATGCTGTGTGCTTATCTATTTACAATTGTTCTTTCTTCTTCTTGGATTGATCCCTTGATCATTATGTGGTGTCCTTTTTTGTCTTTTGTAACAGTCTTTAGTTTAAAGTCCATTTTGTCTGATGTGAGTATTGCTACTCCAGCTTTGTTTTGATTTGGAAATCCTTTTGCATGGAATTCCCTTTTCCATCCCCTCACTTTCAGTCTGTACATGTCTCTAGATCTGAAGTGGGTCTCTTGTAGACAGCCTGTATATGGATCTTGTTTTTGTATCCATTCAGCCAGCCTATGTCTTTTGGTTGGAGCGTTTAATCCATTTATGTTTAAGGTAACAATATGTATGTTCTTACTGCTATTTTGTTAATTGTTTTGGATTTGTTTTTGTAGGTCTTTTTCCTTCTTTTCTCTTTTGTTCTCTTGTGATTTGATGACTATCTTTAGTGTTGTGTTTGGATTCCTTTTTCTTTTTTGTGTGTATATCTATTATACATTTTTGGTTTGTGGTTACCATGAGGTTTTGATATAGCAGTCCATATATATATATCATTGTTTTAAGTTGCTGATCTCTTAATTTCAAATGCATTCCAAATATCCTGCATTTGTACTCTCCTCCTCTCATGATTACTGATTTAGATATCATAATTTTGTGTGGATGATTTCCTACCTTTACTGTATGTTTGCCTTTACCGGTAAGCTTTTCCATTTTGTAATTTTCTTGTTTTTTCTTGTAGCCTTTTCTTTGCTGCCTAGAGCAGTTCCTTTAGCATTTGTTGTAAAGCTGGTTTGGTGGTGCTCAATTCTCTTAGCTTTTGCCTGTCTGTAAAGCTTTTGACTTCTCCATCAAATCTAAATGAGAACCTTGCTGGGTAGAGCATTCTTGGTTGTAGGTTTTTCCCTTCTCCCTTCTGGTTTGCAGAGTTTCTGCTGAAAAATCAGCTGATAACCTTATGGGGATTCTCTTATATCTTTCATTTTTGTCAATTTGATTACTGTGTGTCTCGGTGTCTTCTTCCTTGGGTTTATCCTATATGGGACTCTGTGCTTCCTGGACTTGAGTGACTGTTTCCTTTCTCGTGCTAGGGAATTTTTCAGCTATTATCTCTTAAAATATCTTCTCAGGACCTTTCTCTCTTCTTCTGGGACCCCTATAATGCAAATGTTGGTGCATTTGATGTTGTCCCAGGTCTCTTGAACTGTCTTCATTTCTTTTCATTCTTTTTTCTTTATTCTGTTCTGTGGCAGTGATTTCTACCACTCTGTCTTCCAGCTCACTTATCAATTCTTCTGCCTCATTTATTCTGCTATTGAGTCCTTCTAGGTGCACTTTTCATTTCAGTTACTGTATTCTTCAACTCTGTTTGGTTTTCTTACCTTTTCTAACCTTTGTTAAAAACTTCTTGTAACTTCTAGCTCTGTGCATCCATTCTTTTCCCACATTCTTGGATCATCTTTACAATCATCACTTGGAATTCTTTCTTAGGTAGATTGCCTATCTCCACGTCAGTTAAGTTGTTTTTCTGGGCTTTTATCTTGTTCCTTCATTCTGGAATATATTCCTCTGCCATCTCATTTGTTTAAATTTCTGTTTGTATTTTTATGTATGAGGAAAGTTAGTTATGTTTCTCAACACTGGAGAAATGGCCCTCTATAGGGGATGTCCTGTGTGTTTCAGCAGTATACTCCCCTCTCATCACCGAAGGGCCAGGGACCAACTGGTCTAAGGGTAGGTTCTGATCTGCATTTGTGTACTCGGTTCTGCAGGCTGCTGGATCGTAGCTTTCTTGCTTCTGGTGGCTGCCCCTGGTGAAGGGGGCTGGGTCTTGGCCCTCTGGAGGCAGGGCCGTGTCATGGGGTGTGTCTAGAGGTCCCTGTGGGTTCAGGAAGTCTTTAGGCGGCCTGTCTGCTGATGGGTGGGGCTGTGTTCCTGCCCCGTTGGTCGTTTGGCCTGAGGTGTCCCACTACTGGAACCGACAGGCTGTTGGGTAGAGCCAGGTCTTGGTACTAATGAGCCAATATGTCATCCACCAGGATTGTTCATGTGGTTGAATGTAGCCCAGTATGTCTGCCACCAGTGTCTATGTCCCCACAGTGAGCCAAAGCCAACCCCCACTTCCAAGGAGCCCCTCCAAGACCCACAGGTAGTGACTTCATAGGAGCCTGGGCCAGACCTGCTTTTGCCCTGGGTCCTGGTGCACACGAGACCTTGTGTGAGCCCTCCAAGAGTAAAGTCTGTTTCCCCCATTCCTGTGGAGCTCCTGCACTCAAGCCCCACTGGCTTTCAAAGCCAAATGCTCTGGGGGCTCCTCCTCCTATATGCCAGACCCCCAGGCTGGGGAGCCTGACATGGGGCTCAGAACTCTCACTTCTGTGGGAAAACTCCTGTGATATAATTGTTCTCCAGTCTGTGGGTCGCCCACTTGGGGGCGGGGGGGTATGGGATTTGATTGTATCACGAGCGCACCCCTCCTACTGTCTCATTAGGTTTCTTCTTCATGCCTTTGGATACAAAAAATCTTGTTTGGTAGGTTCCAGTTTTTTTTTTTCTTTTAATCAATGGTTGTTCAGCAATTAGCTGTGATTTTGGTATGCTCGTGAGAGGAGGTGAGCTTAGAGTCCTACTCTGCCATCTTGTCTCCCAACTGATTTTATTTTCTAAGTGAGGAAGGAAGAACCTCTGGAGATGAGAACTAGGTCACTGGGGGACTGGGAAGGAAGGAAAACATTTCATGTTCCTTTTGAATAACAACCATGTGACCAGATTCTATTAAAAAAACATTTAGGAGCAATAAAGTGTAGATAAAGGAGAGGCAGGCGCATATGAGGAAGCCAAAGGGATAGGGAATATGAGCAGTGATGACAAAATGAGACCCTGAACACTGGACCACCAGCACCCCCATCAGAACACTCCCACTCACCATCGCTGACACACTGATAAATGAGGACCACGTCTGCCACCTGCAGGGAGAGTTCATCTGGTTGCTTGGCAGTAAATGATCTAATGATTTCCACTTGAGTCAGTGCTAAGGGCAAAAGGGGACATAATGAACTTCCGGTAGCAGTGGAAAAACAAAACAGGTACAAATCAATAATCTGCATTCACTTAGTCTTTCTGTGCAATCAAAGCCAGCACAGATAGAAACAAGGTAGACTCCTAAAAAGCAGAAAATCTTTCCCAGGAATTCTCTTACTTGGCTAAGAGCTTTAGGATTTTAGAAGCTCAGAATCGAGAGAGGCCTTTTACGATACATGAATCCCCTCAAAAATAGCCTTGATAAGAAGTCATTAGATACATCACACAATAGAGCAGAAAACAGTCATGTGCATTGGGGAAACTGAGTCAAGATAGATGAGGTATGTGCCAAGGCCATGAGGATAAAATGCACAATCTATCCAGTTCTCCTGGCTCTCATCCAGGGTGTTCCCCCAGCCCACCCAACAGCACATAAAAGCTGCCAGAGAAGTTTAGAAATAAAAGGAGCTCCAAGCAAAAGTTACTTAGAAAACATTTTAGTTTCCCCCAAATTCTCAATCATAACAAATCAATTTTTACTTCAGTGACTTGCTACTGGCTGGCCTGAGTTTTTACTGTTTTTTTAATATGAAACTTGACTCCAGAGAACTTTCAAACCAGTCACTTTAGCTCTGACTCTAAGCTTAAAACTATGATTTTTGAGTGCTCCAGAATATCCACTTTTGCTGCCCTAATTCTTTGAATTTGACCTTCCAGCTGGAATAATCCAGAGCAGCATAACAAGATGCTTAGCATATGACACTAATCTTTACTGTACCAGTACCTAGTTCCCTAGAAAAATAAAATATATTTTTTAATATTACTTTAATTTAAAAAAAAAAAGTCAAAAGGAAGGGTCAAGTAATTTACCTTAAGGTTAAAAATCCATTTCAGCTTAGATTCACACTGTCAGTATGGAGAACGTTTAAACATGCTACTATTGCCCATAACAGGAATTTAAGAGCTTTATAGTATAAGCAGGGCTTTCAATGTACATTTAACTTAATCCTCACTATCATAACCCCATGTTGTATATAATAATGCACCTAACTTGCAGATGATTTAAGAGGCTCAGAAAGGCTATGCAGTGATCTGCCATGTTTACACAGCAAAGAACTGCACTTTGAATTCAGTCCCCTTGACTTCCAAAGCAGGGAGCATCCAGAGCTGAGGTGGGGCGGCAGGAAGGAAATCTTGGAGAAAATTTACAAAGCAGGTACTGTGGAGGTTAACCACTAATAACCCAGCGACCAGCAGGGGGCAGAGCCCTCCACGTTCCAGAGCAGACGGCCCTCCAGGTACTTACAGGTTCGGTCCGGAGGCTGCTTCCCGCTGCTGTGTCCCAGGGCAGTTATCCAGCGGGCTCGCTCGCTCCTAAACACAGAGGGCAGATCCGGTTGAGAGATTCAGCCGTGCTTAGACACAGAATGAAGTATGTTCTAGAATGCAAAGGCATTCCCCGAAAACAGGGCAGACATTCTCTAGAGAGGTAAGTGGCTGGCCTTCAAAGCTAGGGTAAGAGTTAGTTATTTAAAAATGAAAAACAATAAAATAAAAATAAAAATGATCATCTGGGAAATCTCAAATAGGCCTCAAACGAGTCATTGTCAAAAGATTCTGAATGAATTTAGCTTGTTATTAAGTGGAATTTCTCATATAACAGTTTAACATTTAACAAATATCTGATTACACTAATACATTATAATCACAAAAAGATATTTCATACGCTCACAATCTGATGTTTAACATTTCAAAAAAGTAAATTTCATTTAAAAATATCCTAGTAAATCAGTCTCTCGCCACTCCCTCCCCTCTTCTCCTTCCCCCACACTCAACCCATTTCCAAATAAATGAGAAACCTGACATTTAAAGTTGTTCTGTTCCTCGTACAACAGATGTTGCCAAATATGAGCCTTAGTGAAATAGAAATTATTTGTTCTCAAATGCTTAAAATAATTTAGTGATTTTTAAGGTAAAAAAC
The DNA here is from genome assembly GCF_964341445.2 of Mesoplodon mirus. Lineage (NCBI taxonomy): Eukaryota > Metazoa > Chordata > Mammalia > Artiodactyla > Ziphiidae > Mesoplodon > Mesoplodon mirus. Next base: position 19,406,344 of record NC_138982.1, on the reverse strand, counting down.
AACCAAAAGCTTTTAAACAATATTAAGGTACAATTACATGAAACAGAATAATTATTTAACTAAAGGATCAAAAGTTTCAGATGAACAAGCATTACTCCATAATATAGTAACCAGGTTTTTGATTTAGAAAGTCAAATTAGTACTGTGAATAAATAAACCACACACTTGAAAATCTTTTAAGAAGCATTTACATGGCAGATACAGCACTTGACATGCATTATTTCCTGTAAGCTTCCCAAAAGCCTGTTTGTTTAAGGGATGAGAAGACTGCACAGAAGTTCGGAGGTAAGGGACCCAAACGAAGGTCAGATTCTACTATGCCACTCTACCTTCTTAAGCAGGGATGCCTTATAGAAATAAAAAGTAAAAATTTTTTAAAAGAAATGGGACCTAATCAAACTTACAAGCTTTTGCACAGCAAAGGAAACCAGGAAAAAAAAAAAAAAAGACAACCTATGGAATGGGAGAAAATATTTGCAAATGATGCAACTGACAAGGGCTTAATTTCCAAAATATACAAACAGCTCATGCAACTCAATATCAAAAAAGAAACAACCCAATGCGCAGAAGATCTAAATAGACATTTCTCCAAAGAAGACATACAGATGGCCAACAGGCACAAAGATGCTCAACATTGCTAGTTATTAGAGAAATGCACATCAAAACTACAATGAGGTATCACCTCACACAGGTCAGAATGGCCATCATTAAAAAGTCTACAAATAACAAATGCTGGAGAGGGTGTGGAGAAAAGGGAACCCTCCTACACTGTTGGTGGGAATATAAATTGGTGCAGCCACTATGGAGAACAGTATGGAGGTTTCTCAGAAAACTAAAAATAGAATTAATATATGATCCAGCAGTCCCAGTCCTGAGCATATACCTGGACAAAACTCAAATTCAAAAAGATACATGCACCCCAATGTTCACTGCAGCACTATTTACAATAGCCAAGACATGAAAGCAACCTGAATGTCCATTGACAGATGAATAGATAAAGAGGATATGGTACATACATACAATGGAATATTACTCAGCCATAAAAAAGAATGAAATAATGCTATTTGCAGCAACATGGATGGACCTAGAGATTATCATACTAAGTGAAGTAAGAAAGAGAAAGACAAATACCATATGATATCACTTATATGTGGAATCTAAACATGGCACAAATGAACCTATCTCTAAAACAAACAGACTCACAGATATAGAGATCAGACTTGTAGTTGCTGGGGGGAGGGGGGAAAGGGAGAGATGGATTGGGAATTTGGGGTTGGTAGATGCAAACTATTATATTTGGAATGGACAAACAACAGGTCCTACTGTATAGCACAGGGAACTATATCCAATCTCCTGGGATAAACCATAATGGAAAAGAATATTAATAAAAGAATGTAAACATGTAAAACGGAGTCACTGTTATACAGCAGAGATTGGCACTACATTGTAAATCAACTATACTTAAATTTTTTAAAAAGTAAAAAAAAAGTGGGGGGATGCCTTTATGCCTGGTACTTTAAACAGAATAACTTGGAGAAAAAAAATTTTTTTTTCTCCCACAACGGCCTGCACCTAAAAGATGCTTCTCACCATCACTCTATCTTCACTCCCCGACGTGTATCCATCCTTCCATCCAGACAGAGCAGACTTCTTACAGTCTGGAACTCGACATGCTGTTCCACACCTTTCCTATTTGTTTTTCTCACTCTCAAGTATGACCTTCCCCCTGTTTTTACCGAGCTGTGCCCATTCATCATCACTATTTGATTGCTTTATTCAAGAACACACACATAAAACACTGCACTAATCTTCAGTGTATACAGATCTGTGTTTACTTAGGTACAACCGCGTACACATGCCCATAGATCAAGACACCAACGTGCCAGGAGGTTCCTTTTTTGTCCCTTTCCAATCAATAACCTCCTGCAAAGGTAACTGCTGTTCTGATTTCCATCACATAGACAAGTTTTGCCAATCTTGAACTTTATGAAAGTGGAATCCTGTAATATTGTCCACTTTGGTATCTGGCTTCTTTTGTTCAACACATCTACTCAATATTGAAAACAAAAGCCTCACCTCCTCCAGGTGGCCGCCTCTGATGTGTGAACCCACACTTCCGTCCCCATCCCATTCTTGGGAATCCTGTTCCCACGCCCCCCTCTGCACAGCTCTGTCATACTGCCTGGCAGCTGTAGGCCTCCTGAAGCCAGGCACCTTATCTCCATAACTGCCTGCACATAACAGGAGCTCTGTAAACCCTGACCTCACGTAAATCACTACTACTCACTGACCCCCCGATCTTTTATGGACTAGTCTGTTTCTCTGACTGGGCCATAAACTCCCCAAGGACAGTAACTGGATCTTGTTCTAAGTAGCATAGGGGGTCACATATTTGCCAGGTACTGTGCTTTTCTGTATTTGGCAAGTACCATCTAGTCTAATCTTTACAACCATTTTGCAAGTATTACCGTTATTATTCCGAATTTTTTCCAGAGGACGAAGCTGAAGTCTGAACTGTTAAGTGCCTGCTCACAGTAAAACTGCTAAGTGGTAGTGTCAGAATATAAGCCAGGCAGCCGGGGATCAAAGACGTGGTGCTCCCTAGCAGGTGCTCACAAACTAACGAGGGACGGCAGGAAGGGTGCGAACTGCAGTCTGCTGAAAGACAGACAGACTGAAAAGAAAATGAGGCTGGGCCCTGGTCGAGCTGGTGAGTCAAGTAGTAATGTGCACAGTTTATGTAAAAACGGATGACACTGTCTTGCTTTTAAAAACTCTGTCTCTAATACAGGACAAAAGCCTTCAGGGTGGTTTTATAAGGAACAAGTAAACCACAACCTCCTTTCAGATAATCCCAAGCAAACACTTAAATCTTTGATACGTCTTTGTTGGGTAAGATTTTTAAAATTCAGGCTCAACTAGAATTTCCAAAGTACAAAGGCAATTGAAAGCTAAACAATATCTTAAGGATGGAAGAGCTGTTTGCCAAGAGTAACCTAAAACGATCCATTTGCGTCTCCACATGCCACACCCAGACGTGTCAGACTCATCTTTGGCTTACCATGACATCTTCACATGGCCCTCACTGCTGTCTGCAGTCCTTCAGGTCAGACCTCCCAGCCGTGGACCATCTCTGGCATTTGAGTGGCCGGTCGTGGCAGCAGCCTCACCCTGCAACCAGTTTCTAGAAGTCCAGGTGCAATCTTCCACTCCTGTAGCATGCTGCCTGAATGCTAATGGCATCCCTTCGACATGGCAGCCCCTCACAGGGGCTCCAGAGGACAGAGCAAGACAGTCCTTATTGCCTCGCTGGAAGGAGCCGCTTCTTGAAATGTCTTCAATTGAATCAGTCCCACCCCCTCTGAGATGCCATCAAAACCGCATGACGTTACCCAGGGCTTCCGAGAGCCATGCCAAGGAGCTCCCTCCCATCACGAGGCAGAAAGCACTGCATCTCTAAAGCAGGGAGGAGACTCACTCCACATAAAATGGAACTCTTAAGAACAAGAAAACCCCGGGCCTAGACATACCCATTATTAAATTTAGATATCAAGTCCAAGGCTCACACCTGTTTTCTCCAGGGACGAGGTAAGACAACACGAATTCACAATCCATGCCACACCCAGCTGAGATTTCCCTTTGCCCCAAGTGCCAGAATCAGCAATGCCGCTAATGGGGACCCAGGGCAGATCAACTTCTAAGGCGCTCCTGACCCCTCCTTCCTTCAAACAACATTCACCAAGTCCCTGCCTTTGCAGGAGCCCTGTGCCAGGCTGGGGCTGCCAAGTGAGTAAAATGGAGCCTCTTGCTCTTCACAGCCTTCCTTCAATGAGGAAGCAGACAGAGCAAAAGACAAAGGCACACAGATTCAATTCAACGAGATGAGTTCAATAAGCTGATCCATTAAAGAAAACCCACAGGGCAAAAATCATCCTCATGAATGCTGTGCAACAAAGCCTTATAAAGCTGGACACCAGCTCAACTTAATAATTTAAAAAATCTAACCAAAGCAAAGTAGTTCCCCTAGCCCACTAAGAGTTCTAGAAATTTAGATTCCATGACATGTTATATAGTTAAATCAACTGTTTCCTGTTTATCATATCAAACAGCTCATGAGATCTAGTCTGGTCCAGAATCCTGAAGTTAACCTTAAGTGGGTCAATTACCTGTTTCCTTGGAAAAAAGACCCACACCATCACCTGCTCTCCTGTTTTACTGGAGGTCAGTGATGAGAAATCACCAAAGATTTAAGTATCTTGACGGGCACTGTACAAATGTAAAAGATTATTGGACATAGATTCAACGAAGAAAAAAATACTACAATCTGTAATAAATACATTTTTTTCCATACAAATTGTGATCTCTATATGTGGATTTTTCTTAAAGGATGAAGAGTATGTCAGACGACTATTTACAATTTTATCCCATCCTATTTACTTCCTGTTAATTAAATCATTAACAGAAGCAGGAAGAGAGCAAAAGACTGCCTGCAAACAATGCCCCTTTATCAGGAGGGCCCAGGAATGGGTTGTCAGAATGGCTGACAGGACTATTAGGCGTCTGGTTCAATTTGTGAGACAGAAACTTTGAAAAGGGCCTTTGCTTACAGCTGAAGGTGATTATATCTCATAGCTAAATAGAACGGGTGAAGAAAGTTTTCGTTCATTACTGAACGTGTCCTTGTGTCTCATCTCTGCACAGGCTGGACCCAAATGCCATCCAAATTCCATTATGGACTCAGGAAGCCAAGGACGCCACTTGCCACAGCGTTGCTCTGTGCCAGCTGCAGCTGTCTGGGCTTCATTTTAATGAAGGCAGACAAAGGGGGCTCTCGGCCTTCAACATTCCTCTTGGAAGGCCCAGAGGGAAAAGTGACATTAGTAAAACATTCCTCCCTTGTCCTTTTATCAAGGGTAAGCTTCTGTATTTTCCACCAACCACTGTCTCATTAATAATGCAATGACTTAAGATCTTTAACAAGCAAACAGATATAACCCGGTATGGCTTAGAGGTACATGCTAAAAAGAAAGTTTAACCACATCCTTGACAGAAAATGTTGAAAAACAAGTGGAATTTAGATAAAACTTGCTCTAGCAGCACAAAACAAACAAACAAACAAAAACCCCAGTGAATAGAGACTGATAGAGAGGAGCAGTATTTCTCTACATGCTGCTACTAGTCTACCTTGCCTTGGATATAGAAAAGCAAATTTTATTAGTTGTAGGGCAATTCCAAAAAATATTTATTGGGAACCTGCTACATACAAAGTGAGAAAAGGACAAAACTGAAGCTGAGTGTGGGGATTAGTAATAAAACCGTGAAGAACTGATTGGAGAGAAGAATGGTTAGGAGGCTTTGAGGGTGGTTCAAAAGATAAGGGATGTATGGGTTGCCCTGGGAAGGAGGTAGTGGGATGGAACCATGTGGGAAGATGCAACAGCGTTTCATACAGAAAGAACCAGTCCAGGATGGATCTGTTCAGATCTAGAAGCATCAGAAATGACACCAAGTCTCCAGACTGGGTAACTTGAAATGGTGTCAAGGGTACCATTCACAGAAATGTGTGTGTCAGGGAAAGCAGAGCGTACTGGTGATGACTGGTTCCAGACAGGCTGCATTTCTGAAGGGGAAGTGAAGAGGAAAGGTTACATGTGGGAGAAAAACTAAGAGCACACAGATAACAGCTTGAGAATGTCGCAAAAAGGGGGTTAATGTCAGAGCTGGGCAGCTAACAAAATTAAATGATATTAGAGGTAAAGAAAGTGGAAGACTGACCTGCTGGGTGTGGTACCTAGGAAGCCACTGCTCATCTTCTGATGGAGCGCCCTCAACTGGGTGGCAGAGGAAGACACCATACTGAAGACGGTCAAGGAGTAACTCAATATAGGGCGTCAGCTGCTCAAGCCAAAAATCCAAAGCATCATCAATTCCCCTCTTTCACTCACAGCCACCCCAACTCATCCTGTTCTTCAGTTGGTCCTGTTGTCTCCACCTCCACAATGTTAGGTTTCCATCTCCTCGCACAGACCACAGTCCATCTCAACATCAAGACTCCCGTGGACTGGGACTTCCCTGGTGGCGCAGTGGCTGAGAATCTGCCTGCCAATGCAGGGGACACGGGTTCGAGCCCTGGTCTGGGAAGATCCCACATGCCGCAGAGCAACTCGGCCCATGAGCCACAACTACCGAGCCTGCGCATCTGGAGCCCGTACTCCGCAGCAGGAGAGGCCGCAACAGTGAGAGGCCCGCGCACCGCGATGAAGAGTGGCCCCCGCTTACCACAACTAGAGAAAGCCCTCGCACAGAAACGAAGACCCAACACAGCCAAACAAAAACAAACAAACAAATAAGTAAATAAATTTATAAAATAAAATGCTCTGGGCTCCACCAGCCTCTCAACCACCCACTCTCTCCCTGGCTTATTCTGATCTAGCCAGTTTCACTACGTTCAAGCCAAGTTTGATGGCCTCGAACTTGTTTCTCTAGGAGTTTGGCACTTGCTGTGCCCTCTGTCTGGACCGTTCTGGCCCTGCATTTTCCCATGGATGGATTCCTTCCAGGCACTCAGGGCTCAGTCCCAAATGTCACCTGCAGAAGTCTTCCTCTGCCATCTAATTTAGAGGACAGATCCCCATCCCAGCACTTCACACTCCGGAATACATTCCTGGCTTTACTGTTTCCACTGCACTTATTTATTTTTAAAATTGGATGAAGAAATGCTTTCCCACCAGTTCACTGTAGGCCATCTGCCCAGGCAGCCTGGCAAAAGTTCAGTGCCACCAAAGTCACCTCCTTGAGGGCAGGAGGCACACAGGCATAGGTTCTTCAGTGGAACAGAAGCCCCCAGAGGGCAGGGGTCTGGTCTCTGCACTGTTCACTGCTACATCCCAGCACTTAGAATAGCACCTGAAAGGATGCAGGTGCACAACAAAAATTCACTGAGTAAATAGGGAGAAATGAAAGCTGCTCTCTTGAGAGGTGCAGCTGTAAAGGGAAGGAGAGACTTAGGGGTGAGTCGGGGGCCAGGAGCTGTACAGCAGAGGGTGGGCAAGACAGAAAACAGCAGGAGAAAAATGAACTAATAAGAGGGGCACACACAGCAAGCACTTGGAATTCTCGGGGACAAGATCACTGAGGGGCCTCCTTGTAGAGGAAAGACTTGGCACTTGGCGTGAGCCCTGAGAAGTAAAATATTTGGTAATTCAAGGAGTTCTGAGAAGGGCATTCCAGGAAGTAGAAAAAACATAGGCAGAGGAACAAAAAAGGAAGTTTTAAATGGAAGATAATTTGAGGGATGCAACATCTAGTCAGCATTTTATTATAAAATATTTCAAACCACATGATGCCTTAAATTTACCACCAACTTTTTCATTTTAAGTCTATGAACTTAAAAAGTCACATTTTAGTAGTTTTTCACATTTAATAGCAACTAGCTTCCTGGAGTTTCCCTTCCAGAGCCAAGTTGAGCAGCAAGATGGGGGTGGAATAGTCTCCAAGATGGCAGCTTCTCAGTAAGAAGCTTAGAATTTGTTATTAGAAAGAATTTCAGATTCAGGAAGGCCAAGGTCCAGTCCCATTTTGGCAGTAACTCACCTCCTGTGTGACTTTAGGCAAATCGCTTCACCTTTTTGAGTCTCATCTTACACCTGGGAGGAAACTGAGGGAGTTGGACTACAGACCTATAATTAGGGTCACAACGTATTTTATCGTCTAAAGACACTTTGGAAAGTCAAAGAGGGTGCTATTCTTAATTTTGCCAGAACAACAGACATAACACTGATCCCAAAGAAACCAAGATGTACAGTCATCTTACTTATATGCTTCAGCTCTGAAGCACCATCCTTTCTCTAGAAACAGCCAAGGCTCCCTTCATGCTCTCTAGCTGGCCCTGTGCCTGGCACATCCCAGATGCTCACTAAGTGTTTGCCCCATTTCCTTTTGGTGAGCTTTTCTGCATTCTTTATGTCATCAAAGCTATTGATCTGTTCTTCCACAACTTCACTGCCTTATAATACTTGAACCGTCCTTGGGCCAAACAGCTGCACCCACCCTTCCTTCGGCTGATTTCACATTCCCTATAGCCCCAGGTGCCTCTACTACCAACAGTTTCTCAAAGAAGGTAAATATTTAGGTACAAACCCTATTCTTTTTCAAACCAAAGAATAAGTAGCCAAAGAATGTAATCGACTGGTCTGAAATTCTGCAATTACTCAAGGCCTGGGTGGTGGTGAAAACCTTCTCAACTCGATTGCTAATGGACCATTTTAACCATGTATAACATAAAAGAGAGAAAAGTTAAAAAACATACTCACCTATACATCTGGCAAATCTTAGAAGCAAAGAAAACATCCTACATAGGCCAAAACTCTGATTGCTCAAAACCAGGTAACCCAGAGCTGGCCTGCACATTTCCAAATACAGCATGTAACAACTCACTAGACTTTTAAAAGTTGATTGGGTGTTTTTTGGTTTTGTTGTGTTTTCTTTTAAGGAAAGTGCATCCTGGCTGTCATATATTTTCTTTCAGTACCAATGATACTTTATGCCTTGTAGGTTTAAAAGTATTTCTCCAGTTATTTACTTTAACTGTAATTGAGTTGGGGGGGGAAGGGAGTGAGGGAGTCACTCCTTCCGTACCCAAGGAGACAGCCGCCCCTCGCCCCTTCTGGAATGTTCTCTTGCTATTAATTAAAGAACTACAAATATGAGTCATACCCACGGGTTTACGGGTGACATAACTAGATAATCTGAGAACATTTCTCATTGAGGAAATGAACATCCATTCAGTCCATGGCAAGATCAAAAGGCAAGAGGGTGGAACAAAGGCTACAGAACATCCCAGGAAAGGATCTAGCCTTGGTGTAAAAACTGGACATGCTGGTTTACAGCCTACTCTCTTGGAATAATCTCAGAAACCAGCAGTAGAGATTACATAAATTATGAACGAGACAGTCAGGAAAAGCTCTGCTGATAAAGAGCAAACGATCCTTATAAACACAGAGAAAAGGAAAATGTAAAGCGAAACCAACAACACTTTCTCCCTTACTAAAAAAGACAAAATAAAACCTTCATTTCTGAGAATTCTTTATAACAAGCAGTAATCTCCAAAGTGTTTAAAACTTTTTCATCTTCAAAGTCCTTTAAGATCCAAAGGTCAGGCATATTAAATTCTCTCTTTTAAGAGAGGCTTCCCCAAACAGAAGAGGTCTAGGTCTGTCTTCGCAGGCCAAGGGGTTTAATCATTTTTAGAGTCAAAGAAATGCCTTCCTCAGCCCTGGTCTTGGGTGTGTCCCCTGCTGGTCACCTGCACAGACCAGCAAGCACTGCACCTCCCGGAGGTGCCCTCCCCAGAGGGGAAAACACAGAGGAGCATCCTTGGAATGCAGCAGGGCTTTCCAGCCGTTTCCTGGAAGAATTCTGGGACCTTAGGAAGAGGTATTTCTTTGTTTTATAAACAAACACAGAGGATGACGCTCCTTTTCTTATTCATTCCCTCTGTTAGCTCTTGAGCGCCTTTGGAATACTCTCTTTCGGCTGTTTTTAAATCTCAAATAGCTTTCTATCACCCTGCCCCTCTTGGTTTTCTTCACCCTTGGAAAAGTTACTTCTAGTGCCAAAAACATGAAATGAGCATTTATCGTTTTTATGTGGATGGCTTTTTTTTTTCTTTTCTTATATCTCTCTAACAATCCAGGGACCCTGTTAAAATACTCTTAAAAAGTGGAGATTATCTCTTTGGGTTGGCTTTCGCTAAGGTTCTGTTACAGTCTTAGGGTTGTTATTCAAGACCTGCCAATCCATTTTAATCACACCACGTAGGAGCCAAGTGGGAGACGGTGTAGGAACCCCAGGGGACCAAGAATTAGGGAACTTCTCCTTTCCCTCCACTGTTCCACCCTCTGACCCAACATAATACCTGCCTATGATTGTTCTAAGAGGAGGTTTCCAGTTTCCAAACAAATGGGTCAACTATCTCTAAATGGACAAAGTCGTGATGTAACCGAACAGGACCCTACAGGGCCTTCCCAAGACAGACAGCACCCCGACTCCGCCAAAACCCTCTGTTTTTGCTCCCCTCTGAAGAACCTAGGTAACAGTACCTGATGCACATTTCCTGAGTTGTTTTACAGATGCTAAAACCACCACCAAATGGAAGAACTTAACTACTTGATGATCGTGAGCCCCCCAGACCGACTGGCACCTAAGGATTCATAATGTCAACCACCGTGTTACCTCAACACCAACCAACCAGAGAATTGTGCACGAGCTGATCACATACCCTGTGACCCCCTCCCTCACGTGGTCTTTCCTTCGGGGATTTCAGGGTTTTTAGAGTGCGAGTCACCCATCCTCCTGTATTGGTGCCTTTACAATAAACACTGCACTTTCCTTCACCACAACCCGGTGTGTCGGTAGATTGGCTTTACTGTGCACGGGCAAGCAGACCCAAGTCTGGTTCAGTAGCAGCACGGGGGGACTTGACAATGAAGCCCCATTCCCTTCATCCTGTGTGAGGATGGACTGCCTACTAACTGCTGGTGAAACTGCAGGCACAAACAGGGTGGCTTCTGCCTCTGCATAAACTCTGGATGGGAAAGAGGGATCATCAACATGTTGATGAAACTGCCCACCTTGGCTAGGCACGATGATAACCACTTGCATTGAGTTGTCTCACAACAGGAGGTCCTGATAAGGACACGGTACTGCCGTGGAAAACTAACCAGGAGAATTCAGGAGGGGCCGAAAGGAGGGAGGAGATGCCAGCCCATAATGTGCGCCAACCTCCCAGAAACAGTCATGCTAGAACCATCTTGGCTGAGACATGTGCGAACCACCAGAGAGGACCCTGGGTCAGATCAAATATGGGCACAAGCAAGATGATTGGTCAGAGACAACCCAGAAACTAACCCCATTACCATAAAACCTGAGACCGAGAGCCACATGGCAGAGCAGTCCTCCTGGGTTCCCTGACCCTGCTGCTCTCCGCCCAGGCACCCCTTCCCAATAAAGTGTTTTGCTTTTTCAGTACGTGTGTCTCCTCAGACAATTCATTTCCAAGTGTTAGACAAGAGTCCATTTCCTCGGGCCCTGGAAAGGGTTCCCCTCCCTGCAACAAACATATTTCCCCAAACTGAGTATCTCTTTTGACAGAAATCACTGGTCTTTCTGCTGCCTGGTCGAAGGTAGGTGATACAAAATGACTTCAATTTCAGTAGCTAAGAAAACTCAGGCCTAGGATCAAACTACCAGTTAGGTCATATTCCTAGGGCTCCTGGGTCATAATTTTATCAATGATTAAAATAAAATGATTTTTAAAACACTCTGTAAATATAAAAGCACACCACCTAAAGCACAACACATCCATCAGGAGTCATGGGATGAAAATAACACTATCCATCTCTCAGGACACTGAGAAGATCACAGTGAGAAGACAAGCATCTGTATAAAGCACCCAGACCTATGCTTGGTGCGTAACAGGTAATCAATAAAAAAAAATAAATAGTAGGTAGAGTTTACTGTTTTGAGGGAGTCTGTGGACCAAGGGTAATTAGGTAGGGAAGACCGACAGCAGATATTCTGAAACCCTCTCCTCGCACATACTTACTGAGTCTCAGCGCCCAGCAGCATCTCCACTTTCTCGTTCACGTGGTTACTAAGGACGGTCAGCGTAAAGAGGTGACTGGCAGAGTTCTGTCTTGAATAAAGCACTGTGGAACTGTTCTTCCCTGGAGAAGAATTAAGCTCTTCACTGTCACAGGACTCCACCAGTAGCTGATCTCTTAAGGAATAATCATTGACATTGTAACTTTCTTCACTGTAAGGAAGAGGGAAAAAGAACACATCAGTAATTCAGTGGATGACTCTGACATCGGTTTCCAAATCACATTTTGGGGGAAGGTGGCAGGGGAGGGAAGGAGGACAGGGAGAGAATGATTTATTTTATTTTTTATTTTTTAATTTTATTATTATTATTTTTTGCGGTACGCAGGCCTCTCACTGTTGTGGCCTCTCCCGTTGCGGAGCACAGGCTCCGGACACGCAGGCTCAGCGGCCATGGCTCACGGGCCCAGCCGCTCCGCAGCATGTGGGATCTTCCCAGACCGGGGCACGAACCCGTGTCCCCTGCATCGGCAGGCGGACTCTCAACCACTGCGCCACCAGGGAAGCCAGTGAATGATTATTTTAAAATAGGAATTGGACTCTGAATTAATCTACTGATGACGAGTCAATACAACCCTCCAAAATTAAACCTGTTAATTACTATTTTTCTGTAGTATACTAAATTGTATCTTACATATAAAAGCAATATTAAAAACAATTATTAGCACCTACTGTATAGCACAGGGGACTCTACTCAATTTTCTGTAATGGCCTATATGAGAAAAGAATCTAAAAAAAGAGTGGATATATGTACATGTATAACTGATGCCCTTTGCTGTACTAACACAACATTGTAAATCAAATATACTCCAATAAAAATTTAAAAAAAAAATTATTAAACCCTCTACGTGTTATTTTACATTTTCCTGGCATTTCCTTGCAACAAGTGAGACACGCATGCATCATGGTAAGGCTTGAACAGCTATACTTCCCCAGCCTTACCCCCATCCGCAGGATAGAGGTCGTCCCAAACCTACTCACACTCCGGGTAGCGAAGCTGCCCTCGCAGCCTCCAAACCACCAGGCACAGGAGGGAAGAACAGCCCCAGAGGTCTGCTCGCTTCTGGCAAGATGCCCAGCCCATCCTTCTCTCTAACATGCATGGCCTCACCACCTGTTCAGAAATCACAAGGACTGATCCCGCCACGCCCTCTATCCCTGCTTATGCCCAAGACCGCCTGGTATACTTCATTCCCCTGAATGTACTCTCACCTGCACAGTGCTGTGAACATGCCTCATCGGTCCTCACCTTCCTAAGCCCCTCGGCTGAAGCATTCCACTGCATCCTCTGGAAATGCACCTCATTTAGGGAATCCAGCAAAATCTTCTAAATCCTCAGCCTCTTCTCTGAACTCTCCCTTTACCTTCTTGCCTTAACAGAAACTTGGCTCTTCTAGAGAGCGCAGCCTCCTCGGAAGGCTCTCTGCCTGCTTGAGTCTCATTACTCCTAGACAATGATCGCTTCCTCCTCCCAGAAGGTCCCCAGCTTTGATGCTCATGCCATCAGTCTCTATCTCATCATCACAGTCATCTCCAGGCCCCTGGACCATGCCTCATCCTCACTCATGCGTTTAGTTGCTGGCTTACTGTCACTCTCCAACACTACTTTCTTGAATTTCCATGTGGCAATCCTTCCATTACCCCGGCCTCTCAGTTCCTTGACTTCCCCTTCAACAATCAACCTGGTCACTACCACCACCTGCAACCTCTCTGCAATCCCAACGTCAAACACCTCTGTCTAACCAGCCCCGCCAATCTCTTTGACTCACCTCTTGTAATCCTCAACCTCAACAATTTTAACCCACCATATTCCTACAACCCACTCACTCCACCACCTTTCCCTCCACCCTTAAACCCTTCATGTCCTCTCTCATTCATGCTTATTCACTTATCCAACTTGAATTTCTTGATACCTACTTACAATCACTCCTTGCAGACACACTCATTTCCTTGGCAAATCCCAACTCTGGTTAGATACACCTCCCCTCTATTCTCTATCTGTACTCTCAGCTGAACATGGCAGAGCTCAATAATAACTGCTGAGTAAATGGATGACCATGCAATACATTTTAGTGTATTCTAGGAACCATATTGGAAAATTACCTTACCTAATAATAAATGCAAATGTATGAACTCAGGAGAGCTAAGAGATAAAAAAAATCCTTGTGCCCAACTATACTAGGAATTTCAGAATAGGCCATTTTGTTCAAGATTTCTTAGGAAGTTTTTCATTCGGTGGTGGGCATCTGCCTGTCAACCACTCCCTGTAACTCTCCTTTAAAAACTTTATAATCATTTAAAAAATTTAGTTTGATAGATTCTTCCCCCTCCAAAACCAGCAAACACAGTTACATCATCTATAAAAGCAAAATACTGCCTTTTGATCAAGTCTGTTTGTTGCTAGGGGAATCATCTGTATTAACTGAAAGTTCACATGGCAAGATCACCTCCAAAGCTCCCCTGAGACTGCCGACGGACCAGCACAACCATACTCAGAATATATAAAATATTTCTCATATCAAAATGAGGCTTATCAAAGGTCACATAATTTTTATAAAAGGAGGAAGCAGGGTAATACACTTTACAAACAAACAACGTTATACTTTTAAAAGACCGTGTTTACCAGAAACAAAGCAGTCGATTTTTGGCAAAGCTGGTGTCAGGCTGCACCCCGCAGGTCTACAAGCCTCGTAGCTGCCCAGCCTCGAGACCGAAGAAAGAGCACGGAAACAGCGACAGAGACATCAGTGGTTTATTGGAGAGGGGATCTCACACATCCGAAACATCTGCGCCCTGTGCTGCAGACGGCAGGCGGGACAGGGCAGCAGTCTTCATTGCTCGGGGCGGTGGAGAAAGAGGCTACCATTTATAGGGGGAAGTGACGCCAGGTGGGTTTATCAGTTACCAGGGAGACCAGCAGCTGGGGCACATCACTCACAGCCCCTCAGGTTAGTGACCATCACGAGGGTAGAGGTTTCTCTTTAATAAACTAGCAGATGGAATCCTTCTGGCCTGATGATTAGAACCATCACTAGCTGGGGCAGGGGGCAAGCACGTTCCTGTGAGTTAGGTATAGGTAGGTGGCACTGCTCCAGCAGGGGATGTACAGAGAACAAGAGAACAGCCATCTTGAGTGGCCTGACCATACAGCAAGTAAAGCTTATAATATTGTCTAGATAGCTCAGACACAGATGTAGTAAAACCCAGGACTCAGGATCAAACCAAAAAGTAAAAAATAAAGACAAAAGCAAAACCTCAACAACAACATCAAAAACAAGAGAAAAAAACAAGATAAACAAAGACTTGCTTGTTACTGAACTCTCTCTGCACCTCTGAGTTACTCTTTTGGTCCAACTCACAAGTTGAAAAAGATGACCTTTTAGTTAAAGACGCCCATTTCCAGTTAAAAATAATTCTGCTTCAGACAGAGAAATCCAAGCTCCTTAATGCTGCACACATGGGGTATGTAGGCAGTGCCCTAAATAATGACATTGCAAAGGTATTCTTTGTATTCCCAAAGAAATAAAAGGCAAAGAAATCTATATGCTATAAAGCCATCATTCAAGATGACTCAAGTTCCAAAAAGTCGTCAGCATAAAGTGGCTTTACTTACTAGGTAGTCCCCAGAAGAATTCAAGACGAAGAGTTCACAGGCAACTAATGTAAACAAATATGAAAAAACTAGTTAAGTCTTATTTTCCCTCTTAATTTTCAGAGTTCATATTTCTCCCAGTGTTTGCCTAAATACAACCGTGTTTGCCTAAATCCAAACAATACCAGCTATTGTTGTTTCATCGATGTGTTGAATCTTTGTCTTTGGGGGGGTTATTAGAGACAGAAGAAGTAGACAAGTTAATAGAATGGTTTTTGTTTGTTTGTTTGTTTGTTTTGCGGTACGCGGGCCTCTCACTGTTATGGCCTCTCCCGTTGCGGAGCACAGGCTCCGGACATGCAGGCTCAGCGGCCACGGCTCACGGGCCCAGCCGCTCCGCGGCATGTGGGATCTTCCTGGACCGGGGCACGAACCCGCGTCCCCTGCATCGGCAGGCGGACTCTCAACCACTGCGCCACCAGGGAAGCCCTAGAATGGTTTTTTAATTGTTCTCTTAAGCCATGACAACTACAATGCCATTACGACCTAGGGTGACTGTTTGATCCAGTTTATACCTGTGGTCTCTCAGATGTCCAGTTGGGATGATAAAGAGCAGCCACTTTGGGCTTCCCTGGTGGTGCGGTGGTTGGGAGTCCGCCTGCGGATGCAGGGGACGCGCGTTCGTGCCCCGGTCCAGGAAGATTCCACATGCCGCGGAGCGGCTGGGCCCGTGAGCCATGGCCGCTGCGCCTGCGCGTCCAGAGCCTGTGCTCCGCAACGGGAGAGGCCACGACAGTGAGAGGCCCGCGTACCGCAAAAAAAAAAGAAATGAGCAGCCACTTTATTTATAGCTATGTGAGTTCACCTCAAGGTATCCGTGTCTACACACCTGCACATCTGGGTCACTGAATGTGCCTGGACACAGGACTTTCCCACTGTTTTGCCTTCTGTATCCAAAATAAGATGCAGGAAACAAGTTTGCTTTTTTTTTTAAACTGATTCAATAGCAGTCACCCAATATCATTATTTCATCTAGACCTGCAAACATCTTCATTATGTGATACATAATGTCCACAACTTCTTCACTACTCCTTTAATGAATTTAATATAAAAAACTTGATTTAACAGTAGTCAAGTAAGTTGATGATTCATCCTTGTCAGCTATTATTCAAACCCAATGGAATAAAAACTGAAAAGGAGCTCACTCTAGCTAGCGTGTTTGTGCTCTCCCACACACACACTCACTTAATCTCATAAAGGTTCAAAATAATATTTTCCCCTCTCTAAATCTGCTAAATACTGAGTGAAATTCATTCTCCTCATGTCAGCCAGCACCTACTGTCTCTCTCATGCTAATACAGAAGGATAACTGTTAAAATATGGGCTTAAGCAGAAAGAAGAGGAACGAATCAGTCAGATGCAGCCATTTACAACCCCACTTCCTCCTCTGCCGACCCACTTACTGTGTCCAGTAAGTACAAAGCAAGCTCAGCTGGGCTGGGAAAGATGCTCCTTTCCTAGGGAAGTTGATGCTAATCAGACTTCCCCATGTTTGTTTCTTCCATTTAACACACATATGGTTTACACAGTCTCTGAAACAATTTGGATCATGCAATTAGGAAGTTAAACTGCTCAGAAAAAGGCAAATGGAAAAACCACCTTTCCTCGCACAGAGAAGTTTATATGTAGACTTCCTCTGATTGTCTTAGACGGGCTCCAAGTTTACCAGCTGCTCATGAAACAAGCGGCAGCTTTGTGCAAGCAGAGGCTCCTATCAGGCGCAGCAATCAAATCTATACAAGCCTGTTGCTCTGTGGTATAAACAATGATGGGTCTCCCTGTTGAAACCCACTTAAAAGTCCTAGTAACCTTTGTTGAGATTCCTTTCTTTTCTTAACAAGATAAAGAACTATCAATAGAGAACAGGATATGGTGGTAAATAAGTACCTCAATTATTCTTCCCTTGGAAGGCGTTCTTTTGTTAAGCAGCTCGATAGTGTTTGGTTCTACTACATGCTACCTAACAGCAAGGGCTGAAAACTGATACACCTTTTTGAGAATAGTGGATTTCTTTTTTTTTTTAGTTAATTAATTTATTTGTTTATTTTTGGCTGCTCTGGGTCTTCATTGCCGTGCGCAGACTTAGTCTCTAGTTGCAGCAAGTGGGAGCTACTCTTTATTGTGGTGCGCAGGCTTCTCACTGTGGTGGCTTCTCTTATTGCAGAGCACAGGCTCTAGGTGCACGGGCTCAGTAGTTGCGGCACGTGGGCTCAGTAGTTGTGGCTTGCGGGCTCAGTAGTTGTGGCTTGCGGGCTGTAGAGTCCAGGCTCAGTAGTTGTGGCGCATGGGCTTAGTTGATCCGCGGCATGTGGGATCTTCCCAGACCAGGGCTGGAACCCTGGCAGGGAAGATTCTTAACTGTGCCACCAGGGCAGTCCCAACAGTGGATTTCTTAAAGTGATTATTATGGAGCACTTTGAACTTTCTCTCCCACAGATTTCTATAAAGGTGGGAATTTTTCATACTGGGCATATATTTATTACTTTAAAATCAGGACAGTATTTACAACTGCATACAACATACATACACTTTTAGAATACCAAAGCTGCGTATGTACATACTCAGTAGTGAGTGCGGGGTGACAGACACCCAGCTCCACTCAGGACTTACTCTGGGAAGGTGGGGGAGGAAGAAGGGATGATGATGAAGAGGCTTTAGCTATACCTGCAGTGTTTTATCAGGGCTTTTGTTTAAAAAGAAGAGATCTGACAGCAATATAGCAAAAAATTTGTATCTGTTAAACAATGGATGATAGGCATGTTAGTGTTCGATAATTTTCTGTATGTTTGAAATATTTTGCAATTCAAGGAAAAAAATTTTTAATAATAAATGCATAGACATGAAGACTATCATCATTCCACATGTCTGTGGATGACTGAGGGTATAGGTGAAGGGACTCTTGGGCAATGGAATTATTTTGGCCCTATAAACAACTGATTATTTGCATATAACATCACTGACTGAAAATATAAGGTAAGAGTGAATTCACTAAAGTGTCTGGGTTAAAAAGAAAAAGGCTTTTCTGAGACTTCCCTGGTGGTCCAGTGGCTAAGACTCTATGCTCCCAATGCAGGGGGCCTGGGTTCAATCCCTGGTCGGGGAACTAGATCCTAGATCCCGTATGCCACAACAACAACAACAAAAAGATCCTGCAGGCCACAACGAAGATCCCGCAGACCACAACGAAGATGCCGCAGGCCACAACTAAGACCCAGCGCAGCTAGCTAAATAAATAAACGAATAAATAAATGTATTTTCCATATATGAATGAATAACACTCAGAAAATATAATGGAAGAAGTGATCTTATTTATAATAGACACGAAACCCACAAAATATTTAGAATTAAACTTAACACGTTTCTCCTCTATGAAGACAGCTTTCAAATACTTTAGAAGAAGGCCTGAATGGATAGAAAAGTTTGATATTAAAGAGGTATCAATTCTTCCTAAATTAATATATAATTTTGCCACCATCTCATTGAAAAAAATCTCAGGATTTTGGGGGGCAGCAAGGACGGGGAATAGTCAAGCTGATTTTAAAACACACAGAAAAATAAACATGTAAGAACAGTCAGATTGTGAAAGAAAATGAAACTGAACGAGCCATATGATATATTAAAGACATATTTTAAAGCTACAGTAATTCAAAGACTGAGACTGATAGGTATTAGCTGACAGACGGACTAGTGAAACAGAACAGTGGCTTCACAAATAGACCCCAAATACATCTGAGATATAAGTGACATTTCAAATCTGTGGAATATTGATGGTTTAGTCAACAAATAATATTGGGACATCTGGAGAAACATCTGAAAAATTTTTAAAAGCTGCCTCCCAATCTCACTCCATAAACCAGGGTACTTCCTTGGGTCCAAGCTCTGGGTACCTAACAGTCATGAAGAAGAGGTAGTGATGGAACAGGTCTTCCTGTGGGGCCTTGTGACCAGGGGGTTGCTTTTACACATGCAAATACCATCGGAAGGGTTCCCACCTTACCCCTTATGAGCAAACATCTTACGTTAATAAGGATGACCAGGAATGAGAAATAGGCTAGATGACCAAGACGGAACCAGGAATATGAAAGCAAAGATGGAGACGGGGAAAACGAGAAGAAGGGTTGGAGTATAAAGACCAGCTTTCCTACCCTCCTGCTCAAGTCAGCCTTATCTGTGAGTTGTCTCACCTTCCACCTTGCGTTGTTCTGGAACTTTCAGAGCCAAAATCTGACAGATTGGAAGGAGAACTTCCAATTCTTCCTTTTGTAAAAGAGTTAAATTTAAAAGAAAAGATGCTAGTAAGGATTATCCAAAACAAAACACAATGATTTTCTGGCTCTATCGTCAAAAGTAACATTTATTTTTCACCTAGGCGGTAGCTCCTTTTCCATAGGCTTTGTTTAAAACATTCACACAGTTTCCCTGTGCTGAAAAAAATCTTTACTTGAATCTGCTCGTCAAAAGACAAACGTCGGGCTTCCCTGGTGGCGCAGTGGTTGAGAGTCTCCCTGCCAATGCAGGGGACACGGGTTTGTGCCCCGGTCCGGGAAGATCCCACATGCCGCGGAGCGGCTGGACCCGTGAGCCATGGCCGCTGGGCCTGCGCGTCCGGAGCCTGTGCTCCACAATGGGAGAGGCCACAACAGTGAGAGGCCCGCGTACCACAAAAAAAAAAAAAAAAAAAAAGGACAAACGTCTCCTGAGCTAGCAGCTGCCTGCGTTTTCTGCCCACATGCCAGCAAAACTGCTCCCCAAAGCCATGGCGGCCCAACACCCTACCAAATCCAGTGACCGGATGTCACCACTGTTCACCTACAGAACTTGATGAAGCTGAGCACCTATGACATCCTGAAACTCTATCTTCCTCTCCTAATGCCTTCTGCAACAGTTCTAAGTCATCCTTTTATATGGCCATTCTCTAAGATCCTCTCCTAGACCCTCCTGCTTTTCTCTCAGCGATTTATAACGACTCTGCCATTTTCCCCATGTGCAGATTCACAGAAGTCCGTGGGGTTTTATAAAATCAAAGAGATTCTTCCCATTTCCCTTCAAGACGCGGTACAAGAATTCTTCCTCTGCAGATTTCAACTTGTTTCTCTTCCCCTTCTGAAAACATGACTGCTAAATCCCCACACTTGATCTTGGGCTTAACTGGAATAAGAATACCCTAGTTAAACATTTCTAGGATGGAGGAGATTGGATTATGCTGAAATTTACTTTGAGTTAAGAGGTTAAAACACTTTTTTCACATGACTGAAGTTGATTTCAATTTTAAATCTTGGTTTTAGAATTAAACAAATTTTTAGTAGAAGAATGTACAATTTTAAAGTGATAAAGTACAGTATAACAGGTAAGAGTACAGACTTGATTGAGAATGTCTGGTAAGAATCCCAATTCCATCACTCACTCACTTTGTGATCTTGAGCAAGTTACTGATCCTCTCTGTGTTTTCTCATATGTAAACTGGGGATAACAATACCCATCTCTTAGGATTGCAGGGAGAATTAAGTGAGATAATACATTTATTATCTTTTTGCATGTAGAGCTTTTACAATCATGCCTGGCTTACCGTCAGTAAATGTTATTAGCTATTATTTCAAATCTTCCTGCAGAACATCATGCCTTTAAATTGCCTGGCATTTTGTTAAAAGCCTAAGAATTAGAGGTGCTTTGCAAATGAGTCAGCGGACTAAGCATAATTAGAGCTAAATACCTGTGTCAAGAAATTCATAATTCATGATATTTACCCAAAACCTGATTTCAAACAGACTTATTTGCTCAGCTCCTCAAAATAATTCTGAAGACTAACAAACATGCCACACGCATGTTATGAACATTAACCTACAAGTCTTTGTGAACAGTTTTCATTTCTCTTAGGATGGAACATTGCATGGAATTGCTGGGTCATATGGTAAACTGCTTAACTTTTTAAGAAACTGCCAGAACACTTTCCAAAGTGGCTGTATCATTTTAAATACATTCTCACCAGCAGCGTATTAGGGCTCCAGTTTCTCTACATCCTCACCAACGCTATCTTTTTGTGGGCCTCTCACTGTTGCGGCCTCTCCTGTTGCGGAGCACAGGCTCCGGACGCGCAGGCTCAGCAGCCATGGCTCACAGACCCAGTCACTCCGCGGCATGTGGGATCTTCCCGGACCGGGGCACAAACCCGCGTCCCCTGAATCGGCAGGCGGACTCCCAACCACCGTGCCACCAGGGAAGCCCCCTTACTGCCTTTTCTTTATCCAAGATACTCAAAGTTAATTTTCCAAGGAAGGAGTTTATTCTGCAGAGACAGAGGGACAATGTCAGGTGGCCTCAGCTTTCTATAATGGGAAAGCTGTCAAAATGGAAAAACTCAAAATGGGGCCAAATCAGGCCATGACCCTTTCCAGGGAGTCTGCACCGCTTTAAGCTACTGGGCATTCAAACTACTTAGGAGAATGCAAGTTCTAACTTAAATCCCTGCACTCCTGATAATCATCAGGTAGAATTTTATTACAGAAAATCCTTCTTTGAAAACCTGAGGATTTGTAATGTGTCACAGAGTTCAAGTTATGTCAATACATGCAATATTTATGGAACTAGGAATCAGGAAGTGGAAAGCTCCTTTCTTAAATATCTGCGGGAAGGAAATGTTATGAAAAGGAAATGCTCTTCCCCACACTCCGACACTAGATTAGCTAAAGGTAGAGAAAAGCTCACAAAAGCAGTTTGGTACCACTTCTAACTTTCTCCCACGACCAGTAAAACTATAAAAATATTCACTTAAAAAAATCTTGCTTTGAAAAAGTTATTCATCAAAGCAAACAGAAAAGGTGCAAGTTTCTAGGCTATTTTTCCCAATAACATTATAGGATAGGGGAAAGATGATAATATTCTAGAAAAATGAAATTGAGAAGTAATGAACATAAATTGTTAAGAGAGAAGGTTTTAGAGTCAAAGACTCAGATTAGAATCCTGGCTTTGATGAGAGACCTTGAAAAGAGACTTTATCTCTCTCTGCCTCAGTGTCCTCATCTGTAAAATGGAAATAATACTAGGTTGCTGTGATAACTCAATGGTATATTGCATATACACTCTGAGCACAATTAATGGCACACTGTAACGTGCAATAATATAGGCGCTTATCATCATTATTACTATTACTACTCATCTAACTATAGGGATACCCCAAAACATCATGGCTAGATCATTTGTGGGTACAGAATCCAGGAGAAGAATGAAAGAAACAAATCAGGACACAATTACGTTGACTGGTATGGATAACAAGGCTAGACTAGATTTCTGCATTCTTTTGGTACTGTGCCTAACACCCAGACCAGGCCAATCTATCTGCAGCTCTAAGGGCACAGCAGGGCTGACTGGAGAAAAAAACGCACTACCAACGAGATATTCACATGAACCACAGCGGGAGGACTAATACCAGCCAAGGGGAAGTGGGTTCTAAATCTCCAGTCACTTCTGGATTTTTCTGAACCCACCCCCCAACCCCATTTATCTCAAAGGCAATGTATTAGTTCTTTTAAAGAGTTCTTGGGACTTCTCTGGAGGTCCAGTGGTTAGGACTCCATGCTTCCACTGCAGGGGGCACAGGTTCGATCCCTGGTTGGGGAACTAAGACTCCACAAGCCACGCAGAGTGGCCAAAATAAAAACTCCTCCTGTATTCCAAACTACCCATGTTAATTGGTGTTCTGTGGAAAAGAGAGTTTCCTAGTTGTGGCTGGAACTACCTACTATCAAATGACTGCTTCCTCCCCCTGCTTCACGGCTAATCTGAAACAACCCTGGCTGTCTGATTCCCCTGTCGTATGCTGCTTTCCCAGCCTCCTTTATAAGGACAAGTTTTGTGAACCAAGACTGACACGTGAAATACAAGAAGTCTTCTGGGCTTCCCTGGTGGCACAGTGGTTGAGAGTCTGCCTATCAATGCAGGGGACACGGGTTCAAGCCCTGGTCCAGGAAGATCCCACATGTCACAGAGCAACTAAGCCCATGCACCACAACTACTGAGCCCGTGTGCCACAACTACTGAAGCCTGTGGGCCTAGAGCCCACAAGCCACAACTACTAAGCCCATGCGCCACAACTACTGAGCCCGTGTGCCACAACTACTGAAGCCCGTGAGCCACAACTACTGAAGCCTGCAAGCCACAGGTACTGAGCCCACGTGCCACAATTACTGAGCCCGTGAGCCACAACTACTGAAGCCCACAGGTCACAACTACTGAGCCCGCAAGCCACAACTACTGAGCCTGCGCTCTAGAGCCTGCGTGCCACAACTACTGAAGGCTGCACACCTAAAGCCCATGCTCCACAACAAGAAAAACAACTGCAAGGAGAAGCCGCGCACCGTCATGAAGAGTAGACCCTGTTTGTCGCAACTAGAGAAAAGCCCGGGCACAGCAAGGAAGACCCAACTCAGCCAAATATAAATAAATAATTTTTTTTAAAAAAAGAAGTCTTCTGAAGACTGTCTGAGAAAGGTTTTCCTCTGCTGATAAAAAGAAAAGCCACTTGAGAAAAACAGTCCCTTTGGCCAGGCTCTATTCTTCACCCTTGTCTCCCTCCTATGTCTTTGCATGAAATGATGATGCCTGGACCTGCAGGAGCCACCTGCAACCATGAAGCTACGTGCACAGGGGCAAAAAGTGAACAGAGCACAGTGCAGCTGAAGAATGGGAAGGGGCTGGGTTATTGGTGACCACTGGACACGGACTGTCCACCCTCGGTCTTCATGTTTGGTGAGAGAGGTAAATGTCTTAATCACTTGAGCCACTGCTATTTGGGAATTCTGTTACTTGTCGCCAAAAGCCTTCCTAAATGATCCAACAGTGAATCTCCCAAAGGGGAATGGAGTATGTAGGGTTTTCCAAACTCACTTGACTTCTTATGTACGTGTGTGTGTGATAATTCAACATTTTTATCTCTTAAACCCTTTTGTATGGGTAGCTCAAAACATTAGTTGACACAATAGTACCAAATAAAAGCAAGCCAAAAAAAAAATAACTGCCTCTATAGAGCACAGTTTTGCAAATACAATCTTAAGTGTTTTTCAGATTGAGGTTACCTGTCATTTATGGATATGTTTATAGATAAAACTCCAGAAGATGTGAGAAGCCACATGATAAAGTTCCAGACTTGCTTTTACCAACATTAATTGAAAATGAATCTATAATGGAGCAGAATACAAAAATCACACGTCTTTTAAAAATAAAAGAGAATTCAAAGAAATTTTCACTTGGGTGTGGAATGGGGGGAGCCTGCCCACTGAGTAATGCAGGCATTCAAATTGTTTATATTTAACCATCTAGATGGATTGGTTCACGTTTGACAAATATTTATTAAATGGTCATTACAGGCCAGGCGCAGTCTCTGCAGTGAGGATGCAAAGGTCAACACGACAGACATGAACACATAGTAACACAAATATTATGACAGAGAAAGTGCAGGGTTCTGTGGGAACACAGAGCAGCGGAAATCAACCCACTCTAGAGGAATGGATAAGAGCTCCCAGTGGATGTGTGGCAATTAATCTAAGACCTAAAGAATGAAAAGGACTTTGCCTAGAAAAGGTTTGGGGTGGAACAGGGTTATGAGGTAGAGAGGGTATTCCAGGCAGAGAAAGAAGCACGTGCCAGGTCCCGGGAGCTAGAATGCCTCAGTGAGTGCAAGGTGGGACCATGGAAGGGCTGTTTGCACAGGACAAACTGAGTCTTTTAAAAAGCATACTCCGGCTATGGAATGTAAATGGATGGAGGGATGGTGGCATGAATCCAGCTAGGTGTGTCTTCTGGGCGAGTTCAAGGTGCTGGTACAAGGGCGTGGCAATGTGTGAGGAAAGAAGCTGTTTCATCGTGAGTCGAAGACTGAGGATTCAACAGACGGGGAGCACGGTGAAGAAAAGGACGAAGCGGGCTTTCAGATTTACTGTGGAGCAACTGGGTGGAAGGAGGTGCCCTTTACTAAGCAGGGAACAGACCCTGGAGAAGGAACAGGTTGGAAGGAGATTGGGACATGAAGGTAACCTGAGAAAACTCCAAATACAGCTGTTCACATCACATGACCATGATGACATTCAGAAATCTATGAAAAATGGCATCAATGTTAAAAAAACAATGTGTGTTCTAGAGCTAGCTAAGGCATTACAGCACATTTCTTCACTGTTTACGTGAGGCGGTGGCGATGTGCCGAGGAGTGTAGGAGGTTGAACTGTGTCCTCCAGAAAATACGTTGAAGCCTTAACCCCTGATGCCATCCCATGGGACCTTATTTGGAAATACAGTCTTTGCGGATGGAATCTGTTAAGATGAGACCATTCTGAATTAGAGTGGGCCCTAAATCCAATAACTGGTGTCTTTATAAGGAGAGGGCAATTTTAAGACACACAGAGACACAGGAGGCAAGGCCAGGTGAAGACAGAGGCAGAGACTGGAGTTACGCTGCCACAAGCACCACCTTCGGAGGTGCATGGCCCTGCCAGTGTCTTGATTTCGGAATCCTGCCTGCAGAACTATGAGAGAATAAATGCCTATTGTTTTAAGCCACCTAGTTTATGGTACTTTGCTACAGCAGCTGTAGAAACTATTACAGGGAGGAAGACTGTTTTTAGCTTCAGAAGAAATTGAAAAGGAAGGCCTAAGCCAGATACAAGGCACTGAATGAGACAAGAACACAGTTAACTACCTTGCAAAATAAGCGTTTGGAGAGTTTGAACCTGTTTAGGTCTTGAATTCAGTTTTCACGTTTCAAAACCGGGGACAACGGTACTTAATCCAGAAGGTTGTACATCGGGGTGTAGTCTGTGCACTGTAATGGATAACTAATTATAAGTTATCGCTGGGCAAAACCTGGATTTTATAACAAGTTATTATTCATTAATCTATGAGTACAACATGGCAATCTATTCCTTTTTTATGACAATGTTATTGCTACTGCTGTGTCAGGTCTGATAGATTTGCACACCTTCCACCCTCTGAAGGCAAAGCTGGTTGACAGCTTGCCATCATTTTAGTATAGTGGTTCTCAACTGGGGGACATATGACAATGCCTGGAGACGTTTTTGGTTGTCGCAACTGGGAGGGAGGCACCACTAGCAAACAGTAGGTAGAGGTCAGGGATGCTGCTAAAACATCCTACACAGCACAGGGCACCCCTACAACAACAAACTGTAGGGCTTCAATAGTGCTGAGTTGAGAACTCTGCTCTGGAAGTACCCACACAACCTGCAGTCAAAGCTTCAAGTACCAAGAATTCACTTTCTCATCCAAAGTAGTCAAACCAATCACGCATCCTTCTGAAATCTGACAGAACAGACTATCAATACGGTGACTCACAAGCAGTCCAGAGCTAATGGAAACTTTAAACTTCTTTCTGATAGTCTAAAAAAGAGTGAAGGGTTTCCCTGGTGGTTCAGTGGTTGAGAGTCCGCCTGCCGATGCAGGGGACACGGGTTCGTGCCCCGGTCCGGGAAGATCCCACATGCCGCGGAGCGGCTGGGCCCGTGAGCCATGGCCGCTGGGCCTGCACGTCCGGAGCCTGTGCTCCACAACGGGGGAGGCCACAACAGTGAGAGGCCCACGCAACGCAAAAAAAAGTAAAAAGTATGAATAATAATAAAATAAAGTAAAATAAGAAAGAGTGAAAACCCCTGTCCTAGAAGACAAGGGCATGGTCACTAGCCGCCCTGCGAGCAGTAGCAGTGACAGACACACACTGCAGAGCTGAGGTGGCCACTCCTCCCATTCGCCAGCATAAGCCATCTGCCAGACCGGAGCAAGAGTAACTGTCCTCGCAAGCGGTCCCTCCCAGTAGCCAGGGAGCCTCCCTGAAGCTGAAAACCACTGGAGTCCCAGCAGCTAAGCTCCTTGACTGAATCCTAGAATTATACTTAGGCAGTGGGCGGTTGGATCAGTCCTACAGAGCTGGCATAGGTAGTTATCTTTCATCTGTACCCCGTAGCCAAGCCTAAGCGATTGCCTTGTTCAAAGCTGATGTATCGCCTTCATGGCTGTCTCTGGCATGCAAAGCATCTGTAGCTGCCTCCTTGAAGCTATAAGAGAAATACGGCTGTGCATACTGTACATTTTTAACCCAGTCTGTTTATCAAGACTCTGTGGTCTGCTTGTCACCCTCACCAAATATTCAGGTCATAAACAACTTGAACCTCCAATGCTATTCTCGGAGTCAAGAGCAGCTTAGAAATATGATGAGCTAATTGGTAAAGGCAAGAAAACCCCAGTTTTGGTAAAGGCAGTTAGGTACTCAGGGGTGCCCTCTCCACTGAAGCTGTATTTCTTTCTTTTATTAACACAGAAGTGCAAGTATATCTAAGGAAACAAATATGGGATAGCTCACAGTGCAACATTAAATATAATGGCAAAATCTCCTGTGGAGGGCAAAGTACACTGCTAAGTAGAAGAGCATATATCTTAATTCTAACTTGGAAAAGTCTGTATTTACTGGGTTCTAGGCAAGTTCAAGAATAAAAGTTGTGGGACTTCCCTGGTGGTCCAGTGGCTAAGACGCCGCGCTCCCAGTGCAGGGGGCCTGGGTTTGATCCCTGGTCAGGGAACTAGATCCCACATGCCACAACTAAGAGTTCCATGCCATAACTAAAGATCCCACATACCATAACTAAAGATCCCGTATGCCACAATGAAGATCCCGTGTGCGGTAACTAACACCCAGTGCGACCAAATAAACAAATAAATAAATAAATATTTTTTAAAAAAACTCTGTTCCTTAAAAAAAAAAAGAATAAAAGTTGTGACATACTGGTTTAAATACCCTTAATGTTTTCATCACCATAAGCAAAACTACATTTACATTTAAAATTGGCTTGGTACTGTCAATGTATATTTTATCATTAAAAATCAAAAATTTAGTGAAAGCTTTTGGTCCATTGAGACAGAACAAATATTTCAACAGCTGGAAGATGTTAAAAGTCAAGAGTTCTGGCATTTGAAGAGTCATATATAATTACCCTCCTTAAAAACAAAACATCACAAAGAAAGCCAAAGAAACATGCTATCTCATAGGAAACTAACAAAACACAAAAATACAAAAATTATAATTCCTCTCCAATCTGTATTTATAAAATTTACTTAGTTACTAGAACTATTTAAACTGTCCCAGGTAAGAGAAATAATCTCTTCCTGAAGTTATGGGAACACTACTTTCCTAAGTATGAAAAATAATCATCAGCGTCTTTATGTATTCATCATTGTCACATTATGGCTCTTCAGGGCAGACCATACAAAGTTTTCATGTCACCTCAACAGCCGAGCAGCTGAAATAATTCATAATACAGTCTGATTAAAAGGAGCAGAAAGAAAAGCTCAACCTCTGTTTCAATTTAGTTTGAACTTTCAAGCTAAAACGTCAGCAACTCAGAAGTAAAATTCGAATAAACATTTCATGATAAATTTGGGCATTAATTTTATATATTCCCAGAAGCCTGTTTCCATGATTCTCTTTACTTTGTCTAAACTGTACCCCGTGAACTAACTACTACTATTCCTATCATATGCCAGCAATTCAGCCTACCTTCATCGCCTTCATATGTGGAAATAACAAACCACAGATTTATATTTTCATTCTAAGTTCATATTCTAGGAAAGATGGACTATTTATGGAGAAACAGCAGGAAAATATTTTATAATCCAACACACACTGAGTACATTTAATAAAGAATGCTCCCTAGAGAAAGGCAGAGCTAAGGGCTAAGGGGAGTATGTGTATGTGTATGTGTGTGTGTTTTGAGTGTGAACAGTTAGAACAAATGCTGTAAAGAAAAGGCTTGTACAGTATTCCTTCTGGAGCAGGACCTGACTCCACAACCAGAAGTCTAAAGTAAGAGGGATAAACACTCTGCCAACCAAGGGACTGACTTTCTTCCCTGAAGCAGGGAGTACTGGAGTATTGCTAACATCCTCCCAGTCACGGGGAAACTTTTTTCTAAGAAAAAAAAAATCTAATCTTTCTAAAGATTTTCTAACAATCATGAAGAGCAGTGGATTTTAAATTAAGTCACAAGAAGTGCTAGAGTCACACCCCAGCTTCTTCTCCACCGGAGCAACTTTGGTCTGTTTTATACAAAGGTCCTATGGCAGAAGAACTGTGAAAGATGCTGATCAAAAATATTAAGAGAAGGGCTTCCCTGGTGGCGCAGTGGTTGAGAGTCCACCTGCCGATGCAGGGGACACGGGTTCATGCCCCGGTCCGGGAAGATCCCACATGCCGCGGAGCGGCTGGGCCCGTGAGCCATGGCCGCTGAGCCTGCACGTCCGGAGCCTGTGCTCCGCAAGGGGAGAGGCCACAACAGTGAGAGGCCCACATACCACAAAAAAAAAAAAAAAAAAAAATTAAAAGGGTTGCCTCCCCAGGGATGTCAAGAGAATCCAATAACATAAACCTGTCAAATGCTTAGAACAGAGGTTTGCACTCTATAAAAGCCTAGCAGCAGTTGGCTAGGATAATGATGCTGGTAACAATTCAAGTCTTCGCTGTAGAGGTAATTTTTAAAAAATGAAGCACAGAGTCTATGAGTCCATGTGTAGAAACTATACACCTAACATCTCAAGCTTTTAAAGGATGATCACCTCCAACAGGTGTTTGAATTACAGAGCTTCAAAACTGGATGTACAGCGAGCAGCGCCACAAGAAGGCTTACCTCTTCTTCTTGGTGATAATGAGCACGTCGTTAAAGAGGAAGAAGTAGACTTGCTGTTTGGACGTCCTTTTTGAGAAAAGCACAGTGTCTTCCACATAGGCTGTCAACTCACCTCTTTTGACCAACCAGCGGGAAGAGGAGACTAGAGGAAAAGGCTACAAAAAGAGAAACACTCAATACCCAAAGCCAAAGTAAAGTCCTATTAGGATTATTGAAAGTATAAAACTTACATTCAAACAAATGATACATCACTATTTTAAATAACAGTGTATATAACAGGTACATAATAGTGAAATACAGTTAGAGAAGGATAGCACATTCTCCAAGAGAAAATCAGAAAGAACAATTTATTTTCCAATATAAAAAACTATTAGGGCTTCCCTGGTGGCGCAGTGGTTGAGAGTCTGCCTGCCGATGCAGGGGACATGGGTTCGTGCCCCGGTCCGGGAGGATCCCACATGCCGTGGAGCAGCTGGGCCCGTGAGCCATGGCCGCTGAGCCTGCGCGTCCGGAGCCTGTGCTCCGCTACAGGAGAGGCCACAGCAGTGAGAGGCCCGCATACCACAAAAAACAAAACAAAACAAAAAAATAAAAAAACTATTAATATTAACTTGCCTATATAAAAACTAAAACTCAATCAGAAAATGTTATTGGGTCAACCAAAAATTATTACCCTTCCATTAACTCTTAACTGAAAAAGAAGATTGATAAGGAGTCACTTAAAACTGAAAAGCCTCAAAAGGAAAAGGAGTCACTTAAAACTGAAAGTCTCGAAAGGAAACCTATTGGTATCAACTGAAGTTATTTTAAATATCACAAACCAGAATCCAAACATACAAAAAAAACATTGATAGCTGTGGTTAAAAAGAGACAAATTAAAAAGTCTGCATTCAATTCATGAACTAAAGACTTTATTCAAAAGGAAAGAAAAAAACCCTGCAAACGTATGTTTTGTCTATTGATTATCTACTTAGCTGTATTCTGGAGAAAACCTTTGCTTAAGTTTATGGTAGTTTCCCTCATGGAAGTTCATCCCTGAAAGCATCATGCCATTTTCTGGTTGTGAAAATGAACTTCTTCCAGAATAATCCATCTTAATCTCACAGAAAAGGCTATATTCAAGGAACGGCATACTGTCTTTTCTTTATTCAGTTTACAGTTTCCAACTGGAAAACTCTCAAAACCTCAGAATGATCCTTACCCTTGAGAGCTCTTTTTGTTAAGTTACCAGAAATGCTTACTGCCAAAAATCTGATTGAAAAAATGACATCCATAAAAATAAGCAAAAGTTCTTGGACACACAAAAGATAACTCTAGTAAGTGTGGTGCAACCAAATGTCATCCATTTCAGGGAATAATGATTAAAAATAGCCAAAGGAAATTGAGGATATTAGGGAGGAAATAAGAACGCTAAGAAAGGATTTCATATTTTTTTAATTTATAAAGGACATTTATAAGAAGGTTGCTCATCAGTTATATACTATTTTCCTGAAGATTTAACATGGAAGATGAAACAGTGTGGCTGATCTCAAAATTTCAAAACTGGCTATTTAAAGGAGATCATGTAGTTTTCAGCCTCCAAATCTCAAATCAGACTATGGCTGAGACTTAAAAGGTGACAGAGAGGTTGCTTAGATAACTCAGGAGGACCCCAGCAGCACACACAAGAGGTCACCACAAATAATCAGAGTCAGGTTAGGTCCTGCCACAGGGCTGCAGCTACTGGGAATGCACTGCTAACTTGTTATTGCGTGTATAGGATAAACCAATGACAGTATTATGTAATGCCACCCTATGACTGTTCTTAGGTTAGAGGACAGGGAAAAAAGTTTTTTTAACTCTTGGTGTTTTTTTTCTTTTTTTAAAGTTTTTTTTAAAAATTTTTGGCTGTGTTGAGTCTTCGTTGCTGTGCACGGGCTTTCTCTAGTTGCTGTGAGTGGGAGCTACTCTTCATTGCGGTGCGTGGACCTCTCACTGCGGTGGCCTCTCTTGTTGCAGAGCAGGGGCTCTAGGCGCACAGGCTTCAGTTAACTCTTGTTCTTAAAACAGATTGAGGGGCTTCCCTAGTGGCGCAGTGGTTGAGAATCTGCCTGATAATGCAGGGGACACGGGTTCGAGCCCTGGTCTGGGAGGATCCCACATGCCGCGGAGCAACTGGGCCCGTGAGCCACAACTACTGAGCCTGTGGGTCTGGAGCCTGTGCTCTGCAACAAGAGAGGTTGCGATAGTGAGAGGCCCACGCACCGCGATGAAGAGTGGCCCCCACTTGCCACAACTAGAGAAAGCCCTCGCACAGAAACGAAGACCCAACACAGCAAAAATAAATAAGTAAATTAATAAACTCCTACCCCCAACATCTAAAAAAAATTAAAAAAAAAAAACAAAAACAGATTGAGTTTTATGAACACATACTCCACTGGGCAAAAATAAATTTCCAACGTATATCTAAAATTGACAGTGGCTTGCAATACGTCTATGCTTCTTTAAAAAACAAAAATCTGATGCTATAAATGTTTTTTGTTTCAGTTTATTGTTGAAAGATTAAACTCATTCGGATGGCTTTCTTTTAAGAAGAAGCTATAAAAATGACCAAAATATTTAGAAGAATCACAGTAGCCCAAATTGCTCCTAAGTGAATTCCTACAGTTTAGAAGCTTCATCTAAGACTAGAATCCAGGTGTGAATCAAAAATAAGAAAAGAGGGCTTCCCTGGTGGCGCAGTGGTTGAGAGTCTGCCTGCCGATGCAGGGGCCACGGGTTCGTGTCCCGGTCTGGGAAGATCCCACATGCCGTGGAGCAGCTGGGCCCGTGAGCCATGGCCGCTGAGCCTGCGCGTCCGGAGCCTATGCTCCGCGACGGGAGAGGCCGCAACGGTGAGAGGCCCGCGTACCGCAAAAAAAAAAAAAAAAATAAGAAGAAGAAATTCATGAACAAAAACACATCCTTAAAATTATTGATATAATTCCCATGGAGAAAAGATTTTTATTCTTTTTGGTGTTCCTTAGCATCCTAGAAAACCAGCCTCAGCATAAAATTTAACTCATTTTATGGGCCAGTGAGACAAGGAAGAACAAGTTTTTTCTAAATTGAGACAAAAATGCATCATTTAGCCATTTTAAAGTATACATATAATTCAGCTGCTTTTAGTGCATTCACAGTGTTGCGCAATGATCATCACTATCTAATTCCAGAACACTTCCATTACCCTAAAAAGAAAGTCCATATGCACTGAGCAGTCACTCTCCACTCTGCCCTCCCATTAATTAAGTTAATCCTTACAATAACTCCATGAGGGAAAGTACCATTATCAGTCCTACTTTACGGTTCAGAAAACTAAGAAATGAAAGTCAAGTAATGCCCAAAGTCCTACAGCTAGTAAGTAGTGGAGCTACAACTGGAACTCAGGCAGGCTGGCTCCAGAGTCCACGCTCTTAATTAATAGCGGCTTCCTGTGCCAATCCAGTGGACTCTCCTCACCCCTCCCATTACCACGTGCAGCACATGATACTCGTCCAGAAACTTACCAATTTAAAAATGAAAAACACATGTAAGTAAACATACATACATACATTCATACATACATAAATATCTAATACACACACATACACACAGACATATATATAAGCTTTTATCCCCTTCAAATGAGAAAAAGACTAGCATTATTTTGCTGCCATGGTTAAGGATGTGGACGCTGCAGTCAGTCGCAGATCTGAATCCAGGCTTCAGTACTTCTTGGTGTATGACTCTGAGCAAATAATTTACTATTTCTAGCTTCGAATTCCTCAACGATAAAATGGAATAATAATTAGATACTTCATGGGGTTCCTGTGAGAATTCAATGAGACTATGTGAAAATGGCACATAGTAAATACTCCGTAAATATTCTCATGGCAGTAATAGCTACGGTAGGACCATAAACCAAATAGAACCAACACAGAACTCGCTACCTTTCCCTCAGGGTCGTTCCTCCTCTTGGATTCCCTACCTAGGTGGATGGTGTGACTCTCCATCCAGTCGACCAGACTAGACACCTGTGGTACCACAGCTACAGCCCTCTTCCAGGCATCCCACTTATCTCTCCGCCTCTGCTTCCAGTCTCCAAACTGGTTTTCTGCCTCCGGTTTTATTACGTTCCCAACTTACCCTCCACATAGCTGCTGTAACACATTTTTAAAATAATAAACTGAATCTGGTGTATGTGTGTAGAGTGGGAAGGGGGGGTTGTTAAAAAAAAAAAGTCCTATGAAAACCTATTAAGTGAACAACCTTCTTCCCACCCCGTTCCTCATCTACTCAGTTCCCAACCACTGATTACAGCCCCTACAAGTTAGTAACTGTTATTGTTCTTCTATAACTTTCCAGAGATTTCTTACACATAAGCAAATTTTATACTCTTTTTTCCTCCTGTTCTGCACCTTACTTTTTTCACTTAATAATATAAGACAGAAAGCTTACCATATCAATTCCTAAAATTCTTCATTTTTTTTAAGTTGAGTGGTCTTACATAATTTAGGTATACTATAATTTATTTAATCAGTCCCCTATTGATAGATGTTTAGGTTGTTTCTAATCTTTTGCAATTAAAACAATGCCATATCAGTAACTTTGTGTGTATGTCTGTAAATGTGTCTGTGTGTGTGTGTGTGTGTAATTTTATACATTCATGAGTATATCAATAGGATAAATTCTTAGAAGTAAAATTGCTGGGTCATAGTAACTTGCACTTGTAATTTTGATAGTTATTGACATATTGCCCACCATTGGGGTTATAACAATCTTTCCCACGAGCAACAGATAAACATGGCTTTCCCAACAGCTCACTGATAAAATGTTTTATCAAACTTTTGAATTATTTATAAATCCAAGTGGTAGAATACATTATTTTAATTTCAATTAGCAATTTTCTTCTGAATGAAGTAAAGCATCTTTTCAGATGTTTAAGAGTCATTTGTATTTCCTCTTCTGACAACAGTTTTCTAGTTTGCAATTTTCTAATGGATTTTTTCCTTATCTTCTTCTTATCACTTTGAGGTTATATGTTGGGAATATTAACCCTTTATCTATATGTGAGTTCTAAATTGTTTTCCCAGTTTCCTACGTCCCTTTTCACTTTTTAAATGCCCTTTGATTGTCATTCTATGGAGAAATTTTTTAAATTTTCACATCGATCAACTTTCCTTTTAATGACTTCTGGATTTGGAATAAGTTTAAAAGGCTTTTACTATGG
This sequence comes from Mesoplodon mirus, assembly GCF_964341445.2. Taxonomy (NCBI): domain Eukaryota; kingdom Metazoa; phylum Chordata; class Mammalia; order Artiodactyla; family Ziphiidae; genus Mesoplodon; species Mesoplodon mirus. The sequence continues at coordinate 19,371,132 of NC_138982.1, read as the reverse complement.
TGCTAAAGTCATCTTTACTAACTGCGCATCTGACTGTGTCACTTCCACGCTTTGAACTTTGCAGTGACTCCCAGATGATCCCGCTCTGCTCTTTCCTTTGGCACACAAGGCCCTTCCCATGAGTTCTAGTGCTGCCCTGTTCCACTCCACCCCGCTGAATGTGTGCAATTCCTGGGCTACAGCAGCTGAAACCAAGTCCTGTGCATTTGCTCCTGCTCTTCACTCTTGGAAGACCCTTCTCTCTCTCCTTTCGAGATCAGCTCAAGCGTACCTCCAGTATGAAGCCTTGCCTGGCTGCTACAAGCTCCCCACCCCTTTGTCCCTCATTCTTAGGGCAGGCCACGCCCTCTCCATTGCTGGTGTTCTCAAAACTCTTCTATCTCCCATAACAGCTGTAGACTTGGCTCACTCCTTTGTATTTCTGTAGTCTTCTACTAGATGGTAAGCTCCCTGAGGGCGGGGATCATCATGCTTTTGTTTTCCCACTTCAGTCCACAAAGGTGCTCATGACATTTGTTGAAAGAATGCATGTGCTTGGACAAACCACTTAACTTCTTTGAACATCTGTCTTCTCATCTTTGAAATGAACTGAATAAAAATGTCCATTGTTATACACAAAGTGTTACAGAAATGAGGTCGTAAGGTTGTATTAGTATTTCTAAGTGGTTGGAATTAAGTCCTTCATTATAAATCTAAACAGAATATTTTCCTGTAAGTTTGCAATTTTAATCATTGAACCAAGAGAAAACAAAAAACCAAAAACTCATGCACTCAGCTGATGTTAATCACTTATTTTTAAGAACCCTTGGGATAAGCATTTTTTCAGTTACAAATTAATTGTGGTTCTGGAGAAACAGAGCTTAAAGGTATCTTAAACCAACTGATTATCAGTGAAGAAAGAAAAAGAAAAATGGTTAGGGAAGGGACTTATCAACTTTTAAAATGGAAATGGTTAGAGATTTATCATATTTAAAAAGGAGGGGATTTAAAAAATCCTTTGATGTATAGATATATTTTCTAAAATACTTAGAAACAAATGAAAGTGAAGGACAGGATTCTTTTTGAAGGATGGGAAATAATGGGTTTTGAAATTGCCGTAAAGTTCTATATGAGGGTATAATAACTAAAGTGCGTGTGTGCGTGCATGCGCACGCTGTTTTTAGCAAGTACCCATCATTTTCTAAGAAGAATCATGGATCACCTTTCTGCATTTAAATCTTCATAGTCAGGGTGTCACAGCAGAAGAGTTTACACTGATCTGCAAGTCAGGACGTCTGGACCCTAGTCCTGATTTTGCCACCACGAGCCGAATGACCCTGTTAACAATTAATTATTCTCTGGGTTGTATTTTCCTCATTTATAAAATAAAAGGGTGTAGCTGTACGACATCAGTGGCCCTCACACTATATGACACAGCAGAGCGTTATCTGCGTAATGCCGTGGTCGCTCTAATCCCACTGAACAAATTAGGAACACTTTCACTATGAAAAAATATGACCGCTTTAAGTTGCTTAATTAAATTCAAGTGCCATAAAACGAAACAGAATCACAACCATGAGCACTCACATCCATTAAGAACTGAACTGTGGTGCTTCCCTGGTGGCACAGTGGTTGAGAGTCCGCCTGCTGATGCAGGGGACGTGGGTTCGTACCCCGGTCCAGGAAGATCCCACATGCCACTGAGCGGCTGGGCCCATGAGCCATGGCCGCTGAGCCTGCGCGTCCGCAGCGGGAGAGGCCACAACAGTGAGAGGCCTGCGTACCGCAAAATAATAAATAAATAAATAAATAAATAAATAAATAAATAAATAAATAAGAACTGAACAGTGAGCCAACAAAGGAGTTGACCATGGCCTAGCCTCACCATTAATTGTTATTTCCTTCTTTGTTCATCCTGTCATCTGCCCCTGAGCAGTATGAGACAAGCAGTAACAGGCAGCATATATGCAAAAAAGAATTATGGAAGAAAAACAAATTTGAAAAGAACAATTCACTAATAATCCTTTTTTGCAAACTGAGAAAGGAGTGTCCTTATTTGATTTAGGAGAACACCCTGGTCCAGCTCGTGGGATACCACTGTTTGCAGGATACTTTAAGAATACTAAAGAAATCTCCTTTCTATTCTAAAATTCTTTTTTTTTTTTTTTTTTTTTTTTTTTTTGAGGTACGCGGGCCTCTCACTGTTGTGGCCTCTCCCGTTGCGGAGCACAGGCTCCGGACGCGCAGGTTCAGCAGCCATGGCTCACGGGCCCAGCCACTCCGCAGCATGTGGGATCTTCCCAGACCGGGGCACAAACCAGTGTCCCCTGCATCGGCAGGCGGGCTCTCAACCACTGCGCCACCAGGGAAGCCCCTAAAATTCTATTATTTTTAACCACCCTTTTCTCAAGTTTGGTGTCTTCCTAGGGAAAAAAGAAAGTGTCAGTTAGATAATACCTAACTCTGTGGCCTAGAGAAAGGTCACTTTATCTGGTATTAGCAAGAGCTGAATTGTCCAAAGCAAAGCATCTGCTATTTCCCCTGCCAGCCTCTCTGTAATCAATTTATGGCCCTGCTGTGAAAAACAAATTCCTCTCCACTTTGTTGCCTTCAACTATCTCTTTATTCACATAAGATTTAAGCAAGAGCAGTAACAAATCTATCTACGAAGAAGTATGAGAGAATACCTTAATTTTAAATTCCAGCTGGGAGTTAATTGTGTACATCATTTCAGTCCTTTCCATCTTCCGAGCTCCTTCATTGCAGAGTCGAACCAACTGGAAACAGAGAATAATAAGGAGGGTTAAGAGGTGAACGAGAGAAACCTCACTTTCAAATGCAGATCTCACAGGAAATAATTAGCACAGTGGAAGCTCCAGAGACTCATTCCAGACAGTTAAAGAACTCACAGTTTCACACAGTCAAGACTTTGTACCCAGTGGGAAGTGGTGTCATCAGGATGTGAAGACAGAGGAAAAAAACGTCCTGAGAATTTTCAGGGACACACATCCTCTGTGCATTATCACATTCCTCACATGGTCCAGTCGGCTCCATTCTGCTCCTTTCCTCTGCCCCTCCCGCCTCGCCTTCACCCACGGGAACATCACCAACCTCCAAGCAAGCTGCACCTCTCTCCCCACTTCATATCAGAGCAGCTGAGGGCAGACCACTGACTTCAAACGCAAATTCTTAGCAGAATGTTACATGCAAAGCATGTGACCAGTAACCTGGATGCTGGAAGAGGAAAGCCTTCCATTGGAACCTAATGGTCAATGATTCTTCAAGGATGGTCAAGCTAAGGGAAATTCAGTTTAATTAGAACTATTGATTTATCTACAAACAGAATGAACTCACAGTCCTTTGATGAGTAGCTGTGATATCATGATTTATAATAAACAAAATATATATTTTGTCTTTGTCCATGGTTTCTGGCACACAGCTCCTAAAACCCTTGTAATTTCCTATGTAAGAGCCACAGGGGCATCTCTGGCTATAATTTAGTTTTGTTACCAGTTCCTGAAATAGCTCCAGGGCATAAAAGTGAAATGGGTGTCTTCTGTTATTCATAACAAGCCCTCCCCTTTCAACCACATCTGAGTTTATGGTAATGAGGTGACTTCTGGTAAGCCCCTAAGGATGGGGCTGGTTGCCAGGGGAACCAACCAAGTGATTAAAGAGAAGGCTGGAACTTTCAGCCCTGCAGACTTACAGGGAGGGGAAAGGGGCTGGAGATAACAGGATCACTACTGGACAATGACTGAATAATTCACGCCGACATAATGAAGCCTCCATAAAAATTCCTGAACTTCGGAGTTGGAGAGCTTCCGGGTTGGTGAACAAGAACACTTCTGCATGCTGGGAGGGTGGCATCCTTCTGGGCCTCACCTTATCTCTTCATCTGGCTGTTCATTCTTATCCCTTAATAGCCTTTGTAATAAACCACTAATCTAGTAAGTAAACTGTTTTTCTGAGTTCTGTGAGCCCCTCTAGCAAACTAATCAAACCTGAGGAGGGGGTCATGGGAACTTGATTTATAGCCAGTGGGTCAGAAGCACAGGTAACAACCTGGACTTGTGATTAGTGACTGAAATGAAGTTGGGGGTGTAGTCTTGCGGGCTTGAGCCCTTATCCTGTGGGATCTGATGCTGTATCTCCAGGTGGAGTGAGAACTGAACTGAATACAGTAAGACACCCAGCTGGTACAGCAGAACTGCTTGGTGTGGGGAAAAACCCCACACATTTGGTGACCACAAGGGTCAGAAATGAAGTGCTCTGGGCTCCCCTGTTGGCGCAGTGGTTGAGAGTCCGCCTGCCGATACAGGGGACACGGGTTCGTGCCCTGGTCTGGGAGGATTCCACATGCCGTGGAGCGGCTGGGCCCGTGAGCCATGGCCGCTGAGCCTGCGCGTCCGGAGCCTGTGCTGCGCAACGGGAGAGGCCACAACAGTGAGAGGCCCGCGTACCACAAAAAAAAAAAAAAAAGAAAGAAAGAAATGAAGTGCTCTGTGGGTAGAGTACTGAGCACAGAGGAGACACACAGGAGTTTCTCCTTTACACTGTACCTAATACATAATTATTAGTTCACTGGCGTAAACCAAAACAAACTTTGTATTTCCAATTTCTTATTAACTGAAAAATCTATAAAACTTGTCCATAACAAGGATCATTGGCCATAAAGACATGTGATTGCTAAAAGCGAAGCTAGAAATTCTGATTGGATTTACTTTAATATTACTGCTTCATTAAGTTACCTATGCTTACTGTAAAAAAAAAAAATGATAATACATAAGTAAACAAAACAGGCCATAAAAGGCTCTGACCTGATCCTACTCCATGGAGGTAACTGGAAACAAGATAGGTTATACACTTTCTCTTTTTTTCCTATGCTTGTATGAACATACAAACACACACATATAATGTGTAGAAATTCTAATTTTTGTAAAGGGATTATTCAATGTTTCTCTGTGACTTAATTTTTTCACTTGCCAATATTTCGCCCTATAAATATAACATTCACTGAAAAAAAAGTTTATTTCGTACCTGGTATGTGCCAGATGCTAGGGTTACAACATTTAAGAGATACACAATCCCGGGGCTTCCCTGGTGGCGCAGTGGTTGACAGTCCACCTGCCGATGCGGGGGACATGGGTTCGTGCCCCGGTCCGGGAAGGTCCTACATGCCGCGGAGCGGCTGGGCCCGTGAGCCATGGCCGCTGAGCCTGTGCGTCCGGAGCCTGTGCTCCGCAACGGGAGAGGCCACAACAGTGAGAGGCCCGTGTACCGCAAAAAAAATAAATAAATAAAGAGATACACAATCCCCATCCTCATAAAAGAAGGGCAGACACAATAATTACAGACTGAAATCTTAAAGGGGAAAAAACAAACAAACAAAAAACCAGGGGGTCTGGGAGGAGGTGGGTGAGGAGGGAGCCAGGGACCTCTCCTGAGAGGTCATTTAGGCTGACAGCTGAAGGAGAAAAGGGAGTTAGCACCCAAATCAATGGAGAGCGCCGGTCCAGGCAGAGTGAACCCCAGGAGCAAAGGGCTGACACTGGGAAAGTGCCGTGTGCCTGAGCAAGTAAAAGGCCCTGACACAGGAAAATGGCACAAGAGGAAACTAGAGGACCAGCCCAGGGTCAAAGCATGCAAGTTCTTCAGGTGTGTGGATTGTATTCTAAGTGCAAATAGAAGCCACCAGCAGGCTTTCAGCAGAGGAGTGACAGGATGCAACATATGCTACGACCATATGTGCTTTCCACAGTGTACTTATTCAATCCCCCACTGATGGACACTTGGATGTTTCCAGTCACCTAACAGATATTCGAGGCTTCGAGGGTACACCTATCTTCAGTTCCAGCATATCTTTAGGTCTGAATGGTCTTGAGGAGTTCACTGATGCAGGGACTGATGGCTGCACCTGATCAAAGCTAGGCACAGAAAATATCCTGGCTGGGCTGAGGCAATTGCAATTAAAATATCCTAAAAGGGGGACTTCCCTGGTGGTCCAGTGGTTAGGACTTCACTTTCTAATGCAGGGGGTGCAGGTTCGATCCCGGGTCAGGGAGCTAAGATCCCACATGCCTCATGGCAAAAAACCAAGACATAAAACAGAAGCAATATTGTAACAAATTCAATAAAGACTTTAAAAATGGTCCACATCCAGGGCTTCCCTGGTGGCGCAGTGGTTGAGAATCTGCCTGCCAATGCAGGGGACACGGGTTCGAGCCCTGGTCTGGGAGGATCCCACATGCCACAGAGCAGCTAGGCCCGTGAGCCACAACTACTGAGCCTGCGCATCTGGAGCCCATGCTCCACAACAAGAGAGGCCACGATAGTGAGAGGCCCGCGCACCGTGATCAAGAGTGGCCCCCGCTTGCCACAACTAGAGAAAGCCCTCACACAGAAACGAAGACTCAACACAGTCAAAGTAAAGAAATAAATTAATAAACTCCTACCCCCAACATCTTCTTTAAAAAAAAAAAAAAAGTCCACATCCAAAAAATCTTAAAAAAAAAAAAGTGACTTTAAAATAATATATATATCCTAAAAGGTTTAAGACAGAACAAAATCCAATCAAGCAGCCACTGCTCAGGGCATTTTTATGATTTCTCTTGAAGAATATATGTTCATAGTTCCCAAATCTGTGCTCCCAGACTTGGTCTGTTCCCTAAGCTCTACATCCAACTACCTGGATGGTATCTCTTCTCGGGTCCCCCAGAGCCATCTCAAACTCAGGATGGAATGACCAAACCTCAACACTACCTTCATCACCCCCTCCCCCGGCCCAGTGTTCTCTATGTGATCAATCCCGGCATCATCCGCTTCCCCAAGCCAAAAAGCTGGGTCCTCACCGCTCAGACGCCTCCCGCTCCTTTGTCCTCCACATCCAAACAGTCCATAAAGTCTCCTTCATGTTGCCGTCCTGCTGTCCACTCACCCACCAGCCCTGTCCCCGCACTCAGGCCCAAACCCCCTCTCCTTTGGATTACTGGCCTCCTAATTCTCTGCCATCACTTCTGCCCTACCCTGATGTGTCATCCAGAGAAACGTTTTCAGTCTTTCTAAGTTCAAATCTGATCATGCAACTCCTCAGCTTGAAATCCTTAAAAGGCTCCTCGAAGCTTTCAGAGATTGTGAAATTTCCATATTTGTTAGTTCAGTGCCCAGCCCAGTACCTAAGACACAAGGAATGCTCAGCAAATGTTAATGTGTAAACTGCCTTCAGAGATCATTTATAAGCCACTTTAAAAAGGGGGGGGACAATTCCTTTTTAGTTATCCCACGTTAAAATGAAAGGGAAAATGGAAAATAAAGTTATAATCTTTATTTCCTAAACTTCCAAACATAGACTCCACCAGCCTCCACCTTCAAAGGCGTATTAAAAACAAAGAAGTTCCCCCCAAATATATCAAGCAATGGTATCATCAGTGGACTCTGTTTAATGACTATCTTGAAGGGACAAGCGCTAATTTGGATATAGTGTTTTTATTAAAATCAGCGTCTGCATATTAAGGCCGTGCCTTCCTTCAGCATCTGTCACAGCTTTATTAAATTTGGCTGAATTTTTTGTTTTAGGCCAAATTTATGTGGAAAAAAAAGAACTCAATCTCTCTAATGTAGAAATATAAATTAAAATGAAAATAAAGTATTTTCAATATATCAAATTCACAAAGATGAAAAGAATATTGGATGCTGGGGAGTGCACAGTAAGATAGACACTTAGAAATACTTCTGGTTGTCATGGATACAGGGACAACTTTTCTTGAAGGCACTTGGGGGTCTTTAAATCATACCTACCCTTTTTTCCCCAATAAACCCATTTCTGGAAACTTTTCAACAGAAATCATCAGAGGAGCACAATCATTTAGGTAAGGCCATAGTCCATGCAGCACTATTTAGAAGAGTAAATGAAATGGGTACCACATGAATCCATGTGTAAGTATACATTTACATCCACTGGAAGGGCACGCTGTAAAATGGCAATAGTCACTATCTTTGACAAGATTACTGATACATTTTATTTTCTCTTATTTCAATTCTTCAAATTTTCTGTAACGGACATTTAAGTACATTATTTTTAAAATGTTATCTTTGTAAACCTTAAATGCATTCTTTCAGAGCAGTACTTGGAGTGAAGGAAAAAAACCTTATTAATTCCTCCCTTCTGCACTCCTCTCCCTTTACCATCAGTAACCACGGTTGAAAGTCTGATGTGTATGATTCTGGGTACTATTTCAATAAACTGATGACATACATATGTATATAAACACATTTTATTACCTAGATGTCATTACACTATTTTTTCTGTTCTACAACTTAATGTTCTTCACTTAACGACACAGCTTAGAGATCTTTTCATGTTAATAGATAGATATCTACCTCTTTTAAAGAGCTGAAGCAATAAGTTACAGGAAAAGATTCAAGAGAACTTGGCTCTTCTGCCACTAAGAGAAAAGCTTATAACTTAATATTATCTCCAAATAGAAGGAGAATTTTTATGAGGTGCACGTTAAAGCAGTTATTCTTTTTCCACGGGAGAGTAAATAAAAGACAGCAGCAGGGACGATTTCATTGGCATAAGAAACCATGTCCTGAGCACCACTCCTTAGACACCAGACAAGACTCTACACCAGCTGAACTATCAGATTCCCTGGAAATTTCCCTCCCCCCGGCTCCGCCCCAGCATCTGAGCCGAAAATCTGGAAGTAAATACACATTTCACTTGATAGAAACATCTTTCTTGTTTTTGAGTTGTTTGACTAAGTCAGTAAGTCTTTCCAAAGTCCCATTTCAGTAAGTTGTCACCGTCATTTCAGCCACATACAGGAGCAATTTCACTGAAGTATTATTCACACTATGCAAATAAATTTCATTAGCATTTTAATTACCAAATAAGATATTACTCATTTTTTCCAAGAATGAATAACCATCTAGAGAGACTTGCCCAAGGGCCTTAGGTGGAGTCCGGCTCTAAAAACTTGGGCCTCATCACACAAAATTTCACTGTCTAAAATAAATACTGGGAACTCCCAATTTCTTTCATAAGGGAAGCAATTCTTATTGAAATTCTGCATTTTGATTTTGAACCATAAATGCTCTATGTACACAGTCTTTTTGTTAAAAATACTGACATTGTTTTCCCAGAATCTAGAAAACCCCATCAGTAACCTGCACAAATGAAAAAGAAGATGAATCTCTGAGCTGGCCGTATTGATAACCTTGGTTCCCTACAACACTAGGAGATTGCAAGAATAATCCTGATATTCATGACTCCTGCTCGAGAGAGAGAAACGCTGCCTTAGAAAAAACAATTCACTGGAACAGCACTTCTTCACAGAGAGTCCTTCATACAGTTAAGTATCAAGGTAAGGCAATTACATTACATTTTTGCCAGCCTTTCCTAAAAGAACCAGTGTCAAATCAAGTGAACCAGAGACACCTGAAGGAATGTAGCAGTCTACTGTAACTGGGGTGTAAAAGTCTCAAAAAAAATAAAGGATCATTGCTGGTTCAATTCAATTACTATTACCTTCCTCCTTCCTCTTCTGTGTGAATTCTTTTCCAACTTCTCAGTAACAACCAAACAAAATCTGACACAATCTCTTTCAGGGCCAAGGACAGAACTTCTCTAAGTACAATAGTTTCTCCTAAAGACCCCACCATCACCGCCTTCCCCATACGATTTGGGGTCCTGGAGGAGAGACCCATGGGCAGTAGGACCTTAGGTAATTTCATACCTGTCAGGCCAAGTTTCTTCACGTACTGTTTCCCTAAGTGGGATATGCAGACCACTGATGGTGCAAGAAATGCATTCAAGTGGTTGACAGACTGCTATGGTTTGAATGTTCATATCCCCCCATAATATGTGTTGGATGCTTAACCTCCGAAGATGCTATTAGGTATTAGCAAGTGGGGACTTTGGGAGGTGCTTAGAAGTCATGAGGATACAGCCCTCACAAATGGGACTACAGTAAGTCCCCTACATATGAACCTTCAAGTTTCGAGCTTTCAAAGATGCAAACATGCCTCTGGTCCCACAAAGGAACCAGAACCTGTGCCAAAAACGTCAGGTGTGAAAGAAATTGCAGCTTGCCCTCTATACTATTGCTGACGATCCTTCAGCTCTGCCATCTCCCACCTCCTCTCCCTCCTCCAGTCAGTAACTCTTCCTGCCTGTTCACTCGATGCCAGCCCCTGGATGCCAGCTGTTGTACTGTACTACCGTACTTTTCAAGGTACTGGACTGTGAGATTTAAAATGTTTTATTTTTTGTGTTCATTTGTTTTTTATGTATTATTTGTGTGAAAAGTATAATAAACCTATTACAGTACCGTAGTGTGTTAGTTGGGTACCTAGATTAACTTTGAACAAATTGGACTTACAAGCGCGCTCTCCAAATTGAATTTGTTCGTATGTAGGGGACTTACAGTAGTGCTTTCTCCAACAGGCCCCAGAGAGCTCCCTCGCTCCCTTCTGCCGTGTGAGGCTATAAGGAGAAGTCTGCAACCTGGCTAGAAGAGGGCCCCAACCCAACCACGCTGGCACCTTGATCTTGGACTTCCAGCCTCTAGAACTGTGGGAAATACATTTCTATTGTGTATAAGCCACGCAGTCCACGGTATGCTGTTCTAGCAGCCGAAACAGACTAAGACACAGATAAACTTCTTTTTTAATATAAAAAAGTGGGCAGAAGACCTAAATAGACATTTCTCCAAAGAAGACATACAGATGGCCAATAGGCACATGAAAAGGTGCTCAACATTTCTAATTATTAGAGAAATGCAGATCAAAACTACTATGAGGTACCACCTCACACCAGGCAGAATGGCCATCATTAAACAGTCTACAAGTAACAAATGCTGGAGAGGATGTGGAGAAAAGGGAACCCTCCTACACTGTTGGTGGGAATGTAATTGGTACAGCCGCTATGGAGAACAATACGGAGGTTCCTCAAAAACTAAAAATATTTTGAGTTGCTATATGATTCAGCAATCCCACTCCCAGGCATATACCTGAACAAAACTCTAATTCAAAAAGATACGTGTGGGCTTCCCTGGTGGCGCAGTTGTTGAGAATCTGCCTGCTAATGCAGGGGACACGGGTTTGAGCCCTGGTCTGGGAGGATCCCACATGCTGCGGAGCAACTAGGCCCGTGCCACAACTACTGAGCCTGCGTGTCTGGAGCCTGTGCTCCGCAACAAGAGAGGCCATGACAGTGAGGCCCGCACACCGCAATGAAGAGTGGCCCCCGCTTGCCACAACTAGAGAAAGCCCTCACACAGAAACGAAGACCCAACACAGCAAAAATAAATAAATTAATTAATAAGCTCCTACTCCCAACATCTTCCCAAAGAAAAGAAAACCACAGCTTAAAAAAAAAAAAAAAAAAAAAAAAACCCAGATACGTGCACCCCTATGTTCACAGCAGCACTATTCACAAAAGCCAAGACATGGAAACAACCTAAAAGTCCATCAACAGAAGAATGGATAAAGATGTGGTACATATATATAATGGAGTATTACTCAGCCATGAAAAGAAATGAAATTGGGTCATTTGTAGAGATGTGGATGGACCTAGAGTCTGTCATACAGAGTGAATTAAGTCAGAAAGAGGAAAACAAACATCGTATATTAATGCATGTATGTGGAATCTAGAATTTGGTACAGATGAACCTATTTGCAGGGCAGGAATAGAAACGCAGATGTAGAGAAAGGACATGTGGACACAGAGGAGGAAAAGGAGGGTGGGACGAATTGGGAGATTAGGTCTGACATAAATACACTACCATGTGTAAAATAGGTAGCTGGTAGGAACCTGCTGTATAGCACAGGGAGCTCAGCTCAGTGGTCTGTGATGACCTAGATGGGTGGGATTGGGGGGTCTAAGAGGGAGGGGATATGTGTTTACATATAGCTGATTCACTTCACTGTACAGCAGAAACTAACACAATATTGTAAAGCAATTATACTCCAATAAAAACAATATATATATATATATATAAAGAAACAACCAGCTCATAAAACCCATGATTTTGTAGTTATTATTGGCAAGGAAAAGTAAAATAGAGTCAATTTAAAGTTGATTAAAACAAAAAGTGCTTCACAATAAAGTGGTACAAAGATGTACCAAACTCAGAAGTAATGTGCAGCTTCGAGATATTTAGGACGCTTCTGATGCGATCATGAGCTTTGCTCCCCTGGGCCGTATCCTCACTGATTCCCATAACTTCGATTGCTTTCTTGCAGCTAAATATTCCTATTAGCATTTAAACAAACCCAAATTTCTCTAATCTTTAAACAAAAAAAGACCCTCCCTCACTTCCCTTTCAACTACAGCTCTCTTTTTGTCTTTTTACCCTCAGCCTGATTGTTGAAACAGCTACATTAGCTGCCTGCATGTTCCCACCTCCCACTCAGCCCTCAACACACTCCAATCTGGCTTCCACACCCACTTCTGCAAGGACACAACCCACCTGATGATAAATAAACCCAGTGAACGCATCAATCATTATCCCACTTTGTCTTTCAGGAGCACCCAACGGGTCTGGCCTTCCCCCCACCATATTACATGCAATTTGCCAGACCATTTATTAAGTTTTCCTCCGTCTTTGGTACATTTTTTTTTTTTGCGGTGCACGGGCCTCTCACTGTTGTGGCCTCTCCTGTTGCGGAGCACAGGCTCCGGACATGCAGGCTCAGCGGCCATGGCTCACGGGCCCAGCCGCTCCGCAGCATGTGGGATCTTCGCGGACCGGGGCACGAACCCGCGTCCCCTGCATCGGCAGGTGGACTCTCAACCACTGCGCCACCAGGGAAGCCCTTCTTTGGTACATTTTGTTTGTTTTTCAAGTCTCCTCTGTTGGTTCCTTTTCCCTAAACAAGATGAAGTCCGGTGTTCTTCACAGTTGTACTTCAGACTCACTAACTACTCTTCTTACCATACATACTCCTGGGTACTTTCATCCATTCTCCCAGCTTCAAAAATCATCCCTAGGCTGATGATCCACAAATCCACGTCTCCAATTCACGTCTCTCCACTGAGCTCCTGACTTGGATGTTCTATAGGAATGTCAGTTCCGACACATTCTAAATGGAACTCATCAGCTTCTCCCTATGTTCCTACTGTAGAGATAAACAAGGGCATCCATCTGGTTGCACAAGCCAGAGACTATTTTCCTTGATTTCTGTCCGCAAATACGCCCACCCAAACACTCTCCATGCCTACCTCCCCAGTGTTGAAGGTTTGCTTCTCTCCATCTTACTATCACATCAGTACAGGCCCCTATCATCTGTAGCCTCATCAACTACAAAGGCCTCATCACTGGGGCTCACGCCCACTGTCACCTTCACAGCACATGAATTTACAGCTTCCACGGCAGCCTAGGGTAAGGTCCACAATTCCCTAACATGGTTCCTCAGTGCTCTCTCTCCTGAACTGGGCTCTTGTCACATGAAGAACATTCTAGTTCTCCAAATTCTATAAACATGTTCCTGTCTTTGGGAACATGTTTATAGAATCTGGAGAATTCAACAGCTACTCCTGCATCAGGCTTCAGCTTCAACATTACTATGTTCTTGCCTCTTATGTCACTCATCATCCTTTATTGTAATTTTTTTTTTTTTTTTTTTGCGGTACGCGGGCCTCTCACTGTTGTGGCCTCTCCCGTTGCGGAGCACAGGCTCCGGACATGCAGGCTCAGCGGCCATGGCTCACGGGTCCAGCTGCTCCACGGCATGTGGGATCTTCCCGGACCGGGGCACGAACCCGTGTCCCCTGCATCAGCAGGCAGACTCTCGACCACTGCGCCACCAGGGAAGCCCTGTAATTCTTATTTAATGTCTGCCTTCCCCTTTACACAGCACGTTCCACGAGGGCAGTAACCACCGATGTCTTATTCATCCCCATATTTTCAGGGGCTGGCATCGTCCCTGGCACTGTAGTGGATACTCAATAAATACTTATCGAATGCAGACACCAAAAGAAAATGAGATATCTAAAGGCCCTTAAGACAAGACTGTCTGAAACAGTAAAAATACCAGTTTCATTTGAGTACAGCAAACATTGCTTTGTTTTTTGGCTACCCAAAGAATGGTGTGCAAATGGCTATGAGAATCTACCAGTTTTCAGCATCAAACTCAGATATGTTCTCTTCAGAGGGATCTGAATGGGTGATTCCATTACTGTGTAATGAGACTCTCAGCACTTACCTTGCTTACTTCCTTTAAGGCCCTTTTGCAGACTTCATACTTTGAAGAGTCCTTAGGTGTCTTTTGACAGATAGTCTGCAATCAAGTAAAAGAAGAACAAAATCAACTGATTTATTGTACTAAGTAAAACAAAACCAGCGTCCAGTCATGGAGTCTTACTTGTAGCAAACTTAACAATGCTGAACACAATACTATAGATGAGTCTGAAGATGACATTAAAATCCGATTACAAAACTAGGAAATAGTCTTTAACAGCACAGGACCCATGTTAATCCAGAGGATAGTTAAATAAGAGGATAGACTTCAGAGGTGGGTGAACCTGGTTTCAAACTCCAGATCTGCTCCTGACTAGCTACTTGACCTTGGGCAAGTCACCTACCCCGCCTCCATAAGCCTCCGTTTCCTCATCTGGAAAATTGGGATAATGCAATTACATCACAAGGTTGTTACAAAAGTTAAATGATAATGCATGTAAAGTTTTTTATGAATACCTGGCATACAGTAGGCTCTCAATGAATGACAAAATTAATGATCATCATCATCATTATTATTAGAGCTTATTATATTTGCAAATGAAATAATGTGAATAAAACCATCAAAAAAACGGCTGCTGGATTTTCCCTTGATATGTTTACACTGTTATTTCTGCGACGGTAAAATCGAATTCAAAGAAGGTCAACTGAAGGTATACTGAATTATGTAAAACTTTTGAAACTATACCCATTCAAAGCCAACAGAACCATTTCAACTGTTAAAAATGTTCACCTCAATTAACAAGCTTAACTAAATCTCCAAATGAAGTAACATTGAAGAGACCATGTTTTAGGTACATTTAAATTCTGCCCAGGTGGCCAGGTTCTCACACACAGGAAACAGATTAGGGCAACAGGCATCCAGCAGAGGTGGAAGATTTTAGGAACTAGCAAACCACTGGTACCTTAAATGCAGACGAGCACCAAGTCTATAAATCCAAAAGTCAGGTGTCAGGATTGTTACATGTGATACATGAGAAGCATAGAGTGTACCATCGATGGATTTATATGAATGGTTCTCAAAATTTTTTGACTATGACCCACTGCAAGAAATACTTTTACACTGCAACCAGTAGACATGCACATAAAAATGAAACAAGTTTTTTATGAAATAATATTTAACCACATTATGAACGATGTATATATCATATACCACATGTTCTATTCTATATTCATTTTTTTAAAACACTGCTCATGATTCAAAAATCAATTTCATGACCCACTAATGGGTACAAAAGCAGTTTGAAAAATACTAGTCTTTGTCTCTGGGAGCAGGCATCCTGAGTCCATAGTTTCTTTGCACACTTCAATTTTAGGTAAAATTTTGCACACTGAATTTTCTAGGGAGAATGACTACAGCTTTACTCACAATCTCAAAATGGTCTCTGACCCCGAAGTTTAGAGCCTACTGGCCAATCATGGCATAAACCTCCAACATGGTACCTACAACATGTATATTAGATTTTGTGAGTCCCAATCTATCTAAGCAATTTCCTCAGAATCACAAAGGGAGAGAATATAAAAAAAGGCTGAGATCACAGAATATACAGAATCTAAGGAAACTCGGCTAAAACGTGTTTTCAGAAGAAGAAAAAGAAAGAATCCTGAAAATTCATAACATTACTAGAAATGTTACATTTAGAAAATAACCATTTCTTGTTAAAAAATAGTAAAGTTTGAAAATTAATATTTTCCTATATGTGTCAAAGTTTCATTATTTCTATAAATGTCTTATTAGGCACAGGAAATAAACCTTTTTAGAGCCAAATCTTAGTTTTGATAACCTGGCTTCATTCTATTCTTAGACATGATAAATATTGATTTTTTAAAAATCAGAGCTAGATTCACAAAACTGCAAGTTTCCCAGTATTTACAAGGAGAGAATCTCGTTCTTAAATCACAGGGAACGGACAAGGAAGGGTGTAAAGGGAGTAGACTGAGGCGGCCTTGGAGAGCAGCAGGTGCTGTGAATTCTGAAATGACAGCTGAGCCTTCCCCTCACCGTGCAGCAGAGCCAGCAAAGTGACCATGATCACACACTTTCACTCGTTTCTAAACTTCAGTGCTTCTTCAGAATAGCTCTTAGAATTTATAATGGAATCGAGAAAATGGAATTTATTTTGTAATCTTACTCGACTGTAATTTTTTGCTTTATTTTTACCCTGTATTTTCACTTGTAAAAAGCAAGTGTGTCAAAACTGACATTATATTAATATTATCCATTGTAAAGTAGAACTATGCCAAAATATTTTAATTTGATCCAAAAGGTACTCTTTGAGCTACACCATATGATCCAGCAATCCCACTCCTGGGCATATATCCAGAAAAGACAAAAACTCTTAATTCAAAAAGATACATGCATCCCAATATTCATAGCAGCACTATTTACAATAGCCAAGACATGGAAGCAACCCAAATGCCCATCAACAGAAGACTGGTTTAAGAAGATGTGATACATAAAATGGAATATTACTCAGCCATAAAAAAGGATTAAATAATGCCATTTGCAGCAACATGAATGGACCTAGAGGTTATCATACTAAGTGAAGTAAGTCTGACAGAAAAAGATAAATATTACATGATATCACATATGTGGAATCTAAAAAATAATACAAATGAATCTATATACAAAACAAAGGAGTCACAGACACAGAAAACAAACTTATAGTTACCAAAGGGGAAAGGAAGGCAGGGGAGGGATAAATTAGGAGTTGGGATTAACAGATACATACTACTATATATTAAATAGATAAGCAACAAGGAGTTACTGTATAACACAGTATATATCTTACAATAACCTATAATGGAAAATAATCTGAAAAAATATATATGTATAAAACTGAATCACTTTGCTGTACACCTGAAACTAACACAATATTGTAAATCAACTATACTTCAATTAAAAAAAAAAAAAAAAAAAAAAAACTCTTTGCCCCTCTAGCTGGATGGGAGTCATGTCGGGCCACCCCCGTTCTCTCACGGATGCCCCTGCAGTTGCAGCCCAGCCAGTGTGCAGCCCTCCTGAGCTACCAGACGTCTGGCTGTCCTCCCAGCTGTGCTTCCCACCTGGCAGTCTCAACTCTTCTCCCAGCCACATCTTACCACTATTCAAAATCACATACTTGTTTTCTTCATGAATGTTTCCTAAGATAAGACGGACACCTGGACTTTCCTCACTCATTCTGAGCAATGCAAAATAGGGGAGGTTTATGCCCTGTGATGCTGTAGAGGACCTCTTTCCTGTGCGAAATGGAAGCACCTCATCATCTTGGAATGTGACAGGGAAGGGATCTTAGTGGTCAACCAGAGGAAACTGAGGCCCAAAGAGATTAAGTGACTTGCCCAAGGTCACAGGCCTAGTGGCTCAGCCGGAAAAGGAATCTGGGACTCTTGACTCCAAGAAGTCAATATTCTTCCCATTTCAAAAAATGTTAAGAAAATGAGGGATAACCTAACTTCTTCAGAGTGACCCCACAAGCCTAAATTGAAGATAATTTCCAAAGATATTAGACACAGGTGGGACTTTACGACCGAACAGCACCTTTTCACTTAATTGGGGGATTTTATAGAAGGGATATAATTTAAGCGGGGTAAGAATAATTTTCTTAATCGGACTTGCAGCAACACAGCTATCCACAGAGGAAAGAGACACCGGATCACATCTTACATCCATGAGCAGGGGAAGGCGGGTCACCCTCTGCATCGGGAGGATGAGAAAAGAGATCATGGGTAAGTTCCTACAGTCTTCGTGGGACTCGATTCGGGACAAGACGTCCTTAAAAGATGGGTTGGTGGCTCTGAGGAAAAACAAAGAAAGACAAAACTTCAAAATACTTCCCCGTCCAGTTAAGAAGTAAAAATGTATAATAAAATATTGTGATAAATTCATACATTATCAATGATTTTTAAATATAGAAACAACATAAACACCTAATTACATAGAGAGACATGGATGGCTTCTCTGCCTTGTACAGTCAAGACTGAATGTAAGATATAAATGTAAGGTAACAATATGAACAAAAAGATGAAAATGTATGGGCTGGAAATTTTTAAAAGTAGAAAGTAAACTAATGAAGCAGCAATGGTATCATAATGGTGAATGTATACATTATACATTAGTATACACACTAGAACTCATATCTGATAGTCTATAAACATTCCATTTAAAAGATAACACATGTTTTAAGCCACTGCTCTAGCCCGAGATAATAATCTAAGAAAAAAATGTCAGACTGGATTTACTTACTGGGAGGCTTCTGGACTTTTTCAAAGCTTCTAAGACAGAAAACCTTCTGATCATGCCAGCCAGAATATTCCTCCTCTCCCAGTGACGTTACAACAGTGTTAATACTGCCAGAACATTTTTACAGAATTTAGCAAGATACATCGACATAAAGGAGCTCATGTGGAACCACCCTATAACTTTCAAGGAAGGCCAAGAGGGGATTCCAGGAAGAATGGAGCCTCAGAAAGGTCTCCAACTTGCCAAATAAAAGATCTAGTATTCAGTAAAGACAGAAGTCAAACCGAGGTCTTCTGACTTTCAGTGGGTCCCTGACACTGCATCTCGCACTCTGTCACCTCACTTCACCCCAAAGGGAGCTCTGAGGAGTTCCAGGGTGACTTGTGAGGAGGAGGTGGGGAGGCGATGGCCCTGGATTCTGTAATCCCATGTTGAGGGGCCGGGGGTGGCGGGGGGGAGGCCAAGAAGCAGGGTAGTGGCAATTGTAACCTTTTTTAAAAAAATACACTTTGAAACTTGGATGGCTGGGTTCAAGGCTGCTAGAAATAAATCAGGAAATACCCAGAAGAACAAAGTAAAAGAAAGAACACAGAAAGGTTTTCATCTCATTTTCTTAAATTGAGGAGTTTTAGGTTTCCTGCTAGCTTTGAAAAGATTTTTAGGAAGTTAAAAAAAAAAAAAAAAAAAGCAAATTCTAAACCAGTTGCATATTTAAATTACTTAGGCCCCAGGCACCCCGGACCTCCACAGATTCTGATGAAACGGTCTAGGATGCACCCTGGGCATTGTTTGTTGGTTTTCAGATTCCAAAGGGCAACTGAAGTTGAAAGTCACAGCCTTAAACGAAAATTTACATCAACTGCAACAAAGTTTCTGAAAACACAGCTACTAATTTCCATGTGAAAGCTCCAATGATGATATCATTGAGCTAATTTAAATAAAACCTTTAGTTTTAAAGAATTACATAAAGTACAGCAGTACCTGATTCGCATTTTTTTAAATCCTGCAAAACAAAGTGAAATTTAGCTCTAATTCCAGACTTTGTTTTCGCACATGTAACTCGGATTTTCCAACAGTTACAGAGTAACCTTTACATCAGCAGTTCCCATGGGGGATGGAGGGGAATTTAGGGAAAGTGAGGGTTGTGATTCTCCATCCCCCACTCCTGCAAGGGATGTCAGGCAATGTTTGGAGATATTTTTGTTTATCACCACTGGGGTGTGGTGGTGCTATCAGCATCTCGTGGGCAGGGGCCGGGGATGCTGCTAAACATGCTACAATGTATAGGGCAGTTTCCACAACAAAGACTAATCCAGGACAAAAGGTCAGTAGTGCCTACAAACCCTGCTTTGTACTAATAGTCTCCTTTGAGGTTGGCAGCTGTGGGGTTTCCACCCTGCCTGGACGAGATTTTAATGAGAAGGTGGAGGGGGAAGGGACAAAATCAGCCTTTCTCACCAACTTGGGGGCTGTTTCTCCAAGCAGCCATGAGGTGATCGTCACCATGGGGTCTCACACATTGCATAGAAACTGACCTGGGTTCCATGCTGCCGTCATAAATGCCACAACGCACAGGAGGGGAGGAGAATGATAACAGCCAGTCAGCCCTCAAACTGAGTTTACAGCAATGTACAATTGTACTGTCATATAGACAGCCCCTTGTGATAAACAAGCCCCCGACCCCGGCAAGACAGCAATATAGACATTACTGAACCATTGCTGACTCTTTTAAGGATAGAGATAGCATATACATAACAAAATGCTCAGTAACCTAAATAGACAAAGGGAAAAAGTATGGGGGGAAATTTAAAGCTTAATTCTTTTTTTTTTTTTTTTTTTGCGGTACGAGGGCCACTCACTGTTGTGGCCTCTCCCGTTGCGGAGCACAGGCTCTGGACGCACAGGCTCAGCGGCCATGGCTCACGGGCCCAGCCGCTCCGCGTCATGTGGGGTCTTCCCAGACCAGGGCACGAACCCGTGTCCCCTGCATCGGCAGGCGGACTCTCAACCACTGCGCCACCAGGGAAGCCCTAAAGTTTAATTCTTTTTTGTTTCATAGTTAAAGCCTTTAAGAACTTTTTTTAAAAACTGCCTTCCTTCAGACCTTCCCCTGCTTTCCTTAACCCCTAACTACCCAGAGGGGGAAAAACAGCAATTCCTATAAACAATAGAGTTGTCGTTTGAATGGAGGAAGATTAGGATACTTGAGAAAGCTTTGGCTCCTAGGCACTAGTTTAACCTACTCAAAAAGTCTATCTTGGCCTCAGGCTACTTAATGGCCAAATAACAGCTTAGAGAACAATCTTCTCACCATTTAGAATGATGATCACTGATCACCAACCCTCCCACCCCCAACCCCGTGTCTTGCAGCAATTAAAAAAAAAAAAAAAAGAAACAAGGAAAACAGCAACAAACTATAATTTCATAATTGCTTTAGAGACAAAATTCTCCACAAACTGGATTTTTCTAATCAAATGCCCTCACCCTAAAAGCAATCCTCTTAAAAATTTCTCTCTGGGGCTTCCCTGGTGGCGCAGTGGTTGGGAGTCTGCCTGCTAGTGCAGGGGACACGGGTTCGAGCCCTGGTCTGGGAGGATCCCACATGCCGCAGAGCAACCGGGCCCGTGAGCCTTGGCCGCTGAGCCTGCGCGTCAGGAGCCTGTGCTCCGCAACAAGAGAGGCCGCGACAGTGAGAGGCCTGCGCACCGCGATGAAGAGTGGCCCCCGCTTGCTGCAACTAGAGAAAGCCCTCGCACAGAAATGAAGACCCAACACAGCAAAAATGGATAAATAAATTAATAAAAAACTCCTACCCCCAACATCAAAAAAAAAAATTTATAAAAAAAAATTCTCTCTGGAAACTAGATCATCAGGAGGCATTTCTAAATATAATTTAAGAGATCCATTAATTTTGACCTATGTGACCTAATTAAAACAAGATTAGATAATTAAAACTGTAACATTCAACACTGCTTACAACAATTTTTGTAGTGTCCGCTGTTGGTAGACTTCATTTGTGCAGTATTTCACATATGGGTCAAATGTGGATGCTGTGTGTTTTTCCACAATGTCACTTATGTCATCTATGAAGATATTATTCTGATGTCTTGCTTCCAACTCTGTAAAGAATCTGAAAAAAACAAAGAAAATCATTTACACTTTCTTCTGTGTGCTTTAATAGACAACAGATCATCCTCATGTAATACTATTATACGTACAGGATTTGAAAATATCAACAGTACACGGTACCAAAAAATACAAGAAAAAAACTATAAAATAGTCTAAATTTAAATCTATCATATAAAGACCTTATTACTTCATATGGTTGGCTTAAAACATTAATAATCCAGGGCATTTCTGTGCTTTCAGGTATATTTTAGAATGCACAGATTTCACTATTTTTCAAGAATTCCATACATACTAGGAGGGGGACAGGGTTCATGCTTACATATTTTACTGTATTGAAAAGCATATGAGCAAAACACCTAAGTTAGTGCCTAAAAAATAGGTGTGAAACAAACCTAGTTCTGTGTCTTTTCTCTCAAAATAAAAATAATCATATCATTTAAATCTAATACATGACATTTAAATGACTTTGCATATGATTGAAGATTGTGATTTAGAGTTGCCAGTGTGTGTGTGTGTTGTGTGTACCTGCACACACATGTATTGTGTCTAGTCCAGTTAAAATTAAATTTCAGATAAACAATGAATAATTTTTTAATACAACCATGTGCAAATATTGCATAGGACATCTTGGATGTCTTGTATTTTTTTCTGGCAACCTTAGATTGCATCCAATTTTAACAGAACATCAACTCAGATATTTGAAACAGAGTGTTCTTGCTCAAAATGTGGTCCAGTGACCAGCAACATTGGTATCATCTAACAGCTCATCAAAAATGACAGCTCATCAGAAATGCAGAACCTCACCACCTACCTCCCCCAATCTGAACCTGCATTTTATCAAGATCGCCCGATGATGTGAATGCACACTAAAAATTGGGAACTTCCCTAGAGCACACTTACTGAGCAAATTCAGAGTGGCAGGAAAATCTTGATAGAAATAACTATCACACAGGACTAGAGCATTTTCTTTTAAAGTGTGATGAAGGTGAAACCAACAATAATGTCTAATGTTGACCTCTGGAATAGTAGTACAAGGGAAGGTTAGTTTTCCATAAGCCCTTTAGCATTTAGCACATCATTGCTCCTTACCAGTTTTCTGGGTGGACTCCATAATATAAAATTCAAGGCACGCAGTGAATGAGACACCAGAAATTTATATGAGATAATTAATAGTAAACACAGGCTAACATTTTCTCACATTTATATCTCACTTCTTTTCAAATAAAATCCTGGCACTCAAATAAAAGAATTAAGAGGTCTTATTTTTATAAACTTACATGTACATTAAACTCATTTTAATGTAAATTGTATTAGCTTGTCATCATTATCTATTCTATTTTTAAAAGTCTCCATAGGAGCTTAAAAGACAAAAAACTGCATTTTAACTTCCTAGAAGAATAAATTTATTTATATTCTGGGTAAACACCTACATTTTTATTGCCTTTAAAAGGGACTTAGGGAAAATAATCAATATGGTTCCCATATACATGGCCTCATCATCCAAGCCCCTTGTTTAAAACAGCAAGAGGGGCTTCCCTGGAGGTGCAGTGGTTGAGAGTCCACCTGCCGATGCAGGGGACACGGGTTCGTGCCCCGGTCCGGGAAGATCCCACATGCCGTGGAGCGGCTAGGCCTGTGAGCCATGGCCGCTGAGCCTGTGCGTCCGGAGCCTGTGCTCCGCAATGGGAGAGGCCACAACAGTGAGAGGCCTGCGTAACACAAAAAAAACAAAAACAAAAAAAACAGCAAGAGGAGCAACTGAAAGCACACTTTGCTGGACCATCTGGCTTTCCTTCCAATGGGATCAGGGTTCATACACACAGTTCCTAGACAGCAGGTCAGAAAAACACATCTACGTTTCAAAACTCAGTCAGTAACTTGATGTCACTTTGTCACTCTGAGTTTATTAAGATTCAAATAAAATGTCAAACCCTCTCCAAAAAGTTTCAGAACTTCAAAAACATCCAACTTCAAACCCTATACAAACAAAAACCATGTTTCTTAAAGAATATTTTCTATCTAGACTGGTCCTTGACTTCAAGAAATTTGTGATATATTAAGAAGGTAAGAATGATAAACATAAATGATATAGGAAGAAAAAATGCTTGTATATAACTAACTACATGTTGGAACATATACGCTTAAGGGTGCTGGTGGCAGTTAACTTTTTTTTAATTATATGAACTATATTTTTCATTCTGGTAAAATATACATTTTAACCATTTTCAATGGCTTTAATTACATTCACAATATTGTGTAACCATCATCACTATTTCCAAAATACTTTCCTCACCCCAATCAGAAATGCTGTACCCATTAAGCAATAATCCCCCATTTCCCCCTCTCCCCAGACCCTGATAACCTCTAATCTACTTTCTATCTCTATGAATCTGCCTATTCTAGATATTTCTGGAATCATACAATATTTGTACTTTTTGTCTGGCTTATTTCACTTAGCATAATGTTTCCTAGGTTCATTCATGTTAAGGGATATACCAGAACTTTTTCCTCTTTATGACTGAATAATATTCCATTGTAGGTACATACCATAATTTGTTTATCTATTCATCTGTTGATGAACACTTGGGTTGTCTCCACCTTTTGGATATTGTGAATAATGCTCCTGTTAACATACCCATACAAGTACCTGTTTGAGTTGCTGTTTTCAAATCTTTGGGATATATATCCACAGGTGGATTTTCAAGCTCTCTGACTCTGCCACTAATAGTATATATTAAGAAATGATAGTATAAAACCAAGAACCAATACAGAATAAGCTGAGTTACATGCCAAGGAAAGATTATTTCCTTAAATGGGGTGGAGTAAGAAATGATCCTTTACCTCCTGACACTCAGAGTTGAGTGGCCCGTGGGAGGCTTGGAACCAATTAATTGCGATATAGGACTTATTAACAGAAACGTATAGTGAAACGCGCAGGGCAGGGTGACGGGCGGCGTGAGGTGAGGAAAGGTGTGAGGAGTCATCAGGGATGAGGACGGCGATACGGGGAGAAGGCGGGCAGAGCACCGCAGGCGGGGACACAACGTGGGCACAGGCGTGAGTCTCGGTGGGAAACCCGTGGGGTCGACGAGGTGAGGTGTCGACCACAGGAGGAAGAGGGGCAGAGAACGAGGGCTGCAAAGCAAGCGGGTCAGAGCTAGACCATAAAGGTTTCCCTGTCTACTGAGGAACCTGGGCTGAATCTATGCTATGGATAAGGAGAACCTGCTCGATGGAGATGTTGAAGCCATCCAATCAGACAGAGACCATTGAGACAGAAGTGGGGAGAGACAGACCATAAGCAGGCCAGTGAGATGCTAATCTGGACAAGTGAAAGTAAAGCCTTGGCAGTGGGAAGTCAAAAAGGGAGGACACATTAGGGTAATAATTTGGTGGGAAAGTTAATAGAATAGAGAAACTCACTAGATGGAAAAGTCAAGGAAGACATTGTGGTTTCTAGTCAAAGTTTCTAGCTGGGCATCAAGGTGGGTCATGAAACCATTCAGGTAGACAGGGACTTAGGAGGAAGGTGGAGAAACAAGAAGAAAAGAGTTTAACTTTCCCTGAAAATCTACATGTGTGAGAATTCAGAGCCACAGGAATTCTAGGTAGTATGTAATCAGGACAAGTTCATTTTTAGCTGGTTTTCATATAAATGCAAAATATTTGTAATTTCTTTTAGCTCTAAGTGTGGTTTAAGAAAAGTGTGTTCAAAGAAAATTGGAAAAATAAGAAACCATTCATAAGGTCATTATCATGTAAATCTAGGAAATAAATATCTTAGCGGCAAAGATCTCTTCCAATTTCTTGTCTTCAGCTAACTGTTACAGTCTGAGGAATGCAACTACATGACCAAAAACAACAGTAACTTGGCTTTTCCCAATGAAAAGGAAAATTCATTTATCACTATAGAAGGTTTGCCAAAGTACCAGATTAAAAACAAAATACTAATGAAATATCTCTATGCTACTTATTTTAATATAATATAAACGAAGCCACCCATCTTTTATTTAGACATTGGCATAATTAAAACATAATTCAAAGCTTTCTATGTTAAATTATATTGGTTATTTTTGGCAAATTTGCATATTTTACTAAGTGAGCTGAGCTACAAACAGGCCAAGAAAGTATTACTAAAGAATGAGGTATTGTTTCAATAACCAAGAAAGCTGGAGATCCAAATGAAATCTGAAGCAAAAAGAAAAGCATTCTGGTTCCCTAGATGAAACTTGAATGAGTCTGTGAAGCAATTTGGCTTACTTGAAGGATAACTTTTTAATGGAAATCTACTTCAGCCCAGTGAATTTTTTTTCTGGCACAATACCTTCATTATTTCCTCTTTGTAGCATTACCAAAATGATCATGTTTTACAACCAATCATGTTACACAACCTTTCTTTTTTTTTTCCCACCAAAATTCTAATGTCATCGCTAACATCTAGATGTTGGGAAACCTCTGATGAACCAGGAAAGGCTTCCTGGAAGCACTGCCTCTTAACCAGAAACCCAGGTTAGCCCTGCTTGATTGTTGACTCACCATCACCAGCATCCAGTGGCTCTGAATTCTCACAGATGCATATTTTCAGCTGTCTATTTGACACGTCCAAAGGAAAATTAAACTGCTTGCTTCTTGCTTCTTCTCCCTGCACCTTATCACATCCATACTTCACATGAGCACCGCAAATGACTGCAGCCTGCCCGGGTGAGCTCCTTGGCTGTGCAGAGAAAGGTCAGACCACCAAGAAACACAAGGGCAGCCTCCCAGGAGGTGGGGACTTCAAGATGAGAACTACACGGCCATGTTTGAGGAACTTGCTCAAGGCCTGTAACATCTCCTCTAATATTTCCTAGAGCTGCAGGGACTGGATATTCTTTAGGCTTTTTGTGGATGCTTTATCAAGTGATGGTCTTAAATGTGGCACTTCATTTTCAGGGAAAAAAAACAAAGTCAACACTGATGTAGCCGCTTCTGATACACTCAGCACATATACTTTTGTGAGCATCACTTTCTCCCTTCCGTAGTAGGCCGAAAAGACCTACAAATGGAGGCTAAATGTCCCCATACCATTACTAACAGTCTTCTTAACATTCAACTGGTAAGGTCATTGCCATGTCAGGGATGAGCGTTCCTGAGAGCTCTTGAAGACGGTACAGTAAATCCGCCCAACTATAGAAGAGATTAAAACTTATTTTATGCAGACAACAAATCTGGTTTCATCAGTCAGCCAACAAAATTTCTTCCCATGTACCTAGCACAGGATGACATGCTCCAGTGGATGTCAAGCAGCAAACAATGGATAACCATGACCTCCAGTCACTGTGCCAAGTTCAAGGCTTCTCATGTACTGCCTCATCTAATTTAATCCTCAAGCCAACTTTATGAGACGGCCAATAAACCCATAAGAAAACCAAGGCTAAGAGTACTTAAGTCAAAACTCGAAACAACTGAGCCTCAGTTGGAACCCAGAGCCAGAGGCTTTCTGAGTCCAGAGCCTGTGTTTGAACTACTACACCTACTGTAGCCTCTGCTCGCAGGTGCCCACTGCTCTGTTACTACTGGCCAGCCCTCAACCTAGACATCCAGAAAGAAGGCTAACAGCTGGAACTGAAGAAGAAATATATTACTTTCCCAAAAGACCAACTGTTTAACTATCTCAGCAAATAATTTACACACATCAACATAGTAAAGACTTTCACAGTAGATTTATCCTATGGCAAGATGTGCAAGACAGCAGATGAGTTGATAGCGTCCCTAGGTGCAGCCTCCAGGAGGGTGGCGGCCAGCAATGTGTGCTGATCGCCATCCACACAGCATGAGCAAATACTGTTTTATGGGTGCCAGGTGAAACCCTCTGGGAGTCATCATCTTAGCCCTCCCTGTTCCCTGCTGCCCTCCCCTTTGCCCCACTCATTTCTTCAAGTCTCAGATTAAAGTTCGCCTCTTCCAGGAAGCCTTCCCTGACCCTTCTGGGCTGGGTTAGGCATCCTTATTTTATGTCTTAATAAACCTCTGTGCTTTTCCTTTGGTGTACCTACTATGATCATAATTAATTATATTATGATTCTGTTTACCTTTGTCTCTCTTAGCAAGGGCTAGAGGACAGAGGTCATGTCTGTTTTGTTCAACACTCTATGCTCGGGACCTGGCCATAGCACCTGGAATACAAAAGACAGCCAAATATTTGATGGGTGAATACATCGAATTTGTGTTCTAAACAAATTAAAGAAAATTAGGAAGATGGAACCTGTTCAAGGAATTTTGTTCTGTTGCTATTTTACCAAGAATGGAACCCCTGCAAAGGCTCTACCTTGCTTTACTCACTGGTAAATCAAATCAGTATATATTTACTGATCACAAACGGAGTTCCCAGAGCTACTCAAGGCACAGTGAAGGTCACCAATGAAGACAATGAACTCTCAGCACAAGCTTTTACAATCCTGTCCAGTAGGGTCACTAAAATGAGACCCAGTTCAGCCGACGCTTCTTCAATGCCAGCTGCACTTACTGAAAGTGCAGACCGGCCCCTCCCTCACCTGATTTAGGGAGGATTCCAGGCCAGTAAGAAGCTCAGCACTGAGCGCTCTAGCCGGAGAAGCACAGAAAGCAGGGCTCTGGTTATAATCAGCGCTGTCCTGTGCCTTTCTCGGAATGGCATCCTTTCAAGGTACTTTTCCTTCATTAATATCCATCTGCCTAAAGCAAACTCAGATCATTCCTGGATACCTTCCTCACTTGAATGAGTTGTCAATCTAAGTGGCTGCAGTATCCCACCAGAAAGGGTCATATTCACTTATGCTGGAGACGTGTAACATACCAGGCAGGTTTCACATGTCTAAATGGCTATTATATAATAAAATATCTTCACTAAACAAAGAAATATTCCACATAAGTGGCAGCAAACTCTGTGCTGCTGGAAAAACTTTCCTAACAGAGCAACAACAGAACATTCTGTCCTCAACCAAAATGGAATTCTATTCTGCTGTGGATAAGTGAGATTTGGGGCTTCTTTGCTTGGGTTTGTTGGATGTTTGTTTGTTTTGGGGGGTTTTGTTTTGCTTTGTTTTGTTTGTGTTGGTGGTCACATGGACACGAAAGCATCAATTTCTTTTAATACATTAGGTCAGGACGAGCAAACGCAAGGCAACAGTAACTCCACTAAGCCACGGCAGGCATCACTGATGATGGCGCTTCGCCCACACGCAGACGCTGTACTCCAGGCAGCCACCATCAATCAATCAAAATCAGTGATGAACAAGATGAAGCTCATCTATGAATCCTTTACCAGACTCACACTGATAGGAAATCTGTTACTTCAACAGAAATACAGGGCTGTTGCTTCTCAATGAGAATACCCTACATCCTGATCTGGTAAAGGTCTCACAGGGTTTCCTCCCCAGCAGACTGTACATCTTCTCCCATTCCATTTTAGTGTTCTCTGAAATTTTCTCTCTGGGTTGATAATAAAAGGATAAGGGTTGAATTAAAAATGGGAATGTGAGAAGAAATGTTCTCAACAAAAATGTTCTGGTAGCCCTCATTCCCATCCTGAGAGCTACTGTTTGATCCTTAAAATCTCTAGGATGGTTTTTGTTAAAAGATTCTTATCATCCTATCAAAACCTTTAAAATCGGGCTTCCCTGGTGGCGCAGTGGTTGAGAATCTGCCTGCCAATGCAGGGGACACGGGTTCGAGCCCCGGTCCAGGAGGATCCCACATGCCGCGGGGCAACTGGGCCCGTGAGCCACAACTACTGAGCCTGCGCGTCTGGAGCCCGTGCTCCGCAACAAGAGAGGCCGCGACAGTGAGAGGCCCACGCACTGCGATGAAGAGTGGCCCCCGCTCGCCACAACTAGAGAAAGCCCTCGCATAGAAAATGAAGACCCAACACAGCCAAAAATAAATAAAATTTTAAAAATAATAAATAAGAAGACCCCAAGATCACTATTAAAAAAAAAAAAAAAACCTTTAAAATCAACCTGGACATATGACAGAAAGGACTGGGGTGAAGAGATAAACGAAGGGTTTTCTTACCCTTAATACCACACAACACAGAGCCTGCTAGGTTTAAATACAGCTCCCCACAGACACTTTCAGTTCAGGGCACCCAGCAAATCCCAAAGAAGAAAGGTGGAGCTGGGGGCCGGGGAAGGGAGAGGCATGGAGGGAATACAGAACCAAGTGCCCTGGAGACTCCGTTGCATAGGCTAAGGCTCCCATTTGCTTAGTCCTTCCTCTCAGTGATCCCATACGTGCTAGAGAGAACAGAAACAGGAGCATACAAATATAGAAAAACAGTATGTTTATAAAGTTCTGGAAATTTTAATATCATTAGACCAAGTTTTTGCTTAAAAATGAGAATTTAAAGTACTTATCATATGAATCTACTTCACAGAAGCTGGAGGAAAAGGGTCTTGTTCCCATGGTAACCTTCTGCATACCTGATTCTTTTGTTTCAGCTCTACGCATGCACTCATCCACATTTCAATTTCTCCCAGAAATGAAGATAACACGCTAATGAATGAATGGCAGGAAGCATGTGCCAGCACTCTTATCAAAATGTCCTGAGAAGAGAAGAAAGCCTGTGTATGCATGGGCCCGGGATGCTCTGAGTTATTACGGACAGTTTTGCAGTTTTTAATTATGTTTTTTTAAAATTTGAGCACAACTATACATTTCCATCTAAAGGAAAATCACACCCCCACCCCCGATTTTATATATGACTGTGAAGACCGAGACTGAGTATGCCTGGTTCATCACTGGATTTCCAGGACTTAATAAAGAATGAGGACTCTATAAACGTGTTGACTGAATCAACACCAGGTACCTATTATTTCCTCCTTGCCCCACTGTTAGAGTACTGTCTTCCAAGGAGAGGAACAATGATAATATAAAACATGCATCTGCCAGGCATGAGTTAATAACTTCAGGCATCAGTTACATTATCAGGGTCCTCACAAGGTGGGTGAGCTGGGGTGAGGCCGTGCCAAATGGTCCTGCTGCTTGGCAAGTATGGCAGGTGGGTGTTTATGCTCCTGACACAGCATCCAAGACACAGGGCTGTAACCTCAAGAATAGTTTTGCTAATCCACTGCCTGGCCAAAATTCTTTGAAAACTCCAAACCTAGAAAAGATTTATGGCTTTCTGAGGAAGTGTTTCCCTTTATTAGATGACAGTTACATAACCAATTCTGTGACCCTTTCCCCTCTGCTGCCTGGAAGGGTGTTGCTGTGTTTAACCCTCACTCGTAGTAGCTCTAGCAGGAGAGCTGGCTGGCAACGCTGACTCGCTTCGTCTTTGCCTTGTCTCCTATTTCCCACTCAAACAGATGCACTGTGCACGTGTCATTTACTGCAAGCAGACTTGAGCCTTTGGTGGATGCAGTTGGAGGATAAATGATCAATTACAAACAAACAAGCAAACCCAGAAAACGTGGATTCTTGGTTGCTGCTTAGAAACAGCACTGAGAATGAATTTATAAAACGTTGGAACAAAGTCAAATAAAACAATGACATCTTTTCACTCTGAAGCCCCCTTTCCTATTATGAATTGGTCATTCTGGATATCAAATCAGCACAGAGAAGAACATGTTTTTGCTTTCAGGCACTATTTCCAGATCCTTTTTAGGTGGCACCCTTGGTATTTCAAGTCAGAATGCAATCCACAAGGAAGAGTAACATTTAAAATAAGCCCCAAATCTTTGCATCTTGGTTTTTCTTTATTAAATATGCCCCCAGAAGTTGTCTTCCTAAAAGGAGGAAATGCTTTTCTACGGCTCCCATCAGCTTCATCAAGAAGAAAAAGGAGGGCTTCCCTGGTGGCGCAGTGGTTGAGAGTCCGCCTGCCGATGCAGGGAACACGGGTTCGTGCCCCGGTCCGGGAGGATCCCACATGCCGCGGAGGGGCTGGGCCCGTGAGCCATGGCCGCTGAGCCTGTGTGTCCGGAGCCTGTGCTCCGCAACGGGAGAGGCCACAACAGTGAGAGGCCCGTGTACCACAAAAAAAAAAAAAAAGAAAAGAAGAGAAAAAGGAACCAGGACACAGAATTTTTGAAAAACTCTAGAGGTTGGTTTCCTAAGCCATAATCTCCTAAGAAAAAGGATGTTTGTCTGCACGGGGGAAAAAGAATTCCACGTCTTCGCTGACATGTTTCAAACCTGCTCCAGTTTATCAGCAGCTGGCTCCAGTCTGCCCCTCTTCACACAACCCTCTCCTTCACCTTTCATCAAGGATTTTAAAAATACTTTCTTTTTAGATGGTTATTAGCACAGGTTGGCAAAGTAGCCAAAGAATAGGATCTATGGGGTAAACAAGTTCTTATCCTGGTCTTAAGTGGATTTGGGATAATAATAAATTTGTTTCTTCATTTATGAAAATGAAAGGAACCAAGCAGAGAAGACGGGGTCAGCGATCAGTGCTGCCACATGCACTAATCAGCTCAAGAAAGAGCACTGGCAACACGGGGAAGCCGGGAACATGCCGGGAAGAGGGGAACAGATCCTACAGTCCAGTGGTAAGGGAGCATGAAGGCATGAAAAGGGAGAACTGCAATTATTAAACCTCCAAATCACCTCCTCAATATCAAAGACCAGGCTTTCCACTTTCTTTCTCTCAACTTTTATGCTTTCCTCCAATATCAGCTATATGTGACCTCTTATCTCATGAGTAAACTCTATTAGACAACAATACCTGTAAGTAAACACACTTCCAGCTAAAGTCCATTTTGCACTGTACCTACTACAGCAAGGCTATTGTGTACCATTACATCACACTGCTGGAAGATGCATACAGGATATTGGTTAAGAGTGCAGGCTCTGGAGCCAGATGGCTTGGGTTCAAATCCCGACCCCCTCTTCTGCTAGCCATGTACCCTTAGGCTACTTAACGTTTCCATGCCCTGTTTCCTCATTTATAAAGTGGGAACAATAATGGTATGACTTCATGTGGTTCTCATGATGACTAAATGAATTTAAAAATGTTAAGTAGTTAGACCATGGTCTGGCACCTGGTACATGCTCATCAACATTAATTATTACTTAAGGTACAAAAAAATGCCTTTCCCTCCTGTGTGAATTTATACAATCCACATGTCTTTTAAATAAAGCCAGTTGGATTCCTTTTTTCTTCTTTTTTAAATTTAATTTTACTTATTTTTTTTATACAGCAGGTTCTTAAGGTCAGTTGGCTTTCTTGCTTTTTCAGTCCACTCTGTTCACGGACAGCAAGTCTAGCTCCTATGTCTCCATCAGTTAAGTCTGGGTGGGCAGATGTAATACCATCCCGCCATACACCGAATCGTTCAAAGTCACAGGTATGCACTTCCTCATCAACTTCTTAAGAACTGTAATAGGTACTTATCAATGACAAAATTAGAGGAGGATTAGCTCAGTCCTTTATAGGGTCTATGTGTTGGTACCTCCTTGGTGAGTGGGAAAGCAAGAGACCAAAGCAAACTGACAATATGCTGTCGAGAAGTGGTGGAACATATATAAACACTGTTCTTAGCCTTGGCCTCCTACTCATCGTGAGGAAGAAGTCATGTCAATTAAGAGGCTTTAAGCCAGGCAAGGCCCAGACACACTTGGCAAAAACACAAAGGGCACCATGTTTATTTTTAGAGTCTCCTTTGGTAGGATAAGTAATGGCCTCCAAAAATGTCCACGTCCTGTGAATATGCTACCTTCTGTGGTCAAAGGGACCCTGCAGATGTGATGAAGGATCTTGAGATTGGGAAGGCATCCTGGATGATCCAGGTGGGTTCAATGTAATCACAAGTGTCAGAGGCAGGAAGGCCAGAATCAGAGAGAAGATTTAAGGACAGAAGCAGAAATCAGAGAGGAAAGAAGGCATGATGCGGTTGGCCTTGGAGATGCAAGAAATGGTCAAAAGCCAAGGGATGCAGGTGACGTCTGGAAGCTAGAAAAGGCTCAGTAACAAATCTTCCCCTAGAGCCTGCAGGAGGAACCAGCCCTGATGACACCTTGACGTTAGCCCAGTGAAACTGACTTCAGACTGCTGACCTTCAGAATTACAAGAGAAAAAATTTGTATTATTTTAAATCACTTAGTCTGGAGTAGTTTGTGACAGCAACAATAGGAAACTAATACATCCCCTTAATCTGTTTTAAACCTCTCCCTCTTCTAACCTCCTGCTCCGTCTCCAGTATCCAACATCCACTGTCTGCGTGCAGGTGTCCTGATGCTTATGGGCCCAACTTTAGAGCTTCATCAAGTCTAGAAAGCTGGAGGTTCCAGACCCAGCTCTCCCCCCTAACTCATTTATTCAGTGACTATTTACAGAACACCTACTATGTACCAGGCTCTATTCTAGGCATGGAGAACACATAGCCCGAGGCAATTACAACAAAAATCCCTGCCTTCGTAGCACTTATAATCTAGTTCCTGGGGAGGTGAACCCCTCCTTGT
Source organism: Mesoplodon mirus (assembly GCF_964341445.2). Classification (NCBI taxonomy): domain Eukaryota; kingdom Metazoa; phylum Chordata; class Mammalia; order Artiodactyla; family Ziphiidae; genus Mesoplodon; species Mesoplodon mirus. The sequence continues at coordinate 19,337,118 of NC_138982.1, read as the reverse complement.
TCAGCTCCCTTGAGGCCCTGCTGGAAGCTAGCACAAATAGCTATTAACACCACTGACGAAAAACAGAACAAAACACTTTCCCTTTTAAGTCCTCCAAAAGACACTCTAAAAAGGCAAGAGATTTTCACATTAGGTGACCAGCAGGAAGGAGAAGAGGTGGGTGGGGGCAGGAGTGGTACATACGAAGGAAGATGGGGGGGAAGGGAGACGCAAGAGGGAGGGGATATGGGGACAAATGTATACATATAGCTGATTTGCTTTGTTACACAGCAGAAACTAACACATCACTGTAGAGCAATTATACTCCAATAAAGATGTTAAAAAAAAAAAAAAAGAAAGAAAGAAAGAAAGATAGGAACTAGCAGGTTATGCCCAGGGAATGTGGTGATGGACTTGTTCATGCTAGACTTTCAAAGGGGTCCATGACACAAAGAAGTTTAAGAACCACTGGCTTTGAATCAAAATAGTTTAAATAAAGCTGAATTTCTAATTATTTGAGAATTTAATTATATCTTATTAAATTAAAAAAAGTCTTCTAACCATAAGTTTGTTTTCTATGCCTGTGAGTCTGTTTCTGTTTTATAAATAAGTTGATTTGTGTTATTTTTTTAGATTGTTTAGAAAACAAACTTAGAGTTACCAAAGGGGAAAGGAGAGGGGGAGGGATAAAGTAGGAGTATGGGATTAACAGATACATACCACTATACAGAAAACAAACAACAAGGATTTACTGTACAGCACAGGAAACTATATTCAATATCTTGCCATAACCTATAACAGAAAAGAATCTGAAGGTGTACATCTGGGAAAAAAAGGAGTCCAATTATAGAGTTCAATGTCCATCTCATCTATTTTACATCCTACCACAGTAATTTCTCCTTCCCTTCATTATCATGAAGGTCACTTCCTTACGAAGAGGTCTGATTCATTCCAACCCTGTGCAATATGACTTTTGCCCATTTCATCCCATAGACATTACTTCCTCAAAAATCTCAAAGTTTGAAATCCATTATTAGTTACAGCTTGCTTTTTTTAAAAAATTAATTTATTAATTTATTTATTTTTGGCTGCGTTGGGTCTTCGCGGCTATGCTAGGGCTTCTCATTGCAGTGGCTGCTCTTGTTGTGGAGCACAGGCTCTAGGTTTGCGGGCTTCAGTAGCTGTGGCTCGCGGGCTCTAGAGCGCAGGCTCAGTAGTTGTGGCACACGGGCTTAGCTGCTCCGTGGCATGTGGGATCTTCCCGGACTGGGTCTCGAACCCGTGTCTCCTGCATTAGCAGGCAGATTCTCAACCACTGCGCCACCAGGAAAGCCCACAGCTTGCTTTTTAACTTAAATAGATAACTGTAAATGTTTTAGAAGAAAACAATTTTTACTGAAACTATAATAAATAATTCAAAAATTTGCATTTCAGTTTAATACACATTTTAATGATAATCTTAATATAGTAAAATTGTGTATACTTTGAATATAATGACATTTTACTTTATAATTGTTTAGATTAGCACTATCAGATAGAAATATGAATCACATATGTGAGCCACATAAGTAATTTAAAATTTTCTAGTAGTAACATTAAAAAAGTTAAAAACAAAAACAAAAACCAGGGGAAGTTAAGTCTAATAATTTATTTACCAATACAGTAAAAACATTATCTTTTCAAAATATGTTCGGGCCTCCCTGGTGGCGCAGTGGTTGAGAGTCCGCCTGCCGATGCAGGGGATACGGGTTCGTGCCCCGGTCCGGGAGGATCCCATATGCCGCGGAGCGGCTGGGCCCGTGAGCCATGGCCGCTGAGCCTGCGCGTCCGGAGCCTGTGCTCCGCAACGGGAGAGGCCACAGCAGTGAGAGGCCCGTGTACCGCAAAAAAAAAAAAAAAAAAAAAAAATATATATGTTCAATATAAAAATTATTAATGAGATATTTTACATTTTTTTCATATTAAGTCTTGGAGTCAGTGTATATTTTACACTTATAGCCCATCTCAATTTGGACAAACCACATTTCAAGTGCTCAATAGCCACATAAGGCTAGTGGCTGCCACATAAGACAGCACATCATTAGATCACTGAAATCAAAAGAAAAATAAAATATGTGAAAATCTTTGTTATAACAACTTAATTTATGTTTTTGCTAAAATGAAGGCAAGGAAATAAAATGTTGTGAAATAAAAACTGAGAAATTACTGGAGGATGAATTATAAATGTAGCCAGGACCTAGACTGGGAGAAACTCGGACTGCCATGTTCAGGTAGTTTCAATTCCTTCCTCAAGTAATAGGGAACCACAGAAGTTTCTTCCATTTTAGGAAAGTAACCTAGAGGTAGCAGGGTGAAGAACAGGATGTAGGGCTGAAGGTTGAACTGAAGTGCAAAGAAGAAGGCAAAGGAGGCCAACCACAAGTCTACACACGTGATCCACTTAAGAGAAGAGGAGGCTGGCAGTTCCTCAAAATGTTAAACACAGAGTTACCATATGACCCAGCAATCCCACTCCTAGGTGTATAACCAAGAGAGATGAAAAAGTATGTTCACACAAAAACCTGTATACAAATGTTCGTAGCAGCATAAAATATAACAGCAGAAAGGAGAAATAGCCCAATGTCCATCAACTAATGAATGGATACATAACATGTGGTATATCCATACAATGCAATATTACTCAGCAATAAAAACAAAGACTTGTGCGTGTTACAACATGGATGAACCTTAAAAATTTTATGCTAGGTGAAAAAAGCTAGTCATAAAAGATCGCATATTAGGGCTTCCCTGGTGGCGCAGTGGTTGAGAGTCTGCCTGCCGATGCAGGGGATGCGGGTTCGTGCCCCGGTCCGGGAAGATCCCACATGCCGCGGAGCGGCTGGGCCCGTGAGCCATGGCCGCTGAGCCTGCGCTCCGCAACGGGAGAGGCCACAAGCAGTGAGAGGCCCGTGCACCGCAAAAAAAAAAAAAAAAAAAGATAGCATATTATATGATTCCATTAATATGCCATGTCCAGAATAGCTAAAGCCATAGAAACAGAAAGTGGATGGTGGTTGCCTAGAGCTGGAGAAATTTGGGGGAAAATGGGGAGTGAGCACTAATGGGTGCAGTGTCTCTTTTTGAGGTGATGAAAACGTAAAGTTGATTGTGGTGATGTCTGTTCAAGCTACGAATATACTAAAACCCACCAAATTATACAACTGAAATGGGTTATTTGTATGGCATGTGAATCATTCTCTCAATAAAGCTCTTTTAATAAAAGGGCAGCAGCTGGAAAATGGACAGAGGGGAACAAGTTGATAGCCGTGCACTCTGCTCATGTACAGAGCTCTCCCCTCTTTTCCTACGTTCCCAGGGAGCAGAGTCTGTGTGTGTTTCATCTCTTTTCAAGTGACTCTTATGAAAAGTCCCGAGGTTTAAATAAACGAGAGTTCTTCTGGTTCAGGCCAGGTCAGGAGGCCCAGAGTCCAGTTGTTTGGACCAACACTCAACTTGGCTGACCCTAAAGTGCCTTCAGGGAATTCCAGGCCCCCAGGAACGCAATCTGAAACCACTCAGTGGATCCAAAGGGTTGAGAGATGTGGGAATGTGAAGCATCTTTGTAGGGTCAGTGGGGCAGTGGTGGGGAGGAATCCAGCCAGAACCTCCCAGTCACACCAGGGAACGGCAGACAATGTGTCCACACCAAAGCAGCCCTGCCCCACTGCTCATGCCTTCAATCCAAGTGACAACTGTCAGCCTTCTCTGCCCCCTCACCATACAGACTCCCTCGTAAGGGTGAGTAATGGGTTCATTTATAGAAAGCAAAGACCATTTTTTTTTTTTTACATCCTCCCATAAGGCTTTCAAAGAGCATCAATGACACAACTGAGTCCAGAAGAGTCAAAATGATCCAAAACTTTTACCTTGTATTTGACCACAATCAAGATGCTGGCAGGCTTTAACTTTCTTTAATAATGGTGAATTTAGGATTGCAAAATACATTATCTATTCCCTTAAAGAAATTTCTATAGCATGTGTACTTTTTATTTTTTATTTTTTTTGCAGTATGAGGGCCTCTCACTGTTGTGGCTTCTCCCTTTGCGGAGCACAGGCTCCGGACGCGCAGGCTCAGCGGCCATGGCTCACGGGCCCAGCCGCTCCACGGCATGTGGGATCTTCCCGGACTGGGGCACAAACCCGTGTCCCCTGCATTGGCAGGCGGACTCTCAACCACTGCGCCACAAGGGAAGCCTGCATGTGTACTTCTTAAGTCTACATTGCCTGCTGCCAGTCAGTAACCTATAAACCATGAGCAGTCACATTTCACCAATGTTTGTGTTCTGTTTTATACCCGTACCCCTTCCTTCTCTTATTTCTCTACCAAAACCCTGGTCCCCAAACACACATCTTTTGCAATGGTATTTTGCTCTCTGTAGTATTCTCCATCTTTTCTTCTTTTTTTTCATTGTTTCAATCCACTTTTAAAGAACTTACCAAAACCCCTTCTAAGAACTCTGGTCCCCTCACCCACTTCCTCTGAACCATCAGTGAGACCCAGCTGTCCAAACCAAATCTCTAACTGTTGGCTTCTAACCACACAATTGCCTCTAAGAAAAGCCCACGATGCACTCCTCCTCTTGGTTCCTTCCTAACCAGCTCTCTGAGCCACTTTATAAAGCCAGCCTACTGCCTGCACCCACCTACATCCTGAAGAAGGACGATGTCATTGCAGAACCTTCTTTTATTGCTTGTTAAGAATACTGACACGGGCTTCCCTGGTGGTGCAGTGGTTGAGAGTCCACCTGCCGATGCGGGGGACATGCCCCGGTCCGGGAAGATCCCATATGCTGTGGAGCGGCTGGGCCCATGAGCCATGGCCGCTGAGCCTGCGCGTCCGGAGCCTGTGCTCCGCAAAGGGAGAGGCTCGCGTACCGCAAAAAAAAAAAAATGAATGCTGACACTAGATCACCACAACTGTCATTCACCAGGATACACAGTGGCTGGATTGCAGAGAGGTGACCACTTACAGTTTGCCGGGAGTTTGTCATTCTCTAGTTTCCCCTCTTTTTTTTTTTAATTGACATCTTCACAGTTGTGGAAATGACTATCAAAAGCTAATCTAGACTTTCACCAAGATACATATATATACACTTGCTTTTGGTCACTTCACCAAAGAGTAGCTCCCAACCGTCCTCACTTACTTTCTGCCCCAGAAGCAAGGCAGGCTACCAGCTAGCTGCAGGAACTTGAGAAAGACGAAAGAAACTGCCTACTTGTGGTTTACTCAAGGGAGAGCTGCACTGTGATCACTTCATAAGGTGATGGTCTCTAGTTTAAAAGGAATGTGAGCGGCTTCACCTGTAGGAGGGAAGGGACATGCTAGTGGAGAGCTGGACTGCAGGATCCACGTCCTGCTGAGGCATGTGACTGCTCAAGTCGTCAGCAGCTTCTCTAGTTCTCTCTAGAAATTGAAAATGCCTGGGCACCTGTGTTAACAAGGCCGGCGTAAGTTTCACCTACAGAATTGTTATCTGTTATGACACCTGACAGCTTAACTAGACACTGTATAGCGCTTTACGGTTTCCAAGTGGTTTTATACACCTTTCTATTAAACAGTAGTACCTTTTCCAAGGGCTGTCCTTCGCTTTTAGCTATGTAAAATAAATCCCCATTGGCTCCTTTCTGAAACAAAACATACAGCATAAATACTTTCTTTTGGGGGGGCAAACTGAAAAATCATAATTCAGCGATAGCAAATTACTCCACGAGAAGGCGTTTCTGAAACAAAAGATCATTTGTAGGTTTTATTATTCTTATGAATCAGTGATACACTAAATAAATCGGAGGCAGTCAGCTTTATAAAAAAGTATGCAGAATGTATCTCTAGGAATTTTAAAAGAATTCAAGACCTTTGAAAAATACAATTTTATTAAGGTTTGCTTTTCTTTTATAAATCTTCAGGTGTCCGTATGTTAATTCCTTATACTTTTTTGTTTTTTAAGTTTGGCTTGAAGATAAACAAGAGAAAAAGAAGAGGGAAGGATTTCATTTCCTTGGAAAGTTGATGAACAGAGGGCATTCGAGGTAAAAAGGGTCACCACCATGACTGCTCTCTTTCTCCAACAGTCTAAATGGCCTATGATAAGCAGCTTTCACATTCTCAGCTCCATGTGCAGGCCACAGGCCAAGTCAGACTTGAACTGTTTGATTGAAGTGCAGCTGCAGGTGTGGGGACAGAGGTCAAAAATCTAACCATGACCTTTTATAGAGGCCTTTAAAACAAGATGAAAGGGATGCCATCACTGTTTCTTAGACTTTCAAAACCTGGACTTCACCCTCTACTCTATGGCACAGGGTGGTAAATTCAATTTTTTAAAAAATAAACTCTTGAAGCATTACAAGTAGGAGACCCTTCACTGGTAAAATGCCGATCTGCATGCCCAGGGCACTTCCACTACATCTAGGACCTCCAGAGACTCAGCATAACAATAGTCTCCATCATCAGCTTTCTTTGCTGTGCTTATACAAGGTATGTTTCTCTCATGAGCTATTTCCTAACTTTAAGCATTTCTCAGTTTTCAGTAGTTGCCTTACCTCCTTGCCAGACTAATACCTAGAAGCCAACTCAAGTTTCTTAATTTTTTTAACCAGGGGAAAAAAAAAGTGTGTATATGTATACAAGTTTCCCTGTTCTTTTTTTTTTTTAAAAAAAGGGGGCACTGTTTTTACTCCCATGTTAATACTGTAAAAAAGGCAAATTGACCCGATCCTTTAGTTGCTCTAATGTCAAAAATTTGACAAAGGAGTATTATTTAACTGAGTACCCATCTAATTTTAACAGAGGGAAAAAATAAAAAGAAATAAGCATGTGTTATTGAAAATTATACAACTGTATTTTCTTAATGCCTCAAATTACATAATATTATAGACAAAGGTATATTTGAAAGTCCCTATGCCTAATTTCCCTAAATTCTGGTGAAAGCATTCACCCTAATATTCAGTACATTAATATATATTCCCCTTTCCTCCCCCTCCAATACTGCTAAGTTGATAGAGAGGGGCTCTGAGGGACTTCAAGAGTGTGACCTTGTGCACAGGCATGAGACCCACTGATTTTATCAGGCTAATTCAGAACAAATGATCAAACCAACAAAGTGCCCCCCAGAGGTCTCAGATGGGGCGTTGACGGGATGAAACTGCCCTACATATGTATGTTTTTAAAAATCTCATGTCACAACTACTGAAGCCCGTGCGCCTAGAGCCCGTGCTCCACAACAAGAGAAGCCACCACAATGAGAAGCCCACTCACCACAACAAAGAGTAGCCCCCGCTCGCCGCAACTAGAGAAAGCCCATGTGCAGCAACGAAGACCCAACGCAGCCCAAAATAAATAAATAAATTTTTTAAAAAATCTGAATTATCTCCCAACACTTAAAAATCAAGAGACTGAGCTGCAATGAACATTTTGGTACATGTCTCTTTTTGAATTATGGTTTTCTCAGGGTATATGCCTAGTAGTGGGATTGCTGGGTCATATGGTAGCCCGGAGCTGGAAACAACCTAAGTGTCCATCATCAGATGAATGGATAAAGAAGAGGTGGCACATATATACAATGGAATATTACTCAGCCATAAAAAGAAACGAAACTGAGCTATTTGTAATGAGGTGGATAGACTTAGAGTCTGTCATACGGAGTGAAGTAAGTCAGAAAGAGAAAGACAAATACCGTATGCTAACACATATATATGGAATTAAAAAAAAAAAATGTCATGAAGAACCTAGGGGTAAAACGGGAATAAAGACACAGACCTACTTGAGAATGGACTTGAGGATATGGGGAGGGGGAAGGGTAAGCTGTGACAAAGCGAAAGAGAGGCATGGACAAATATACACTACCAAACGTAAGGTAGATAGCTAGTGGGAAGCAGCCGCATAGCACAGGGAGATCAGCTCGGTGCTTTGTGACCGCCTGGAGGGGTGGGATGGGGAGGGTGGGAGGGAGGGAGATGCATGAGGGAAGGGATGTGGGAACAGATGTATATGTATGACTGATTCACTTTGTTATAAAGCAGAAACTAATAAAAAAAAAAATCAAGAGACTGCACCCACACACCCAGATTTCCCACTTTTCTTGAAATATCAGATCTCAACACTGAGCTCACATCCCCACAACAGCCACAGTGGCTGCGACTGCACTCGCACCCCCGTGTACAGGGACGCCCATCACTCAGGACCATCTCACACCCATCCTGCTTTACTCAGCTCCGTGACCTGGCTGCCAACACAGGGATTTGAATTTGTCCCCCTCTACAGAGGGCTCCAGAGTCAGGTTTAGCTCTGAGTTCTGGCTCATCCCTTAGTATCTGAGTACTGATTACTTGGGTGCAATTTACTCAACCTCTGTGCTTCTCATCCACTAAAAAAGATTTATCTCCTTCATAGATCATGGCAAGGATTAAATAACACAAAGTACAGAAAGGACTTAGCACAGTACCTGGCACATGGGGCTGAATAAATGGTGACAGACATTGCCATTATTATCATCAAATGACAAAGCATCCAAGGGATACCTGAGAAGATGCTAATTTCCATCCAAGTCAAAAGGTTTCTGAAATCACTTTTCCACCCCCTTAAATGTATGCATCATTTAGAAGCAACCTAAGTTATTAAGGACTCATTAAACTTTTGCTTCCATGTATCAGAATCTTGCAAGCCCAGACTCCACATATGTGGAAAAAACAAAAACCTACGTAACCTCTGGTTTTCATTTAATTCCTAAGAAGAGCAACATATTGTTCATCAGAAATACTTTTATGCACGAATCAATCCCTACCCCTGAGACATATTAATATAAAAACAAAGAATATAAGCTTTTATCAGCCTGCAAAATCTTATTTAAACTGTGAGGAAGAATTAATTGCTGCAATTAGTATCCAATTTTAACAAATGTAGAGCAGTAACATGTTTGTTTTTCATTATAAAGGCTTTGGAGTTTGCAAATTGCAATAACTGATATCTCCGTAAGAACTGTACTTAATTGGAAACTTTCACAGTTCAATTACAGAAGGAATAAAGGAAGAAAAATTATACCCAGCCATCACTTCATAATCTTAATGCAATCTCTGTGAGTTGAAATCAGTAGAAAAGTTTTTTCAATTTATATTTGTAATCTGAGCCAGAAGAAACTAGATGGGAAATTAAGTCCAATTATTTATAGCATTCTGGCAAAAGTCCATAATGAATTTTTAGACAGGCTGGGGGAAGAAGGGAAAAGAATCCATGGAAACCTTACTAATAAATTCTCTTGCAATGGCATATTTAGATATTAATAGCACCTGGCTGAACACACCATATTCTGATGATAAGTAAAATGTGTTATAAAGCCTTAAGGTTTTCTCAAATGTTGATGTTGGCTACTGCATTTTGAAAATTGGTATAAACAAGGGCAAAATTATGATCCTTATAAGCATTCTACTTCAAAGTCAACAACAGTAAAGCACAGCCCATCCCTTACACAACAATGTGAAGTTATAAAAGCAGGCACCTTACTTATGCAATAGAAGTTTTTATAAAGCTAATACTTTTTGCAAATCAAATCACTACAAATAACCAGGAAAACCCTTGGATGGCTCATTTTGTAAAAAGAAATGGGTGTGGAAATGCTCCCCCTTAGAATGTATCTGTGCTCTGTGTGAATCTTAAGCCAACCTGTTTTTAAATACAACCTGTACTTCCTGCATTCAGAAAACAAGTGAAAGCCAGGAAGAAACATCCATGTCCGCTGCCACAGTGAACCTTCAACAGCAGCATTATTGCCACGTAGAGTACAGCTCCCTCCCCTTCTTTTCTCCATTGGGAAGTGATGTCAATTACTCTGATAATCCTCCGTTAGGCACAAAAGCCACAGCGAGACATGGGGGTTCTGAAGGTACATCCTTGATTACTCGGTGAAGTGTAACTTCATCTACTGCTTCCTGTGCAGAACTTTGCATCTCACAGACATAGTACAAAATATGGATCCTCAAAAGGATTCCACAAGAGGTTCATGTCATTCTTAAGATGTTGATTTTTTTCCTTTATAAAGATAGAAAGGGAAAAAAAACAAAACCAAGATGCACACCATTCTCCCGGGTTTCCTTCTGCCCGCACTGGCTGTTCCATCTCAGTCTCCTTTGCCAGCTTCTCCCCCGTCTCCCCAATCTCTCAGAGCTGGATGGTCCCAGGGCTTGGTGCGTGGTGCTCTCTCCTCCATCTCCATTCTTTCTCCAGTAACCTCCTCCAGCACCATCCCTTGAAATTCCATCCATATGCCAACCACTCCCACATATGTCTTCACCCTTCAAACTGCCCCAATCCAAACTTACATATCGAACTGCCTATTCAACAGTGCCTCTGACGGCTCACAGCCATCTCCAAAGGTACAGGGCATGTGGGACAAAGAACCACTTCAGAACTCAACACTCTGTTAAAGGCAAAACTATGGAGACAGTCAAAAGATCAGTGGTTGCTAGAGGCCTGGGGAGAGGGAAGGATGAACAGACAGGCCACAGAGGATTTTTAGGGCAGCGAAAACCATTCTGCATGTTACTGTAATGGTAGATACAAGTCATTACACATTTGACAAAACCCACAGACTGCACAACAGCAAAAGTGAACCCTAACGTAAGCTAGGACTTTGGGTGATAATAACGTCATTGGAGGTTCATAAGTTGTAACAAATGGGCCTCTCTGGTGGGGATGTTAATAATGAGGGAGGCTATGCTTGTGGGAAGTTGGGGGGTAGATGAGAAATCTCTGCACTTTCTATTCAATCTTGCTCTAACCCAAAACTGTTCTAAAAAGTAAAGTATATTTTAAAAAAATACAGCTCAACAGTGAATGAACAAAGGGAAGAAGGACACCTAAAAACTCATCACTCCATTTCTGTTCCTCTGTATCACAATGTACTTATAGCATCTCAGCTAGAAAGGTAATGCTTTTCTTAAAAGAGCTCCAGGAGAAAGGAGGGTCCTAGGCATCCTTCAGTAGTGACGACACAAGTCACCAGTATTACTTGCTGACATCAAAGGGAGTCCATAGGCACCCTGACTCTTCTCATGAGGTTAAAATTTAAGACAAACTTCATGAGAACTTTCTTAACAAGACCCTGATCTCTTAGATCCCTTGACCAGTAGTGTTTCCTACAAGTCTTTCCTGGCTCCTGGAGAAAAAGCTGACCAGTGGGGAAGACATGGCCTCTCTACTCAAGTACCAGAACCAGACTCTGGACCACTCTTTTGTCGAGCAGGAAACAAAATGAGTAAGAGTCACGCAGCTTCGTGACACATCTGAACACTCAACCTGTCCTTCCCTCTCCTTTTCTTCTTCTCCAAGCAGCTGTCCAAAACTAAGAGGAGTCAGTTTTCAACTTCGTTCTTGAAGAGGAAAAAGAAATGAATCATCCCAGCTTTTATTTGCAGAAGTAGCCGCAGATTAAGAATCATCCTCACAGCTGACTGGCATCACCACACAGTGTATCCTTCAAACTAGGATACCTCTTGAGTGAGAAAGGAGTAATTAATAATTACACCCGGGGCTTCCCTGGTGGTGCAGTGGTTGGGAGTCCGCCTGCCGATGCAGGGGACACGGGTTCGTGCCCCGGTCTGGGAAGATCCCACATGCCGCGGAGCGGCTGGGCCCATGAGCCATAGCCGCTGGGCCTGCGCGCCCGGAGCCTGTGCTCCGCAACGGGAGAGGCCACAACGGTGAGAGGCCCGTGTACCACAGAAAAGGGGAGAAGGAAGGGAAAAGGAGAAAAAAAGAAAAAAGGGAAAGGCAAAGAAGAAAAAAAAAATTATACCCAACAAATGAAATTATCCTGGGCGAACAAGGATGTGCAATTATCCTAATAATTTAAGGAGCACTTACTATATACTAGGAACTATTCTAACTGCTTTTCATGTATTGACTAATTTAATTTCCACAACAACCCAAAGAAGTAGGTATTGCCATCATCTCCAGTTTGCACACATGCATGCTGAGAGACAAAGATGTTAGGAGGTTTGCCCAAGGTCACACAGGGCAAGAGGTAGAGCAGGGATGGGAACCCAGGCAGACTGATGACACCATTAGTCACAATGCTAATGCCGTCAGTAACACTACGCTTCGCAACATTCTAGAAGTCTCAGTCTTTACAGTGTTTTAGAATAAACCATTAAAGTTTAATTGTAGCTTTTCACAGTCCTGAGTTGTTTCATTCCTGAGAATATCTTTTTCTCTCACATCTAACTGAAATTATTTCTGCTGGACCTCTGGAGAGAAAGAGTAGAAATAAACCCAACTAGAGCTAGCAAGGAGCTGGCCACTTAAGTTTTGAATGTGTTGCCTGTTCTCATTATTCACGATAGTTGTGTTCTATAAAGTTACTCTGATCACTGAACTAGCAAACACCGAATCATTACTCCTACGTGGAAAGACAGAGTTAGGTTCCTATAAGCCTCTGGTCACAGCATTTTCATCAATTAATCAACACAAAACCTTGTTTTGTATGTGTTTCTGTTTGAAGATAGTTTATTTAATATTGTTATTGATTCCTAAGCATTGAACTCATGCCAACAGCACTATAACTCATGCCTGAACAATGCTTATCTAATACACACATTTTCTCCATAAAACACATCGCAGCCTTCTTACACTTGGGCACTCTAGACAGCACTTCAACACTATACTTGGGGGCCATGTTAAACAGCAAAATCACCAACAAATGACCTCCACAAAAATGCAAAAAGTGTGGCATTAAATAGACCGTGTGTCTGAATGACTACAAAAGCACAGCAAGTATTGATTTGGGGTTACAGGTAAATTTTAGTGGGAGGCAAATGAGCAAATATGGAAACCCCAAATAATGAGTATCAACTATACATGTCACTCACTCATAAAGGTATCAAGCTCGTGATGCAGAAGGAGCATAGAGATTTCACTTCTGGCAGGAAAATGTGAGTGCAAGTCCCCAGTCAGACACCCACTGGTTGGGTGACTGTGGGTAACTTACTTTACCTCCCTCTGAGCCTTCTTTCTTTCACCTATAAAGTAGTAATGCCCCAAACCTTCTCTTCCTTGGGTCAAATAAGAGCAATTTCAGTAACTTTCGATCTTGAGTTTTATTTTCCATTTCTCACTACATAGTCTTTCCAGAGCTAAGCTCCCATATTTGTCATACACTATGGAGTCAGGCTAAAAAGAGCAACCTGGTCCTGATCTAACTGTAGCAAATGAAGTGGGATCTGTAGGCGCAGGCTCTTCTCAAAAGCTTTCATTTAAACTTCAATGAGAGAAAAAAAGACGCAGAATAGTGTATATCATCAGTATGCTACTTCTTAAGAAATGGGGGACAATAAGAACTCATTTGTATTATATTTGCCTGAATTTGCATAAAGAAATTCTAGAAGCAGAAACAAGACATCTAATACATTAATAGGAGGTGAAAGGTAACAGGGTCGATGGGGAGAGGGGGGCAAGCAGGTGTCTCCAAATACAAGTATAGGGACTTCCCCGGTGGTCCAGTGGTAGAGAATCCACCTTCCAATGCAGGGGACACGGGTTCGACCCCTGGTCAGGGAACTAAGATCCCACATGCCATGGGGCAACTGAGCCCAGGCACCTCAACTAGAGAGCCTGTGTGCCGCAAACTACAGAGCCCATGCCCCCTGGAGCCTGTGCGCCATAACTAGAGAGAAGCCCGAGCACCACAATGAAGAGCCCGCACGCTGCAACAAAAGATCCCGCACGCCTCAACGAAGATCCCGTGTGCCCCAGCTAAGACCCGACACAGCCATAAATAAATAAATAAATAAATAAATAAATAAATAAATAAATAAATAATCTTTAAAAAAAAACAAATACAGGTATATATCATTTGATATGGTTGTACTTTTAAGCCATGTAAATATATAACTTATTAAAACCACAATGAAATATCCAATGAACCAAGGGTCAGAAGTCCTAGGTTCTAGCCTTAGCTCTGATTCTAATTAGCTGTGAGGCCTGGGTACTGTCTGTAAGTCCCAGAATGGGATAGATGGCCTCTGAGCTCCCTCTCTATCCAAAAATTCCATGGAAATAGTTTGTTAGTCACAAGACAAAATAAAAGAGTAAACCGAGCTCAGCTGTACCACAGTGGTTACTATGAGAAATAAATTAACAGCAGGTGAGCTATCTCTTAGCCAAGCTAACATGATAGACAGGTTTTACACTTTCTGTCTCATTTCAAATAAGTTACCTGAATTTTTATAAATAAGACAGTAATCATGAGAAATTTTAACAAAACCAAATGTTATGTAAGGACATGATGAAAAAGGGGTGCTTAGTAAACCTGAAGCATAAATAAGATGACTTTCCCTTAAGCTAGATTAACTGAAGGCATCCAAATCTCCCAGATTTATAAATAACTCAGAGGCAAGGAAATCAAAGAATTATGCACTCAAACTAGAAGTACGTTTAGTATTTTGAACCGAGACATAACCCCAGGCTCCATTATTCTTCAAAAGAAAATCTTTGTATTGTCGTTAAATGACCAATTATGTTGCAGAAATGTTAGTTTATTAAGCTCTACTCCATACATCCCAATTGCCCATCTAATGAAGTTACTTGCAAATATAAACTAATTAACAGCAAATGACTAGTGTGCGATTTCTACAAATAGAAACGAGACAGAATTACATTTGAACTAAAACATCTGTTAATAAAGTACAGCTTGGGGACTATAGTTAACAATACTTTATTGTATTTTTGATAGTTGCTAAGAGTGTAGCTCTTACACATTTTCATCACAAGAAAAAAATTTTATTACTGTGCATGGTGATGGATCTTAACTAGACTTACTGTGATGATCATTTCGCAATAGTATATACGAATATCAAATCATTACATTTTGTATCTGAAACTAATGTTATATGTCAATTGTATCTAAATTAAAATAGAAATCTACTAAAGACCATTAATCTTATGAGATTAATCTGATGAGGGAGCATAAGGAAAGACAAGTAATTAAGAGCTAGAGGAAAAAACACTGCCCCAGTTCCCCAGATCTGGTCCTGCTTTGAGGGGTACCCTGTTCTCAGGCACCTGTACCATGTGACTTTACCCCACTAGATCACCAGGATGGGGGTCTTGCCTGTCATCTTCACTGTTGTACTTCCAGTGCCTAGCACACTGCCTGGTACACAGTAGGTCTCCTACAAATTACACTGAAAAACTCACCCTAAAATATTTTATTAAAGAACAAAGATGTAACGCTCAATAAAAAATCTCATATTCAGAATAATAACTGTTTCCCCAAGAAAATAAATTCCAAAACTCATGTAGAACCACTCATTTAAAGTGCCTAAATAGAAGAAGCTAGATTGAGAACACCCTGGCTTATTTTGGGGAGCATAGGAAGAGAAAAAATGGATATAATTGTAGTTTAAAAATCATACTTATATATGCAGAGGACATCTCTGGAAGCTACATCACAAACCAGATGTACTGGGGGACTTTTCACTGCATACGCTTTGGCAGAATTTGAATTCTTCACCAGGTTATGTATTATTTGGGACAGTGGTGGGTGGGGTGTCTCACCCACTGTCCCTTGGATTAAAGCGGAGCGGCCTCCTCCACAGGAATCAACAGCGAGCCAGCCCTTGACAAGGACATACAGACCTCACAAGGGAAAAACAGGTATTTCAAATGGACCAAAGAGTCTGTAGATAAGTCAAGCGCTCCCTATGTCAAGCTCTGCCTACCACTCAATTCTAGGCTTGTTAAGAGAAACATAGCCACTAAGATTATCAAAATGCCATTCCCCATTTCCTCCAATATGGTGTTCAATGGTTCCCAGAGGAAGGAGAAGACAGCCCTGCCCATCTGTTTTTCATAGTTTGGATGTTCACCTTCAGAAAACTGTTTTCATACATTATCCTCCTATTAGAGGGTTCTTCACATCTTTACTTCCTCCAGTCAATCTTTCCGGCATTTAAAAAAAAAAAAAAAGACTGGCAACGTGTACAGTTGCATTTTTTCATACCATCCCCAAAAGGCTTTAACCATATCTAGGCTCTGATGGAAGTCAGATTTCTAAGCCTAAGGTGGCATTTGCAAAGTCCACTCTCTGTGAGACCAACTTGCCTGAGTTCATATGCTGTAGAGAGAATATACTGTGTAGAAAAAGCACTGGTCAGAATAAGTAATTCTTCAGTGTGAGCTGGTGATAACAAACTCACAGTCGGCAAGGACCTCAGGGCCCTGGTTTTAGACTCTTTAGTTATCTTTCTGATCACCATTAGCTCGGTGCTCACTTAGCAACTGATATGCAGAGGGGTGAAGTGATCTTCCTAAGGATGAGATTAGGAGGATTCCTTGCTCTGGTCTCAAGAAAGAGAAATATGATCAATAAAAACTAGTGTTCAAAGTTGGCGATAAGTTCATGCCAAGAAATTCTGCAATAAAACAGTCAAAGGCAAGCCAAAGTTTCTCCAATTTGAACATCTAAGTTGCCAAATACAGGGTCTTCAGAGAGTCCAGAAGAATACATTTTTTTCAACAGTATGCAGGGGAGGAGTGTTTGGAGTCTAAAGAATTATATTTTCCCTCCTCCCTAAATTGGAAAGGGAGCAAAAAGCAGAAAATCACTTAGTATACCTCTCAGAAATATTAATGATACTCGCATTTTTAAATTTATTAATAAATTGGTAAAATTCTGATATTCTAAATTAATAAAATTACATTCTGATCACAAAAGCTATTTTATGGGAGTAAACTGGATATTGGCCAGGAAGACTAAAAAAGATAAAGGGATAAGCAAAGGTTCAAAACAGAAGGCATTTCAATACAAGTGACCCCCAGGGACAGCATAAACACAAACAAGGTAAACCAAACTCAGCCCATATTTAGTGTGTTTTAAAACCCACAAAACATGAATTCTCAAATGACTCTATCAGATGTTCCAAAAATTAAAGATAAGATAGCTAAATCGTATAGATTTTATTTATTTATTTATTTATTTATTTATTTATTTATTTATTTATTTTTTGCGGTACGCGGGCCTCTCACTGTTGTGGCCTCTCCCATTGTGGAGCACAGGCTCCAGGCGTGCAGGCTCAGCGGCTATGGCTCACGGGCCTAGTTGCTCCGCGGCATGTGGGATCCTCCCGGACCGGGGCACAAACCCGTGTCCCCTGCATCGGCAGGCAGACTCTCAACCACTGCGCCACCGGGGAAGCCCAATCATATAGATTTTTAAAAAAATTTTATTGGGGTATAGTTGATTTACAATGTTATGTTAGTTTCAGGTGTACAGCAAAGTCAATCTGTTATACAAATACATATATCCACTCTTTTTTAAATTCTTTTCCCATTATAGGCCATTACAGAGTATTGAGTATAGTTTCCTGTGTTTTACAGTAGGTCCTCATTAGTTATCTATTTTATATTTAGAAGTGTGTGTATGTCTATCCCAATCTCCCAATTTATCCCTCCCCTCACTTATCCCCCAGTAAACATAGTTTATTTTCTACATCTGTAACTCTATTTTGGTATATAGGCGTTTAAAAAACTTTCCTCCTGAATATTTTTAACTTAATGTTACTTAGTGAAATCCAAGAGAATGATTTCACGGTTTAATCATTTCTGATCTCTTTTCAACAGGACAGACTCAAGTAAAATTTCAACTTGTTGAGAACGGCTATCAAAGATGTCCTGGAGGGCTTCCCTGGTGGCGCAGTGGTTGAGAGTCCGCCTGCCGATGCAGGGGACACGGGTTTGTGCCCCGGTCCGGGAAGATCCCACATGCCGCGGAGCGGCTGGGCCCGTGAGCCACGGCCGCTGAGCCTGCGCGTCCGGAGCCTGTGCTCCGCAACGGGAGAGACCACAACAGTGAGAGGCCCGCGTACCGCAAAAAAAAAAAAAAGATGTCCTGGAAAACATCTTATTCCTGGCAGATTTTTCAAAGATATCTACGTATATACACAAATGCATATCTTAAGTATGTATGTAACTAAGCATCGGACATCAAATATACACACGATGGAAGAGAAGTAGGAGTTACAACAGGCGGGACAACTTCAGCAGATAAACACAAACACTACTATTGTGCCCTGTTCTGGCTGCTCATATCACTTCTCTGCTAGAAAAGAAATTCCAATGAACTCCCGATACAGAGACAGTTTTCTTGCTACAAAGGGACTTTTGTTTGAATCCCCCCACAAGTGACAAGGTCAATCTTAGCCAATCTTGACATTTCTATGGAACCTTTCCACCAAACTTTTTTCCAAGTTCAAATCATTTCCCGAAACCTGTTTGAAATCCAAAGAAAACACTGTATAGATAAAGTATCGGGTAAATTCTTTAACAAATACCACTCATGACACACATTTTCCTCAAGATATTTTTCTATAAATATACTTGTAAAATCTAAAATCACAAGGCTTGTATGATTTACTCCACATTCTTAAAAACTCAGACTCAGAGTATGGTAATAATATACTGAATTAATATTTAAAACTGTATTCACCTGTCTTCTTAGCATATGGAAAGTGAATTCAGAATTTTTTAATAAAATCATATTTTCACAGCTTTTAACACAAAGTTGACATTTTCAAAAATAAAACATTTTGCCGTGAGGTTTCTCAGTATTTACATTACCAACTAAGGGATAAAGAATTCTTTCATGTAAGTCCTAAGAAAGACTTGCAAACTCACTTTCTACGAAAGTTTATTTTGGAAACATTAGATTTTTCAAAGACCCAGAAGATTATAATCTGAATTCAGTCAGCACTTCCCAAACATGCATTTTCTTCTCTTCCTCAAATCACTGTAAAAGTAGCTTAAGGAGTTTACTATAAGCAACGTGAATGTCTTTTTAATTTTACTATAGCGTTGAACATTAGGGCATCTGATGAGATAGGAACTACATAGGCACTTTCATAATCAATTGGTTTATTTCTAGAGAATATTGCAATACTTCAACCATGGAGACACATTCAGAGACTGCTTATAGATAAAGAAACTGGAAAATATCCTTCACTTAGGGAACCATGTCCACAGGGAAATGACGAGACAATGATGTCTATGACATGCCACGGAGCTGTGTCAGAAAACTAGCTGCTCTTTGCTTTTAAGGTCTCCACATTCTAACGGGTCAAAGACTTTCAAATATGAGATAAGAGTCTAATCACTCTCCATGACTAGCTTCATGGGTGATGTACATCAAAAAGAGCAAATCCTAATTCTTTTCCAGATGAGTAATCCCTAACAGAAGCCTAAACTGAAATTTAGTTCTTTAGACTGAAATCTTAACTGTACTTAAAATATGTGTATTTTTGCAAACATGGTCTAGGGGAATGCATTCTGAAGAATCAAAAAACTCACTAGTTTCAATTCCATTTAAGCAAATGATCTTAAACAAATTCATATAATTAATTGGGGTCTCAGTCTCCTCACCTGCAAAAGGGAAATGACAGTACATTGCAGGATGCTCTAAAGGATTAAATCAGATGAAATATGAAAAGTGTTGGAAAAACATAAAATTGATGTCCAGAGGCTAAAGATTAACGCATAGCAATTAGAGGCAACATCCCACAATAAACAAGCAGTCAGAAAGCTTGAAAGAGCTTGCTTTTGAAACTTAATTCATCAACCATCTTCCTTGTTCTTAAATCAAGTGCTAGATTTAACTTGGCTAAATCACGAAGTTTACATTAAAGTCTTTCCCATCAGCCAGAAAAACTGTGTGGTCCTGCGCTTGTTTAACTTACAACTGGCAGAGTCAAAAATCCATGTAATGGTTCAAAATCCACAGCTGCAAATGCAGTGCAGATGAAATACGGCAACTAAACCCCGGCCCTTGTTTCTTTTTCCACAAAGTTCTACTCTAGTTTAAGATTGATAACAGTTAATGACTAAGCTTGGTAACACTTCCGTCTGTCCCAACCAGGATCATTATCCAAGCTTAAATCTCCATGTGACAACTCAAAATCCACAGACTCTTGGAGCCTGCAAAAGCAATGCAAAAAGGCAAAAAAAGCATGTAATGGCCCAAATGTCTGCAAAAAAATAACCAGGAGAATGGCCCAGTTGGCAGCTGGAGCACGTCAGGGCCTGTTTTGAAGTCCTGGGTCAAGGTATCTACCACTCACAAGCAAACACCAGGCTGGGAGGAAGCAAACAACACAGGTTTTAGTCCTAAACTCATGACTAATACTCTTTATGATTAGGGAAGAACCCGTTTATTTTTTACTTCATTCAAAGTCAAAATAAAGACGATCGCTACAGTGTCATAAAACTTGCCATGGTCATCTTCAAATACAAACTCAGGCAAACCATCGCGCGAGGGTCTTTATAAAACAAGACCTGTTCTCTAACCCAGTCCTAGACCAATGCCAGCCGAGGCTCATCGAGAGGACATACACACCAAAGTCAATAAATACAAAATCCAGCGATATTTCAGAATACCAGATTTAGATGATCAAAATGACAGTAACGATATCAACAAAATCACTGCAATTTGAGAGCTTACCAAGTGCTGTGCTAAGCCCTCTACCTGTATTATCTCATTTAATTCTATACCAAGCCTAGGGGGTTAGATAATACTATTATCCCCATTAGACAGAGGCAGACACTTAAGATTTAGCACTAATAAGTACTTGCCTAACATGTTATTGAAACAGATATATTTATTAAAAGTTTGAGGTTTTATATATTTGTGCTGTACTCCTACAAAACTTAATATTAATAACATTCGAATATAAATACCATTGTTGAAAATTATAAAACGCTACTTAACTTGAACGAATGCCAGTCACCATTTGACAAAAATAGGCTGAAGGTTACACATACACCTGGTGACCAACGTTCCAAGAGGAGACTGGGGCAGAAGCCTTCAGGTGTCAACTGTCACTATACCCTTGTTTGCTGTACGTTGGTCCCTTCCTCACTTGGGGCTGGATCTCCTGGTCCAGAGTTCATCTATTTTGCCCTGCTGCTGGGGTGAAGCAGGGTATCCTCCAGCTGTGCGGTGCTGAAGAGAGGGTCTGGGCTCTGCCTATTTCTCAAACCGGCTTTCAAAAAACTTATGTTTTTAGTCACACCTTTACCCCAACTTCCTCAATTCCTGCACCTTCCAGAGGTTCTGGGGTTTAAATCTGGTTCCTTCTTGGCTTTCCTCACTATCAACTATTTAGAGTTAAACTTTCTCAGACTTCCTGAAATATTTAGAGAGTACTCATGTTTCTCAGGTTTCAAAATATTGTTCCTGATGTCTCTTTTCTTGTTTTTGTTTAATTGTTTTCTTTTTTTTCGGTACGCGGGCCTCTCACTGCCATGGCCTCTCCCGTTGCGGAGCACAGGCTCCAGACGCGGAGGCTCAGCGGCCATGGCTCACGGGCCCAGCCGCTCCGCAGCATGTGGGATCCTCCCGGACTGGGGCACAAACCCGTGTCCCCTGCATCGGCAGGCGGACTCTCAACCACTGTGCCACCAGGGAAGCCCTGTTTAATTTTTTAAAGCTTTTTGTGCCTTTGTGCATTGACTATCCCATCATTTTTAATGGGATTTCAGAAGGGAATGAATATTAGGGCATGTGTCTACCCAGTCATCTGTCTCACACTAACTTTTACAAAGATTTCAGATGTCCCCCCTGCTTTCCTTCAGTCTTAGCTAAAAGGACTGCATCTGTTATTAAAACATTTGTTGTCTTTTCTTTACGTCTCTACTTGAAATGATACTTAAATAGCTTATTTCTTTATTACTTCAGACACCAGTTATTGGTAAAAGCTGAACAAGGTAGACTAAAATACCCATATTATTGTAGCGTTCTTGAGGTGAATTTCAAATGAACTTCTTTGTTTATTCATCTCAGGATAGAGAAAACGTCAAAGAATGTCATAAAAGTAGCTTCTGAATGTCACTGTCTTTCAAACGTCAGCTAAAGAAGTTTGGTTTTAGAAAGAATAAAGTTTCTCTGTTACATTAAGTGAAATAGGGCAATTGCTTTAGTTACCAAATAAACTTTGTAAAGTTGGTACCAAATAAACTTGGTAAACTTACACTGCATATTGTGAAAGCAAAGAACATCTGCTAATGAGAAACCATGGCAACAGCCATTACTTCAGGGAAAAAAATTAAACAGGTTCTACAACATAAGGAATTCCATACTCTCTGGCCTAGTTAAATTTAATATGTTTTTCTTTTAAAATTTAGCTTTACAAACTAGTCAGGAAAGATGAAATGCTAATATTAATATTACAAAACTTCTGAAAGTTTGCTGTCAATGCATTAAAGTTGAGAATTTTAATTACCAAATAGAGAAAACACTTTATAATGCAGATACGTTGTGCCCTTATTTGAGTAAAATGTCATTTTTTATAATATGAAGTCATTTTATAAAATAATATTAAAACATGCATTAACAGTATCCAGTGTTCCATGATATTTCAATTTTAATATAATCTGATTACATTAGGGAAAAGAATCTTCTGGAGAAGCAAGTTCTGGGTAAGTCTCATTTTGTCTGTTTACTATTACTGTAATTTACTCTTCCACACAAAGCAGAAACTGGAGAATTTGG
This sequence comes from Mesoplodon mirus, assembly GCF_964341445.2. NCBI lineage: Eukaryota > Metazoa > Chordata > Mammalia > Artiodactyla > Ziphiidae > Mesoplodon > Mesoplodon mirus. The sequence continues at coordinate 19,314,577 of NC_138982.1, read as the reverse complement.
CATTAGCCGCTCATAATATGTTGGGAACAAATTCAGTTCCTCAGGACACAAAAGCACATTGATGGATATTTTTATTTTGCTCTGCAGAAACTGAAGACAGCATAGTTTTAGCTTTAAATTACTTCCCAAAGAAATACCAATATTTTAACTTTGTAATGGAAACAAGAAGAACAAGCATCTTGCAAAGTTCTTTAGCAGTGTATTTTTAGAGGTTAAAAATAACGGTATATTCCATTATTGAAAAAATGCAAATGAAGTATTGTTAGCATAATCTAGATATTTAGAACGAAAACTCAGAATTAAGATTAAAAACACATCATTTTATAAAACATCAAAACAGAGGTTCATCTAGTTTTCATTTTGCAGAAAACATTTTAATACAAAAGACCTTACTTAGACCTTAATGTTTCTAAACACAGCAGTGGGATTAATATTCAGTTTTATACAAAAGACAATCTCCTTTCCATAGTATCAGTCTTTTACCATCAATAGATCTTAGATTTAAAAACAAGTGGAATTAGTGAATAAGATCATATTCTGTTGCTAATTCATGTAAATTAATCATACATGCTATTAATATGGCAACTATCTATAAATTATTCTAAATGAACACAGATACGTAAAAGCAGAACAAAAAAAATAATCAAAGGATATATGCAAATAGGCATATACAGTATGTGGTGTTTAGTTATGAATTAAGCCTATTTATTTCTAAACAAAAGATATCTAATACTCCCTTTTTTTCATGGGATGATTAGGTTTTTAGGACATCTTTGGGCCTTAAAAGACAGAGAGACCATGAATCTCTGGGAGATTTCACGCATTTGAGTCAGAGGGAAGTTAAAACAGTCAGAGGTAGAAGGAAGTAGGTCCAGAGCTGGGAGGTCAAAGGCCCTGCCCTGGCACTGACCAAAGGCATACTGGGACTGCCTGAACTTAGGAGGATTTAGTTCTAATCATCCCAAGAAAAAGAAAAGGGCCGCACTCTTTGTAGGAGGGGTCAAATACAGAACCAGTAGGGTTTCAGCTGCCTCACCGAATATGCCTTTAAAGAAGATTACAAAGCAAACAGCTGCCTTGCCCATGGCACTGACACATGGGGTGACAGGAAGGCATTAAAGACAGGGGCAAACCCTCCACAGCCAAGGGGCCTGAGAAAGGTCCTGGCAGTAATTCTTACCCTATTGGCTTCAATTTTGTCCCCCCTCCTCCCCTGACGTAGGCTCCTTAAATGTTTCTGTGCCAAAATTCTGACCTTGGTTTTCTTTTTCTTTCTGCTCGATCTGTGCATCTCAAGGAGGACACAACGGGCATTTGGGTGGGACAATTCATGCTTGTCTGGGGCAGTTCTACCACTTGTAGGACGTCTGGCACCTCTGGCCCCCGCTTACTAATGCCAATAGAATCCCCAGGTCACTGGGGCAACCGAAAACACATTCCAAACGCCCCCAGGAGGCAAACACAACCACCACCAGTACCACCACCACCACTTAAAAACCATCACTGGGCTTCCCTGGTGGCGCAGTGGTTGAGAGTCCGCCTGCCGATGCAGGGGACGTGGGTTCGTGCCCCGGTCCGGGAAGATCCCACATGCCGCGGAGCAGCTGGGCCTGTGAGCCACGGCCGCTGAGCCTGCGCGTCCGGAGCCTGTGCTCCGCAACTGGAGAGGCCACAACAGTGAGAGGCCCGAGTAAAGCAAAAAAAAAAAAAGAAAAAAAGAAAAAAAAAAAAATCACTACAAGCTCTAGTATCTCATTTAAACCCACTGTGCCAAGAACGTACATGACTCAAATCTACATTCAAGTCAAGATTTTTCTGGAATTCTAATCTTTTTCTCCTTTCAACTAGACACCTTCCCCTCATGCTCCACAGTCATTTCAAACTTGCCCCAAATTGAATTCTTTATCTCCCTCATTAAGCTCCAACCTGTTTCTCTTACACCCGGGCTAATACAACCACCATCCACAGTCAACCAGGCAGAAGCTGGGAGGTAAACAAAACTCCTCCCTCTCTCTTGCCAAGTCCTCAGGATTGCAGGTTCTAAATGTCCTTCAAGTCCTTCCTCTTAGGACTCCTATAGGATTCCCATCATCTCTGGCTGTGTTACTGCAATGGCCCCAAACCTTTCACCATCTTCACCTCCTCTCTTATGCAAACACCATTCTACTGTCATCTCCCAGACCACCATGTCAGTCCCCTACTTAATTGCCCATTGTGTCCACCCAGCCTTCAGTAAACAGTAAAAACTCCTCAGCAGGCACACAAAGGCCATTACCATCTTCTCTCATCCTCACCTGTGATTCTCACCAGGGGCCCTAGGCCCATAACCTCCAGCATGACCCAAACCTGCCCATTTTGGGTAAGTGCCCTGCCCTGGGATGCCTCTGCACACACACTGGGGATGTTCCATTGGCCGCCACTGGCCCCTGAGGACCAAGAGCCACAGGGCAGATGCCACCAGCTGAAATGCTCTAGAATCCAGGCACCTGGCAGAATAGGAGGCTCCACAAGTGTTGACTGAAATGAACAATTCTTTATAAAGCAGGAAAGAATTCAGTAGGAACATCCACTGATAAACGCACACACCCAGAATCAGAATGATCTTGTCCCTGCCTGTTTGTTTTCACATAGCATCATCTTACACATAAGGGCTTCTTGGTGACATTTACTGGAAAACAGTGAAGAATCTGAGCCACTGTAAAGAGGACCAGACATCACATTGCTAAGTCAAATGTTGAGCATGTTGTGACCTCTGCCTCCACGGAATATCCCGTCACCTATAGCTACAATTTTTCATCAGGTAAAAGTAAAGCAATGAAAATAGTCTTGATTATGCCACACTTAACAATGCCCCACTTAATCAGTACTTAATTCAGACACTGATCGTTTGTTTATTCAAGAAAAAAATGAAAATTTTATGATTTCTTAAGACTGGAAACTCTTTCATGGGTAGCACATGAAGGCATTACCACTTGTCAGTCACTCTTGGAGCCCAAATGCTGGAAATTCAACAAGCAGGCTTCACATAATGAAATAGGTTTTGTAAATCTTCTGAGAACTTTGAATTTTAAAAAGGCTGTATCTGAAATGAGTATTTCAAACTTAAATAAACTTTTGTAATGTAAGTTATTATGATACAGACACAGGATTACCATGCAGAAGCTGATCATTCTCAGTTGAAATATAACAGAAATCAAATATTACATAGGCATCTCTCCAAATTAAAACACTACATTTCAAATAAAAACAAAACAAAAAAATGTAAGGGATAAAGACATTTCTTTCTTTATCATTTAATGCAGGCTGAGAAGTTTCTGAGTTTTGTTTCAAAAATGAAAAATAGACAAAGATGTCCAGAATAGCCTCTTATTTTAAGTTACTACAGAAATGAAAACATTTAAATAAAATCATAAGTGATTTAAATTTTGTAAATGAGTGAAATTAAAATAATAAAATTTTCATCTATAATTTAAATAAAATGACTTATTTCAGGGTTAACCAATTATGGTTTTTATCCCCATTTTATGTATAAGAAGTGAGTTGGAGAGGTTTAGCAACCTTCTCAAGGTTAACCAACTACCAAGAAAAGATGTAATTGCTGGGGCCCAGGCTCCTTCTGAAGCATGCCTGGTACATGAGCAGTGCTATCGAGGCCCAAAGACTCTTAGGACCCAAAACATACTCTGTTCAAGAACTGCTGCTACTCCACAATCAGAACTGACTAACAGCTTTCTCTAGAGTCATTTATACGCCATGAGAAGTGGACGGATGGCCACACGACTCAAAGAACAAGAGAGGAGTGAAAAACATGCCACCGTGGTTTCCAGGAAACATATTCTAATTAAAATCATGACTTACATTTTATGGTTATCAAAACAGAAATAATTCTTTATAGCGATATATCGAACATGGAGATTTATTTTCGTAGTTAAACCAAAGTACAAGTTAAAACGAAAGAGACTCATGTTGAAATCTGAATGCCTGTTGAACAGGGACACACCACCTAAGGCTCTTGCTCTGCCCCCGTCACTAATGGGGAGAAAGGAGATCTTTCATTTCTCTTACCAAAATGGGCAAGACTGGTACCAAAAAAAACCCCCAATAGGCTGAAACAAGCAATGACCCAGCTTCTGAAAAAGGACTTCCAAGCTGCAGTGTGTGTCACCACCTGCACACCACAGGCGCCTGTTCTCTAAGGCCCAGCAGGTCCTCTGGACACATATTTTTAAGTATCCATGCCAGGAATAAGATTGCCAAGATCTTTTCTTGTGGAAGAATCTGGCTTCTGAAGTTGTGTCACTACCATAAAATATTGGGAGAGCTCGCTGATCTGACCACGAATTGCATCTCTGCAGTGGCCCCAACTCACACGCTAACCTGTTCAGCACAGATGTTCAATCTTGCGGTTCAAAAGGAAAATCTGCCTGCACACAGCGATGGAGCCAGGGATACAAATGTGTTACCATCACTGCCTACTGGGATTTTCCCTAAAGTGACAAATGAACAACGTCCAGATTCAAAGGGGGTACTCACCCCAGGGACAGATCCTGTTTTTGTGGGCCTTGAAGCCTGTACAACTTGGGGGCCCTCTAAGAAAAAAATTAGGCACAAAAGCAAATATTTAAAAGGTGCCCTTGCAAATGAGGAGCCTTGGAGCTTAAGCTATGAGTTGTACAGTAAACCTACCTTTGACCCAACCATACAAAACTGCCAATATTCAATCCATTTTGATTTACCAAAATAGCAACTTCGGGTGGCTCAACACTGCTGGCACATGGCTCCAGTACAGGCTGTGTAGTTCCCTCGGAAGGATAGAAGAGCTCACCACTGTTGTACAAACTGAGCTTCCTGCACTCATTAAGAATAATAATGGAAACTCTTCTAATAGTGCTTATGGAAAGTGAAATAGGGAAAATCTGTAAAAATCGTTATGGTCACTATGACTGCATTTTAAAAATAATATATACATATCTTAACAAGGACAAGACTATGAAAATGTAAACAGAAATAATTTCTGTATTTGAATGGTTTGATAGTGAGTTACCTTGTTTCCTTCCAACTAACGCTGTTATATTATTGGCATAATTAAAAAGGAAAAATTAAAGGGAAAAACGAGAAATAGGGAGAAAGAGAAGGAATATAGAGACCTTAGATATAACTGTCTTCTGTGACAATTAATTACACACTTAGCATCTGTCTATACATCAACACCTTGAAACACATCTTAAAATTTATTTCAAGGAATAAAGATAAAAGCCAATTGAACAAATGAGAGACTTCACACCTCTAAATGTCTCCCTTTTGAGATAACACAGCTGTTTGTTAATAAGTAATGTCTTGGCATGACCAAAGGCAAACAAAAGTGAACTTACTTTTTGCTTGCCTCGCAGACATCTGTAATATTGGAGAAAAGATGGTGACTCTCTGTTTTGGTCATCGTATCACTCAGTGCTTTAGAATTTTTAAACATTCGTATCAAGATCTCCAAGCTGAGTAAATACGAATGTTCAGAGGATATAACTTCAAAGATAGCCTGATAGAAGGAAGAAGAAATGTGTTACTCATTCCTTCAATTAAAGAATTAAACCTAGCTCTCATAATTCTGCTATAAGAATAACATAATATCTTAAAAAGTACAAAAAGATAAGTATTAAAAACTACATTACCAAACTACTGTCTTTATATAAGGCACATACAACCAAATTTTGAGAAATAGAGTCACTGCCTAGAGTGTAAATAGGAAAAAATGAAAGTATTTGGATGACTTGAGACTGCATCCTGAGGTCACACTTTGCCAGGGGGCAGAATCTCTGGGAGGAAGCTAGGGCATGTCGTAAAATCTCAGTGTGACATTAATTAACCTTTGGGGTCATCTCCTCCAGCCCTGATTTCAAAGCATGCTGCTCTGGGACAGTGAAGATTTATGGACCTCACTTGGGATTCAGAGAAAATTTCTCACAAATACATTTCTTCCCTCCCTTGTGGGTCCTCCTTTCTCTCCCTATATTTTAATCCAACTAATCTGTGGTTAATAAGAGAAAATATTCTGGGTGCATTAAAGAGCATGACTGGACCTACCCTCAAAAGGTTCTTATCAGCCACAGGAATTCTTTTATACAAACTCATACAATTGAAAGTAATTCTGTCCAACAAGCCACCGTCTCTGCTCTCATCAATGGCTCAAGAAGGAGCGAAGGACCCTTGGCAGAAACTCTTGGTGTCAGGCACACAGTGTGGTTTACCTGATAAGCATTCATTAATAATCAAAAGCCAACCCACATATGTGGAGAGACACCAGCGCCCTGTGGAAGGAATTCATCTAGCACCTTAACAAAATCAGATTCTCCAAGAATGGCCAGGCAGGGAGAATTCCTCCTCAGGGAGGGGTAGTGAACATCCTTGCAGGCTTGAGGTTCCCATCCTTCCTGGAGACCTTCCCTAGTAACACTGCCATCAACCCCCTTGACCTCCAGGGTTCTTCCCCCAGTGGTTGGCCCAAAGGGCACAGAAGATTCTCCCCGTGAGACCCTGTGCTCCAGCTGAGGCCAGGTGGGGGCAGTCAGGCACAGGCAGGTGGAGGCCCCACTGCCGGTAGGTGAGCCATAATTCTTTAAGTCAGGTTAGTGGTGCTAGTCTCGGGGTTCACCTCCCTTTTTAGCATCCATAAGCTTTTAGAGAAGTCATACTGGTCTAACCTCAGTTGCGCTCCAGGGACTTAAGTGATATAATCATCTAATGAGTAAAGAGTAAGAACATTAAGAGTCTCATTCAACCTGGACCTCGTGTGATTCTATTCAATCAATACAACATCCCCAGGAAATGTAATGCAAACTAAAGAAAATTCACCCATCCTGACCAAAAATAATGGATTTCAGGTTGTTGATGGATATGGTGCCTTGGAATGACTAAAAAATATTTTCAAAAGCAGAGACTTTTGTAATCAAATCCAAAATGTGAAGATTCAAACAAAAAGATATGATAAATGATACAGAGTACATCACAGGAAAAGATGACTAAGTAGTAGTTTAATATAATAAGTTTAATGTAATAACTTAAAACATGCAATTGGGTCATCAACTACTGAAAAGCAAATCACATTAGACCTGTTAAAATATCTGTATAGGAACAGAAAGAAACCATAGTTAGATTTGCTGTCATTACCAGGGATTGAACCTGGGCCCTCGCCAGTGAAAGCACAGAGTCCTAACCACAGGACCGCCAGGGAATTCCCAGTCATTACTTTTTTATATCACAAATCTAAATAAATATTTTCAAAATATAAGGGAAACAGAATAGGTTTAAAAGAAAATAAATATTCAAATGGGACTAGGACCCTGGAGAAGCTCTTGAATTTGTCCACAAACAGAGAGAAATATTGTTTATGCCACTATGTTAACCGTAAAAAAAAAAGTACTGCCTGTTGTCCCTCACTAGGAGAACAGATTTTTTTAAAAAGTAGTATTTGGAGAATGGAATACTATAGAGTAGTTTGAATAAATGATCTAGATTAACATGCATTAACATGGATAAATCTCAAAAACAATGTTGAATGTAAAAAGCAACCAACCAAAACATATGTTCAGAATCATATCATTTATCTACATCTTAACAGACACACACAAGTATATGTACATAAATATACCTAATACATGATTGGATGGATACACATCAATTCATAATTATAGTTGCCTCTGGGGAGGAGAGGAAGGGAATGAGACAGAGGAGAATGTAGGACTTCTGTTTTAGTGAAAGTCTTAGTTTCTTTATAAAAGTAAGAAAAAAATTATAAATGTAATACATTTTTAATTCACAGAGATGTATACACCAATGTTATATACTATTTTGTTTTTTTAAAGTTAAAAAAATGGCACTACAGGGCTTCCCTGGTGGCGCAGTGGTTGAGAGTCCGCCTGCCTATGCGGGGAACGCAGGTTTGTGCCCCGGTCCAGGAAGATCCCACATGCCGCGGAGCGGCTGGGCCCGTGAGCCATGGCCGCTGAGCCTGCACGTCCGGAGCCTGTGCTCCGGAACGGGAGAGGCCACAACGGTGGGAGGCCCGTGTACCGCAAAAAAAAAAAAAAAAAAAAAAAAAAAGGCACTACAATGCATCCTTATATTTTTGTGTTATTTCAGGCCAATGAAATAAGAAAAAGGTATCTCATGTCCTCTGTGGAATTGATTTACATGCATGTATATGCCTAAGCTTCTGTATCTCCATGCTCATATGTATAAAACAGAAGGAAAGTACTCTGACAACTTCGCAATATTATTACAGTGAGCAATTTTCTTAAACTGTATTTATTAAACTTCAAGTTATAAAACCCTCTTATTATCTGTTTTACTTTTTATTAGGTAAACTTTTATTTTGGTATAATTTTAGATTTATAGAAATCTTGCAAAGAGGGTTCAGAGTTCCTATATTTCCTTCACCTGGCTTTCCCTATCCAGGGTACATTACATTTTGTCTGCAGACAAATATTCACACTTTATTCAGATTTCACCAGTTTTTTCACTAACATCCTTTTTCAGTTCCAGGATCTAAGTAATGTCTGTTTCATTTTTCAACGTATTTCTTCCAGTGTAAATACACGCAGACTAGGTGCTTTGTTAAGTTAAAATGACATTGGTATATTTTAAATTTTCTTTTATGGGGGTTTATGTGTAGTTTTATTTGACAATGATCACATACTCCTTCTGTAAAAAAAAAAAAAAAAAAAAAAGAATACATCGTCAAAGGAAAATGCTGAACATAATAGGCATCCCTTGGAACCCTAAAGCATCTGCTTGGTGGAAAACATACCTCTTGTCTCTTTCTTTCTTCCTGGCTAACTGTCTGAGATAATCCATTTCTTTTCACCTAGGGGGAAAAGCAAAATAAAGTTGAGCGCATTTACTTAAACAACTGCTCTATTATGTAAGACATAACTCTGTGCCCTTCAAAATGAATTAAGAGAAATTATGCAAAATGTTGAATTCAGTACATACTAATTTTGAGTCTCACACCCCTCAAATGACATTTAATTACACAAATAAATTAGTATAGCTCAACACTAAAGAAACGAAAAGTGTCTAGAACACTATCCTATCAGGTTGAGTTAATCTGTTCTACTTTTAGTTCTGGCTGTTCCTAAAATACTTATGAAATTAATCTTCTAATTCATAACTGAAGAAATTCCTGATAATAAAGAAAATGAAGCCACCACTTTAAGAGTTTACTGCCCAGAACCCTGGTCAGTAATATGGTGTCCTTATGACATTGAAAGAGTAATTTTAACACTATTTTTTCACAGAGACTCAGTGGAACAGCAATGCTCTTTATAAAAACCCAATCAAACAAGGAAATGCAGTCCCCTTGGCCCAATTTCAGCAGTCTTTCAGGCATATTTAATTTTGACAAATAAGGATATAACCTGATAGTCTTTGGAGAAGCCACAGTAGCTACAAGAACCAAGAATGCTAGTACCATACTTGCAGTAATACGGTTGTATCCCTAGTTGAATCCCTGAGGTTCCTATAACTCAACTGCCACACATTTTTACCTGACTGCTGTAGTTCCTATCAAAATTCAGTCTCTAACCCAAAGAGTAGAGGCTGAACTATGAACTCCATGAAGGCAGGACCTGGAGTCTCTTCTGATATACCCGGCACTGAGTCTGGCACATGAAAGATATTCATGCTTTTCAGTTAAAGTTTAATTAGCAAAAGGTAAGGCATATGCAAAATACCAACCAATTAAATCCTGCACTTCACAGGAAGAAGAGCAGGAAGGGAGTGCCCTCCCCTTGTGTGAAAAATTAATAGCAATAAAATATAACAAAGGTCTTCAAACGTTGGCTATCATACTTCTCAAAAAAAAACCTTAAAAACCATGTTCCCTTAGACCCATTTTTAAGTTGGCATCTTAAATTTTCGTCCTAAACGTAAAGAATTTTAAAGATACATTTTGCTGCTAATTGTAAATTTAGACATTTTAACCATGTGTTATTACACTCTTTTAAATGTATCCAATGTAATATAAAAACCATGATGACTAAATACCTATTGCATAACATCACCCATTTAAAAATAAATAAGCTTTTCTTAACAGTTGGAGATTTTACATTATTCTTCTTTCTCCTTGAAATCTCATTTCTATGTCAATCCCACCCCCCCCAAGTTTCCTAGTATAATTCTATGTGTCAGGGTGTCTTATTAGTCACCCTAGCATACTTTAACACAAAAATAGGTTTTTACATTTAATTTTCTAAAATTTCCTGTGAGCAATGAGCTTTAAGCATAAAGACTCTTCTGGATTGTAAAACCACTACAAATAGCATTACTAATCTATAATCAAAATGACACAATTACTTCCAATTTCAATGCATTTAGCCCTACAAGTAAAATTTTACTGACAATGCACCTCTGAGTGAGACGGTGGCTTAATTAAAGGAGGCTTTGCTGAAACCAGTATTTCAAATTGACCCCATTTTATCTTGTGCCTGTGATTTAACATGTTGGGACAGGGCACCAAAGTAAGATTTGATATGGCTTTCTTTAGAAAAATGGCAAAGGGGGTAACTGTGAAAGTGGAAGCTGGAAAAAAAACAGAACAAAACCTGGTGTAACACTTGAACTGCAGATACAGTCTCAGTTTTAGAAAAAAGAATACCTACGAGTTGAGAATCTGGAAAATGGTCCCCTTAAAACTACTCCTGCCCACCTCACATGGTCTTGCTGAATGCCCCGGGGTGTGATGCATATCCCAGTGTGAAGACCGCTGGCACACAGTTCTCTACATTGTGGGGTCAGGGAAGTAAAGACAACTACATGTTACTGCCTTTAATCTGATTGTTGGAAAAGGTTAGAAAGCAGTACAGTAGAGCAGAAAGAGTCCTAAATCAATAGTAAAATCAGCAATCATTTACTGAGCACCAGGAAATATGCTGTGTGTTTTATACCCCATTCCCATTGAATCCTCATAAACATTCTAAAAAGCCAATACTACTTTTATTCCCATTTCACAGATGGGAATAACAACTAAGGCTTAGGATCCCAGATCACACAGCTAATAGGTAGCAAGGCCAGGGTCCCCATCCAGGTCTGTCAACTTCAGGACTCCCACTCTTAATCATGATATTACCAGGGATAGGAACTCCCAGCTTTCTATGAGAGGCACCCCCATTTCTACGGTTGGATGATCATCACTACAACCCCTTCTAATGCCAGGTCTGTACCAAGTCTCCATATGTTTGTTTTCATCCACCCATATCACAGAATGTTGTAATGCCTTACCCACCATCCTGACCCTGGGTCAGCCTGTCAGCAAGAACTCATGGCTAAAAAGGCTTCTTCAAACATTTTAATAAGGTAGGAGACTGGACAGAAGAATGAAACCGTTCAGAGCTGCTCCCATTTGGTTAACCCTGAGCACGAACTTCACAGGATTTCCTGCCTGACACAAAGTCCTGGCAGATGGATATTCCGGCATCACGCCCACTGTCTCTGCAGGTGAGGTCACCAGCAAGAATTTCCAGGCCAACGGCACCTCTATCCACGCCTACTGCTGAGTTCAAACCCGGAAATCTTAAGGGGAAGAGAGAGAAGCATGTGGGCTTAGAGACCTACCCAGATACAGCTAGTTTACTGAGGGATAAAGAGTACTTCATCCTATCAAAAAGAAAAAGAAAAAAATCCCCAGCTAAAGTAGTTGCTCTTCTGAGGGGGGAGAGAAGGTAGTTTTGAAAAAGGCAAAGTACTAATTGCATAGAATTATCATCTTTCACTAACAATACTAATTTAAAAAATGATAAAATATTCCTTTACCCAAAAAAGTCATTAGTAAGAGAACAGCAGCCCATACAAAACTGACCAAAAAGAAAAAAAGATTCCATGAAGCAGTCTTGGGTTATAATTAAGAAAACGGGCACACTCGGGGAATCTGAAAACTGGCTCTGGAGAGTTCTGATGAGCCAGCTCCTCCTGGCTGGCTGCCAGACCACTGCTCCAGGTCCTGGCTGGACAGGTTCTTCTCCTGAGCCAAGAGGAAGCATTTTGTCCACCTGAGACCTTCCACGTTCAACTCTAAATTAAGCAGAGCAGGTGCCTGGAGGTCGAAGGTCAAGAGCGGCAAGATGATTTCAGAAACTGAAGAATTGGGAAGATGAAACCAGAGAAAGAAGGGGAGAGAGGATATAAAAGAGGGCCTCACAGAGACTGGCAGAAGGCAGGCAGAGAAAACTGGGGGAGAATGAAAACACAGAGCAAAATGTCAAGCGGAAAGAAACAAGGGAAGAAGTGGGTAAGGGAGGGAGGGAAAGGAAAGAAGGAGAGAGAATGTGTGCAAAGATTTTAATAGTAAATATCTCTGGAAATTGTCTATTCAAAACCAGTGACCTTATTGTTAAACTGAAGTAAAAATCATCTGAAGGCCCAGGCTCTTCTTTTGCACCAAAAAAAAAATGTGTATAAAGCATATGTTTATACCTATAGTTTTTACATTTACATGTTTTCTGCAGTTTGCACAGTTTTGCTAAGAGAATCTAGCAAAATTCTCCAAGGGCTCTCCTTGTTTCCATGTATGGAAAAGAAAATACACCACCTTCCAAAATGGATTCCTATTTTGTTATCTAAACTGAAAGAAATTAAATTGTACAGGCTCATTTTTTATTTTTTAAATATATATTTTGCAGTGGTGGCTCTGGCCCAGCACAAACGGGAACACACAGACAGCCAAGCAACACTCCTTTACAGCTCTCTTCTGACTTTCTCATTCCTCATTGGTCTAAATTTTTTTTTTTTTTTTTTTTTTTGCGGTACACAGGCCTCTCACCGTTGTGGCCTCTCCCGGTACAGAGCAGAGGCTCCGGACGTGCAGGCTCAGCGGCCGTGGCTCACGGGCCCAGCCGCTCTGCAGCATGTGGGATCCTCCTGGACAGGGGCACGAACCCGTGTCCCCTGCATCGGCAGGCAGACTCTCAACCACTGCACCACCAGGGAAGCCCTGGTCTAAATTTTTTATTCAACTATCTCATCAAGTAGAATTACATAAGTAGTTTAATGAAACATTAAGAACTAGATTCCATTTGGGGTTCTTGATTTCATATAAACTAAGCAATTCACAAAACTCTTCAAATCTTGCCATGGCAGATGATAGACTCTAAGGATAAAGCGTGAATATATGTCAATATTGTCAACATTTGAAGTGGATAAAAATTAATTCAAATAAAACAACAAAACTGTAGCTCACAACTATAGTTCTGACATAAGTTGAAAAATATGAACATATATTATATGGCCTGTCAAGATAGTGAATGCAGGGAACTCACTAATGCCATAACAGTCCTAAATTCATAAGTGTAAATTATATTTTTACTGCTGTAACTGCATTGAAATTCTCCTCCCATGATTTTTGTAACCAGTATATTTTCCAGGTTCAAAAGAGATAGAAGTTAACAACTGGCTAAAACTAATAAAGGACAGTAGAAGATACTTCATCTATGGATATGATACTGTCTTACTAGACCCAAGATATAGTTTTTGAAATTTATAAAAGGGTAAATAAACTCCTTAAAGTACAGACCCAAAAGTTAATTAATAGATACTCCACCTAAAATTGATGGCGAGTAAGTCAGAGAAAGACAAATATCGTATATGACTTACATATGGAATCTAAAAAAATGATGTAAATGAACTTATTTACAAAACAGAAATAGACTCACAGACATAGAAAACAAACTTACTGTTACCAAAGGGTAAAGGGAGGGAGGGATAAATTAGGAATTTGGGAGTAACATATACACACTACTACATATAAAATAGATAAACAGCAAGGAACTACTGTATAGCACAGGGAACTATACTCAACATTCTGTAATAACCTATATGGGGAAAGAATCTGAAAAAAGAATAGATATATGTATATGTACAATTGAATCACTTTGCTGTACACCTGAAACTAATTCAACATTGTCAGTTAACTAGACTTCAATTTTTAAAAATGGTTAAAAAATCAACAAATAAAATAAAATGGATGCCGATTTCCTTCTTGATACTTTGCCAATCTGAACTTGTTAGATGACTAACCCACAAAGGAACAAGCAGGCTTTAGGTAGTAATTCCACTCCCGCATTCACCACAGCTACAGGTGTTTTCACCTCGTGAAGAACTGTGTTAGGAAAACCACGAGCTTTGCACAATATTCCTTGGCCTTTGACGCCACTGACTGGAATAGGTAATAAGCCAAGTTCTCTGCACCTCCAACAGAGCCCTGAGGTTGCCATTTATACAGAGCCTATCTACAGGAGAGAGTCAGCCCTGTACTTGTGGACAGAGCCAAGATGAACTACACCAGTCTCCTGGCTGACCAGATGATCATTTTCTATGGGGTAAACAAGGATATGTCCTCAGGCCCTCTGTGACTTGACAGTGTTTCTAGATAAGACAGGTGCACATTCCTTCTGTTTTTCACCGCCAGCCAGAGAAACTAGAATAGGAGGGCCTCCAAAAGACTGACCGACCAAAAAGGCTCAGAAATGTAGTCAATTAAAAATTAGAGGGCTTCCCTGGTGGCGCAGTTTAGAGTCCGCCTGCCGATGCAGGGGACATGGGTTCGTGCCCCGGTCTGGAAGGATCCCACATGCCGCGGAGTGGCTGGGCCCGTGAGACATGGCCGCTGGGCCTGCATGTCCGGAGCCTGTGCTCCACAATGGGAGAGACCACAACAGTGAGAGGCCCGCATACCGCAAAAAAAAAAAAAAAAAAAAAAAAATTAGATCAGATATTTATAATCGAAGATCATTCAGGCTCCATAAAGCACTAATGTCCACTGAATACCCATTGGAGCTAAGACCTTTAAACTTGGAGTTATCCACTTGCTGAAAATTGACTGGTTTATTCATGCCTCCTGGTGATTTGCTATTCATGGGCTTCTATTCTGAAGAGTTCAAGTGGGAAGAGAATGAATTGCAAAGTAAAATTATACCACGTGACACAATCACTCCTAGGTCCTTTCTACAGACTTAACACAAGCTGAATAGCCCCTGAATTATAAATGAGCTAGAATTCTTTCACTGCCAACAACATGGGAACAGCGGCTCTCTGAGTGTATGTTTGAAGTTCCTAAAATGAAAAATCTGCCACAGGTCCGAAACACTGTCCTCTGTAAGCAGTCCCTGCAGGCTGTCTCAGGCCCCACCATGTCCACCGAGAAATCACTGAAATACCGTCCACCTAAGCCACAAGCGGCCGCAGAACATCCACATCAAAGAGCCAGAGATCTGGATAACCAAAGATCAGATAAATGAGGTCAAGATGGGGACAGTGCCATATTTTTAGGGAGGAGATGGTAAATAGAACACTATGTTTTAGAATAATGAGAGGTCGAAGACAATGGCCCATTTAATAAAATCATATGCTTAATTTAAAAAGATGTCAAGGGCCTCCCTGGTGGCGCAGTGGTTGAGAGTCCGCCTGCCGATGCAGGGGATACGGGTTCGTGCCCCGGTCTGGGAGGATCCCATATGCCGCGGAGTGGCTGGGCCCGTGAGCCACGGCCACTGGGCCTGCGCATCCGGAGCCTGTGCTCCGCAACGGGAGAGGCCACAACAGTGAGAGGCCCGCATACCGCAAAAAAAGAAAAAAAAAAAGAAAAGAAAAAAAATAAAAATAAAAAGATGTCAAGTAACATGCCAGGGACCTTCTCATTCATTTGTTCAAAAAACCAGATCTCCTCTCTGATCTACATTGTTAAGGTTAATTCTACAATCCTCACCAACGTTCTTGAATCTCAAGAAACAGCAAGCTCCCCCAGACTCCCAGAGGTAACCTCAGATCTGTTAAAACTGTGGCGAACTCAGATAAGACAGGCCAGGGTTTGGGGCTTTTACTCAGGGCTGAGTCACCCTCTGCAGACAGAGCCAGGATTCCTGATTGAGCCCCAGTTACTTCAGTACAGATATGAGGCCTAGGGGACAGACCACAAACGGCAAGGTCACTAAATGCACAAGAGTAAGCTGCTGTGCTTTGTATGATTTAGGAGATAAGCATGCATTGCTTCCTTTGTAGCCGGCCCTCGTAAACCAGCATCCTATATCTAGCCAATTCCTGATTCAGAGTACTGAATCTATTTCTCCAACTACCAATGTATCAAATGCTTACCATGCACCAGGCACTGTTCTTTCCATGCATCTAAAACGTCTAACAATGCCGCAAGGAAGCGATTACTATCTCTATTTTACAAATAAGAAAATGGAGACACAGGAAAGTTAAATCATCGTCAGCCCTAGTAAGTGGCCAAGCTGGGATTCAACCCAGGCCTGCTTGCTGCCTCCAAGGACTAATCTCTCTTTTTTTGTTTTTATACATGTATGTATATATTTATTTATTTATTTTTGGCCGTGTTCGGTCTTCGTTGCTGCGCACGGGCTTTCTCTAGTTGCGGCGAGCAGGGGCTACTCTTCACTGCAGTGCGCGGGTTTCTCATCACGGTGGCTTTTCTTGTTGCGGAGCACGGGCTTTAGGCACGCAGGCTTCAGGAGTTGTGGCTCGTGGGCTCTAGAGCGCAGGCTCGGTAGTTGTGGCGCACGGGCTTAGTTGCTCCGTGGCATGTGGGATCTTCCCGGACCAGGGCTTGAACCCGTGTCCCCCGCATTGTCAGGTGGATTCTTAAACATTGCGCCACCAGGGAAGCCCCAAAGACTAATCTCCTAACCACCGTGGTGCACTGTCTTCTCATGCTTCTGAATTTCTTAAGAGGTGTGACCTGCAGCTACTTTTCCCTTAAACTAAGGTCCTCCCCCTGGATGCCCCAGAAACTCATCCCTAACTGAATTCCCAGCTCCTGCTGCAGAGAAAGTTAAGCTGTCAGCAGGGCGCCTGGCAATTTAACTTGTTGATTAGTACTGACATTTGTGGAATCTCCTCAAATTCCTCTCTTTGACTTGTGGCTCTCAATACCATCATTCCCCTGTGGGCTACTGAGCCTGGACCCAAGTATACTCAATCTCTATTCCCCCATGAGAGAGAAACCCAGTTCTCCTTTTAATATCTGCAATCAAGAGGAGAAAATGAGATTAGGACATACATGAAAAGCTCGTGACACAGAAGTAGAGAGGATAAAAAGTAAACTGGTTTTAGGGGAAAAAGGCGATTCCATAAAGTTATTTAATAAAAGATGAGCAGTTTTTAAAAGTGGAATATTTAATAAAATACGGAGGAGGAGACCAGACTAATAACAGTGGTGAACAGTGGAGGGGGTTGGGAATGGTGGTAAAATCAGAGCATCTTTCAGTCTTAATTGTTGTGTTTAGTTTTGTAATAAGGTGAATGTATTTGCATTACTTTTGTAATTCAAAAATAATTGTTTCAAAGAACTTAAATTTTGATTTTAAGTTGGAATATTAGGAATAACCTAATGACTAACAAAGGGAATTGGTTAAAAGACCCAAACACCTACCTATTTGATGAAATATAATATGAGCTTTACAAAGGTTGTTGTGGAAGAAACTTTAATAACATGGAAAGTCATTCACAACATTGTTATGAGAAAAAAATAGGTTACAAACAGCAGGTTTAATGACCTGAGAAAATATTTACAACATTGTTAAAGGGAAAATATGAGTAATAAGACAAAATTATTGTGTTAATTTTTGCTTAAAGGAAAAGGAAAACTCTAAATACACATTAAGAAAAAAGAAAAAGTCTGAAAAGTTATATACCAAAATGTCAACAGTGATTGGATGGGAGGGATTTCAACTAATTTTTATTTTCTTCTTTTTATCTATTGGTACTTTTTGATTTTTCTATAATAAGCATCTCGGCTTTGGAATTAAAGCATTATTTTTAATAAAAACTAAAATATGTTTCAAAGTCCTCTCTCAAAAAAGAAACAAAGCAAGTAGGACAGGCAAATGGAGCTGTTTACGGATGCCAATAATACCTGCATTTCTTTGTTCCTGCCCACAGGGAAGCTCTTAAGTGAGAGGTGACCATGAGAGAGATTTCGGTCAAGCCCAAACCGGGCAGTGGCTTATGAGGCAGTGTTGAAAGCGAGTGATGACGGGCAGGTGTGCAGATGGGCGCGCAGAGGAGGACTCGGCTGGGGTCACATAATTGACAATGACGCCGATGACATAGGGAAGGCATGAGTCAGGAAGGGGCTGACGAAGGCAGAACAGGTCTGAGGGGCTCCTCTTGCAGAAGAGGACACCTGTTTGTAAAGGTGGTGCCAGCATCTTTGCTGCCATTTTGTTTTTGCTTGTTGTTTTTGGAAAGTGGCAGACGGAAGGAATGATCACCTCCAAACAGTAAGTTCCTTAGAAAAACACTGACACTGAAGATAGTTTCTTAGATTGGCAATAAAATCTAAGCTGAGTAAAACCTGTTTTGGAAAAATGGATACTAAAGTGAACTAATAGGGACTTCCCTGGAGGTCCAGTGGTTAAGATGCAGCACTTTCACTGCAGGGGGCACAGCTTCGATCCCTGGTCAGGAAAATAAGATTCCACATGCCACATGGTACAGCCAAAAAACTTAAAAAAAAAAAAAGTGGACTGATGTTTTTTTGTTTTTTTTTTTTTCTTTTTGCGGTACGCGGGCCTCTCACTGTTGTGGCCTCTCCCGTTGCGGAGCACAGGCTCCGGATGCGCAGGCCCAGCGGCCATGGCTCACGGGCCCAGCCACTCCGCGGCATATGGGATCCTCCCAGACCGGGGCACGAACACGTATCCCCTGCATCAGCAGGCGGACTCTCAACCACTGCGCCACCAGGGAGGCCCTGGACTGATGTTTTACATGAGATGTTCAAAGCACGCAGTGGTTCCACTGGACAGGAAATACCTTATTATTATATGGAGGAGACCTGAGAAATAGGCACAGAATTACCACTGTTCTCCCATTTACCTATATCTCAAGCTTCCTTCAAGCAATAGTTTATACTTCTATTGCTTTTATTTTCCACTCTTCTGCCCATCTAGCCCGTCTAGATTTTTGGGGGGCCTCTCACTGTTGCGGCCTCTTCCGTTGTGGAGCACAGGCTCCGGACGCACAGGCTCAGCGGCCATGGCTCACGTAGACCGTCTAGTTTATTCAGAGTCTCTAGAGAGCACTTTCCTGACCTTTACTGCTTTCTATGATATCTATCTGTGTCATTCATTTTCGCATTTTGTCCAACATTCTTTCAAAAACATCACTTAAACCTTTCATTTCTACTGTCTCCTAAACCAGCTTCTAAGTTCCTGCAGCGCAGGTACTGGTTTTCAGCTTGATTTGTTTGCCCCATCCAGCACAGTGCAGTGGGATACAAATGAATTCTGCAGTCAGATACCAGCGTTTTCAAGCTACAAGCTTATAACCTCTTAGTGAATAGCAAAATAAAGTCCAAGAATTTCTGACTGTCATCTACTTAAAGGTAACAAAACAGAAAGGACAGAACAGAGAATACCACAGTGCACTGCATGTATTAAGGGTAACTTCTGCTTTGTAAAGCTTTTGTTTGAGATACACAGACGTGCACCCATGAGCACACATACTGGCTTACAAGTAAAATGTATTTCTCATTATGTTAAGCCACTGATATAGACCATGGTTGCAATGTCAACTCCACCATATGTAAATTTACACTAGATATGTCGGTCATGTCACTTAACACTCCCACTCACCCTCAGAAGAAAAGCTGTTCTACTCAGAGCTTCTGCAAAAGCAGCAGCCCAAGAGCCCACATTTCACACCATCATGCATCATGGAGGCCAAAGCTGATTGGAAAAGAGCTACTTAAGCACCTGATCAAATAACAGTAAATGTTTAAGTGACCTATTTAAGTGGGGGGAAAGTGGCTGAGCCTATATGATTCTCTCTCAAGAAATTGACCTCGGGGGACCTCCAAGATGGCAGAGGAGTAAGACGTGGAGATCACCTTCCTCCTCACAAATACATCAGAAATACATCTACATGTGGAACAACTCCTACAGAACACCTACTGAACGCTGGCAGAAGACCTCAGACCTTCCAAAAGGCAAGAAACTCCCCACGTACCTGGGTAGGGCAAAAGAAAAAAGAATAAACAGAGACAAAAGAATAGGGATGGGACCTGCACCAGTGGGAGGGAGCCGTGAAGGAGGAAAGGTTTCCACAATAGGAATTCCCTTCACGGGCGGAGAATGCGGGTGGCGGAAGGGGGAAGCTTCGGAGCCGCGGAGGAGAGCACAGCAACAGGGGTGCGGATGGCAAAGCGGAGAGATTCGCGCACAGAGGATCGGTGCCGACCGGCACTCACCAGCCCGAGAGGCTTGTCTGCTCGCCCGCTGGGGTGGGCGGGGCTGGGAGGTGAGGCTCAGGCCTCGGTCGGAGCGCAGGGAGAGGGCTGGGGTTGGCCGCGTGAACACAGCCTGAAGGGGTTAGTGCACCACAGCTAGCCAGGAGGGAGTCCGGGAAAAAGTCTGGACCTGCCAGAAGAGGCAAGAGACTTTTTCTTCCCTCTTTGTTTCCTGGTGCACGAGGAGAGGGGATTAAGAGCGCTGCTTAAAGGAGCTCCAGAGAGGGGCGCGAGCCGCGGCTAAAAGCGCGGACCCCAGAGACGGGCGTGGGACGCTGGGGCTGCTGCTGCCGCCGCCAACGGGCCTGTGTGCGAGCGCAGGTCACTGTCCATGCCCCCCTTCAGGGGAGCCTGTGCAGCCCGCCACTGCCAGGGTCCCGGGATCCAGGGACAACTTCCCCGGGAGAACGCACGGCGCGCCCCAGGCTGGTGCAATGTCACGCCGGCCTCTGCCACTGCAGGCTCGCCCCGCACTCCGTGCCCCTCCCTCCCCACGGCCTGAGTGAGCCAGAGCCCCCGAAATCAGCGGCTCCTTTAACCCCGTCCTGTCTTGAGAGAAGAACAGACGCCCTCAGGGAACCTACATGCAGAGGCGGGGCCAAATCCAAAGCGGAGCCCCGGGAGCTCTGAGAACAAAGAAGAGAAAGGGAAATGTCTCCCAGCAGCCTCAGGAGCAGCAGATTAAATCCCCACAATCAACCTGAGGCGGTGGACTTTGGGAGCAACTGTAAACTTGGGGTTTTGCTGTCTGCAACTGACTTGTTTCTGATTGTTATGTTTATCTTAGTTTAGTTTTTAGCGCTTGTTATCATTGGAGGATTTGTTTATTGGTTTGGTTGCTCTCTTCTTTGTTTTTTTATTACTTTTATATTTTAATTATTTTTTTATTTTAATTATTTTATTTTATTATTTTCTTTCTTTTTTCTACCTTTTCTTCTGAGCTGTATGGCTGACAGGGTCTTGGTGGTCGGGCCTAATGTCAGGCCTGAGCCTCTGAACTGGGAGAGCTGAGTTCAGGACACTGGACCACCAGAGGCCTCCTGGCCGCAGGTAATAACAATTTGTGAGAGCTCTCCCAGAGATGTCTGTCTCAACACTAAGACCCAGCTCCACCCAAAGGCCTGCAAGCTCCAGGGTTGGATGCCCCATGACAAACAACTAGCAAGACAGGAACACAACCCCACCCATTAGCAGAGAGGCTGCCTAAAATCATACTAAGTTCACAGACACCCCAAAACACACGACCAGATGCTGCCCTGACTACCAGAAAGACAAGATCCATCCCCACCCATCAGAACACAGGCACCAGTCACCTCCACCAGGAAGCCTACACAAGCCACTAAACAATCATTAGCCACTGGGGGCAAACACCAAAAACAACAGGAACTACAAACCTGCAGCTTCCGAAAAGGAGACCCCAAACACAGTAAGTTAAGCAAAATGAGAAAACAGAGAAATACGCAGCAGATGAAGGAGCAAGGTAAAAACCCAACAGACCAAAGAAATGAAGAAGGAATAGGCAGTCTACCTGAAAAAGAATTCAGAATAATGATAGTAAAGATGATCCAAAATCTTGGAAATAGAACAGAGAAAATGCAAGAAACGTTTAACAAGGACCTAGAAGAACTAAAGAGCAAACAAACAATGATGAACAACACAATACATGAAATTAAAAATTCTCTAGAAGGACTCAATAGCAGAGTAACTGAGGCAGAAGAACGGATAAGTGACCTGGAAGATAAAATAGTGGAAAAAACTACTGCAGAGCAGAATAAAGAAAAAAGAATGAAAAGAATTGAGGACAGTCTCAGAGACCTCTGGGACAACACTGAACGCACCAATATTCAAATTATAGGGGTCCCAGGAGAAGAAGAGAAAAAGAAAGGGTCAGAGAAAATATTTGAAGAGATTATAGTTGAAAACTTCCCTAACATGGGAAGGGTAATAGTCAATCAAGTCCAGGAAGCGCAGAGAGTCCCATACAGGATAAATCCAAGGAGAAACACGCCAAGACACATATTAATCAAACTATCAAAAATTAAATACAAAGAAAAAATATTAAAAGCAGCAAGGGAAAAACAACAAATAACATACAAGGGAATCCCCATAAGGTTAACAGCTGATCTTTCAGCAAAAACTCTGCAAGCCAGAAGGGACTGGCAGGACATATTTTAAGTGATGAAATGGGAAAATCTACAACCAAGATTGCTCTACCTAGCAAGGATCTCATTCAGATTCGACAGACAAATTAAAATCTTTACAGACAAGCAAAAGTTAAGAGAATTCAGCACCACCGAACCAGCTTTACATCAAATGGTAAAGGAACTTCTCTAGGCAGGAAACACAAGAGAATGAAACAACCTACAAAAACAAACCCAAAACAATAAAGAATACGGTAATAGGAACATACATATCAATAATTAAATTCAATGTAAATGGATTAAATGCTCCAACGAAAACACACAGACTGGCTGAATGGATACAAAAACAAGACCCATATATATGCTGTCTACAAGAGACCCACTTCAGACCTAGGGACACATACAGACTGAAAGTGAGAGAATGGAAAAACACTTTTCATGCAAATGGAAATCAAAAAAAATCTGGAGGAGCAATTCTCGTATCAGACAAAATAGACTTTAAAATAAAGACTATTATAAGAGACAAAGAAGGACACTACATAATGATCAAGGGATCAATCCAAGAATACGATATAACAATTGTAAATATGCACCCAACACAGGAACACCTCAATACATAAGGCAAATGCTAATACCCATAAAAGGGGAAATCGACAGTAACACAATAAAAGTAAGGGACTTTAACACCCCACTTTCACCAACAGACAGATCATCCAAAATGAAAATAAATAAGGAAACACAAGCGTTAAATAACACATTAAACAAGATGGACTTAATTGATATTTATAGGACATTCCATCCAAAAAACAACAGAATACACATTTTTCTCAAGTGCTCATGGAACATTCTCCAGGATAGATCATATCTTGGGTCACAAATCAAGCCTTGGTAAATTTAAGAAAATTGAAATTGTATCAAGTATCTTTTCCGACCACAATGCTATGAGACTAGATATCAATTACTGGAAAAGATCTGTAAAAAATACAAACACATGGAGGCTAAACAATACACTACTAAATAACCAAGAGATCACTGAAGAAATCAAAGAGGAAATCAAAAAATACCTAGAAACAAATGACAATGAAAACATGACAACCCAAAACCTATGGGATGCAGCAAAAGCAGTTCTAAGAGGGAAGTTTATAGCAATACAATCCTACCTCAAGAAACAAGAAAAATCCAAATAAACTACCTAACTCTACACCTAAAGCAATTAGAGGAAGAAAAAAAAAACCCCAAAGTTAGCAGAAGGAAAGAAATCATAAAGATCAGATCAGAAATAAATGAAAAAGAAATGAAGGAAACAATAGCAAAGATCAATAAAACTAAAAGCTGGTTCTTTGAGAAGATAAACAAAATTGATAAACCACTAGCCAGACTCATCAAGAAAAAAAGGGAGATGACTCAATTCAACAGAATTAGAAATGAAAAAGAAGTAACAACTAACACTGCAGATATACAAAGGATCATGAGAGATTACTACAAGCAACTATATGTCCATTTCAGGACAACCTGGAAGAAATGGACAAATTCGTAGAAAAGCACAACCTTCCCAGACTGAACCAGGAAGAAATAGAAAACATAAACAGATGAATCACAAGCACTGCAATTGAAACTGTGATTAAAAATCTTCCAACAGGCAAAAGCCCAGGACCATATGGCTTCACAGGTGGATTCCATCAAACATTTAGAGAAGAGCTAACACCTATCCTTCTCAAACTCTTCCAAAATATAGCAGAGGGAGGAACACTCCCAAACTCATTCTATGAGGCCACCATCACCCTGATACCAAAACCAGACAATGACGTCACAAAGAAAGAAAACTACAGGCCAATATCACTGATGAACACAGATGCAAAAATCTTCAACAAAATACTAGCAAAGAGAATCCAACAGCACATTAAGAGGATCATACACCATGATCAAGTGGGGTTTATTACAGGAATGCAAGGATTCTTCAGTATATGCAGATCAATCGATGTGATACACCATATTAACAAACTGAAGGATAAAAACCATATGATAATCTCAATAGACGCAGAAAACGCTTTTGACAAAATTCAACACCCATTTATGATAAAAACTCTCCAGAAAGTAGGCATAGAGGGAACTTACCTCAACACAATAAAGGCCATATATGACAAAGCCACAGCCAACATCGTTCTCAATGGTGAAAACCTCTAAAATCAGAAAAAAGACAAGGATGGTCCACTCTCACCACTATTATTCAACATAGTTTTGGAAGTTTTAGCCACAACAATCAGAGAAGAAAAAAAAAAATAAAAGGAATCCAAATCGGAAAAGAAGTAAAGCTGTCACTGTTTGCAGATGACATGATACTACACATAGAGAATCCTAAAGATGCTACCAGAAAACTACTAGAGCTAATCAGTGAATTTGGTAAAGTAGCAAGATACAAAATTAATGCACAGAAATGTCTTGCATTCTGATACACTAATGATGAAAAATCTAAAAGAGAAATTAAGGAAACACTCTCATTTACCACTGCAACAAAAAGAATAAAATACCTAGGAATAAACCTACCTAAGGAGACAAAAGACCTGTATGCAGAAAACTATAAGACACTGATGAAAGAAATTAAAGATGATACAAATAGATGGAGAGATATACCATGTTCTTGGAGTAGAAGAAGCAACATTGTGAAAATGACTATACTACGCAAAGCAATCTACAGATTCAATGCAATCCCTATCAAACTACCAATGGCATATTTCACAAAACTAGAACAAAAAATTTCACAATTTGCATGGAAACACAAAAGACCCCGAATAGCCAAACCAATCTTGAGAAAGAAAAACGGAACTAGAGGAATCAGGCTCCCTGACTTCAGACTATACTACAAAGCTACAGTAATCAAGACAATATGGTATCGGCACAAAAACAGAAATATAGATCAATGGAACAGGATAGAAAGCACAAAGATAAACCCACGCACATATGGTCACCTTATCTTTGATAAAGGAGGCAAGAATATACAGTGACGAAAAGAGAGCCTCTAAAATAAGTGGTGCTGGGAAAAGTGGACACGTGCATGTAAAAGAATGAAATTAGAACACTTCCCAACACCATACACAAAAATAAACTCCAAATGGATTAAAGACCTAAATGGAAGGCCAGACACTATAAAACTCTTAGAGGAAAACACAGGAGGAACCCTCTCTGACATAAATCACAGCAAGATCCTTTTTGACCCACCTCCTGGAGAAATGACAATTACAACAAAAATAAACAAATGGGACCTAGTGAAATTAAAAGCATTTGCACAGCAAAGGAAACCATAAACAAGATGAAAAGACAACCCTCAGAATGGGAGAAAATATTTGCAAACAAAGCAACTGACAAAGGATTAGTCTCCAAAATATACAAGCAGCCCATGCAGCTCAATATCAAAAAAACAAAAATCCAATCCAAAAATAGGCAGAAGATCTAAACAGACATTTCTCCAAAGAAGATATACAGACTGCCAACAAACACATGAAAGGATGCTCAACATCACTAATCATGAGAGAAATGCAAATCAAAACCCCAATGAGGTATCACCTCACACCGGTCATAATGGCCATCATCAAAAAATCTACAAACAATAAATGCTGGAGAGGGTGTGGAGAAAAGGGATCCCTTTTGCACTTTTGGTGGGAATGTAAATTGGTACAGCCACTATGGAGAACAGTATGGAGGTTCCTTAAAAAACTAAAAATAGAATTACATAGGACCCAGGAATCCCACTACTGGGCATATACCCTGAGAACAGCATAATTCAAAAAGAGTCATGTACAACAATGTTCATTGCAGCTCTATTTACAATAGCCAGGACGCGGAAGCAACCTAAGTGTCCATGACAGATGAATGGATAAAGAAGATGTGTCACATATATACAATGGAATATTACTCAGCAATAAAAATAAATGAAATTAAGTGATTTGTAGTGATGTGGATGGACCCAGAGTCTGTCCTACAGAGTGGAGTAAGTCAGAAAGAGAAAAACAAATACTGTATGCTAACACATATATATGGAATCAAAAATAAAGGTTGTGATGAACACAGGGGCAGGACAGGAATAAAGATGCAGACGTAGAGAATGGACTTGAGGACTTGGGAAGGGGCAAGGGTAAGCTGGGACGAAGTGTGAGAGAGTAGCATTGACATATATACACTACCAAACGTAAAATAGCTAGCTAGTGGGAAGCAGCCACATAGCACAGGGAGATCAGCTTGGTGCTTTGTGACCACCTAGAGGTGGGATAGGGAGGGTGAGAGGCAGGGGATATGGGGATGTATGTATATGTATAACTGATTCACTTTGTAATAAAGCAGAAACTAACACACCACCAAAAGCAATTATACTCCAATAAGAATGTTTAAAAAAAAAAGAAAGAAAGAAATTGACCTGGGTAGCTATACATGGAAGCTGAAAGGATAACATGAGGGGCTGGACCACGCTAGGTAACCTCAAGTGTAAGTTACAAGAACTCAGAAACTCTGAGTATGCAGGAGCTCTGAGAAGAGAAGACAGACCTGGCAAAAAGGGCAAATGAGCCAATTCATGAGAAGAAATAGCCAACAGGCCACTTCTAAGACTGAGTCACATTCCTGGCCAAGTACCAGACAGAAATGTGGTTCCTGCTCTTCCAGAGCCCTGGGTACACATCCGTTATTTAGCGAAACTTTAGAGGCTCTGTTCCAGGTAACCTCAAGACCCTAAAGAAAACAGTAGGAGAGTAACCATATTTGTCACTTCGGAGTCTCAGCTGCCTCAATATATAGTAGAGAAATAGTACCCGCTCTCATGGTATTGTCACAAGCTCGACATAAGCTGAGTGAAATGACCTAGTATAATCCCTGGTGCACAGTCTCCTCTGCAAACACTGTGTTAATAATTTAACTGCATGTAAATAAATTAATATCATGATGATCCAATGACAGGTCCCATAGCTACAGTTATCTGCACTGCCTGCTCACACTGAGAACTTAACCCCAGCTGAATATGAGTTGAGCAGACAACAGCCATACTCCTTTGCACATAACCGCCAGAAGCAGGGCTTCCTGCTGCCCCAGATAAGAACTACTCCATTTTTATGTTATTGCAGTTGGATGGGTAGCAGAGTTTATCTCCTAGGCTAACAGGGAAAATAATCTGCAATTTCCTTTCACTGGCAAAAATACTTCCTTCTGCAGAAGCTGTCCATTGGTTATAGTCCTTATCCCCCCAGATAACAGACATACAGACAATAAATGCCATAATAATTGTAAGACATAAGAGTACGGATTAATCATATAGAACATCAACAGGCTATAA
Organism: Mesoplodon mirus; assembly: GCF_964341445.2. Lineage (NCBI taxonomy): Eukaryota > Metazoa > Chordata > Mammalia > Artiodactyla > Ziphiidae > Mesoplodon > Mesoplodon mirus. The sequence continues at coordinate 19,286,832 of NC_138982.1, read as the reverse complement.
GTACTCTGGATAAATCAACCAAGTTTGAGAGAAAAGTTTTTAAGCACGAGTTCCACATTTAAAGACCCAATAGTAATTTTGATGGTGACAATTTCTCTAATCAATCATCATGGAGACAAATCACTCTGTGGATATGGCTCTGATGAATAGCCCCATCACTGGACCAAGAGAAGAGACACCACAAGGGGACATCTTAAGGTCAAGAGGGCAGATACAAAAATCTGATGGATGATTTTCACAAGTGCAAGCTCAGTATTATAGAGCCTTTCCCCACAGTTATTCAGAACTCCTCAAAGTAACCGAGTCTTCTTTCCTTTTACCTAATTACACTATATTCCTACAGACTCCTATTGTTCTTGAATGCATCCGTCTACCTCCCCAAAAGAAATACCAAGTGGAGGATGAGGGAGGCTGTAATTTAACTTGATTTCGTAGTATGCAAATACCTACCATAGGTAGTTCTAAAGTATGAAGATACCAAGTTTCCTAATGTATCAAAGATATTTATTAAATCCAGGATGTAGCCAAACTGTCAAGAATTTTTCCTTTAAAATAAAAATTAAAAACAGCCTCCAAATAGCCCCAAATAGGAAACCTCCTGGCTGCTTTCCCCGCTGAGATTTTTTGCTGTTATTTTCACTTATGGGATTAGGTTTTTGCCTTTACTCATTCATTTATACATTCACTCATAAATTCACCACATATTTACTGCAAGCCTACTGTAAGTCAGGCAATGATGTGCTAGGAATAGGATAGGAAACATAACAAACAAAAATCTCTGCTTTCATGCAGATTTTATTCCAGTGGGAGTAGATGGACAATTAACAAGAAAAGTAAATCACGTAGTATGATAGAGGGGTAAGTGTCAGGAAGACACTGGAAGAAGAGCTATTTATTGTAAGCTGAGGAGAGAGCAAGTGCAAAGACCCTGAGGCAGAGTGCACCTTGTATTGGAGGAACACCAGTAACTGAGCAACAAGCATGGGATGAGTCCAGAGAGTAACCAGGGGCCAGAACACACAGCCTCCCTGGCCCCTGTAAGGCTTGGCCTTTATTTTGAGTGGAGGTAAGAAATAACTTGAGGGTTCAGAACAAAGGGACAACATCTCAGTACATTTTAACAGGATCACAATTCAACAACATAACTATATAGCTGCTATACGGAGAAGAGACCAAAATGGACCCACGTAGATGCAGGGAGTTGAGCTGGGAAGCAATGGGGACAATCCACCTCCACAGTGACAGGGTGGCAGCAGAGAAGTAGCTCTATTCTGAAGTTACAGGCAACAGATTTTGCATCAAGTCGGAAGTAGGTTATGGGAGAAAGAGAAGAGTGAGCAAAGGCTCTAAGGGTTCTGACCTTCACAGGTAGAAAATGGAGTCATTATTTGCTGAGAAAAAGAAGAGATTATGAGAGAAGCTGATTTGGGTGGGAGAGAAGGGAGTGATCAGAAGTCAACTTTGGGAAAGGTTAACTTTGAGATACTGGTTAGATACCAGAAACAAAGCTGGATATCCTTGTCTGACGCTCAAGGAAAGGTCCAGTCTAGAGACAGAAACTTGAAAGTCATCAGAGTAGATGATGTATTTAAAGCCACAAGACTGGATGAGATCACCAAGGGAGTGCAGATAAAAGAGGAGCCCCAAGGATGGAGCCTCTGGACCCCCCAACAGGTAGAGGCTGGAAGAAAAGAGATCAAGAAGCTACAGGTGCACTGACTTTTTCTCAAATCCTCTGACCCTCCATCACCCCGAAGGGTCCGCAGAGCGTACGTGATGTTTTCTCTGCTTGGGACTCCTCCAGCCTGCACCCGCCCCTCTAACAACAACTGTGACCTGACACTTATCTGGTAGCTGGTCAGATGGCAGCTCTTGTCACCTCCTTTGCCACCTTCCCTTGACTGACAGCATCTTGCCCAGACAGGTGCCCTTCCCACAGGATCTCAGAGCAGCACAAGCACGTCCTTCACAGCATTAACACAGCGATTCTGCATGTACCTGTGGGATAATCTGGTGTCTGTCTTGCCATTCAGGGTGTCAGTAAGGACATGAAAGCAAAGTGGAGTCTGTTTGTGCTCTATCTCCGCTGCCTAGAACAGGGCCCTCCATAAAGACTAGGTGAATGAAGGAATCATGCATCAATCTCTCTGATCAATTTTCTGCTCAATGAAATAAGACCCTCTTTGTCTGGGTCCCAGGTCTAGGTTTCCAGTTGAAACACCTCCTTCTGTACTTACACCAACCAATATGAAACACCCCTGTGCTCATGTCCTCCCACTTTCTTGGAGCACTTGTCTCTTCTGCTCCGTACCTGCCCTCAGGGCCTAAGGCACACACACACACACATTTTCACAGCCCACTGTTCTCTCCGGAGAATCAACAACATAAATATTGGCACATCTACCACTCAGTTGCCCTTTGCTTACTAAGCTCCAACCAGAGTAGTTTTTTTCTCAGTCTCTATATATTTTTCAGAAGGGGTTATAGTCCCACCATCACTATAATTCAGAAAAAGAAAAACTTCTAAAGGTGACATGAACAACATGGAAATGTACTCAATACACAGGAAGCTACAGTGAGGTATCCCCAGTATTTGGAGATAAAGTCAAAAGACAAAAATACTCCCAAACTGAAACTGAAAAAAACAAAAAGTATAAACTAGTTTTACACATCTACTTGTGTGTGCATTTTTCTAAAGAGAAGGTCCATGGCTCACAACTTTTATCAGATTCTCAAAGCAGGTATAGCTCCCCAGAAAAGAAAGATGGCAAAATGCATACCCATCCTATAGCCTAACCCAGAGACTAGAAAGAACACTGAAGATCATCGTGTAGAGACGTGAAATGATTTATAAGACACACTGTTCAGGAAAAAAACAAGTTGTAATAGCTGCACAGTATATCATTTATGTAAATGCACGTAATCTTTATTTTTTCCTTACATGTATAAATGTGGATTTCAAGAAGAGTGTTACCAAATTGAGAACAGCCTTGCCTAGAGAGAAGGCGAAAGAGACTGGGATTGCAGATATGATCAAAAGAGACTTTGGTCTCATCTGAAATGTTTAATTTTGTTTCATGGAACATGTGCTATGTATTGCTTATATAGTCAAAATCAATTTTCAAAAATGTTGAGGGAACACCACAATCGAATTGTACTGAAATGACAAGAGTGTAACAGAGCCTGCTCCCTGCCCCAGGCTAAGCAGATCCCAGCTCCAGCCCTCTTATCTGGACCAGGATCTCTGCTGGGGCTCCCAGGTCCAGGCACATGGACCTCCAGTTCTGTTCATAAAGATACAAACACTCCAGGAGACCTATTCTCCAACTTAACAGTGTGCACGAGTACACGTCTAAAGCCCTGACTGACTGTTTACATTGTAAGTACCAAAAGTAAGCCAGATGTGAAAAATGGGAATGTTTTTTCTATTTTTTAAACATAAAAGATAGATATGATAAAAGGTATTAATCACCATTTAAGGTAAAAAAAATAATTTTATGAGACTGCTATGTTGCAAAAATGTAAATGGAAAATTCTATGACTGAAGAGATTATTTTAAGCAGCAACTCACTGAACAACTGAAAATTAATTCAGACAAGTGTGAAAATGTAAGGGAAAAGGATGAAACTGTTGATGACCTCTAAATGCATTAAGCATTTCTGCAAACAGAAGGATATTCAGATTTATTACATCTGTTGAGCTCTGATTTTCAGTAGAAAACAGTGTCTTTCACAATAAGCATGGTGTAGATTCTAAAAGAATACGTCCCACCGAATGGAACTGCTAAAGACTCCAAAATGTGTTATATTTTCAACTGAATGAAATTACATTTATAATCAAATGGCCATTTTTCAAATCGCCCTTTCTCATTTGGCAGTTCCAGAAGGTCAACCAGAGCAAACTATGTGTCTTAGGAGCTGATTCCAGAACTCAAGAGACCAAAGTCCTAATTCTAGATATGAACCTAGTTAGCTACACTAAGGACAGCTGAAGACGTACTTTAGAGAAAACATAAAAAAACAGTTCCAGAATAGAGTTTAAAATTTTTGAGCAAACTGAAGAAATATTCAAAATGATTTAAGATTACTGATAAAGCCACGTGTCAGCAAGTATAAAGGAAGAGTCCAGTAAGAGGATGACTATAGCAGGTGTATGTCAGGTGACCGCAGTCGGTATTGAATCCAAGTAGGAAGTTTACCTGTGTGCTTGTTTTTGACTCTGGAGCCTGAGCACCCTTGTCAAAGGTACCTGGGGTGTCAAGGCGGTGGAAATTACACAAACACACCCCATGGCAAACAAAGGGGGTCAGGGCATGGCTGGCCAGTGTGGCTTTGGGGCTGTCACGGAACTTAACGAAACAAACACCGGTTTCACAACTGTCATTTTTTAGTCCAACGCATAGTATGTGATGGGGGGGGGGGGTCAAGTTATGACAAAAAGCAAAAAGACTTCAAGATTGATTGTTTATTTTCAGTAATACTGTAAATCCTTCTGGGAGCCCATTAAAGGATGAAACGGATTAGAAACCGGAAGCTCACCTTGCGTGGAGGACTCAGCTGCCACCCACCTAGCATTAACTGTAGCAGGTACACGGTGTTCTATCCCACACTGATAACGCAATCAATATGTTTCTTCAAACCCACAAGCTTTGCCCAGAGATCCAAGAACTGCTGTCTTAGTCCTCACGATGCCATTTTAGGAGATTCGCTGGGCCATTCACCTGTGTATGGCAGGTTCCTTTGTCTCTGGGCACAGATCTCTGGAGGACAAAAATGACTTTTCAAATTGAAACCTCACATTTCTTCCACTTATGACCAACTAAAACCTGGTAACTACGATCATTTATTTCTCATATATTAGTGTTCCCCAAGGCCTGAAGAGTAGCATAAAGTTATGTTCCCTGGAATGAAGAAATCCTATATTTCTGATGAAGAATAGATCGATATCCTCTGACAATCAAGTGAAGGAAGAGTAAGCCTGGCACCATCTGATGACAGCATGGAGCTCAGGCTGTGTTTCTGACAATGGAGAACACCCCACTTCTACATGGAGACCCTGTCAGCAAAGCCACACTGCTACACACAGTCACCACTAAGTCACTATAATCCAACTAGGGAAGCCGAGACTTTCTCTATGCTAGGAAGGCCCAACTAAATGCCTCTCTTACTTAGTTCTAATTCTCCCTCATCTCTAGGTGACCACAATGCAACAGTTAAACCTGTCCCAACACCATACACGGAGAACCACCTTTCGTGGTTGTCCAATGAAACCAAAGGAGATACATCATAAACAAACACATGAAGACAAATTACATACAGGCTGAAGGCTTCAGGACCTTACACAACAACCAGAAATGACTGCAAATTGCAGCTCTTCTAAAGAGTCTCCTGCTTACTGGATGCTTCTTACAGTCAACCGATAAAAGTTTCATCACCTCAGGAGGCCGTCACGTGTTGGCAACAAAGATAAGAGGTTTTTTGGGCTTCCCTGGTGGCACAGTGGTTGAGAGTCCGCCTGCCAGTGCAAGGGACGTGGGTTCATGCCCCGGTCCGGGAAGATCCCACATGCTGCAGAGCGGCTGGGCCCATGAGCCATGGTCGCTGAGCCTGCGCGTCCGGAGCCTGTGCTCCGCAACGAGAGAGGCCACAACAGTGAGACGCCCACGTACAGCAAAAAAAAAAAAAAAAAGATAAGAGATTTTTACAAAATAGAACAATCAACAGCAGCTAATGCACAGGTGTGCTCACACGCACCCCTCCCAAGTAGAAAGTCAAGGTAGATGCCAAATTGAGACCTAACCCCTTTGCCAGAATACCCCTTGTCCTATTCCCTTTCTGGGATCAAGGCCTTACCTGAGGAAGACTTTTGTGTTAAAGACAGGATGGGGACTACCCTACTTATTTGGTATTATTAAAAGTTAAGCATGGAAAAATGATGGAAAGTCGAAGTGTTCCAAAACCTGCCCTAAACACTGTAGCCCCTTTACAAGGAGAGATCAGAGCACAAGGTCAGACAGAGAAACGGAGGTGTCTACCCCTTACGGAAAACATCCTGACATTTTTCATAATTCATGAAGCCTCTTCTCTTTAGGGTTCTAACTGCAACCTGGATATTTACTAATTGCTAGGCTTCTAAAAAAGTAATCGCTGCTTTCTGTTGTTTTCCCTAGAAGCCAGAGCTGCTTGAAACTTTTTAGTGGGTAGAAAACCCACGTGGGAAGGACAGAAGAGAACTTCAGGACAGTGATGACCCCTGGGGAGGAAGGAAAGAGAAAAGGACTGGAGAGGAGGATTGTTAACTGAATCTGTCTCAAAACATAGAAGCCTGAAATAAATATGTTAAAATGTTAACATCTGTTCAAGCTGGCACCTGGATGGCAGATACCTGGAAATCTATTACACAAACTTAAGTTTTAATTTTTCTACATGTTTGAAGTACTTTATAATAAAAAAAATTAATATGTTTTAAAAGTGAAACAGAGACACAAAAGGCACGAAGAAAATGCAGGCTGGTGCCCAAGTGACGCAAAGTGGCAAAGTCCAATCATGCTGCTTTGATTAAGTGTAATTGCCACCAACACAATAAATACACACAAGCCTCCTAGGAACACTCAAATCCAAGATAACACACGCTGCAGTTAGAACCCATTTTATAGCTTTACATTTTATCACCAGATAGTCTTCTGATATCAATCTTGTTAACAAAAGGCGCATCAGCACATTGATCCTTTGCCAAATAAAACACATGCCCATATTTGAAGTTGTACTGAAGGATATGTAGTATTATTTCAGTGTGCATTTGTTCATCTAAATGAAAGCCAAACTCCAGGAGGCATAAATATGGCAGCCTGGTTTTTGGTACTAAAGCTAAGCTGGAGCAGAGTGTAAGTGACACAGAAGTACACATTTTTGTTTAGCATTCAGAGAACAACAGAAGGATTTAGGCCTGTGCTAACAAACGCAGCTGCTGTCCCAGAGAAAGAACTCAAAAACTCCACAGTTTTCTTCTTGAGGATCTTCTACCAAATGGTCCATACCAACAATGGAATGACAGCCATTGAGAGCCATCTTGGCCTGTGTGGGCCTAGTCACCAGTTTTTCCAAGTATCTGCATTGGTATATAATACCACCAGATCATCAGATTAGGGAATAAGGCTACCAACATGCCGGCTCTGTGGACAGATGATACCACCTCACCACTGCGAAATTCACAGAAGCATCACAGAAGCTGCAAACTGTTAGCACAGGAGCCAAGTCTGGCCCATAGATATTGTTGGGCTCATACAACATTTTTTAAAACTTGAATTAGGATAATACTCGTAAAAATCTGGCTTTCTGTATTCTCTTTTTTTTTTTTTTTTTTTTTTTTTTTTTTGCGGTACGCGGGCCTCTCACTGTTGTGGCCTCTCCCGTTGCGGAGCACAGGCTCCAGACGTGCAGGCTCAGCGGCCATGGCTCACGGGCCCAGCCGCTCCGCGGCATGTGGGATTTTCCCAGACTGGGGCACGAACCCATGTCCCCTGCATCGGCAGGCGGACTCTCAACCACTGCGCCACTAGGAAAGCCCCTGTATTCTCTCTTTTAAATATCAGAAAATACTGTAACACGGGGCTGGTTTGAACTAAGTGTCCGCTACTCAATTCATACAAGGCCTATGGACCACAATCCCTGCCACTCCCCATCACCTACACTCACCACATCACTTATAACACTACCTGCTCTGCCCCTGTAAGCATTTTAATTTACGACATAACAGTAAGGGTGTCACACCTTGGGGGGACTGGAAATACATAACTTCTCCTTAGAACAAAATTAGGGGCTGTGAGAGAGACAGGAAGAAAGGGCTTGGTTTCTAGAATTCTAATTCCAATACAGGGCAGAAGAGGGGAGGAAGAGCCTGAGCCAGAAGTCATCCCCATTATCAACATGCACCCATTTCCACGGTCAAATTTATGAGCGCCAACATATACAACTTCTTCACTTATGCTGACGGGTTCCCTAAATACATGAGATTCCTGACTCTGAACAATGCTCATTTCGGCTTAAGAGGGAATCACTTCTGCTCCCATATTGCCAAAAGACTCACAGAGGTGCACCGGCCTGTTTTTCATGCAACGCTCCCACCACCCAAGCCAGCCACGGGAATTCCTTCCTACTTGGTAATGCATCAGATGCCCACAAATGCTGTACCCAAAGTCACATCAAGTAAACTAAGCATCACACTGTGACATTGTTAAGCCAGGAGGAAAAGAAATTACGGCTAAAAACAAAAGACGTTTGATGCAGAGAGGAGAAATTACTCATCAACACAAAAGTAAGTGTCAGATACTCTCAAACAAAAGATGCACACGGGGAGATAGAACAGAATGCCATTCGTTAACCATTTTCAAAAAAATATCAATGTGTCCCTATCAAATGAAATTTCCAAGGAAGAAGTGTAATAAGTTCCTTGTTGTGCGTAGGTACATATACATATATACATATATCATACATATACATATGTATATATAGCCATAATTACGATAAAGCTCAGGATATATTAAGCTACCACTACATACACACTCTATAAAGAAAACAAGAAAAGATACTGAGTAAGGGGACGTCCCTGGTGGCGCAGTGGTTGAGAGTCCACCTGCCGATGCAGGGGACACGGGTTCGTGTCCCGGTCCGGGAAGATCCCACATGCCACGGAGCGGCTGGGCCCATGAGCCATGGCCGCTGAGCCTGCGCATCCAGAGCCTGTGCTCCGCAACAGGAGAGGCCACAGCAGTGAGAGGCCTGAGTACCGCAAAAAAAAAAAAAAAAAAAAAAAAGATACTGAGTAGGAAGAGTTTTCAGAGTCCATAGTACATCAGTCTTTTATTTTATAAAAACCTGATAAATTTTCCTGATCAGAATTGTCAAAGGTCATGTTCTCACTAGTGCCTGCAGAGTTTCAAGAAATATTTCACAATCCAAAAAGAATACTCTTTCTCCTTAGGGTTACAGGATCACTGGTAGAAAAAATTAAAACCACAACCAGGCATAATGTCCACAACTTGGTCTTCTCACGCACGCAGATACAAAAAGAGAAGGTACGCACTCACCGCAGAGAGCTGGCTCCATGTAGACCTCAGTGGCTTATGGTGAATCACAATTTTTTCGTCTGATTTCTGTTCTTTGGGCTCCGACTCTTCATCAGAGTCAATGTCAAGGGCCTTTTCTTTGTAGTTCTGATACAGAACAGCGTTTTCTGCAAGAAAACCAAATCCTACATGTCACTAATTGCCCCCCCCCATCATGATGCTACTTGTTCTAAACACACATCTGTACTTATACGTATACGATGTTTGGTCTCCAGTTAAACAAGAGACAAATGGATTTTGTCACCGAAGAGTCATTACCAAAAAGTGATTTTCTCATTCACACAGCTCTACCCCCAATTCATCTGCAGGGGAAGGGGAAGGGCCCATACATGAAATGCCAACTGAAGCAGAGTTTCCACGTCTCTGTCCACTACCCATGAAGGTCATGTCCCATTACATCGCTGTTTTTTAGGTTAAATTGAATTTACACCCTTTTATTTGTCTATCTATTTAACAAATATTTACGGTACATCCACAGTGTGCCAAGGGCTGAGAGTAAATAGAAAATGAAAGACACTTCCCATGCCCTCATGAGCTAAAAATTTAATGAGAAAAATAGTCAAAGTCATTCATTCATGTATTCATTCAACTGATATTTAGAAAATGCCTAGTAGACACTAGCGACCACTAGGCACTGGGGCTACAGCAATGAACAACAACAGAAAAAGATAAAAATCTCATTCTTCGTGGAGCTGACATCAGAGTGAGGAGAGAATGACAATAAATAAACAAGTAACTTTTATAATATATCAGATGCTGATAAGTACCATGGAGAAAAATAAAACAGGGAAAGAAGGAGCATGTTACAAGGGGTGATACGTAGATTTTAAACAGGGTGGTTTAGGAAGCCCTCACAGAGGTGACATTTAAGCAAAGATCTAAAAGAAGTAAGAAAGTAAGCCACCTGTACAACTGGGGAAAGAACATCCCATCAGAGAGAACAGCAAGTACAAAGGCCCTGGGGCAGGAGTCTGTTTGGTGCATCTATATGTACAAGGATCAGCAAGGAGGCCTGTGTGGCTGGAATAGGGTAAGGGAGGGGAGAAAGTATAGGAGTTGGGGGTTGGGATGAATAGAGGGCAGACTTGCCTCAATGTCATTGAAAGGACTTTGGTTTTTTACTCCAAGTGAGAAAGCAAGTCATTTTATTGATTTATTTTATTTATTTATTTATTTATTTTGCGGTACGCGGGCCTCTCACTGTTGTGGCCTCTCCCGTTGTGGAGCACAGGCTCTGGACGCGCAGGCTCAGCGGCCATGGCTCACGGGCACAGCCGCTCTGCGGCATGTGGGATCTTCCCAGACCAGGGCACGAACCCGTGTCCCCTGCATCGGCAGGCGGACTCTCAACCACTGCGCCACCATGGAAGCCCAGCAAGTCATTTTAGAGTTGAGGACACAATGATCTTGCACAAATACATACCTACACACCCAAAGATTTACATACAGGGGCTCTGAGAACAGACTGTCAGCAGGATATGATCTAGTCTGGGGGTCAGAGAGGTGTTAATGAGGAATATCTTAAGATCTGAAAGCTGAGAAACTACAGAGCTACAGAAAAAAAGCACATGTGAAAGCCCTGAGGCAAGAGGACATATATTACCTTAGAAGAACAAAGGAAGGTCATTCACTGGAGTGTGGGTGTCTAGCGGACAAAGGGTGCAAGGTGAGTTTAGGAGGAAGAACCAGACAGTCCAAAGAAGCAGAGTTCTGCTGGCCATGTTCAAGAACTGGATTTTACCCTGAGTCCAAAAGGACTGAGTTTCTTTCACACTGTAAGGGTTGTATTTTATCCCGATTGCAATGGGAATCCACTAAAAGGAAAAGACTTTATTAGACTAGAAAAGCAAAATATTGACTACTTAAGGGACTAATTAGGATGCTACTGAAGTGGTCAGTGAAAGACAATGGAGACTTGGGGGGATGGGCTGGATATGGGGGTCAACTGGATATGGTGGTAAGGATGTTTCCTAGCTCTATAAGTCCCACAATGGAAAAGTAGGAAATGGGAACTCCAGAAGAGATTCACCTTTAGAGGAAAGATTATGAGTTTGGTTGGGGATAGACTGAGTTTGAAATGCTTTTCCCATCTACTGAAGCCAGCAAACATCTGTCTCGTCTCTCAGCAACTACTGCATGTTCCATACGTACCATTACTAAAGTAATACTGGAATCTATGCAATATTTTACTGTTCTCTGATCATTCTAAATATGTAAAGCAGATTATGAGGGTATAGACTGAGTTCCCCCCACCTCTGTGGTGTCCTTTAAAGTACTTAGTGTGTGGCACAAAATATATGCACACATTGTTGATATACATTCATTCATTCTCACAACATCGTGGAAAATAGTACTATTAGCTTCATTTTATGCAGGATGAGACTGAGGCTCAGTGAAGTTAAGAGGCTTGTTCACTGTCACTCAACTGATGAGTAGAAGCAGCAGGACAGGAACTCAGGCCCCTGGTTCCAATATCACAGGTTCTCACCACTCTACCACACAGCTTCCTGACTTACATTCTTTCTAGTCATTAACTGTAAGGCTCCTGCATTCCTCATGTACATATATGTGAAAAAGAATTTCTAGGTCATCATATCTGAGAAGAGAGGAGAGGGTGCACAGAAACAGCTCCTTGTAAAAGGAAACAACATAAAACTAGTTAAAGTGAAGGTCTGTCCTCGGACTTCACAAAAGCTCGACATTTTTAACCCTTTGAGGCAAAGGTTCCAAAACCACTATCAAATTCCAGAAGATGCAAAGCATCTTCTCAAAACCGGTATTAGGTAGATGCTCTGTTCACTGCACAGTCATAACGGGGTGTAAGAGGAAGCAAACTGGACTAAGAACCAGATCTCTGTCCTAGTCCTGGCTGTGTGAACGTGGACAAGGTACTAAACTCTCCGAGCTTCCAGGTTCCTCAATTATAAAATCTGAATTTACCCCAGCCAGCTAAAGTACTGTATTTGGGTTTCTTCCTCATAGAGAACAGTTTTCTAAGATTGGTACAGTAAATACACTTTTATAAACTGGTCTTGTTTAAAAGATCCAAATGAGAACTGATTTTTATAAGAATTATATAGGGAAATGTTTTGTAGTCAGCCAAGGTGATATAATTCTGGGTGGTTTTACCTTAGATTTACTTATAGAGGGGCATACCCTTCTTCATTGTTCTTTAAAGGTTGGGAAATCTTAGCATTTCAAAGCATGACAGAAAGCAACTACCCTCACCTGCACCACACTCCGCCAGCCCTACATGCACTGCACCTGGGGCTTCTCCCTTTGTGCCCTTCCAGACCACTGACACTGGATCCATCTATTTACACGAAGTCCGCTAATCTGATTAGGGTTTGAACACCTGGTGAAAGCTGCTTTTATTTTTGAGATTCTTCACAAAAATATTATATGGGTTCGAAATTCTTAGGAGTATGTTTCTGTCAGCCAGGAGAATTAGATTTCCCCCAAATTGAAACTGGATTAGGAAACAGGAAGTCAGAAATGATATTAAAATGTAGAAATATGGGGAAAAGAACATTAAGTCAAAGGAAATATGACTTAAGATCTAAATGCCAAACTTAATTTTTAACTAAAGGGCTAGAGCTTGCCCTTACTCTTTCTCTACCTTATGAGGGAGGTGGGGATGGAGCCAGAATAGAGAAGAATTAAAAATCCCAGAACATTGGTCTGACAAAGTCATCTGCTTACAAAGAATGACATTAATTTTACTCACTGCTGGTGAATTTAGCTTAGTGCAGAGCTTTGTGCTGTATAATTTGTGAAGAAGTTGTACATTTTTCTCATCTTGTGTTTTTTGTAACTTCAGTTGGATTTCAACTTATAATTGATATTCCACATTGAAACAGCAATAAAAGTCTGGAAAATCAAATGCTTACCTTCCCCATCAAATGTTCCTTGTCCTTTCAGCATTTTTTTCTAAGAAACAAGAAAAGCAAAAAGAGGAAAAGCAAAGCAAACTATGTATGAATGAGCCAAACAGAAAATACAGCTATTTTAAGAAAAAGTATTTTTTGTTGTTGTTACATTCATTAGATTTCCAAAGGCATACAGCAGATGATCCCTGGAGTAGTTCACTCGTAACACTACTACAACTCACTAAAAAGGTGAAATAAAATGTACAATATCCCCCATGCTCTGTCAATACAGCTTGAGAATCCTCAAATGACCAGTAGTCCAGTTTATTTCATTACTCATGATTCACCATCACTGTTAAATTGAACTATGCTATACTTGCAGAGTTGGAGGGGAAAAAAAAAACACATAAAATGTTATGGAACCTCTTTAAGGCCATGGGATCTAAAATAAAACAGGCTTGCTTGTGTATTACACATGTGACATTTATATAGACTCTCTGATTAATCAAGAAAAGATGTGGCTGCCAAAATGAATTCCTGCCCGATTGCTGAGATCTGTCTTGTGTCTGGAGAAGACAGCACATGCACACTCCAAAATCTCCTTCCCTAGTTTTCCCTATTTCTTTATGTCATATTTAGTAATATTTTAATGAGCACAGTTCCTAGGCCTTTATCTGGGAGCAACACCACACCATTCACTGGAACCTGAAGTTTTCAGCTACCAACTTGTTAAATGCACTCAAGGATTAAGTGGGCACAAAATGGGAATAAGATACAACCACAGGCAGTGGTGAGAGAAACCAGAAACAGCAAAGGTGACAAATTATGTCTTTTGTGATCTGGCAACTGACTTTTAAAATTCACATTTTACCTGAATCGTATTTAGCATGTGATCACCACTGAAAAAAATAATTCAGTAATTAAATCATTAGTGTAAGTAATTAAAATAATCAATAGGCTCAAGGGAAATCAGTTTTCCTGTATCAGCTGTGATGAATCAGCAACGAATGACTGACATTTCTAAACAAGCACCAGGCAGCGCAACCACATAATCAAGAGAGCAGATCCACGCCTGCCCACCATCCCCTTTCAGCTACCTGTATTAAAACTGTTCGGGGCTCACTCGGCCAATACTTAATTTTCTGTGTTTTTTTTCCCCCATTTGTCCCCCACTTTTTGCCCGAACTTAGAAAATTAAAACATAAGAGTTTCAGTTCCTCCCATGAAGCTGCATTAACCTGGGCTGTGCCTGCCAGCAACAATGGGCAAGAGATAAATGTGCACGGGTCTGATCAACAAACAACAGAGTTAAAAAATAACAATAACCTCTGGTTTCCTCTGTGCCCTTCCTCCCCACCCCCGTCACCTTCACCTGTGGCTTAGTGAACGCCTAACTTGCGACACTCTTGCCCATTCTTACCTTTATCCTTCCCAGGCTGGAAAACTTCTCCTTATCTTCCATCACCGCTTTCAGAATAGGCTGGGACATTCTGTTCTTCTTCTTCGAGGCGGTAGGACTGTCAAAATCAACGCCACTGACCACCGCCCTGCGATAGGACGTGGACCTCAAGCCTCTCCGCAGAGACCCCGGACTGTCCAAGTCGTTCTCCGCCTCGCCCTCGTCCTCTGCGGGGCCCAGGGGCGCTCCAAGGCCCTCCACCATGCTGCGCACCTTAAGCAGTCTCTTGTGGGGCTCCACATTCTGACTGTTGGATTTACTTATCTTAATTTCCGAGGCCAGGCTCTTCGGAATGATCTGCTGTTTCCCCACTTTGAGGGCGGCGGGGCTGTTTGTGCTCAAAACCACTGAAGGATTCTCCAGGAGCTCGTTCTCCTGTGAGGGAAGCCTTTGGAGGGGGAGTTTTTGCTCCAAAGACCTTTTGTGGGGCGCGGGAGAGAGTCTCGAAGGTCCCCGCTCAGGGTCCTTAGCCATCTGGCCGGACAGCGAACGCGCGCCTGGGGAGGCGGTGTTAGGGGTAAGCGCATTTGCAGCAGGCAAAAGCAGGGGGCTGGCGGGGAATCTGGCCCTGTCCCCCTCGGGGCTGCAGGGGGCAGACGCATGAGGAGTCCGCGGGCGGTGCAGCGGCTGCTGCGCGAGAGAAGTCGCAGTGCCGTTCGCTGGGGATCTGGGGTAGCCGCCCGACGCCGCTCTGGGTTGCTGGGGTGACTTGGGTCGTCGAAGCCGAGGAGAAACAGCCCTGTACTCCGGGGAGACGGTCCTCCCATTGGTCACCAACCTCCGATGGGCGCACAGAAGCAGGGGGCTCCTCTGGATCGGCCTGCCGTCGGAGGCGGTGGGCACCTGGGCCGGAGTCTGCGCCGCGGGGGGCCTCCCTCGGTCCTCCACTGGGAAATCCGTGATCAGCAACCCGCTGGAGCTCTGGTAGGACTGGGGCCTCGGCTTGCTCCGGCCCAGCAGCTGGGGCTGAGGGCTTGAACGCCTCCGCCACAAAGGGGTTAAGCTGCTGCCGGAAAAATCTACTTCGGTCTTGCCGTCCATAGCAGAGCCTAGGGCGTCAGCCCCGGGGGGGAGGACAGCACCCAGTGAGTCTTGCCTAAAGAGGAAAGAAGTCATGGAACTTTGCCGCCCGACAACCAGGCACGCCTTGCAGACACGCGCGCTCTGAGCCCGGGGATCACCCGGCTGCCGCGCGGGACACAGCTGCGCGTCAATTACCCGCCCTTTCTGGGGCAAAAACTGCGCCCACCGCGCCGAGCAGTCCAGTACAGATATCTGGGCTGTGCCCAGGCGGATTAATCCAATCACCTCCGCGTCTTTCCCGCGCCCAAAGACCACCCGCACGGAAAGAGACAGCCACCAATTCGCCGGGTGCAAACTGATGCACAAGAAACCTGGGACGAGTTCAGCTTTCTCGGGAAACTCGCCGCGGGACGCTCCCCTCCTCCGCCAGCCAGCCGCCCGCCCCCGGCTTTGGTCCCCTAGCGCTCTAGCTGCCCGTCTCCCAGGCGGATTTACCTTAAGGGCTTTGCAGAGCCCAAGGCCAAAGAGCACGCACCGCCCCGTGGGTGGCCCGGGTCCCAGACCGAACCAAGGCTGCAGGAGCTCTGGAGAGATCTGCAGCCGACCAGGCGTCGGCTCCGCCCCTAAGCTTGACCCCGCCCTCAGCCTTGGCCACGCCCGGGCCCGCCTCAGCCGCAGCCATCCTGGAGCCGCTGCCCTCCTACCCGGGTCTCTCGTTAAAAAACACACAAGCGCACCTGGGCTGGGTGCTGAGCTTCCGGGTTCCGGGCCGCGAGATGCGGGAAAGGGGCGGCGTGGGAGCTTCGAGCGCGCAGGTCCGTTGCCTGGAGCACAGCGTGGGAACGAGCGTGGGAGCCCTGCCAGGATGTAATTTACGAAGCCCTGGGCCCCCGGGGGATCTCCCCGGTAGAATCCCGGAATGCTGAGCAGAGTAGGGTCTGTGAAATGCGTGAGCTGGAGCGCGTAGCTCTGAACGCAGAAATCCAGACGCCTCTCAGCATTCGGGTTGTCTTAAAACACAAATCCGATGCCTTGCTCCCCTGCTTAAAATATCTTACAGACTGATAAGTTTTCTTGTTTGTGCCTGGAGTATTTCCGGAGGTATACTTACAGCCAGCTCTGGGGAGGGGAAACTGGGTGCCTAGGAAACTGGAAGGAGGGAGTGTTTTCATTCAATAATCTTTGGATCTTGTATACTTTGGATTGCGAATGTTACCTATTAAAAGTAAACGCAATTTAAATTACAAAACAAAGCTTATTGGTTTCTAAGCATACACAGAATAAAATTCAAAATCCTCTCCATAGCTTATGAGGCCCTACAGGAAGTGCTTACGTCTGTAGCCTAGTCTTTTCCCGCAACACTTGTTCCTTCACTGTTTTTAGGCCACACCCACTTAAAGTTGGACAGCCTCAGAATCCTCCCTTTTGTTCCTCCTTGACCTTCTGACCTGTCACTCCAGAGAGGCCTTCCCTCTTGAATCAGATTATAGCTTATTTATTTTCCCAGCCACCTGTTCTCTTCCTTTTCTCCACTTGCCACAATACGCAAATATATTTAATCATATATTCATTTTTATGTTTATCTGTTTTATCTTCTTTTGACTGAAAGCTGCAAGAGGGCAGGGGCCATGTTTCTTTATTACCCCCTCTGTATTCCAGGCACATAGAGGGCACTTAAAAAATATTTGTTGAAGGAATGAATGAATGAATGAGAGGAGTGATGTGAGGACAATGACCAACTGCCCCAGAGTGCTCCGTTGCCAAGTAGTAGACAGTTGGTTGTGTCCTGGACAAGCTCCAGCTATGTGAGAAGAATAAGGCAAAGTTGAGAAGACAGATGATTTTTAGACCATAAGATCTGTATAATTAATTCCATTAGCAAGACATATGGGCTGTTCTCCAAGTTCCCTTTTTTGGCATTCACGCATTCAGTAAGGATGTATGGAGCACCCACTGAGTGCTCCTGCTTGCCCTGGACAGGTTGAATGTGATGGCCCAAAACATTAAGAGGCAATCTCTGGGTGGTGGTGAGATGAAGCCTGATGTTTTTCATGCTTATTTATACTTTGCTATACTTCCCAAATACTGTACATTAAATATATGTTACTTTGATCTGAGATATTTTTGTAAACTAGAAGAAATGGCATCAAAACATTTATAAGAAATTTTTCTAAAAAAAGAAATTGACCAAATATTTTGGTTGGAAGAAATATGGCTGCTTACATACTTATACCTACCCACTTTTTAATATATCTTCTATACTAACCCATATTACTTTTATATTGGAAAAATATAATACATTTAATTTTAAAAGTGCTTAGCTAATGACAAATGAAATGTTACCTAATTCAGAATGCAATTTGTGACTTACGTTAAGAAGTTGTAAATGGTGATGTGAGAAGCTAGCTTCTCTTCAAATTATGTTGGTTCTGCAAACAAGCCTAACTGATAATTGTGAAGAAATCGCAGGATCTCCCTACCTCATTCCTAAGCAACAACATGATACCCACCAAAACGAGAACAACGACAAAACACCAAGCTCTGTTCCTTCACTAAGGGAAGCTTGGAAATTCACAGATCTACTGCCCATTTTAACCTCCATTCAATTTACCACATCTATTCAAATCTAGGACATCTTTGATTGTATGTACCACCGAGAAAGAAAAAGAGCTGCCAATTAAACTATGACACAATGTGTTGTCACATAGGATCTTTTTAATACTGACTGAAACAGTGCTTTTAGACTTAGATATAAATTTTTCAGTAATGTGCATATTTAGAAAAGGAAAATATAAGCAAAATAAACTGATTAAAGTATTTCTACAAATTCTGTACACAGAGTCTAATTCTCCTGAATCCCTTTTCACACAGAGCATCAATAAGTGTGTTTTTCCACACAATATCACTGATAGTATAGCATTTCTTAAAAGGATGTCCTAGCCTTGTCTCTGAGATTTGCTTCCTAGCCAGACACTCATTCTTCAAGTTTGATGCTGGCGTGATCCTGTTTGACTAAAAGCATAGTTTTCTTGTTCAACTGAATTATATGTCACTACAACCTATGCAGCCTCTCTATTAATGGCCAGAAGGAAGTTTCTGACAAACAACTTCCAGGCCTTCACTATTGACCTGTGTGATACATGAATTGATTATATTAGCCTCTTGTTGTTTTGGAATTTCTGTCATCTAGTCTGACACATCTGGCAATTTCTCCTGCCTTCAACTGCATTTCTTAGCATATGGCTTTGACAAATGTAGTATTAAATTGCACAGAACTCAATAAAATGATGAAATTCGAGTAGTTATAACCATGTTCACAAATACAAAGGCAATGCCAACTATATCAGGACTGCCACCTGGCCATTGGCTGTTTCCTTAATAGTAAGACTCATCCCAGTTTCAGAGATGTTACAATGTGAGACCAAAGTACTTCTTAGAATTGGAGAAATACAGTATGTTAAACTATTAGGAATGATACATTCCACTGGTAAATTCTGATGGTATATATTTTTAATGAAAAAATTTTAATTTCTTCCCAGTTTTACTGAGATATCATTGACATATAACATTGTAGTAGTTTAAGGTATACAACATGATTTGATATATGTATATACAAGTAAGTCCCATACATATGAACAAGTTCCATTCCAAGAGCACATTCATAAGTCCAATTTGTTCATAAGTCCAACAAAGTTAGCCTAGGTACCCAAACTAACACAATCAGCTATATAGTACTGTACTGTAATAGGTTTATAATACTTTTCAGACAAATAACACATAAAAAACAAACAAAAAATATAAAAAACATTTTTAATCTTACAGTACAGTACCTTGAAAAGTACAGTAGTACAGTCAACAGCTGGCATCCAGGGGCTGGCATCAAGTGAACAGGCAAGAAGAGTTATTGACAGGAGGAGGGAGACAAGGTGGGAGATGGTAGAGCTGAGGGATCGTCAGCAATAGGAGATGGAGGGCAAGCTGCAATTTCACTCATGCCTGACATTGACGGAATGCACGTTCACATCTGAAAGTTCACAACTTGAAGGTTTGTATGTAGGGGACTTACTGTATGGTGAAATGATCACCACAATGAGTTTAGTTAATATCCATTACCTTGTATAGTTACAAGTTTTTTTTCTTGTGATGAGAACTTTTATGATCTGCTCTCTTAGCAACTTTCAAATATACAATACAGTATTGTTAACTGTAATCACCATGCTGTACATTACATCCCAGAATTTATTTTTCTTATAACTGGAGGTCTGCACCTTTTGACCACCTTCACCCATTTCCCCCCAGTGATGTACTGAACTATTAAAATATTCAGTGGTATAATACAGGGTCTTAGAGGCTGAGATACCAATTATTGCTACATTTACTAAACAAATTTGCATTTATCACCAATTATGTGTCTGGAATAATAATTAGGCTAATTTTAAAGTGCAATTTGCTAACTAGTGTTATTACATTGAAGTTAAATCTCATGCATTCTTTTTTTTTTTTTTTGGCCACACCACGAGGCTTGCAGGATCTTAGTTCCCAGACCAGGGATCAAACCCAGGCCCCAGCAGTGAAAGCACAGAGTCCTAACCACTAATACTTATTGGGTGCATTTAAGTGCCAAGCACTGGGCCAAGCCTTCCTGAAGTTTATAACTTGCTGATTAACAACATATGAAACATTAAAATAAAAAATTAAGGCACCTAAGCTGAGTAAGGTGTATGATAAGCTCTCTGTTCTCTGAAAGCCTCTGTGAAGGAGTCTGGGTGGAAGTGAACCAGAATAATAGGTAAAATATCACGAGATGGAGAAGAAGAGAAGGGCATCTGAGAGACATGTCCCAGTATGAGCAAAAACATGGGGGCATGGCTTGGGAACTAATATTTATTAAGTGCCAACTATATTTCAGGAACTAATTTAATCTCAAATTAATCCTGTCTCCACTTAAATAATGAAGAAGCTGAGGCTCTAAAAGCTCTTCTCATACTGCTGGGAAGTGGTTGAGTCATAATCCTAACTCAGATCTATCAGGCTCCAGAGCCCATGAGCTCCACATACCAGAAACTAAAATCACAAGAACAGGGAATTGGCATTTAGAAGTTGTGGGAGATAGATTTGGCTAAATGTGGGGAGAATAGAATGTGGTGTGTTACATAAACTGAGGGGTCTGGATTTTCCTTGGATAACATCTGACACTCTCTGAAAGTATTATATTTAAACTTTGCTATCTTTTAAAACAATAAATCTGATAACACCAGTCTCAGAGATAAAATAAATAAATAAATAAAAATAAACAGATTTGTTTGTGCATTAAAAAAATCCACCTAAACCCATAAAATCTGAGGGAAATCTTCTCTTGGAAGGAAATTACAGAAAAAATATTTAAATATATACATAACAAAGCATTATATCAATATCACTCACAGATCTATAAGGAAAAGATAACAGTGGAAAAATGAGTACAGTGAGAATACAAATTTTAGAGAAGACACAAGTGCCTTCTATACATTAAAACACACTCAGGCCCAATAGTAATAACAAAATTAAAATAGTAATGAGATCATAGTTTTTCATCCATTAGATCAACAAAGATTAAAAAAAAAAACCCACTGTTGGTAAAAGTACAGGCAAAAGAGGGTTCTGACTCATTCATGGTAACAATGTAAACGACCTTTCTGAAGAGCAATTAGATGATACTTAATCAAAACCTCGAAAACAGGCAAATCTTCAACCTAGTAATTCCATACACAGGAAATAATCCTGAGGAAATAATCTTTGATGTGTAAAAAGAAGTATATTGTTCAAAGATGTCCGTCAAAGCATTTCTTATGGTGGCAAAAGATTAGAAGCTGACTTTATCATTAGAAGACTCACTAGTAGGGCTTCCCTGGTGGCGCAGTGGTTGAGAGTCCGCCTGCCGATGCAGGGGACACGGATTCGTGCCCGGGTCTGGGAGGATCCCACATGCTGCGGAGCAGCTGGGCCCATGAGCCATGGCCGATGAGCCTGAGCATCCGGAGCCTGTGCTCCGCAGCGGGAGAGGCCACAACAGTGAGAGGCCACAAGAGTGAAAGGCCTGCCTACCGCAAAAAAAAAAAAAAAGAGAAGACTAGAAGACTCACTAGTAAATCATGATGTAAAATGCAACCACCAAAAATAATAGTGTAGATATATAATTACTCATACAGAAATTCAAAATAGGATAAGTGGGGGAGAAAAGCTACTTTTAAACACATTATGCAGAATATCCTACTTTGAGGTTTTTTAAAATTTTTATTTATTTATTTATTTATTGGCTCTGTTGGGTCTTCATTTTTGCACGCAGGCTTTTCTCTAGTTGTGGAGAGCGGGGGCTACTCTTCGCTGTGGTGTGTGAGCTTCTCATTGTGGTGGCTTCTCTTGTTGCGCAGTATGGGCTCTAGGCTCATGGGCTCAGTAGTTGTGGCTCGTGGGCTCTAGAGAGCAGGCTCAGTAGTTGTGGCGCACGGGCTTAGCTGCTCCACTGCATGTGGGATGTTCCCAGACCAGGGATCAAACCCGTGTCCCCTGCATTGGTAGGTGGATTCTTAACCACTGCGCCACCAGGGAAGTCCCGAGTTTTTTAAAATGCAAATAGCTATGTGTAAATACTTAATACTGAGATTTGTAATATTCAAAACATTAGCATGTCCACCTCTGGTACCAAAATTAAAGGTGGTATTTCAGTTATACTTTGCTGTGAAACAAACCACCCTACCACTTAGTGGCTTAACAGAGCCAATTTTATTATTTACTGTTCCTCACCATTCTGTGGGCTGGTGTGGTGTGTCCTTCTGCTTCTCCGGCAGGTCTCCCGGGGCTCTGGCACGCTGCTGCCGCCAACTGTGGGGAAGGGCACACAGAGCCTCACTCACTTGTCGGACAGTTGGTTGGTGCTGGCTGTTAGGTGGGGGCTCCTTAATTCTCCCTTTCTCAGATCTTAAACATCCTGGACAGGCTTAGTATCCCTTGTACAATGAAGTGATAAGTCAAAATGACAAAGAAAAAACCTGGAAAGGATATTTGAAAAAGAGGTTTTGAGAACTGATTAGTTCTCACTGGGAAAAAAAGTTCTTAAAAAAAGACTTTCTAAGTAAATGGTTCTGATGAACCTAGGGGCAGGACAGGAATAAAGACACAGACATAGAAAATGGACTTGAGGACACGGGGAGGGGGAAGGGTAAGCTGGGATGAAGTGAGAGAGTGGCATGGACATATATACATTACCAAATGTAAAATAGATAGCTAGTGGGAAGCAGCCACATAGCATAGGGAGATCAGCTTGGTGGTTTGTGACCACCTAGAGGGGTGGGATAGTGAGGGTGGGAGGGAGACACAAGAGAGAGTAGATATGGGGATATATGTATATGTATAACTGATTCACTTTGTTATAAAGCAGAAACTAACACACCATTGTAAAGCAATTATACTCCAATAAAGATGTTTAAAAAAAGAGAGACTTTCTTACAGCTCTTATAATAATGATTTATATATTACCCTGTGTTTTTTAAAACGCTTTTTTGAGCACTTACAATACATCAGACCCTCGCTGAACTGCTTCAAGTGTGTTAAATGACTTAACCATCACAACAACCTTATGAGGTAGAAGCTGCCACTGTCTCCAGTTCATAGATGAGGAAACTAAAACGCAGAGAGGTTAAGTACCCATGCAGTCTTGCTCCAATCTGCCTCATAACTATTACACCATTATATTATTTGTGATTCCATTATTCATTTATATTCGTCTTTTTCACAAATAAAATGTAAGCACCCCATTGTCAGTTTTTTCTCTATCTCCTATAGTTCTTCAGTAATGAACAGATTGATCAATCGATGATAACATCCAGAGGAAGAGCAGGCAAACCAAGGGAGGTCATCCAATCAGGAAGAGAAACACTAAAGCCTTAGAAAGGAAGAGTTTCTGAGAGGAAAGTCAGATCAGTAGTCCTGTTTGTCAGCTAGTATTTATTTGGCCCCTGGCTGGTACCAGGCTCTGGGCTCACTGTAGGTACAGTAGTAAAGAAAAGTAGGTGGGCTTCCCTGGTGGCGCAGTGGTTGAGAGTCCGCCTGCCAATGCAGGGGACACGGGTTCGTGGCCCGGTCCGGGAAGATCCCACATGCCGCGGAGCGGCTGGGCCCGTGAGCCATGGCCGCTGAGCCTGCGCGTCCGTAGCCTGTGCTCCGCAACGGGAGAGGCCACAACAGTGGGAGGCCCACGTACTGCAAAAAAAAAAAAAGAAAAAGAAAAGTAGGTATGGTCTTGCTAACTGTCCCTGCTATGGTCTTGCTAACAGTCTGTCAGTAAAGACCAACACCAGATGGCATCTAACGCTAGCCATGTTGCTCATTTAGTGCCCTTTCAACCAGCCCCTCCTGCCTTGGTGGGCATAAAAGCCAACATGCAGGGCTTCTGGAGAAAGCAGTCAGCATGAAAACTTAGTACAGGCACCTAACTGCAAGTGTGGGAATTTTGACAGTAAAAGGGAGGAGAAAAATAGGACAGTTGCTGGAGGGAAAGGGAGAAATAAGTGGCTTTATTTCAAGACTAGGGACACTTGGCTGGAAGTCAGGCAGCTGGGTCTCCAGTTTGTGTCTGCCACTTTCCAACTGTGGGAATGAGGACAAGTCACTTCATCTTGAAGACCGTAGTTTCTTCAACTGCAAAATGAAATTGTTCCCCCTCCTCAGCACAGCTTGAGAAACACTGGTTCAATTAGAATAATTTGGATGAGGCCAGTCCAATGGCTGGAGAAAATGGGACACAGAAGTGGGGCGGGGAGTGGAGGAGATCTGACAGATAACTGTACAAAAATGAATTCCTAATTAACTTTTCCCCTATCTTGAACAGCAAATAATTAGAATAAAGTTGTTCTTTAGGCTACTGTCTCCTACTCTAGCCTAAAGAAAAAAGATCATAATGAGAAAAGGATTAGATCTTGTTGAAAATGGCTCAGAGGACTCTTCTTGACAGGACCTAAGGAAATGGTAAGATTTGTTCGAGAGGAAGGGCTTCTTTCTTGCTGCCAGTTTTTTCCAGCAGCATCCAATCTGCTAATTCACAACTGCAGGGAGAATGATTGACATCTGATCTATTGACCCTCCAGTGATACTGTGTTTTGAGGGGGAAGCTCTCCATTGAACTAGAGTGATTAAGATTCCCGGTAAACCACAAGGTCAGGTGGAGAGTGACTCCCTGAACTGGTCAGGCCCCAGAAGCTACTGTTCACTGTTGTTCTTTGAATTGTAGGGATGACATAAGCAACTGAGCAGCCAGTTTCTTCAATGGGTTCTAGTCTGAGGTCACTGCATGGCTTGAACAGACCCTTCACCTCTTTAAACAGTAGTTTCCTTGCTGGTTTGGTATTTTATTTATTTATTTATTTATTTGAATTTTATTTTATTTATTTTTTTATACAGCAGGTTCTTATTAGTTATCCATTTTATACATATTAGTATATATATGTTAATTCCAATCTGGTATTTTATTTTTTCTTTTAAACTTTTAATACATTTATGTGGTAAAAATTGGGGTTGTACAAAAGTAAAAAATACCCCCTACTCTTGTCTCTAGTTTCCCACTTGGCCCTCTAGAGGCATTCACTGTTAACAGTTTGTGTATTTTATAAATTTTCAGATTTATGGTGGGACATAAACCAGCATATATATCCCCACATACACTAGACACCCATACACACACTAGTATCCTATAATGGGGTTCTTATCATTTACGTGGGATATCATTCTATACCAGTACTTATAGAGCCACCATATATTTTTCTAATGTCTGCATAGCATTAGGTAGAATCAAATGGAATTGCCATTTTTATAAGTCAAAAAGAGTCAAATACCAGCAATTTCATATGGTTCCACCTAATTGTACATCACTTATTGGCAAATTTAAACATTTAAATTATTTCTTCACAAAATCTGAGCACCATTTAAGAAAAAAGGTTCCTTTTAGTTCTAAATTTCCGTAATTCTTTGCTTTGTTTCCATTCTTCAATGCCTGGGACAGGTAAGATAGTAAAAGAGAATACTTTATTGAACAAAGATACAGGTATGGTTTAATTCTGCTTTGTATAATTAGAAGTCTGCTCTTAATACAACCTTAATGGTGAAATATGGTGAACATGCTCTAAGGAGAGTTGTGTTCCTTTTTGGGGAAACTGGATTAGGGGTGATATCATCACTAATTTCCCTTGGTGATAATTTCCCAGTGTCTATGCCCCTTCTTTTCTGTCCTTTACTGGACCCTGCTCTTTCTCTGAATTATCAAAACGGTATGTAGAATCATAACTCTTGTTTCATGAAGTTTGTTAAGTAATTTGAACAAAGAGTTATCTGAATAGGCCACACTGTTCCTTCTGTATGAAGTATTTGGTGTTTGCAAGAGAAGTCAAGATAAAAAGAATTCTGCTGTGTGCCCTCCATTTTCCAGGTAAAACTGTATCAGGAATCATGTGGGGATACTTAAAACTGGCCGATATTTTCAAGTTTTCTCCTGCCCAGATTTGTTTGGAAGAAATCCAGTCTTACCTATCTCAAAAATTCAGCAGGGACAAGCAGCTGAAATAAATTAAACCCGTGATTATTAAATTCTGTGTTTACCTAGACATTCTGGCATTTGGTTTAAAAGACAAAGCTTTTTAGAAGGGTTATTTAAATTCAGTTTTGCTACAGATTTTAAATTGGAAGAAAAATGGTAACAGAGTAAAGCTCTATAAACCATACCCGTTTGGGCTCATTACTAAGCTACTCATTACCAAGCTACTCCCACCAAGCAGTACTGACAGAATTTGAAAAATGTTTTCCAGAGTTGAGATCTGCCACCTAGCAACCACTTTGAAATGCTTCCTGTGCTGGCCCAAGACTACTCAAAATGCCCAGTTTTAAAATTGGTGGGTGTTTTGCTGTGCGTGGGCCACAGTCATTGAAGGGAGGATGAGAACTTTGTTTTTAGGGCAAAGACGTGCAGATGAGAAGAATTGTTTAATTTAACTGCTCAACTGGGTTTTGGAATAGGGTTGGCAGATTAAATACAAAGTAACGATTGCCCAGACATACTGTACTAAAAATTATTTGTTGTTTCTCTGAAATTCAGATTTGACTGTGCATTCTGTATTTTTATTTGTTCAATCTGTCAACTCAGTTTTGGAGAGAATTTTGTAGTACAGAGTGGGGGAATATTTATAGAATATACATCACATATATTAACTTGATTCCTCAAGGCTACTGATGTTATGGGTCTAAAGAACCTTTCCCAGAGCACTGGCTATTGGACCTAGCAGGGAGCCTGAAGCATAAGAGGCCACAGGTAGGGTGGGAGCTAACAGAAGGGGACAAGAAATCAACCCAATGTTACACCCTGGGAAGCTAAACTGAGGGGAGGACAGGCAAAGGAAGGGGCTAGCTGTGCAGAAGCAGGCCTCACAGGGTGTAATGGTGCCAGGTGAGGAGGGGGCACTGCCTAGACACCTGGGAGGAAGAGGGAATGGTGTGATGTCAGCATTCATTTCACTTTTAAGGAATAGAGGAGGGGAAGGAAAGCCCTCTACGTAAATGTGCCCTCTGAAGCTTGGGCTGAGATGGAAGAGGTGCAACCTGGGATCCTATAGAGGTCACTGCCACCTCCACGCAGTGTCCAAATAATCCTTAGGTCGCTTAAACCAGCCTGGAGAGCCAGCCTGGGGCTGAGAGGCTTTGTCAAGACTCTGCCCTTACAGCTTCACCTGGCCCAGTTCTGAGCTTGGGAGAGGCTGTGACTTTGTCTTCAATCCAGATCACAGTCCCCATCCCCACCCCAGAAATCTGCAGCCTCTGCTTGTTAACCCAGTGGCACAAAATAGTTAAAACAGAATGTGTATGTATTTCCTATGTGTTTGCACATTATTGAACATCTCCTGAAGGACACATAAGAAACTGCTAAATGGGGTGTGGAGAAAAGGGAACCCTCCTACAGTGTTGGTGGGAATGTAAATCGGTGGAGCCACTATGGAGAATAGTAGGGAGGTTCCTTCAAAAACTAAAAATAGGGGTTCCCTGGTGGCGCAGTGGTTGAGAGTCTGCCTACTGATGCAGGGGACACAGGTTCATGCCCCAGTCCGGCAAGTTCCCACATGCCGCGGAGCAGCTGGGCCTGTGAGCCATGGCTGCTGAGCCTGCGCGTCTGGAGCCTGTGCTCCGCAACGGGAGAGGCCGCAGCAGTGAGAGGCCCGCGTACCACAAAAACAAAAACAAAAACAAACAAACAAAAAAACTAAAAATAGAACTACCATATGATGCAGCAATCCCACTCCTGAGCGTGAGTTAGAGAAAACTCTAATTCAAAATGATACATGCACCCCATTGTTCATAGCAGCACTATTTACAATAGCCAAGACATGGAAGCAACCTAAGTGTCTGTGGACAGATGAATGGATAAAGAAGATGTGGTATATTTATACAATGGAATATTTTACTCAGCCAAAAAAAGAATGAAATAATACCATTTGCAGCAACATGGCTGGACCTGGAGATTATCATACTAAGTGAAGTAAGTCAGAGAAAGACAAATATCGTATGATATCACTTATATGTGGAATCTAAAAAAAGTGATACAAATGAACTTATTTACAAAACAGAAACAGACTCATTGATGGATGTAGGAAACAAACTTATGGTTACCAAAGGGGAAAGGGGTGGAGGGATAAATTAGGAGTTTGGGATTAACAGATACACACTACTATATATAAAATAGATAAACAACAAGGTCCTACTGTGTAGCACACGGAACTATATTCAATATCTTGTAATAACCTATAATGGAAAAGAATCTGAAAAAGAATATATATATATATATACTGAATCATTTTGCTGTACACCAGAAATTAACACATTATAAATCAACTATACTTCAATTAAAAAAAAAGAAAGAAACTGGTAACTGTGGCTACCTGGGGGGAGAGGACTGGAGTATGGCAGTGGTGGGGCGGGGTTTTGAATGGAGGTATATTTGCTCCCATTCCTTGCATACTCATTGATTTTATTTTCCTATGTGTATATATTACTGACTCAAAATAAAAATTTTAATGTGATGACTATGATAAATTCAGTCCAGAATCTGACTCATGTTTCAACTTGCATCTTTGATTTAAGATGACTCATGACAATAAGGTGTTTTAAAATAAATGCCTTTATATACTGTCTCTGGTAAAGAGGCCTGAGATCTGACATTTCAGCATATTTTCTGGAAAATTTACTGCTGAAAACAATGACAAATCAACCCTTGACAGAAAGGTTTGCTTATCTTTTTAAATATTTACTCTGAGTTCGGTGCCATGTTGTTTTTACATATAGGTATGTAAAGCTCAAAATGAAAATTTGATGGAAACTAAATCAGTCTTTTATATCTTTTTTTTTTTTTTTTTTTTTTTTGTGGTACGCGGGCCTCGCACCGCCGCAGCCTCTCCCGTTGCGGAGCATAGGCTCCGGATGCGCAGGCTCAACGGCCACGGCTCACGGGCCCAGCTGCTCCGTGGCATGTGGGATCCTCCCGGACCGGGGCACGAACCCGTATCCCCTGCATCGGCAGGTGGACTCTCAACCACTGCGCCACCAGGGAAGCCCTTATATTTTTTTTAAAAAAATAAAAGCAATACTGAATCCCACCTTGTAAGTTCTGTTAGGCCAGGTGTCTGTCTCTTTTGTTCAGTAATGGATCCCTAGGACCTAGAGCAGTTCATGGCACATATCACATGCTCAATAAACAGTTGTTGAATGAAGCAATACATGATCTATATAAAAATTCAAGCATCACAGAAAAATATGGTACAGAATGTCAATTTCCTCTAATCTCTTTCCTCCCAATTATCAGTTATTCTAGTCTCTTAAAATAAAAGAACAAATCATTTACTTCTTAAGGAGTAAAAGTGTCATCATAAGTATGTTTTTTAAAAAGTTAATTGAGCAACGGAATGCAAGAAAATGTTTGTAACAGATAGTAACTGGCAAAGGACTAGTACCTAAAATATGTAAAGAACTCGTTCCAATCAATTGGAAAAACTGGCAAAATACTTTAACACACATCTCATACTAGAGGAACTCCTAATGGCCAAAATCATATGAAAAGTACTCTCTCATTTAATCATGAGTGAAATGAAAATTAAAACCACACAGTCAACAGATGGACAAAAGTGTTGAAGTCTCACAATACTAAATGGCGATGAGGACCCTGAGCAACCGGAACGCTCGTATATGGTCTGTGAGTGAGGAAATTGCTTAACTCTGTGTAGATAACTCCACGACATTATCTTCCAAAGCTGAATATACAGCAATTGCACCCCTAGGTATGCAAGATAAAATCATTAACACAGCAAAATTGAAATGGGCCAAAATTGAAAACTACCCAATTATCTGCCAGCAGAAGATGGATCTAAAAATATGGCAGAGTCTTACCACGGACTTCTACACAGCAATGAAAACAAACAAAGGGCATCTTCAGGCAACAATATGGATAAAGCTCACTGATATACAGTCATCATAAAGTTTTATTATGATTTCCCTAGGGGATCAGCAGGTGGCTTCAGTGGACAGATTCCTCTAGCAATTCAGAAATGCCCCAGGGCTGGAATAGTTCCATGTAGACAGCCAGCTCCACCTGAGGGCTGAAGGGTCATGGGGGCTCGGTGAGGGGAGGAGAGGTTCATATAACGTCACTAAAGGGGTTTGTGGGTAAAGGGTAGACTGTGAAGCCAGGAAAACCTTCCAACAGTGACATGAAGTCCCTGACAGAGAGATCAGAGGGCAAGTCTGGGGCTGAGGCTGCCCGAACCTCTACTGGGGTCTGTGCCCTGGGGCTCTCAGGCCTGGCTGTGGGTTGAGAGAGTGAGTTTTGCTGAGATGGGGATTCTCAAGCACCTTGGTAAACACAGGCTGCAGAAACCTCAGACTAAGGAATCCACAGCAGCAGTAGCTCTGGGTCAGTTGTCTGTGGCCTGGGGTCATTGTTGCTGTTCTTATGACTGCTGCAGCCTCTGCTGCTGAAGGTTTTAGGCCCAGTTGTTCTTGAAACATATGAATTTGTGCTCAACTCAGGTTGTGTTTCAGACATACCTCCCTTCTTTAGAAGTTGGCTCTCTCATCTTCTCTGAGTACTTCCTTAACTGCTGTTCCTGTCTCCTGCTGTAGGGGTGTGTTCCTGGCCCTGCCTTCTTTTCGTAACAACTGTGTGATCATGTACCTCTCTGTCATCTGTGACATCGGCTCCTTCCTCCTAGACCCACGGGTCCCAGAGGTGCTCTCATCCTTCACTACTGCCACTCAGGCCTGTTGTCATCAGTTTGTTCTGAAGAATCACCATGCGTTTGCTCTACAAACATGAAGAACTGTGAATTTTAGGCGGTTTCTATGAAGGGGTGGAGATGGAGTTTGTACTTGTGAAAAGATCATCAAAATCTGAGCTCCACCATTTTCTAGGTGAGCAAGTCCCTAAATCTCTCTGAACTTTATTTCCTTATCTTTAAGTGGGGCTAATAATACCAGCTGTGACAATCCCCAGATCAAATGTAAATATGGAGTTAGAAAACGCTTGTGGAAAACACTCTGTAAACTCCATACAAAAGAAAGACAGACATTTTATTACTGATTCACAGGGGCAGAATTCTCAAAGGCAAGTGCACATATGAATCACCTGAGAAGAATTTTCAAAGCACTCAAGGTCAGCTCCTGCCTAGGCCACCATGGTCTTCTGGTCTCCAGAGGATTTTCATTTTGTTGTCTGGGTCAGTGCCCATGAATCTGTATTTTATAAAGTATTCAGGTGAGTTTAATGCAGGTCATCCTTTGACCTCACTCTGAGAAAACACTGGTTTCACTTTAGGTAATAATAACTATTTCATATACATACATTATTTGTTCAAAGAAATTCCTAGTATTTCCAGATGAATAGAGGGGACATTAATATGGAGTATCAAGTTAGGGATGCTATAGGAGTTCTCTGGGAAAACTGGAAAACTTTCTTGAGGGCATGATAAATAGAATTTGAATAAGCAAAAGGAGGAGGTTTTTCCTGGCCAAAGGTCTAACGTGTGTATACATTTATACAATATATGTGTGTGTGTGTGTGTGTGTGTATGTGTATATATATATATATATGTATATATATATATGTATATATATATGTGTGTATATATATATATATATATATATATATATATACATACACCATGAGCTAATTATTTATATTCTTTTTGCATTTTAATGTTGGCTGGTTAATCCTTTCCTTACTGAATATGAACTACTTGCATATCTAGAAAAATAGCCCTTTGCTGATTATATATTTTATAATATTTTTCCAGTTTGTTGTCTTTTCACTGTCTATATACTCATTGCTTTACTGATCCAAATAAAAGGTTTCAGTATTTTCTTTTATGTCATAATTAAAAAGGTCTATCCCATTCTGTGATTATTTTAAAAATTACCCGCGTTTTCCTCTGGGCAGTGATGGCCAGAGGGCATGTCTTACAGTGGGTGTTTTGGCACTAGTCATGGGGACCTCAGCAAATATGGTTTCTTTCCCTTCTTTCCACTTAAGTTCTATAAATCATTGAATCACTTGCTTTATTTATAGTAACTCTTAATTTTACCACCTCATCAGATGTTACTGCCTGAACTTTACTATGAGACCTAGAGAAGTCTTAAAATGAATAGGAGCCTCCTTCTTTCCCTAGCCTCTTGAGTTTCAATAGCACAAGACTTGCCTGTTTTTTGAAAGCTGGAAAAGTTAATGATGAAACTGCTTGAACCACACTTTTTGGAGGGTAGTTTTTTATATTCCTTTCAGTATTACTCAACTACTTGGATTTTATAGCTTTTCTTGAGTCACTCTTTGTTTCTGTATTTTCCTAGATTCGCTTTTTCCTTAATTGTCTTCACTGCCTCTGTTTCTAAGATCCGTTATATTTTCTGTCCCATTATTAACATTCTGTACTTTTGCATTATTATTTATGTAACATTGGCGTACAAGTTTGTCTGTTTAAATTTGGCATTGTTTTCCAAATGGTTCTCAAGTTTATTTATCAATCCTACTGACCTTTTCTAATTTGTTAATTTCTGCTTTTATCTTTAATAATGTCTGTGTTTTTCTTTTGTTTATTTGTTTTGTTCTTTTTCTAATTTCTTGAATAGTTTGTTCATACATTGTATCAGCCTGCATTCAATCAGGAGAGAGAAACCATATAATAATTTACACAGGGAAAGTTTAGTATGAAGAATTATTAACCACTACAAAGGATTAAAGTAATTATGCATTGTGCAGTAAGAAGTAAAGAGAATTCTAAAGGTTACAGAA
The DNA here is from genome assembly GCF_964341445.2 of Mesoplodon mirus. NCBI lineage: Eukaryota > Metazoa > Chordata > Mammalia > Artiodactyla > Ziphiidae > Mesoplodon > Mesoplodon mirus. The sequence continues at coordinate 19,254,013 of NC_138982.1, read as the reverse complement.
ACAGCAAATATAAGGAGCAGCCACTCCCCGTGGGGTTGAGATGGAGCCGCCAGGGCGTGGGATGGCGCTGAGATGCAGATCTTGTTGAAGGGGTTGCTGCCCTGGCTCACCGGGTAGCAGAAAAGTCATTGTATTGCTGTGCCGGGGAAACTTGCTAGAAATCTGTCCTCTTGGAGTTTGCTAAAAATCTGCCCTTGAGGGTGCCAGGGAAAGCTATTCATAGGGAGGTGTCTTCTTAATGGAGGCACTTCGCTGAGGAACTGCCCAAGGTGGGTCCTAGGGCAGGCTCCTGGCCATGGGGTGCTGCGGTCAGTTGCACATGCCAGGAGCAAAGCACTGGATGGAGAAGCTGAGAGTACTGCAGGAGCCTGCCCTGGAGAAGCTACCAGCTCTGCAGTAGGCAGAAGAGCTCCTCTACAAAGGCTACAAGGGAGAGCCCATGGCGGGGTGGGGGTGGGTAGCTGCTGACCTCTGGGTGCTGCTGGCTGCCATGCACAGGAGTCTGGTGCTGAAGAAAGCCACCTGCTTACAGTGCAAGAGCCCGCCTCACAAGTACCACAGAACAAGGAAGCAAGCCCCTTTCCTTCTGCAGTGTTTCTGCAGCACGCTATACCGATACAACTTCAGTGCCAGCGAGCAGAGAAAATATATTTAAAGGGCCCAGGTCCATTTTCACTGAGCTGTCTAAAAGGGTGAATTTGGAGATAAGAGGCAATCCATAGGTAACTAGCACACCTGTTGACATTAATTCTTATTGAATAATAAAAGCATTGAAAGAGATGCATTTTGTCCCAAGTACACTTCTCATAAATTTAGTGTTGTCATGTTTATATGTTACTACTGTTTTCTAATTAGTCTGTTATTGAAACCGTATACAAGCCCCTGTGACCCTGTTTTTGAAGTAAAAGGCTTTTGCTTTGGTCTTCCAGGCCTCCCCTGAATTGCAAAGGGCTGGCTCAGAGAGGTAATGATCAGGAAATGTGAAGATGTAGAAACAAAGAATAACTGCTGGGCTGGAAAACTGGTAACAATTTAGATTATAAATCAGCCATATAGCAGAGGCTCTGAACTCCCAGGTCTCTGAAAGCTATAAAGGTCTGGCCCACATTCCTAAATTGTTTTTATAGGAAGCAGACCCTCACCAGATGAACACTGCTGACTGCAAGCCTGTAGACCCCAGACCAGTTGAAACTAGAAGATTGATGATCCTCTAAACTTCACCTTGATGCCAACTAATCTGAGAATTGAGCACAAGTTGATCACATTCCCTATGGCCCCCTCCCTCACACTGCCTTTAAGAAACCCTTCCCGGAAAGCCGTCAGGGAGTTCAGGTCTTTTAAGCACTAGCTGCACATTCTCCTTGCTTGGTGACCTGCAATAAACACTGTACTTTTCTATACCGTGACCAGCTGTCATTAGATTGGCTTTGCTGCACATTAGGCAAGCTCCAGGCTCAATAACATCATTAATTCTTTCACTTTCTATGACTCATTAGTTATAGATATACACTCTATTTTTAGTTTATAGGTGGACTTTCATTTCTTATTTACTTATGTATTTTTTTGCTTTACAAATATTTACTTTTATTATACTGCAGTCAAAGAATGTGCCCTTACTAGTTATACTATTTGAGATTTATTAAGGTTTCCTTTACAACATTTGGTGAATGCTACATGGAGTTTTGAAAAGAATATATACTGTCTATGTGGAAAAAGCTCAATACATATACTAATTAAGGTTTAATTAAATAATGTTTACTATATTTGTTAACTTGGTCTATAGAAAACTGACAGAGAGATTAATGTCTCTGTGATTTTTTCAATTTGTTACTATAATTTCCCACAAATTTTATTTTATTTTTATATTGAGTTTTTTGACACATAAGCACTCATTAATGGAGTTTGGAAGAGCATATCCAATTTTCATCATAGTATATTTGCCTAGATGCCTGGCACATGGTAGATATTTAATAAATACATATTTAATAGTGGTCTTAAATTTTTTTAAAAATCATTTTTGGATGTATTTATTTATTAGCATCAATATCATATCACTTATATTGTTTGGAATATATTCAATATCCTGTGATAAAGCATAATGGAAAAGAATATGAAAAAATATATATATAACTGAACCACTTTGCTGTACAGCAGAAATTAATACAACATGGTAAATCAACTATACTTCAATAAAATTTAAAAAATATATATATATATAAATTTATGATTCCTCAGATTAATCCCTTCCCTTTGTACTTTTGATCCTTTTATTTGACTATTGATTTTTTTCTACTTCTACTTAAAGAGTCCAGGATTAGAATTTGCCAATTAAGAGAAAAAAAACTTTGTCTTATTAAAACTTTTAGCCCATAATAATAATAAAGGGGAAGGAAGAATTTTCCATTTTCCTTAGTTCTACGTTCTAGATTGGGTATTCAGTTGACTCTGCAGATAGAGCCTGTGGGAAGTAGCTCTTGATTAAGTTATTACTTCTTAGCCACAATTTACAGCATTTCTGCCATCTGGAGTCCAGGGTCAGTACTGGGGACACTCTATGGTTACCATATCCAGCACATGAGCACAGTGGGTGGGCAAGTTCATATCCAGACCTTAAGACTGATCAGAGACTAATGAGTCTACAGAGGCCAAAAGGTAATTTACCTGTACAAAATTGCCCAGGGAGACCTGTGGGAGCCTGGAAAATGCACGCCTTGTCTAAAAGGAGCAGCTGCTACTCAGCTTCAGTCTATTGTTGCCACATGGGAGTGTGGGCTCAGTACCGCCAGAGAGAGCTTTTGATTCAAGAGAAGCCAGAAACCCAGATTTTTTTTTAATGCAAAATCTCCCAATTTTTTAAACCTTGGCAACAGTTTTAAGTTTTAAAGATATTCTGTGGACCAACAATGTGTGGTCCTTACAAAACCCATCTGTGGCCTACCAGTTCGTGACCTCTGCAGTAAGAGTTGTTTCAGAGGAGGCCAGGTTTATGCAGAGAGGGTGGCAGTAAATCTTGAGGTCTAATCACTCAGAGCCTGGATTAATTTTATGAAATGCTGAACAGCTTCATCGTCCCTCACGGTTGTTTTGGGACACACAGAGATGCCTTTTAAAGGTGTTACGTGGTCATTGTAATTCTGTCTTTGGTATCTATTCTGCTCCTCCCTTGATGTGTAATAACCAGATGGATTTGTTACCGAGTCCAAGCTTGTACTACTTGCTGCCTGAGAGGCTAATCAATCGAGAGAAGAGTTGCTGGGGCAAGGAATAGCAACTTAATTTGGAAAGCCAGCAGACCGAAAAGATGGTGGACTCCTGTCCCAAAGAACCATCTTCCCCAAGTTAGAATACAGACTTTTTATACTAACAGCAGAGGGGGTAAAGTCCTGGTTCCAGCCAGACTTTAGAGGGGATGTGTTCATTTCTTCCTTCCTGCACAGGTGGGCCTGGTCAGAATGTTTCCTGTGAGCTAAACAAAGGTATTTTAGCTTAACACTCATTACCTGGGAGGCAGGGTTCCCAGAGATGGGCCATTGTGTATAATTTAAGCTTAGAGGCAACATCCCTTTAGCGATTAACTTGTAACAGAACATGAAGTTTCTTCCCTATAACCCTTTGGGGGAGATTGATTTTTTTCTCCACTTCTGTTACACTATCCCCCTTGCCCACATCAATAGACAGTAACCCAGGCCTGAGCCAACCAGCAAACAACATTTCTGAGACACAGATCGACCACGGAGACTTTACTGGATGAGGTTTACAGATTTTAGAGCTAGAAGAGACCCTAGAGCCTAACCAGTTCAGTCCACTTATTTTCAGATGAGGAAATGAAGCTCTAAAGAGGTGATACAATTTGGCCAGGGCTATGTAGCTGTCTAGAGGTAGAAATGAGACCATAACCAGTCTCTGCACTCTACCCGCTTTATTTAAATTCATTATGTTACCTTTAAAAGCAAACAACTTTCTTAGAGGTATTTTGTATTAATAATTCTCTTACAACTATTATTATTTACATACTTTTAAAACTTGACCTAATTCCCACCCTATTATCATATAATACACCTCCCCCCTCTGAACTCAAAATATGTTAATACCACTCATTTTACAACTGTATCAATCAAGACTCTTAGTTACTAGAGACAAAAAGCCAAAGTACACTTGCCTTAGCCAAAAACTTCTTTTTTTCAACTTAGAAGTCCATTGGTGGCACTGCTGGATGCAGGGGTTGAATGATGTCACCTGGTCATCTCTGCTTCTCTTGGTGCACTGGCTTCTTTCTCTTCTGGAGCCGAAAGCTTCCTCTACGCAGCTGGGAAGGTGGCTTCCAGTAGCACCAGGCTTACATAATCAAATTTAGTAACCAAGTGGAGAGAAGTTCCTTCTCTCAAAATTTGTATGTCACTCTCAGAGGGAGGCTCTGATTTTACGTTTTGTGTCTGGCCCTTGGACCAATTTCTGTGTCCAGAAGAATATGCTACTATTTTATAGGTCCAGATTGGATCCTGTTTCCGATCCTGCAAGGGAGAAAGATGAGGTACTGAGATGGAAGCCTTCACTAGGAAAATGAGGATGGGCAAGAGTATTGGATCTTTATAAATAATAGCTATCAGAGACCACTAAAGCAATTACACAACCAATACTGTTGCAGCCCAGTATGATTATGTTTGGGAAATAGAATAGGAACCTTTAGTTCTTCTAGGTCCTTGTTAACTGTTTCTTGCATTTTGTCTATTCTATTTCCAAGATTTTGGATCTGGGAAATAGAATCTTGGATCATCTTTACCATCATTATTCTGAATTCTTTTTCAGGTAGACTGCCTATTACCTCTTCATTTGTTAGATCTGGTGGGTTTTTATCTTGCTCCTTCTCCTGCTGTGTGTTTTTCTGTCTTCTCATTTTGCTTATGTTACTGTGTTTGGGGTCTCCTTTTTGCAGGCTGCAGGTTCGTAGTTCCCGTTGTTTTTGGTGTCTGTCCCCAGTGGCTAAGGTTGGTTTAGTGGGTTGTGTATAAAATGCTGCTGTAAAAGAGTACTGAAAGAAATGAAAATCTGTTCATAATACTATGTTGCATGAAAAAACAACTTCCAAAATGGTTCAATATTAATTAACTTTTATTATACTCTACTATACACCAGACAGTTGTATTATCCGATTTAATCTTTACAATTCTATGTAGTGGTTATTATCATTTTCCCCGTATTACTTAACTCCTCCTAACTTCATTTCCTTCTCTATAAATGGGATACTGTTGAGACAGTCAGCTGGAAGCCACATGCCTGGATTTAGAGTGGCTCTATTATTACTATCTATGTGACTTTGGACAAGTTACTTTTTCATCACAACCACTCTTAAAAATGTGCTTTTATATTGCAAATCAGTACTCATATGCACACACAGACACAGTATTAATGGAAAGAAAAAAATTCAAAACAATACTTATTCTTACTACTTTGGATGCATTCCAGTATTTTCTTTTCTATACAATTCCATTCCATTCCATTCTTATCCACTCTATTCTATCCCATTTCATTTTTTTTAAATGATGGTTACAGCCCACCAAACACAACCCACCAATGGTATCGTGCCTTACACTCAATAGATGCTCAATAAATGGCAGCTATTATTTTTGCTATTCTTCTTCTTCTTTCTCCTCCTCCTCTCCCTCCCCCTTCTCCTCCCTCTTCCTATTATTATTATTGGTAGTAGTAGTAGCACTGAGATTGTGAGAGAAGGTGGTTAAAGGCAGTGCCCTTTAAAAACAGTAGGGAGGTGGGTAGATTCCCTGCTTCAGAATGTGGAAGTAGTCCATAAACACAAGGCAAATTGCCACAATTATTATAAATGTAACAGTTCTAAGAGAACAGGTGGGTTTATCCTGTACTTAAATTCAATTGTCAATGATGGCAGTAAAGCTGAAGATTTGTTTTAGAGAGGCAGCCAATACTAAAAGAAGGAGACAGAAAACTAGACTGGCTGTCAGACTTCAGCAGTATTAGGACTCTTTCAGTTACAGGTGACAGAAAATCAAAGCCAGGATTTTTGGGAAAAAAATAATTTATTAGCTTACATATGGAACGATGCAGCAGTAAATCTACTGGCTTCACTACTGTTAGATCCAGGTGCTCAACAAAGTCCTCAGAAAACTGTTCTTTTCTGTCTTTTGGTTATACTTTACTACATTGGCTTCCCTCTCAGCCAGGATTTCTTTAATGGTGGCCTCTGGCAACTGAATCCCTAAATCTGGAAGGAAGAGAAAGTCTCTCTTGCCAAGTTCCAGTAAGTCGAAGGAAGAGAAAGTCTCTCTTGCCAAGTTCCAGTAAGTCTTGGGCCAGGCTCTCATTGACTCACATTGCATTCCATCTTGGACCCAACTGCTGCAACCAGGGGTTAAGTTGCTGTGACTGGCCAGGACCCCCAAAACCATATGGACTGAATGAGAAATAGGTGGGTGGTCAAAGGAAACCAGGGAGCTGCTACCAGTAGTGGGGAGAAAAAATGTGGGTGCACAAAAAAATGTCCACTCTAGTTAGTAACAGTACAGAGAAAGATAGAGGGTCCCAGAAACCCACATAAAGTGAGTGGTCAGAAGAGGTTAAAAATCCAGGCATGAATCACAGACAAATGTTTGAGCAGCAATAACAAAAGAATTCAGAACTCCAGAAATCCTTATGTGCTTTGCCCATCTAGTATGTGCAGAGATCTGGTCAGGAGTATCCTTCTGAGATAAGGAGGAAAGAAGAAACCTAAGGCAAGGAAACTGCATGGAACTAATGAATATTATCTCATTTAATTAACCAAAAGTTGGTCCTTAGGCGACCCTGGGGTGGGTGGTGGTATTTCCATATACACACAGGGGAAAACTGAGGTCACACAGCTAGAAAGTGATGGAGTTGATATTTCAACACAGCTGTGTCTTACCCACAGCCCACGCTCATTACCTCTGCCTGAAATTGTCTTCCCGTATTTTCCTGACTGTGAATTCCCAATTACACTTAAGCCTGTCAAGATTTATCATGCATCTTGGGGCTCCCATTACACTCCACTCACACCCCTGCAGAATCTTTTAACATGATACTGTAAGTAGTTGTTAAATCTGTCAATAGACTCTAAACTTCATTGATCATGCACTCTTATTGGTCAAAACTTTGGGGGCAGCCTCCTCTATATGTATTTTTATTTATTTATACTTACATGTATTTATGATAGAAATATACTTATTACATATTTACAATACTAATGTTAGTATTACCATTAGATGGCGAGGCCCTTGAGGACAGTGGCTATTGTGTCATCTTTAGCCAGTGCCTAGCACAGTACCTGATATATGCTATGGTGACAGGATTCTCAAATAAAAAATGTTGAGCATACACTTTCAAACGTGATGATGATATAATTGCCCATTATAGCTAGACGTTGGCCGTATGTTGTCTCAGAAAATGTAATCCTCATATTAATTCTAAAAGATAGGCACTTGACCTAATTCCCACCCTATTACCATATAATACACCTCCCCCCTCCGAACTCTGAACTTCAGATTCCTCATCTGTAAAATGGGAAGCATAGTGCTAACATCTATGTTAAGATCTATTTTAATACATAAAGTGACAGGGCTTCCCTGGTGGCGCAGTGGTTGAGAGTCCGCCTGCCAATGCAGGGCACACGGGTTTGAGCCCTGGTCTGGGAAGATCCCACATGCCACGGAGCAGCTGGCCCCGTGAGCCACAATTACTGAGCCTGCACGTCTGGAGCCTGTGCTTCGCAACAAGAGAGGCCGCGATAGTGAGAGGCCCGCGCACCGCGATGAGGAGTGGCCCCCACTTGCCACAACTAGAGAAAGCCCTCGCACAGAAACGAAGACCCAACACAGCAAAAATAAATAAAATAAATTAATAAACTCCTACCCCCAACATCTTTAAAAAAAAAAAAAAAAAAAGAATCCGCCTGGAAATACAGGGGAGCCAGGTTCAAGCCCTGGTCTAGGAAGATCCCACACGCCGCAGAGCAACTAAGCCCGTGCACCACAAGTATTGAGCTTGTGCTCTAGAGCCTGCGAGCCACAACTACTGAGGCCCAGGCACCAAGAGCCCGTGCTCTGCAACAAAGAGAAGCCACAGCAACGAGAAGCCTGTGCACCGCAACGAAGAGTAGACCCCGCTCACCGCAACTAGAGAAAGCCTGCGCGCAGCAACGAAGATCTAACGCAGCCAGAAATAAATAAATAAATAAATAAATAAATAAATTTAAAAAAAATAGGAGCATCTAGTTGAAAAGAGACACTTCTACAGAATATTAGGTACTAAGATTTCAAAACTCAGGAGTGAGAGGGACATAGAAATGATCACTCTGAGTTACCGAGAATGTCTTTTTAAAAACTTCTTCGAGGGCTTCCCTGGTGGTGCAGTGGTTGAGAGTCCGCCTGCCAATGCAGGGGACACGGGTTCGTGCCCCGGTCCGGGAGGATCCCACATGCCGTGGAGCAGCTGGGCCCGTGAGCCATGGCCGCTGAGCCTGTGCGTCCGGAGCCTGTGCTCCGCAATGGGAGAGGCCACAACAGTGAGAGGCCCGCATATCGCAAAAAAACAAAAAAAACACAAACTTCTTCGAGATTAATTGTCAGTAAAAAGTTGAATGTAAAATAAATGGGAAAATGTCAGCAAGGAAATGGTGTCTATGGTGCTGACTAGAAGTTGTGAAAAGCAAAGGGGTTGCTGAACAATGAAATAGAAATCAAAAGTGGGTAGACATACTGTCCTATTTTAAATGCTACAACATGATAGATATGAGAACCAGGAAAACTGAAATGACATTGGAATCCAGAAATGGGAGAGTGCTTTAATTTTTTGATAGCATTTTTTTTTCCTGCCACTAAATCATCTGTATCAGGCAAGGCACCTACTTGGAAATGAACTCACTTATCTTGTGTTTCAATGGTGAAGTGATGGTATAAACTTTTAGATATAAAATTGGATAAATTCCCTTATATGCACATGCCTGAGAACAGCCCAGCTGTGCCCCCTAGTGATCATGCTGTCCTGTTGCTTTATTAGGAGACCAGAAAAATACTGAAGCAAATGTATTCTGAGTGCCTCTTCTATCTTAGAAATTAGCTTTCTGTGGGGGATGATTGCTACTCTGGAAAATAAATGCTTCTAGGAAATAGGTATAGTGCATGTGAAACAAGAAGGTCTTTATTTTCTGTTCTCTGGAGCTCCCTTTTTCTTCACTTATAAATTCCTTTATAAATTTGGGCTGTTGGTGAAACTGATATCTTCAATTCCACACTAGTCTATTACCAGGGGACTGGATTTAGGCACAAAGCATTCTTCACAGATCCAGTATTGCAAGTAAGTTGGATCGAGTTAGGGCAATCATTTTTGAAAGGGGTATTACCTTACTTAACACATGTTGTGATATATGGTATGGCAAGAGCACTGCCAGGGTAGAGGAATTTTCAGTCAAATTTGACTCTTGGCTTGATTTAATTTTACCAGGAATATATGTGCACCTGTCTTAATTTGTTTGCTTCGTTGTAACTTCCATGTATACAGGTCTTGTATCTTCTAGAACTCGGTATTTTGTACCGTATCTCAAAGTGTGCCTTGCATACAGAAGATTTAAAACAATTTTTCAAACAATGACAAACTTTAAGAAAAGTTGCAAGTCTCTTTTTTTTTCTGGACCACCTAGGAGACAGGTGCACATATAATGCCGTCTCCCGTGAATATTTTAATATGTATTCCTACAAATAAAGATCTCTCCTACATAACCACAATACAATCAAAATCAGAAAATTAACACTGATATGTTACCAAACCTCAGACCTCATTCAAGTTTTGCCCTTTGTCCCATTAATGTCCTTTATAGCACAAAGATTAATTTTGGCATAATGTGTTGCATTTAGTTATTTCTCGGTAGTCTCCTTCACTCTGGAGCAGTTTTTCACGTTCATGACCTTGATAACTTTTGAAAACTATTTGCTGGTTATTTCATAGAATGGTCCTTAATGTGGGTTTCTCTGATGTTTCCTCACAATTAGATTCAGGTTGTACATCATCGGCAGGAGTAATGCAGAAGTGATGCTGTGTTCACCTATCAGGTGACACATGATTTCAGTTTGCCCCATTATCAATGATTTTCATTTTCATCACCTGATTAAAGTGGTGTCGGCCAGGTTTTTCCACCGTAAAGTTACTCGTTTCACTTGGTAATTTATACGTGCTTTGTTTGGAGTTCTTTTAATCTATACAAATATTCTGTTTTTCATCAAACTTCCAATTTATTCATTTACTGATATCTCTTTAGATTCATGGTTTTGATTTTATTCAACTGAATTCATTTTATTCAAGGATCCATTAATAACATTATTTATTTTGCTCAAAGTTCCCCAGTTTGGTCAATGGGAGCTCCTGCAAGTTGACTTCTGTGTCCTTCTGACATTTCCATTGTTTTTTGAGGTTTTTAAATAATTTATTTATTTTTTATTGAAGTATAGTTGATTTACAATGTGTTAGTTTTGGGTGTACAGCAAAGTGATTTAGTTATACACATATTCTTTTTCAGATTCTTTTCCCATGTAGGTTATTACAGAATATTGAGTATCGTTCGTTGTGCTATACAGCAGGTCCTTGTTGTTTATCTATTTTATTTATTTATTATTTTTTTAATAAGTTTAATTATTTATTTATTTTTGGCTGCATTGGGTCTTCGTTGTTGGGTCTTCGTTGTTGCGCGTGGGCTTTTTCTAGTTGCAGCGAGCGGGGGGTACTCTTCATTGCAGTGTGCAGGCTTCTCACTGTGGTGGCTTCCCTTGTTGCAGAGCATGGGCTCTAGGCGCGTGGGCTTCAGTAGTTGTGGTGCACAGGCTTAGCAGTTGTGGAGCGCGGGCTTAGCAGTTGTGGTGCACGGGCTTAGTTGCTCCGTGGCATATGGGATCTTCCCAGACCAGGGCTCGAACCCGTGTCCCCTGCATTGGCAGGCGGGTTCTCAACCACTGTGCCACCAGGGAAGTCCCTATCTACTTTATATATAGTAGTGTGTATATGTTACTCCCAAATTCCTAATTTATCCTTCCCCACCACCTTTGCCCTTTGATAACCGTAAGTTTGTTTTCTATGTCAGTGAGTCTGTTTCTGTTTTGTAAATAAGTTCATTTGTATCATCTTTTAAGATTTCACATATGTGATATTAACGATATTTGTCCTTCTCTGATTTACTTCACTTAGTATAATCATCTCTAGGTCCATTCATGTTGCTGCAAATGGCATTATTTCATTCTTTTTAATGGCTGAGTAATATTCCATTGTATATATGTATCTCATCTTCTTTATCCATTCATCTGTCGATGGACATTTAGGTTGCTTCCATGTCTTGGCTATTGTAAATAGTGCTGCAATGAATATTGGGGTGCATGTATCTTTTCGAATTATGGTTTTCTCCAGACATATGCCTAGGAGTGGGATTGCTGGATCATATGGTAGTTCTAGTTTTAGTTTTTTTTTTTTTTTTTTTTTGCGTTACGCAGGCCTCTCACTGTTGTGGCCTCTCCCGTTGTGGAGCACAGGCTCCGGACTCACAGGCTCAGCAGCACTGCTCACCTTCATCAGGCTCTGTCACCCTGTTCTAAGTTCCCCCCATGCAAGGATGTCTTCCTCACTTGGGCTTCTATAGACCCTGTGGTTGGTAGGGGGAACAGTAATGATCCCTAGAGCCTTAAGACTAAAATTTCAGAAAAGTAAGGAGGAAGGGAGAGAACTTTTAAGTTTGTTCCTTTATATGTGTTTGAATGAATGGTGTATTCGTTTCCTAGGGAGGCCATAACAAATTACCACAAATTGGCTGTCTTAAAGCAACAGAAATTTATAGTCTTATAGCCCTGGAGATTGAAAGTCTGAAATTAAGGTGTAAGTAGGGCCATGTTCTTTCTGAAGGCTCTAAGGAACAACCTTCCTTGACTCTTCCTAGCTTCTGGTGGTTGCCAGCAATCCTTGGTGTTACTGGGCTTCCAGCTGCATAACTCCAGCCTCTGCCTCTGTCACATGGCGTGCTTTCTGGATGTCTGTGTCTCTTCTTCGTTTTTAAAAAACTACTATGTATAAAATAAACAAGCCACAAGGATATATTGCACAGCACAGAGAATACAGCCAACATTCTACAATAACCCTGAATGGAGTATAGTCTATAGAAATATTGAATCACTATGTTGTACACCTGAACCCAACACAGTACTGCAAATCAACTATACTTCAATAAAAATAAAATAAAAGACATAGCTTTTGAATTAAAAGAAAAAAGAACTCCACATGTCAGATTTTTCCAGGGCACGAGACAAAAATAAAACTGGATTATTTAAACCATGATTTGTCTTTCCATGCAGCTCATCTCTTCTTTTTTTATAAGGACACTGGTCATATTGGATTAAGGGCCCACCTACTTATTAACTTAACTAATTACATCTAATCAACCAACTAACTAAAGAATGATTGAATGAATGGTATTTAGAAACCAAGATCTGGGTGCTAGGGACTCCTGGTGCATGGTCACTTTTAAAAGTCACTTCCACCTGACCTGTAGATGCTAATGTTCCTTAGGGCTCTGTGCTGAGCCCCTTTTCTCTTTACCATCAACTCTCTCAACCATCCCCATGCTTTCGTATATCATCTCTATAACAACTTCCAATGCTATACCACTTTCAACATAGACCTCGCTCCTAAGCTTCAGATTTTATATCACGCGCTACCTATATACCCCTACTTGACTGTTTCGCATATTCAAAACCAAATTTTTATTTTCCCCTATACCTTCTCCCATTTTTTTCCAGCATAGGTAGGTCAAGCCAAACCTGCTTGTCATACTCGATACTTACCTTCCCTCTAATATCTTTTCGAAGCCATTGCCACAAACTCTCACATCTTCTGCTTACTCTTTCTGTTTTCTTTCTGTCTCAGCGGCCACCATCCTGGTCAAATCCTCCATTATTTCTCATCTGGTTGACTACATTTGTCCCTAACTCATAGCTTCAATTCTGAGATTTCCCCCTTCAATCTATTGTCCTCAATATAGCCAGGGTGATTCTTTAAATATACAAATTTTTAAAATAAAATTTTTAGCCATACCCCAAAGTAGAAAAAAATAGTATAATGACCTCATATAACACATCAGCCAGAATCAACAATTACCAGCATCTTGCTTACTCACTTAATCTATGCCTTTTTCCCCTTCCTTCCATCCTCCTCCTCTTCTTTCTTTCCTTCTCCTCTCCTTCCCCCCTTTCCTTCCTTCTTCACTACCTCCCTCACTTACCTCTCTCTCTTTCTATCTTTTCCTTTAACTTATTTATTTTTGCAGGTATATTTTACAGGAAATTCTTGACATCATAAAATTTCACCTCTACTTGAGAAACATCTCTAAAGAATAAAGAATAAGGATATTTTCTTATGTAGCCATAACACCATTAATACAACACACCAAATTAAAGATAATTCCTCAATATCATCTACTTCTCAGTCCATATTCAAATTTCTCTAATTGTCTCAAAAATCTTTTTTACCTTTTGCTTGTTAGTTACAATACTCATCTAAAGACATGGATCACAGTCAAGATGCGGTAGCCCCATTCTTTCCAGGCCCTCCCCTTACAATTAAAAAAAAAAAACCTGGAGATAATACAACAATAAAGCATAGCAAGATTCTGAAAGGTGGAAAGAGGGCAGAGGTTCTAGGGACCTCGGGACTTGAGGAAAGACATGGCAATGAGTCCCTGAGATTCTTTCTTGCCGCTCACGTGTTCCAGACAGGTCGTTTCCTCCAAACTGGAACTTTCAACAGGCACAGATAGAAAAGCTCCAAGAAAAAGGCTTTTCTATAGCCAAAGGATCAGGAAAAGGATGGCTTAACAACAGAAAATCTTTTTTGGCAATACCTGCCCTACTCCAACCAACACCAACAGAAAAACCGCCTGGCTTCCTTTGCTTTCAGTGGAATCAAACAGGAAGCTGATTTTCCATCCATCGCCTGTCCCCACCCCCATGGAAGCAGACAGCGGTGTTCTGCTTCTCTTGCCTGTTGGGGTGAAGGCGGTGAGACCGAGCGGGAGCTGACCTTTCATCTCCAGCTCAGTGGAAGCAGTTGATGCTCTGATCCCCCTGCCTGGGTGGTGTTGGCTGGGCCGAATGAGGAGCTGATCTTTCCAATGGAAGCAGACATTACTCCCATTCTCCTGCCAGGGTAGCATCAGGGAAGTCCAGTGGAAAGCCGAGCCTCCACTCCCATCTGGCAATGAGACTGAATGGATCAGTACTTCATGATCCCCCACCCAGGTACCCGCAGGGCCCAGCGGGGAACAGAGCTTCTGCCCAGATTCTGCAGCAACAAAGTATGTGACTTGGCACTGTGATTCCCCCTTCTCTGAGGTCAGCAGAGCCTAGGAGGGAGCTGAGCTTATGCCACCCACTCAGATACAGTGAGACAGAATAGTTGGTTCTCCAGTTTCAAGAGGAAGGTGTCAACAGGTTTGAGGAGAAGCTGAACTCCCCGCCAGCCCATCTACAATAAAGCAGTGTGAGTCGGCATTCTACTTTTCAGGGGGTGTTTTTGGCAGGGCCCAGAGGAAATGTAAGCATGCGGAACCACTCAGCCCTTGTGCTACATGTCAACAGGGAGACTTTTTGCTAAAAAAGAAGATTAAAAAGGATCCGGAGTCTCATAATATCCAAAATGTCCAGGATGCAATGGAAAATGAAAATCACGTGTCATAACAACAAATCATAACTTGAATGAGAATAGGAAATCAACAGATGTGAACAGCAACATGAATTCGACGTTGGGATGATCTGACACAGATTTTAAAAGAGCCGTCACAAAATGTCTCAACAAACAATAACAAATTGTTTTGAAACAAGTGAAAAATAGAAATTAACAGCCAAGAAATAGAAGTCACAAAAAAAGAACCAGATGGAAATTATAGATGGAAGAATACAATAACTGAAATATAAAACCCTATAGATTGGCTCAATAGTAGACTGGAGATGGCAGAGGATAAAAACCAGTAAACTGAGGACAGATTAGTAGAACTTATCCAATCTGTACATCAGAGAGGAAATAGACTGAAAAGATAAATGAACAGTCTCAGAGACCTATGAGATAATAACAAAAAAGCTAATATTTATATCACTGGTGTCCCAGAAGGAGAGGAGAGAGAGAGCGGGACTGAAAAGTATTAGAACAAATAATGGTTAAAAACTTCCCAAAGTTGGCAAAAGATATGAACTTAAAGATTCAAGATGAGTCAAATGGATAAATGCAAAAAAATCCACTCTAAGACACATCATAATTAAACTTTTGAAAACTAAAGACAAAGGAAAAAAAATCTTCAAATATGGGTCAGAGGATGGCATTCTGCTGTTTAAAACCTCCAGTGGCTTCCCCTGTGCCCATGATCCAGAACTATGTTTAATAATGGTGATTTGGGACTCCTACCCTTCAGCGCTATTGAGGATACCAAAGGTCCAGCCACACGAATAGCCACTGGCTTATTCAGTTCCCAGCCATGAGGCTGTGACTGGGTTCTCACGTCTCTGGTCTAAGCTAAGTTGTAATCTTAGGCATAGGGACAAATCTTAAGGCCTCCTTTTACAAATAAGGGGACCCCATCCATGGCACTTATTCAAGCAGTAAACCTGGTTCTGGTTGCTGCCTCCCCAACACGTCACTTACATGAAACTTCTAAAATTGCCTTTACCTGGAAGGAGACAAAATCCTATAGTGTCTGTCTGCTTCTGTCCCTGGAACCCAAGAGACCTTGAGTCCACTCACTACTGTTCATTTCTGCTCCACTTCTGGTTCATGTTTATGTTTATTTGATTACACAGATTCTTAACTTACTCATGTATTCAGTTACTCTTTTTGTGAACAAATATTTAATGAGTACATAATATGTGCTTAATATTTGGGTGGGAAGAGCATATACCAGTTAGACTTAGATTCTGTTCTAAAGACACTTAGATTCTAGTGGGTAGGAGAGAGAACACGGGTACACTCATAAAAAGCCAGCATTTTACAGTGTTTGCTATGCATGAAGCACGTCACATGGGTTAACTTATTCAATATCCATTAGCAACACTGAGGTGAGTGCTATTATTATACTCTCCCATTATTTTTGTCTTACTTTGAGGAATGCTGATGTAGAGTGACTCACTCACCCAAGGTGATACATCTTGTTCATGGAGGAACCAGGATGCAGGTCAGCAAAAGGAAATCAGTTTGAGACTGCATGACTGAAAGACCAGTGCACTTGGCTCTGATGAAGAATTGTTGAAGGACTTAGAGCAGGGGTGTGATCAAATATAAAGGTCATTTAGATTTTAGCAAACAGACAGGGTAGATCAGCTCAGATGAACCTCTAGGGAGGAGATTATGAGACAATGGGGGCCCAGGACACACGGTGGCCATGAGAATGGACCAGAAAGTACAGAATAACAGCATCTAGAGACAGATTAGAAATAGATATAAGGAGGATAAAAAGTGTCTCTTTTATGTCAAAAATCAAAGGATGTTAAAGATCCCTGGACTACAGCATGAGAAATGTGAGCTTCATCAGGGTTTTGCCATTTATTAGTTGTGTGTGCTTTTTGGTATGACACTCCAACTCTTAATCCTGTCTTCTCAGTTTTCAAATGAAATTCGATTAGATTAGAGGCTCTAAAGTAGATGCTACCATGTTTTATTGTTTTTGTTTTTTTAAATTAAAACAATAAAGCATTTTATAAAAATTTGAATTACATCTATCAACACTTGCACATTGGGATTACACACAAATCTGGATTTCTGGCTTTTCATGAAAAACTGGAAGATCTGGTAACACTAGGCCCCTGATCTCACATGACAGCAATGTGCTTCACCTTGAGAAACGCTGTCCCTCTAGCTAGGTCACCTACTTTCTGTCCTTCCATCCCTCAAGTTTGCTTCAACCATAGCAATCATATTGCCTATCTGGGCTCTGTAGGTATTCGAATATTTTTAGCCCTGAACTAGTTGATTTTCCAGTTTCTTCCATTTGTGAATCTTCTGAATCTGTAACTGTCATATGTTTCCTAAAAGGGGGGGGGATGATAACAATAATAGGTTTAAGAGCTTATCTTGTACACTGTATTTTAAGTGCTTTACATATATTATTTCATTCAATCCTCAAAACAGCCCTTTGGCGTCAATATTATTTTTCATCATCCTCATGTTACAAGTGAGGAACAAATGCTAGGAGAGGCTAACTTGCCCAAGGTCATATGGCAGCTATGTTGTAAGTCAGGATTTGAACCCAACAGTCTGACTCCAAATCTAATGCTTCTAAATCATAAAGCTCTGAAATTCGAAGGTCAGCGAACTTTGGAGAAAGGCTAGTTGGTTCTTGGTGCATGAGAGGATGATGGTCAGTGTACCATGATGGCTGTGAAGGGATGAAGATGATCCAGGTACTAGCTACCCTAGGTGGAGGAGTGAGAACCCTCGGCCCTTGTAATTCTTCACACCACCTGTTAAATAACCGGAAGAGGAGACTCAGTGTAGTCCCAGTGGTAATGAAGCGTTAAGAGCTGAGATGAGAAAGGCTTTGAAAGGATTTAAGAATTAAAGGGGAACGGGAGCCAGAGTGACAGCTCGGGGTGCGGGGAGCTGACATGAAAGCTAGACATGTGCTAGCCCTTTTCTTCTGCCAAGAAGATGTAAATGAAAACTTGAGATCTGGACTGGAGGCCAGACAGGTGAGATACTGCTGTGCATCCATCAAATCAAGTTTACAAACTATGGTGAGACAGATGTTTTTTCAAAACTATCCAGAGTGCTGCTGGGCAATGGAGCTACAGGGAGGGCTTAATGGCTATTTTAAATTGCTGCTTTATCAACTACGGATATCTAAAATATATAATACAATTTAATAAAATGTGGAAGAATGTACATGAGTCTTCGGAACTTATAAACTATGTAAAAGCTTAAACGTGAAACCACAAGTGGCATATTTTCCCTAAAACGTATATGTAAGCATTTTTCCTTCTTTGATTATCATAATTTTCCTCTTTTTCTTTTACTTTTTATTCCTTTTGTGAGAAAAATGGTTATGAAAAGTTATTTTTAAATTATATAATTAATGAGGCAAATGGAGAATGTATATAAATGGAAAGAATAGTCTTTTATAACAACTGGGCCCATTGAGATATAAATTAGAGAACTGGCTTATCTGCTGTGATATGTTTTTGGAAGAGTTGCTAATAAGCCAAGTTCAGAACTTTTATTTTTCCACTTAGGAAACATTAATTAAGCACCTACTTTGTGCTAGGATCTGGGTAGGAGGCAGAGGGAATAAAATAATACGGTTAAGATTCAGTGCAGGCTTCAAACAATCTGTAATTTGCTCCAGTTACCTGAGGCCTGGTGACAGTGACTGACATTTAGTTTGGCTCTTCTGAGGCGAAGGATTACCTATCCTGAAGTGTGGATTGATCTACTGCCCCCAAATGTCTTCCCCTGTTTACCTGACACTGTAGGCCATATGTCAGGATGGAATCAGGCAGCATCCTGAGCGGATATCTGATCTCTAGTCTGATACATTAAGCAATGTCTTTCACTCCCTTCTTCCAAATTGTGCAAAATATGTGTAAGTTATAATAACTTATTTCTGTTTTTCTAATTAATTCATAAAGTGAAAAGTGGTTGAGCCAGCTCTGCATAAGCTGGTCCTATTCTCTACTTCTGTTAAAACTGCTCTTAAAAGTATATAGAGTGTTTTTAGGCCAGTCCTCATGGCTTATGCTGTTTTTTACCTCAGGAAAAGGTTAAAAGACAACCACAACTGGGACTGGGAAGCCAGGAATTTGTGAGAAAAGTGAGATAAGATTTTGGATCAGCTCCTATGACTAAGTACTACCAGTTTTGAAAAGTACTATAATCAGTTGATGCGTCCAAGGGGTGGCTTGGCTTGGTTTCAGTCATTGTCCCCAAAGCCACTCCAAGTAAATTTCCTGTAAAATCTATGTAAAAACCGGGTTTGCTAGGAAAAGCCCCACAGTACCCCCTTTCAACCAGAATGACTCCTCTGAATGTCTCTTAGGTAAAAATTCTGGAGCATCCACCAGCTAAAATTCATTTTACAGAAGTTGTAAAGCTGCTGCCAAGGCCTGACCCTGATCTTGTCCTGGTGCTATCATTTGATTCCTTCCTCAGGACTAACAGTAAGCAAACCCTCCTGCAAGGATGAAATCAATGATGTACAGTGAAGGAAGGGTTGGTTTGACCAATGTGGCTGGGAAGACTAGAGAAGGAAGGTATTTTGATTTTGGAAGAGAATGTGAATCTTTGTCACTACCTGGAAAAGCTGGCCTGCTTGGGTGTGGAGCTGCATGAAAACCCTCAGAGAAGAGTGGGACCAAGACCCCGAGATATTTTCCCTTCATTTCAGAATCTTATCTTGGGTGGGGAGTAATAGTGAACCAAAGAGGGCTGGCCCTTAGAGGGTAGTAAGTCCTCTTCCTAAAACAGGTCATGTGGTCTTTCATCCAGGTTCCTTCACTGATTTGTATGTACATTCGGGCAGGTCATTCAATTCATTTCAATGTTCATCTTACCACAGCTTTGTCCTCATCTGCAAAGTGAAGGCACTGGATCTCTTAATCTCCATGGTTTCTTCCAGCTCTAGGTACATGTTTCTAGGAGGGATCCTTTGCAGTTGACAGGTCCAGGGGATGCCAGTGATGTCCAGACCAGATGTTTGGAATGGTTCTGTTTATCACAAATGATAAAGGGCTGTCCTGATATAAGAAAGGAGAAACAAAAAAGAGATTGGCTTGGTGTTCCCAGCTTCAAGCAGAATCTACATCTTGGTGAGTGAAGTGAGGGTCATTTGGCTTAAGGTGTTCAGAGTGGATGAGGTTCCTTAACTCATCCAGTGCCTCCAATTACACAGAACTGGCTAAATTGCAGTGAATCCATTGCAATAGTCAAAGAAAACATGGTTTAAGCCTTAAAGAGTGAAATTGGCTATAAAAGAATAACTGTTTCTTTTAGTTTGACTGAAAGACTTAACTTTGCCATTCTTCACTTAAAATGAGTTCTTTGCATTGTCCATAAGAACAAATCTTCTTAAAAATTTTTTTTGAGAAATAAGAAGTTTAATACATAAAACCCTAAAAATTAATGTGACTGAACCCGCATATTTATACAACGTAATATTTATAAATATTATCTCCAATATTTCTGTGCTATGTTAAAGCAAGGATGTATAACTAATATTGTGAGAATATGGCAAATGGAGTGGAGAAGGAAATAGTTTATAAATTTTAGTCACTGTAATTAATAGAAGGAAATACATATTTTCACGTAATCAAATACACATGAACAGTTTCCACTTGCATCGTGGGCGTGGATTTGAAGGCAACATAGAATAAGGAAGGAGCCAACTTTAAAGATGTTTTTTTTTCAGCTTATGAGGAACATGTGGAGTTAAGTATATAGAAATATACATCTGAAAATTAAATAACTATACCAGTGAGTTAATACTCAACTCTTCAAGGGCAGAAATGGTCTCATTCAGTTTTCAATCCTTAGTACGTCCAACAGTACTTGCTACACAAGAGGTATCTGGTACATTTTGAGAGAGGAAGGAAAAGATTTCCCCCATAAAACAGTTGGGAAAAAGCTCACTTTTGCTTGACCCTGAGGAAGAACTAATCATTTTCTAAAGTGGTAAAAACCCACAAATAAAAACCAGATCATCTTACTGAATGCAGTTGAAGTTACCCTTTTGCCAAATGTTTATTCCTTGAATCCAATGTGCTGGATAATGTACAAGGGCTAACAAAGCTCAGAAGAGGAATAAGACACTCCTTGCCCTCAGGGAATAGTGGATCAAATAGGGGAGATAAAACATGCAGAAGCAAGTGGTGACAAAGCTATAGTGATATAAAGGTGTGTTATGTTGTGTACATGTTCAAGGGAGATATTACTTTGGGCTGATGGAATTTGTTGAATGCCTATTACATGCTAGGCACTTTGAAATTTATTTCTCTCACAAAGATGGACATTATTATACCCACCTCACAGATGATGAAACTGAGGCTCAGAAAGGTATGCATGTGAACAATTCATAGCTGGGAAGCCCTTTTCTTTTTTTTGATGAAAGATGTAAGAGGGACATTTCAGAAGGGAATATGTACCTTGATGGGAGACATGATCTTCAAGACTGGGAAACTGCATAATGTGCCTTAGCTACTTGCAATTCTGGTTCCAAGAGCTAGTTCCCGTTTCTGTAAAATGTTAGTAATTCTGGCTTTGGCTAATTCATAATTTATAATAAACCATATGGGACACGGTAAAATTTGTTTTTGAACCATCTAAGACAGGGTAAAAGAATTTTAAAGCAGCTTAATGTTATAAATGAGTCTGCAGATGAGATATTTAAGATGATTAAAAAAAAAAGAAGAACAAGGGGGCTTCCATGGTGGTGCAGTGGTTGACAGTCCGCCTGCCGATGCAGGGGACGCGGGTTTGTGCCCCGGTACGGGAAGATCCCACATGCCGTGGAGCGGCTGGGCCCGTGAGCCATGGCCGCTGAGCCTGCGCGTCCGGAGCCTGTGCTCTGCAACGGGAGAGGCCACAACAGTGAGAGGCCCGTGTACTGCAAAAAAAAAAAAAAAAAAGAAGAAGAACAAGCTGTTCTCAAACACTTTAGAAGTATGGACTTAAATAAACAGATGAGCCATGTGCAAATTATTTAAACCTATTCTAAGCCCTGTCATATTTGGAGGGAACCTTGAAAGGTCATTCAGTAGCATTCTAGTTTCATGACCATAAATACCTTTATTTGAGAATACTTTGCTTAAAATGTCACTAGTTAATAATGTAATTACTTTTCTTAAATCACTCTATAATGACCACTGTTCTTTTTAGAAAAGAGTCTAAACCAGTGTTTTTCAAAATAATATCTGTAAATTATTTTGAATACCTTATTTGTGTTTTATTAGATTTTCCCTCTTTCTAAATATATAATTTCAAGGGTTAAAAAAATTCATTCATTTATTTATTTTTAAATAACATATCTTGGGTCTGGCTCAGTAGCACCTTGACAAACTATGGCAGGTGGATTAGAGTGAGGGTGGAGGTAGCTCTGACACTTGGCCTATGAAAGAGACCTGGTGACAGATGCTGAGTGGATCCATCTGACGAGCAAGTTAGGGTAGTCAAAATGGTATGGTATAAGAAAAATGAAGTGTTGGGGTTTCATGAAGGTATCCTCAGAGATTCCTGGGGTGGAGTAAGAAGAAATCAAGTGATGCTCTATCATCAGAAGCCCAGACATTCAGCCTCAGTGAAGTTAGTAGATCTCAGTACCCAGATTTCTAGCAGAGGTGTTGGAAAGAACAAGGCAAGACCCAGTGCTAAACAGCACGGGTAAGAAAGCAGGTAACTAAGATAAAAAGACTCAGGTCCAGAATCAAGGCAGAAAACACTGAGCCACAGAACTATGAGGCAGGTGGAGTGGACAGTTGTCCAAGGTGCCGAGCCTTCATTCCCTTTTTTCTTATCACAGGTCTCCTTTGGGAAGCCAGCCAGATAACGAGCATGGAGTTGACCTCATCCAGCTCCTGGGGTGAGCCCTGGATGGCTTAAGTCAAGCAGCATAGTGTCTATGACCTAAGTTGGATCAATGACAGTGAACCGTTGGGACTTTAACTAAGACTGTCCTCTTTTTGGAACTACTGTCAGTTCTAGTATCATGAGGGGAGCCATATTGAGGAAAAAGCTGACATGACTTGTGAACAAGACTGGAAATTGCCTGGGAAATGAAGACAAAGCCCTAAGGATACAGTAAACCATGGATCTTGTGATGACTAAAGACAGCACTATCTCTCTGGACATTTTAGTTGTCTGGACCAATGAATTCCTTTTTCATTGCAGCCATTTGCATTGGGGTTTCTGTCACTTGTGATTGAAAGCACTTGATACATTAGATGCTGGCCAGGAGCATCTCATTTCTTCTTCATCCAGAAGAAACACAGTTGTTAGATGCTTCATGGCGGGCACTGAGTCTCGGGGATAAGACCAGTCTCGTTATGATTAGGGTGACTTAAGGTTAGAGGTGTCTTGATGTTGAATCCCAAAGTACTGGGCAAGAACTATTTAAATTTCTTTTGCTGAAGATTAGGATTGGTTGCATCTTAATTGGTTGAATTTAAGGTGAAAATTGAGCCTGCAGATGGCAACAAATTTGACAGGAGGAAGATGGGCTAAGAAACAGGCTGGGTCTGAGTCCATTTACAACACTCCTAAACTTGATTTATTCTTGGAATTGGGGACGGAGAGTTTGAGAGGGACTTAAGGTCTAATTTTATAATGTAGGACAAAGGAAGACATAAATGTACATAAATCATTAATTACTTAAATATTTTGAAATAAAAATTTTAATATATCTAAATAAATAGCTATAGACCGATATATCAATAAGTGAGGCAAACCTATGTAATCAATCTCTTTATTTTAATTGGCACGAAGAATGCACATGAGACTAATATGGTGACAATTATAATTAGAAGTTATATTTCCTCGCTATCCTCTCTCACGAATACCCTACCTATCTTTGTTTATTGTTATATTCCCGGTATCTAGAGCAATTACTGTTTGGCAAATTGAATAGATAACTTGGTTGTCTTCCTATAGGTTCTCTCCAAAGCTGACCTTGACATAAGGACTTGAGCAGAGATGGTTTATTTCAGATGTGAACCCAGGCAGCCAAGAAAGGAAGTAGAGAAATTAAACAGGGGAAGGAAAGGAACCAATAAAAGTCATGTTAACAAGCCAGCTACCATAGTAGGCAACAGGACTTCAATCCCACAGGGGACGTCTAAGAAACCATGTGGAACATGCCTCAGAACTGTCCCCTTGTACAGTGGGGAAGCTAGGACTTTACCTTCCACATCTTATTCTCCATTAGGTGAGGGCTCACTCCATCCCTAGAGGTGAACTCCCCAACACTTGTGTTGGGTCTGTCTCCAACGGCCTACGGTATCACAATGTGGAGAAAGCCCTCAGGCAGAGGAAAGGGGAGAGCCAGAAACTTGAGATGGGCAGTTTGTGATAGAAACAATCTATCACAGCGACAGGTGAAATTTGAGGCAGACCAAGAGGATATGGGGTGGACATCTATAGCATCTGCCACACTGGTAACCAGGACACCTGTTTTCATCTGGTCAATATCTCTTACCCACTACTTTAGGTCATGGCATCTCCCCTTCACCTGGTGAACTGATACTCCTCCAGTCTACGCATTTCTGGTGTTTGCCAATCAAGAACTGCTGGGTTCCATCTTACTGCTCTAGAGTGTTATATGTGGACACTGAGAAGATGAGAAGATCTCTCTTTCCTCTGAGTTCACTAACTTAAATGATTTATACCTGGACTCATCTGCAGCCATGCTTCTCCTTCCCCTGAAGGAGGAAGCCATCTATAGCAGCAGAGAATGGAACCAATATTTACAGAGAGAAGCAAAACCAAAGAATGCAGAGAACCATAAAGACAAAGTTGAGTTCTAAAGTGAAGTCATTTCTTTCTTTTTTTAAAATAAATTTATTTATTTATTTATTATTTATTTTTGGCTGTGTTGGATCTTCGCTGCTGTGTGCAGGCTTTCTCTAGTTGCAGCGAGCGGGGGCTACTCTTCGTTGTGGTGCACTGGCTTCTCATTGCAGTGGCTTCTCTTGTTGCGGAGCATGGGCTCTAGGTGCACAGGCTTCAGTAGTTGTGGCATGCGGGCTCAGTAGTTGTGGCTCACAGGCTCTAGAGCGCAAGCTCAGTAGTTGTGGCACACGGGCTTAGTTGCTCCATGGCATGTGGGATCTTCCTGGACCAGGGCTTGAACCCTGCGTTGGCAGGTGGATTCTTAACCACTGCGTCACCAGGGAAGTCCCTGAAGTCATTTCTTAAGGCTGATCTACTCCGATCAGGAAAGTTCCCCTGACTTACCCAGTCTCATGAGGAAATCGGTTTTCTATTCTACTCCACCTCCACTTTTTTCTTTGCATATTCTAGATTGAATTAGCTTTCTCTCATTAACAGACGAAATAGTATTACCCAATATACTTGCTTTAAAAAAAAAAAGCCACATAGTTGGTTGAAATAGAGCAACCATTAGTTTCTAGGAGGCAGAGAATCCTACAATGAACAACACATACCTCATCTACACTACAGAAATGTAGTAGCTGGGAAGAAAATACTTATCTCTGCTCTAGGAAGAGAGGAAAAATGACACAAATCTTGTGTGGTCTACAGAAGAACAAATCTCTTTAGATCCTGAGTCTAGTATATATAAAGGTGGGTTTTATACACACGTTTTTTTGTTTGTTTGTTTGTTTGTTTTTAGGACACCAAAACACTGAGGGATCATGGGAGGAGGAGTCCTTCAAAAAAGCTTTGTATCACCAATTGTCCATGTCTTTTTTATGTTCTTCTAAAGATCTTTTTAAAAGTTGTTTTACTATGTGTTTATTATCTTAATTATAAATTAGTACTCCACAATGACATCTTAAACACTCATACTTTTGCCTCTTCTTTTTTCTTCAACTAGTAGAAACAAGTTAAGAAGTAAACAGCTTGACAACATTGTTACCTTCCTTATAAGACTTTTTTTAAACTATTATTTTTCTTTTGTTAAATAGAAAATTCCAATACTTCTCTCAATCTACTGCTATAAGATCCTGCTGTTTGATTTTCTATTTGATACTTTTGTGACATTTATTCAAATGGAAAAAACAGCTTCAAATTATTTGTATTTATAGACACAACCCAGGAAATTTCATGTAAATACAGAAAATCAGTTTTTGATAAAACATAAAAAAATGATGTACGCATGATTCTGATGAGAAACCATGATGTTTAATACAATTTAACAAATTTTTGAGTCACTGATGTTGGTCAGGGTTTGCACTAGACCCCAAACAATAGGCTGCATATCCAGGTCTTATATAAAGCCTGACAGATGATTTTTGTTATTGGAGAACTAATACCAAGAGATACTGTGAGGCTTGGCTGTCTTCCTTGCAATGGCGTACTGAGAAGGCAGATCTAGAACCATGGGGTTGATAACCTGATATTTCTGTCCCACGGCCAGGGGTACATTGACCCCTCCCCATGGATAGGTTATTTACTCTGAACAATTGAAGCCAGTGAGCTGGGTGGAGAGCACAAGGGATAGTAAAGAAGGAAAGGGAGGGTCATAGTGGGACCGAGTATCAGGTCTGGAGGAGCTTTGGGCAGTAAGCAGGAAATGAGTTTTAAGATGACAAGAGGGAGTATTGAGAAGAAACTGGATCAAGAGAGTGAGTATTAAGTGCGTAAACAGTAAAAGGATTGAAGACCCACTTTTCTGGGATGCCAGAAGGAGTGAATCTGGTAGCTCAAAGGAGCCATTTACAACTAGACATCATCCACAAATCAAATAACTGAAAATCAAAACAATGGAAGCAATCTATCAGTTTACTTAGAACACACCAAATAACTTGCTGGATTAAATTGTTTTTCTCAAAGTCACTGTACAATTTACATTCCCACCTGCACTGTATGGGAATTTCAGTTGCTCCACATCCACACCAACAGTTGGTATCATCAGTCTTTTTTATTTTAAGATCATTGGTATTAAAAAGATCTCATGTATCTCATGAGGAGCAAGGTTGAGAACCAATTTTCTATAATCTGAGAGAATCATACTAGATAGATAAGAATGGAAACTGACCTGTAGAATAGCCACCTGGGAAAATTACTTAATCTCTTTGTGTTTAGTAATCCTCATTTATAAAATTAGGATAATAATTCATAAGGCTGTTGTGAAAATTTGCATATGTTAAGACATGCAAAGCACATTGTGTTTGCAGTTCTAACTTGTTATTGTATCTGCCATAGAGTCAACCAAACAGTGAACAAACATTCCTGGGTACATTCTTCCATGGGTTGTGTGAGACCTTCCCAAACACTCCTGCATTACAGGTTATCCAGTTACTCACTCATTTATCAGGCAGGAAGGTTATAAAAGGCATGTTTTTAGTCATTATCTGACAATGCCAAACCAAAAAAAAAAAAAAAAAATCATGAGGAAAAAAATGATTGAATAGGAGGCAAGAGAAAATGAGGATAGATTATCTTCTTTATAATTTCCATTACTGTAAATAAATTCACAAAAATTATGAACAGCCCAAAATAATCATTTTCCTCTCAAATTTGAACCATTGGTTTAAGAAATATGTGTGTTAAATTTTAAAGTCTTCAAAATAAAATGGAGAAAATAACATTTAAAAATCTCTTATTATACACACACACATAAAATAATTTCTCTCAATATATACAATTTCAGAAATAGCAGATGCTGTCAGTGGGGTCAATGTAGCTTAAATTTTAGCCTTAGGAAAACAAAGTATTTTTATATCAAATCAAATGTTGAAAAAATATAACCTGACATATGAATATTTAGAATGAGAAGCAACAACTAGGATCCACACCAAGTATGCCATTATATCAACTGTACTTCAAAGCAAAAAATAGCATATTGTGTATCTTTTTTTTTTTTTTTAAGATTCCACATATAAGTGATATCATGATATTTGTCTTTCTCCATATGGCTTCACTTACTATGATAATCTCCAGGTCCATCCATGTTGCTGTAAATGGCATTATTTCATTCTTTTTTATGGCCGATTAATATTCCATTGTAAATATGTAATACATATATATGCCCAGGAGTGGGACTGTAGGATCATATGGTAACTCTAATTTTAGTTTTTTAAGGAACATGAATACTGTTCTTCATAGTAGCTTCCCCAATCTACATTCCCACCAAGAGCATTTGTTATTTGTAGACTTTTTAATGATGACCATTCTGACTAGTGTGAGGCGATACCTCCTGGTAGTTTTGATTTGCGCTTCTCTAATAATTAGCAATGTTGAGCATCTTTTCATGTGCCTATTGGCCATCTGTATGTCTTCTTTGGAGAAATGTTTAGTTAGATCTTCTGCCCATTTTTTAATTTGTTTGTTTTTTTAATATTGAGCTGTATGAACTGTTTGTATATTTTGGAAATTAATCTCTTGTCGGTTGCATTATTTGCAAATATTTTCTCCCATTCGTGGGTTGTCTTTTCATTTTGCTTACAGTTTCCTTTGCTGTGTACAAGATTTTAAGTTTAATTAGGCCTCATTTGTTTCTTTTTGTTTTTATTTTCATCACTCTAGGAGATGGATCCAAAAAGATATTGCTGCAGTTTATGTCAAAGAGTGTTCTGCCTATGTTTTCCTCCAGGAGTTTTATAGTATCCGGTCTTACATTTAGATCTTTAATCCATTTTGAGCTTATTTTTGTATGTGGTGTTAGATAGAGAATGTTCTAATTTTTTTTTGTTTGATTTTTTTTTTTTTTTTTTTTTTTTTTTTTTGCGGTACGCGGGCCTCTCACTGTTGTGGCCTCTCCCGTTGTGGAGCACAGGCTCTGGATGCGCAGGCTCAGCGGCCACGGCTCATGGGCCCAGCTGCTCTGTGGCATGTGGGACCTTCCCGGACCGGGGCACGAACCCGTGTCCCCTGCATCGGCAGGCGGACTCTCAACCACTGCGCCACCAGGCAAGCCCTCTAATTTTTTTTACATGTGGCTGTCCAGTTTTCCCAGCACCACTTATTGAAGAGACTGTCTTTTCTCTGTTGTATATTCTTGCCTCCTTTGTTATAGATTAATTGACCATAGGTGCGTGGATTTATTTCTGTGCTTTCTTTCCTGTTCCATTGATCTTTATTTCTGTTTTTGTGCCAATACCATACTGTTTTGATTATTGTACATTTGTAGCATAGTCTGAAGTCAGGGAGCATGATTCCTCCAGCTCCATTTTTTTCCCTCAAGATTGCTTTGGCTATTTAGAGTCTTTTTGAGTTTCCATACAAATTAAACAATTTTTTGTGCTAGTTCTGTGAAAACTGGCATTGGTAATTTGATAGGGAATGCAAATTGAATCTCTAGATTGCCTTTGATAGTATAATTTTGATAATATTGATTCTTCCAATCCAAGAACACAGTAAATCTTTCCATCTGTTTGTGTTGTCTTCAATTTCTTTCATCAGTGCCTTATAGTTTTTGGAGTATAGGTCATTTGCCTTCTTAGGTAGGTTTATTCCTAGGTATTTTATTCTTTTTGATGTGATGGCAAATGGGATCGTTTCTTTAATTTCTGTTTCAGATATTTTGTTGTTAGTGTATAGAAATACAACAGATTTCTGTGTATTAATTTTGTATACTGTGACTTTATCAAATTTATTGATGAGCTCTAGTAGTTTTCTGGTAGCATCTTTAGGATTTTCTATGTATAGTATCATGTCATCTGCACACAATGACAGTTTTACTTCTTCTTTTCCTATTTGGATTCCTTTTATTTCTTTTTATTCTCTGATTTCTATGGCTAGGACTTCCAATACTAAGTTGAATAAAAGTGGTGACAGTGGGCATCATTGTCTTGCTCCTGATCTTAGAGGAAATGCTTTCAGCTTTTCACTGTTGAGTATGATGTTAGCTGTCAGTTTGTCATAAATGGCCTTTATTATGCTGAGGTATGTTCCCTTTATGCCCACTTTCTGGAGAGTTTTTATCATAAATGGATGTTAAATTTTAACAAAAGCTTTTCTGCATCTATTGAGATGACCATATGGTCTTTATTTTTCAAGTTGTTAATGTGGTGTATCACACTGAACTTATTTACACACACAGATGAACTTATTTACAAAATAGAAACAGACCTACAGACATAGAAAACAAACTTATGGTTACCAAAGGGGAAAGAAGTAGGAGAGGGATAAATTAGGAAGTTGGGATTAACATATACAGACTACTATATTTAAAATAGATAACCAACAAGGACCTACTATATAGCACAGGGAACTATACTCAATATTTTATAATAACCTATAAGGGAAAAGAATACATATTTTATATCTCAATCACTGTGCTGTACACCTGAAACTAACACACCCTTGTAAATCAACTATATTTCAATAAAAAATAGCGTATTTTGCTTGTGGTTATTCAGCATGCAAGAGCAAATAGATCAAGTTTTACACTTGGGCTTCCCTGGTGGTGCAGTGCTTAAGAATCCACCTGCCAATAGAGGGTACACGGGTTCAAGCCCTGGTCCGGGAAGATCCCACATGCTGTGGAGCAACTAAGCCCATGCGCCACAACTACTGAGCCTGTGCTCTAGAGCCTGGGAGCCACAACTACTGAGCCCATGGGCCTAGAGCTCATGCTCTGCAACAAGAGAAGCCACCACAATGAGAAGCCCACGCACCACAACAAAGAGTAGCCCCCGCTTGCCACAACTAGAGAAAGCCCGTGTGCAGCCTGCACGCAGCAACAAAGACCCAAC
This sequence comes from Mesoplodon mirus, assembly GCF_964341445.2. NCBI lineage: Eukaryota > Metazoa > Chordata > Mammalia > Artiodactyla > Ziphiidae > Mesoplodon > Mesoplodon mirus. The sequence goes on along the minus strand of NC_138982.1, from coordinate 19,223,594 downwards.
TCAGCCAAAAATAAAAATAAATAAATAAATAAATAAACTAAAAAAAACAAGTTTTACTCTTGAGGCAACGTTGTGAATAAGTCAACAACTTTAATTTGCCACCTACGTCACAACCAGAACAAAATACCTTTGGATGTACAAGAGTCAAATGTGCATTGCCACATTTTTCACTGTTTATATAATCTGAACTATATACAACACTATAACAAAAATAGACATAACCTGAAACCCTACCACCATTAACGTTTCGGTGTTCATATTAGAATGTTTAATAAACTCTAAAAATTAACATCTCCCATTTGCATTCGCATTGGCTTACTGGGTTACTCAGTTAGATTCAGATACTATACCTTAGAATAGCCAGCATAATATGTTCACTTGTTGTTGCCTTGCTCCCTCCATTCCTCCCTTCCTCTTTTCTAAAAATATTTCAAAATTATCTTCCATGGGTGGATTGTTGTGGTCCTTGTTCTTCTTAAGCCAGTCAGCATAATAGCCCAAGTGGATACTGATAAGCTATGCCAACCAGAAGGTCAAATAAGACTAAGTTCTGGGATTCCAATTGTGGGAAGCAGACTTTCCCTTTTCTGTCGGAAACATGTGGCCTGGAAACCTTCTTGAAATGCCAAGAAGAATGTCTTTAGAGAATGGAGGAACCACTAAAGAAATACTGCTGAGGAATGAGGGGTAGCAACTACAATCCACTCACACTGTTTTAATTACTGGATCAAACTTCTGAAACAAAACCTACTCTGGGCTTTTCAGTTATGTGAGACAATAAATTCCCTGTATTGTTTAATCCAGTTTGAGCTGGATTTCCAGTAACTGAAATCTGGTTACTTGCAACCAGAAAGGAAGGAAGGAAGGAAGAAAAAAAGACAGTCAGACCTTGTTGGAGATAAACCTGAGAGTTTAAACACTCAGAAAAGCTGCTTGCCATTTTCAAAATGGGTACTTTGATCACTGTTTCAGTGGACTTTTAGACAAGGACAGATACTGTATGGCATTTTGTGCTTCTTGCTTCCATGCATTTGCTCATTTCTTTTAGGGCTCCGTTCAACTGACATTTTCTCCCAAGAAGTCTTCTCTGAACCTGTCAGCACAGAGGAATCTGACAATCTTAAGACACACAAAATAGTCACTCTTAATGTTATTTATTATTTATAACAGTCAAATTCTCTTTAACTGGATGCAAGCTCACAGAGGCAGGATTTGTCTGGTTCATATCTCCCCCACCAGGCCAAACATGATGCCTTGGCATCACAGGTCCTCAGAAAGGTTTGTTGAATGGGACAACTTTGTTTCCTTTCCCTAACCCTATAATGAAAGATATTATGATGCAATCCTCCCTTTTTTTCTTCTGGCTCTGATTTTAAGAAGCAAGCACAACAAATTTTTCTATAAACCTCACCATTTAGAGGCAGCAGTTCCAGCCTGAAACCTCTGAAACCAAAACAGGAAAGGACACTATGTATTGATGTTAGAAATCCACAAATGCTTCAGTTTCAAATATTTTCCACTGTTTTTTTTTTTTTTTCCTTTCATCAAATGAAATCTTTCCATGTTTTAGCTCTCAGAGAGATTAAGCACATTTAATCTAATTATGCAACTCACTGACAAAAGCAATCTAAATGTGAAACACTCTGCTGGTTGTATTTCACAGTTGCCATTGGAAACAGACAAGTTTGGAAAACTGAAAGTCAAGTCTGAGCCCTGGCATTATCATGCCTCTGAGGGAAGGCACTACCTGGCTCTGTTCTTTCTTTCCTTTGTATGCGTGCTGCACGGGACTCTACAAATAACCAAAAACAACTGCACCAAGATGGGACTACCACATACATTTAAAAAATGGAGAAAAGTTCTAAAAGTTAAACAAACCACAAACAAATAATGCCCAACTTGCCAGGGTGTCTGAGACTTGATATCTTCTGAAGATAGGTAAAACACTATTTATCTGATGTAGGATGATAACAGTCTTCCTGGCATTAGAAAAAATTCCCAATTCCATATACCCTTGGTAGGTCCTCAGGCTCACAATTCAACCTTATGTATTATAGTTGTAGCTGTAGGTTTTGTCTTTCACCCTGGTCGTATGCTATATTCAGATACGGAAGAGATGAACTATAATACTTCCAAAACATATCTCTTAATTATTTTTATTCACTTTAGGTTATCAAATGATGAACAGTATGTTTTCTTCCCCAAAATAATTTTGCAGATTATTTTGAATTCTAGGCTGGGTTTATAGGACAGCTCCAAAACATTTTGGAAGTAGAAAAAAGAATGCTGGCATCCATGTGGGAACATTAAGATGCACAAAATGGATTCCTTGAAATGAGAGCGCTCAGCCATGTAAAGACGGCCGGTTTGACCAGTTTCTTTGCCCTCAACTTGCCAGCCTCTCCTGTGTGTTATCTGATTGGAAAGTCTTTGTAACTGAGTGACAGGTATGGCAAACTCCTGCAAGACAGCTTTTTGTAACAGAAACTGAGCTCCGTATTAACCTCTCCGTTAGCTCTGAGCATCCAAGTGTTCATCTCAGCAGCTTGGACTGTTCTCCTGACCTCTTCACCTCACACCAGGCCCTACACTCATGTGTGCTACAGAGGAGGTGAGATTCTCTCTGGCCCTGGCTTCCTCCCCTTTTCTTCTGGCCTGGGATGTTGAGGTCCCAGAATGCCTTGAGGCAGGACCCACCCAAGGGATGGCTTGAAAAGACTTTCTAATTTGCACAAATCTTGAAATCATTAAGAATTCTGTTTCTACATTCTATTTCATGTCTCAGTCTTGTACTATTAGCCTCCACCCAAGACCTCCCAGCTGGAATCACAGTGGTTTTTAGCTGTAGGATTAGCATTGACAATTTCCGTTTGTTCATTTATTTATTCACTCATCCAGTTATCTCTCCATGTTGTCACTGAACAAATATGTCTGTTGATCGCTGCTATAGATTGAATGTATATGCCCCACCCCCCAAATCCATATGTTGAAACCTACTCTCCAAATTGATGGTATTTGCAAGTGGGACCTTTGCACCTACTCTCATGAATGGGATTAGTGTCCTCAAAACAGAGACTCCAGGGATCATCTTCCACCATGTGAGGACACAGCGAGAAGACTGCAGGCTATAAACCAAGAAGAGGGCTCTCACCAGACATCAAATCAGCCAGCACGTTAACCTTGCACTTCCCATGCTCTAGGCTGTCAGAAATGAATGTTTGTGATTTATAACCCACCCAGTCTCTATGGTATTCTGTTAGAGCATCCTGCACTAAGACAATCTTTTCTTTCTTTTGTTTTTTTTGCGGTACGCAGGCCTCTCACTGTTGTGGCCTCTCCCGTTGCGGAGCACAGGCTTCGGACGCGCAGGCTCAGCGGCCATGGCTCACGGGCCCAGCCGCTCCGCGGCATGTGGGATCTTCCCAGACCGGGGCACGAACCTGCGTCCCCTGCATCGGCAGGTGGACTCTCAACCACTGCGCCACGAGGGAAGCCCCTAAGACAATCTTGTACCATACACAGTACTGCGATACAGTGATAAGCACAGCACTGTGAATGCAGTGATAAGCAAAAGCAGACACAGTCCTGTCCACAGGGATCTTACGGTCCACTGAGGGTAGGAGATAATCACCTCCCACCCCTCATAATAAATTTAAAATTAGAAACGAGGTAGGTTCTATGAAGACAAGGTACATGGGCCTATGAAAGAGCTTATCAGGTTGAAGCAGGGAGGGGTGGGGGGGAGCAGGAAGGCTTTGTCCCAGAAAAATTCCCGCTTGTGTGAGGTGAGTTGGAATTATGCTGACAAAGGAGTGAGCAGGAGTGAGTTTTGGATGGGGAGAGTATTTCATGCAGAGGGAGCCATCCACAAAGCTCCTCTGGTAGGAAGAGGCTCGGAAAGGGAACTGAAGTAAGGGCAGTTTGACAAGAGCACAGACGGTGAGGAGAAATAGGGTGGGAGAGGATTTGGAGGAGGCCTTGTAGATCAGGATGACGATTCTGATGAGTAGGCTAAGAGAAATGACTGAAGGCTTTAAATTGGGACAGTGGAATGGCCAGACTTACGCTTATTTTTAAAGATCACCTCGGCTACCATGTTGAAAACAGGTTAGAGTAGAAGTGGGGGTGAGATGGGCAATGACAGTCCTGGTGCAGATGAAGATCCCAGGATCGTGGTGGTGGGTATGAACAGTAGTGGAGTGATCTCAGAGATTTTCCGAGGCATATTCATTGGCATAGTAATGTACTGTGCATGAAGTGTAAAGGAGAGGATTCTGGAACTGAACTTTCTGACTAGTTCAGTCCCTCACAGAGAGGGGAAACTGGAAGAGAGTCCATCTGGAGGAGAAAATCATAAAGGCAGTTGTGGACAATTTGAGTTGAGACATTTAAACAGCAACGTCCAGTAGGCATTTGGAGGTGCAGGTCTCAGGTTCAGGAGAGTGATCTGGGCTGCGGCAATTACACTGTAATTGTAATCACTGCTGGATTTGTGGATCACTGCTGTATATATAGGTGCTCGTTGCATTCACAAGTATGGATGAGCTCCCCTGAGGAGACGCTGTGGAGTGAGAAGACAAGACGACCTAGAGCTGAGAACATTCCAACATTTTTTTTTTTTCTTTTGCGGTACGCGGGCCTCTCACTGTTGTGGCCTCTCCTGTTGCGGAGCACAGGCTCCGGATGCGCAGGCTCAGCGGCCACGGCTCACGGGCCCAGCCGCTCCGCGGCATGTGGGACCTTCCCGGACCGGGGCACGAACCTGCGTCCCCTGCATCGGCAGGCGGACTCTCAACCACTGCGCCACCAGGGAAGCCCCATTCCAACATTTAATGGCCAGACAGGAGAAGGGGAAATTATTAAAGAGATTGAGAAAGGTTGTCAGACAAATTAGGGGAAAACCAGGAGAGAATAGTGTGCTGATATTCTCCATTTGTCTTTCCACCCTCCTTCATGCTGTTCTGTGCCCTGGGGAACTCATTTCTATGAGTTGCCTCAGCTTGATATTGGGCTCAGCCAATGAGAGAAGAGAGAGATGAGATATATTTCCCTGGTTCCTTCCTGTTATGCTGTGGTTTTACAGTGGTTTCATTCTTCTAACATCAACAGTTTGTATCTTAGAGTGAGTTAAAGAGTACACTGAAGGAAAAAAGAGAGAGAGAGGAAGAGAATATGTATTGATGTATATTGATGAGTCTTCGGAGGCGTTCTGTGTGGCCTTAAGCAGAAGAATGCAGCCATGTCAAATCACAGCACGGCAGGTTGGGTTTGAGGCTCCCTACGTACAAAACGTCTGTTGAGATTTGCCTGTCTTCTGTCTTTATCCTTTTCCGCATCTCTCATATTACTCTTTAGCTTACTCCAATCTGTCAACTTATCAACATCTTGCATAAAGGAGAAGAGTCATAGGAGAGTAGCTGGAGGTGAATATGGGCTCAGAGGAGAGGTAAACAACAACAACAATCCTTAATCAGGCCAAGAAGTATACTTAAAGCTTCAGGATCAGCATTTGGTGGAGATTGGAACTAGCTTAGTTGCTATAGGTCTGGTGTCTGGTGTGCAATGGAAGAGCCTTGCACACACCCCCAAACAACCTGAAATGTGTTGCTGTTCTCCATTCCTCCCCCTGGTGTCCCAATGTGTATGATCAGGTCCCTGCTTGCTTACCTTGTTTGCTTCTCTGGGCAGCAGTGTCTTAACCAAAATAAAGAAGCGGGTCTATTTAGTCATGATAACCCTAATGGCTGGAGGGTTCTTAATTTGAAAAGTTTCAGCAGCAAAAAGACAAATTAATTAAAAATGGCTAAGCCTACATTTTTGGAGGAGAACTATAGAAAGTGTTCTGTAGAGTTAATAATTAATCATGAATAATGAATTGTGAAATTAATATTCATATCTTCCTTTTTAAGTCACTGCTAAAGCTTCGAGCCAAGTGAAGTTATATATTTATCTCTGATCTTGGTTTCTTTTCTTGGCTTATCTGCGCTGTTCTGACATATGCCTCCTGCCTTGTGCCTATCTGTGCTAGGAAAGTGATATCCTTGAGTCTGTGCCTTAATTACCAATTACAGAGGGTTAAAAAAATTTTTTTATTATTGTTCTGAGTTCACTAAGTATAGAAACACTTTAACTATTTTTAAAGGAGGTGGCTTCTATCCAGGCTTTCTGCTAAATGCCTTCTGATAATTCTAATTATTCCCTGGAAATGGCTTCCATTTTCATTTGCTGGAATGCAACTTCTGGCTTTTTAAAAAATACTCTCTATTGCCTCTGTATTCTACCTGCGTGTTGCAATGTGAGGGGATTTATTTCACTTATTTTGTGAGGGAAAGAAAGTAATTTGCAGTTTGAGTTTGAACTGCAAAAGATTTCCCACTGGGCAAGAAGAGTAATGCCATGGTAATTCCTGTCAGAGTCTGTTAAACATCCTTCCTGGATGCAGAAGCTCAGGAGTTTGTTTTAGAGCCAATATCATGTGGGTTATTTAGATACCAAAATTTGAATATAAACAAAGGAGTTTTAACAAGTGAGGGTACAGAAATGGAGTTTAAAACTAAATTGGATTTCAAATCTGAAATATTCCAATTCCAAATTCTTCAGTTCCCTAGGTGTTTTATACTTGGGGAATAAAATAGTCCTCATAAATTTTACACTGTCAGGGCTTCTTATGATGTTGAAGGCCAGTGGGCCCATGGCCACCTATACAGAGTGGGAACAAAATAGTCTTAAAAAAAAATAGTCTGTGGATTTGGATCAGAAATTGCCCTCCTGGCTTAGCACTTTTATTCTTACTCACCCATGGCCTGAACTCCAGACCCTGCCCAGGTGTCTGCTTCCTGACTGCTTTTCATTAGCTGAAATTTCCTAGATTCTACTAAATTAACATATGCCATTATCTGAAGATGTTCAGCCAAGACTTAAATATCAAGTAGGAGACTCAAGATATGCTTTCTTTCAATTCATGAGGATGGCCTCACTCTAAACATCATGGGCTACAAACATATGTTTGTTCTCAAAATTAAGAAGAAAGAGAGTATATATGCCTTGAAGAGTGTTGTTATAATTAAGTAAATAAGATTTTTGCAGCCATTTGGAGATTTTGACAAAGTGTGGATTTTTTTTTTCTTCCAAGTCACCCGTGTAATGGGACTGTATTGCAATATAATTACAAATTTAATTTGCAAAATCTTGAAGTTGACTTTCTTCTTTTTTATAGTTTAAATGAGATCTTTTCATTAGTTCATGGTTACTAAAGTAATAAAATGTAGAAAGTATTAATTTTTGACCAATATTAACAAACTGAATTTTCTCAAAACTTTTGTGTTTAATGATTTTATATATTTTGAGATCTTTTTTAGGTGCATGCAAATTAGAATCATTACCTTTTCCTGGTTAATTGGCACTTTAAAAATTATCAGTCTCTTGTAAGGAAAAAGCAGCCTCAAATGCCAGACTCACCTCTCTGGGGTTTCTTCCAATCACAGATCTTAGCCTTTCAATTTCTCTCTGTATCATTAGTTATTTGATGCCTCAAACATATATTTTATGTTTAATTTATCTTTTCTAACTGTTCTCAGTGAGTATATTTGTACAAAACAACTTAGTTAGTCATTGCCTGATGAGGAATTTTAAAAAATACATTTTATTAAACTGCACAGACATTGAATCTGCAATAAACACACCCATCATTCCAAAATAAATGCTGTAATTCAAGAGGAATGTTTAATATCAATTATTTGGTTACTTGTTTTTATTGAAATAAAAGTGGCTAGTTCAGTGCCAACTGGATTTGTTATTTTCCAAACATTCTTCCAAAGCCTATATGCAGATGATGATGAATAGAGTAATTTAGAGGAAAAGCACTATGAAAAAAATATTTTCAGATGTTAATGTATTTTCAGGGAGGGATTATGTAAAATTACTGAAATACTTTATATTGTTGTGACTGTCTAGTGATATTTAAAAAAAAGAAATATGCATTAAAAAATTTCATTTCTACTTAATTTTTTTCCACTGTAAAAGCAAAATAAAATTTTTGTCAAGTATACTACATAGGTCATGTTTTATACTTCTGTTTGATCATATCTAGAGGTAAATGTCAAGTGTCCTATTATTGGTGAAGCAAGTTTGATTACCTGTTTAAAGTGATGTCTTCCCCATCTCTCTACTGTAAACATATATTCTTCTTTCTTTGTTATTAAGAAATTTGTGGGAGTGACATGAGATTTATGGATGTAGTCTTCTCCAATAAGATTATAAGCAATATAACTGGTTAGTGATAACTGGTGATCTTTGCTGAATGAATTTATAAATTGTGGGTTATAAAATGATGATTTTCTAATTCTATCATTCTTTCTCTTAGCTGGCATTTGTTAAAGAAGATTCTTTTTTGAGAATCACAGAAGAGCTCTTTCTCCCCGGCCACTGTCTGCGAGTAGCACTGGCTACAGGTGACCCTGGCATACATCCTCAGTCCTGTATTCCACACAGAATAGCCCTTTGGTAGTTCAACTATCCCTTCAACAATAATCCCTTCAATCTTTCTTTTTACTTAAGTTGATCAGTGTTTTTTTTTTTTTTAAATTTATTTATTTTATTTATTTATTTTTGGCTGCATTGGATCTTCGTTGCTGCACGTGGGCATTCTCTAGTTTCAGCAAGTGGGGGCTACTCTTCGTTGCGGTGCCCGCAGCCTTCTCATTGTGGTGGTTTCTCTTGTTGCCGGAGCATGGGCTCTAGGCGCGCGGGCCTCAGTAGTTGTGGCTCACGGGCTCTAGAGCTCAGGCTCAGTAGTTGTGGAACACGGGCTTAGTTGCTCCGCGGCATGTGGGATCTTCCCGGACCAGGGCTCGAACCTGTGTCCCCTGCACTGGCAGGCGGATTCTTAGCCACTGTGCCACCCAGGAAGCCCGATCATTCAGTTTTTAAAGTTGGCACCATGGGCTTCCTCGGTGGCGCAGTGGTTGAGAGTCCGCCTGCCGATGCAGGGGACGCGGGTTCGTGCCCCGGTCCGGGAGGATTCCACATGCCACGGAGCGGCTGGGCCCGTGAGCCATGGCCGCTGAGCCTGCGCGTCCGGAGCCCGTGCTGCGCAACGGGAGAGGCCACAACAGTGAGAGGCCCGCACACAGCCAAAAAAAAAAAAAAAAAAAAAAATTAAAGTTGGCATCAATTTGCAAAACCACTAGCAGTGTTTGAAGATACCAGTTTCTCTGTACAATATTGCATTTTTCTCTGTCAAATACTAAACTAGCCTTAAAGTAATTATATCTAATCTATAAAAAAGATTTTCACCCACTGGACATATGAGCCTAAATTGTAAAAAGATTAAGATGTTATTGTTGTTTCTATTTAAACATTTTATCAATTTCTTAATTCTTAGAACAAGAAGTAAAATCTACTTGGACAATTCCACAAATATTCGCTGACCATGTAGTTAGGGATTGGAAACTTAATAAACTAATAAGGACCTGCTGTATAAAAAATAAATAAAATAAAATTCAAAAAAAAATTGATGTTAAGACATGAAAAAAAAAAAGAGGAAGAAAGACTTGTATCTTTGTAGTTTCCAGCCCAGTAGAAGAGACAAACTAAATATGCAATTACATTACAAAGAGCTTGCATTTCAAAGAATCTCAGGTACTTTGATGCTTTTTCAATTACCTTATACCAGAAGCTCCCAGCAGAAAGTTTTCACACAACTGTGTCATAACTGCCACCTGGCTGGCAATAACTGTAAGATGTTATCAATTATAGGATACCTCCTCATTTCAGAAATGTAAAAATATGAAAAAATGTGCATCTTGAAATTCATGGAAAATAGCAGCAAGCACTTTGATAAAGAAGTTGGGAAAAACACAGAAACAGCCATGGACGTGGACGTGCACAGTAGAAGAAGTCTTTCGGAAGGAAGTAACGTCTAGTCTGAGACGTGAAGGCTGAGCAGGGGGATGTGAAGGGAGTAGAAAAGAGGGTTCCAGGCAGAAGTCAATTTCCATGACATTTTCCTCATCTTTGAATTTGGGGGTTTTGAGATTAGATTAGAATATATGCATGTATTTTAGTACCTTATTTTGTTTTAGTAGCAATTTTTGAGCGGAAATTCTATCTGGAAGCCAAATGCATACATGACACACATAAAGGGGTAGTTGCTTTTATCAGAAGAGTGTGGGTGAGGTTGAGCTCTATCCATTTCCCTCCACTCTTTCCCTTAAGGGGGCTCCTAGGAGTGTGGTTTGAAAGCCACTGGACTAAATGATCCCAGGATCCCTTCTGCTTTTAATGGTCTATAATTCAATGTGACAAGCTCATTTAGACACTATCTGAAGCTCAATTCAGCTTCAGAAGTTTACACAACTGGTAAATGACAAAGGTGGGCTTCAATACCAGATAACCTGATTCTAACATTCACACTTAAAAAATTATTTTTTATTGCAGTATAGTTGATTTACAATGTTGTGTTGGTTTCAGGTGCACAGCAAAGAGAATCAGTTATACATATACATATATCCACTCTTCTTTTTTTTTAAATTCTTTTCCATATAGGCCATTACAGAGTATTGAGTAGAGTTCCCTGTGCTATACAACAGATTCTTATTAGTTATCTATTTTATATGTAGTAGTGTGTATATGTCAATCCCAATCTCCCAATTTACATCTTCCCCCATTTCTCCCCTGGTAACCATAAGTTTGTTTTCTACATCCATGACTCTACTTCTGTTTTGTAAATAAGTTCATTTGAACACTTTTGTTAAGATTCCACATATAAGCGATATCATATGATATTTGCCTTTCTGTGTCTGACTTACTTCATTCAGTATGACAATCTCTAGGTCCACCCATATTGCTGTAAATGGCATATTTTGTTCTTTTTTATGGCTGAGTAATATTCCATTGTATATATGTACCACATCTTCTTTATCCATTCATCTGTCGATGGACACTTAGGTTGCTTCCATGTCCTGGCTATTATAAATAGTGCTGCAATGGACACTGGGGCGCATGTGTCTTTTTGAATTATGGTTTTCTCTGGGTATATGCCCAGGAGTGGGACTGCTGGGTTATATGGTAGTTCTATTTTTAGTTTTTTAAGGAACCTCCATACTGTTCTCCATAGTGGCTGTATCAATTTACATTCCCACCAACAGTGCAGGAGGGTCCAACAGTCACACTTTTAACCTCACATTATACTGACTCCAATAGTGTTACTGCTATTTTTTTCTATATGTAAAATGGGGATAACACTATATTCTAAGGTCACTGAAGAACAAATGAGCTTCATCTATTTGTGTATGAGTGGTGTTTGGGTGTGCCCATATAGACATTGTTTCTTTATCACTGCATAACAAATTACCCCAAAATTCTGTACCTTCAGAAAATACTAATTTTAGGGGACTCCCCTCGTGGTCCAGTGGTTAAGAATCTGCCTTACAATGCAGGGGATGCGGGTTCTATCCCTGGTTGGGGAACTAAGATCCCACATGCTGTGAGGCAACTAAGCCCACGCGCTCTAGGCTCCGCATTCTAGACCCTGCGCACCACAACTACTGAGTCCACGCTCTCTGGAGCCCGTGCACCACAACTAGAGAGAAGCCCGCGCACCGCAACAAAGAGACTGCACGCCACAACGAAAGATCCTGCATGCTGCAACGAAGACTCCATGTGCTGCAACTAAGACCTGATGCAACCAAATAAATAATAATAAAAAAAAGAAAATCCTAATTTTACATATTACATGACTTGGGAATTTAGACAAGCTTTGGCTCCACGTGGTGTAGACTGGGGTTACTCAGTGTTATGCAGAGTGCCTGGTCTACGCTAGAGGCTTTCCTAGCACACCTGGCGGCTTAGTAGGTATGGCTGGAAGGCTGAACTCTGTTGGGTCCTTCTCCTCGATATGGCCTCAGGCTTTTCCATTTGGTCTCTCCTCTTTTACCCAGTGGCTCTGGGTGCCAAGAGTGAATCTTCTAAGAGAGAGGAAGTGAAAGCTTTCAGTCTCTTAAGGTCTGGGCCCAGAGACTAACATAGTGTCACTCCCACCATATGCTACTTGTCTATACAGTCACAGAACCAACCACATTCAAGGAGTGGGGATATAGATCCGATCTTTTGATGAGAGGAATATCAGAGAATTTGAAACCATCTTTAATCTGTCACAGACTCAGCTGAGGAAGAAGTCCATCAGGGCACAGCCAGCAAGCCCAGATGGACTGTAGTCTGGATTTATATTCTCCCCCTTGCTTTCAGGGGTGTGGAAATTACAGTATGCTAGAGGATTTATGAGGCAATTCACTTAGTTAACCAAGTGTGAAGATAGTTCTTTATCTTGGGAAGGGAGAGGCTGATTATGGGAGCTGCTAAGGCCTGTTTAAGGAAATCACTGGTCTCAAGAAAAGTGGGAGACCGGTTTGAATAAAATAACTGTGGCAGGACAGAAGAAGGTAGATATTGTTTTAGATAGAAAAGGTGAAATGTTCTTTCACTGTGGCTCAAGAAATTACCTAGCTGTCAAATATGGAGTTTTTTGATAGAGGAAAGGTATATTCCAGTGTCTTCTTTAAGAGACGGGGCTGTGGCAATCTCTGAGGAAAGAGGACTAGTTATATCAATGCTCATGATTACCCTGGGAAGAAACGAAGAGGTAGGAAGAGCTGGCCTAGCTTTACGCATGTAAAGTGGAAGGTCAAATGGGACAACTGAGATGGTAACAGCTGCCACATGAATGGAGAGAAGCCACTTGAGGCTTGAAAGGAAGGGGAAAAATAGGAGATTTCATTTCAGGAATGAATACAGGCAAGTTGTGGATTTTGGAAGGGATATAAGGTAAAGTAAAGGTGGAACTGGGTGTAATGTAGCAAGAAAATAAGAAGGGAGCTCTTGCAGACAAAAAAGAAACAGTGGACGTGGCTTTGTGGATAGAGGAGAAAAGGAAGAGGGGAAAAAAGTGTAGAAGAGCTAATGCATGGAAAGACCAAATCAAATGAGGCCAACAGGCCTGAGGCAGACAAGCAAAGGCCCTAGAAGTAGGAATATAGTTGCAGGAAGTAGAAGAATCTGACAGAAGCAGAGGTTAATTAGAGGGTTAAAGCGAAGACTGCAATTATTATATTACAATACCATTATTGCTATCTTTATTGTTGTTATTATTATTTCTTTGTAATTTCCCAGAGCGGTTTTTTTCAAGCCTTTTCAACTCCTTAAACTCTAATCTTATTCTCAGCCAGTGACAGTATCTCCTACTCTGTTGAGAAGAGTGAGGTGAGTGATTTAAACTCCATCAACTTCCTTCAAGTTTACATCAAATTGTCTCTGTATTTAGTGATCGTTTCTTCTTCTTTTTTCTAATTTTAAAATGTCCCTTCTTTTTCAAGGTACCCTTGATGCCACTCCCTCTTATCTGCTGCAGGAGCTCTTTAATTATCCGTTTCTTTCTTACACATTCAATGCCTCTTACTCTTCCGACTTCTTTGCTTTTGAGGAGAAGCATTTTCCTGTCTCTCCTGGGCCAAAATTACCTTGTTCCTCTATCTGCTATTACCATGAACTATACATTTTTATATATTTCACTTCACTACAAAGCTTCTTGTAAAAGAAGTCTACATATGTTCAATCTACAGGTTAACTATTTAAAATTTTTAAGTGGGAAAGAAAAAGTGTACCGTTTCAAAAGAAGGGAAAATCATGCAGAAGAGGAGATACAGCAACTCTTACTACACTTCAGCCAAAGATGAAGACAGTGGAGCCAGTTACCAATGGTTCTTGGTGGATGAAGGAGGTGAGGGGAAGGACAGAGTGGATTCACTGCATCTGCAGGGTCTATTCTGAAGAAAGAGAAAAAGGTAGACAGGAGAGTCACAATCATGGTGGTGAAGGCCATACTAAATCTGATACCATGGAAAATGAGAAATATATGAAGAGTAACACACACACTCATGAAAGAGAAACAGAATAAGGGACATGTGTGCCTGGGTGGATGTGCATATGTGTATAAGCCTTTGGGGGGGTGTGTGTGTTTTATAAGAAATTGATAGACAATATTTTTGAAATTTTGTCAGTTTGAAAGATAAATTATAAATACATTCCATATATAGTATTCATCTTAAGCCACATGGCCAAATCTGTAAGAATAGCGCATTCCTTTATTTCCTTCAAACCAACTTAAACCCTAACCTGGTTTCTCCATTCTGAGAATTGGCTGAGAAATGCGGTATCAATCCCGGTTGTGACTCTCTCCTCTTTCTAGGATCAGGCAGGAATTCAGAGGTTGATGTGGTACTTAGAAAACAAAGGCAGGGTCTCGAAACTCTAGTCCATTGTGGTTTTTACTGATACCCTCATGACCCAAGCACCCATGGACCCTTGACATTCATCAGTTCTATTATTTGGTTCCATCTGTTGAACAAAACTCCTGTCTGGGCTTGCCACTCTCTGGGCCTTTGCCAGGGAGCAGGATGTAGATCTTTCTGAACTCCCTCTCCTTCCAAACTGCTCCCCACTCTGCCAACACAGACACAGATGCACACCACCCCCCCCTCAAAGGGACTCCAGGAGAACCAGCATAGTATATCTGATGAGTACAGACCTTCACCAAAGACTACCTTCCAGCCCTACAAATATCCACGTGGAGTCGGGTTCGGGCTTGAGGATAGGTAAGAGCTATAACTTGGACTCTGTTTATTCCTGACGCAGAGTAAAAGCAGAGTATAAGCACACAGACAACGACACAAATGTGTAGGTGCAGCTCTCCACTGCCCCCTTGTGGCAGGCAGGTGCACACCCAATCTCTGGGGTCTTAGCAGCCCCTGAGAAAGGAAATGTCCGCCAGGTTGGAGATAGGTTCACTGCCTTTTATATTTCCAGCCACATCAGCAGCCAGAAGCAACAGGTTACCATAAAAGGCAATACTTCCGCCTCCCTCGCAAACCACGTGAACCGGATCAGAAATCTGGGTTCCAGGCCTTGGAACGGTTGCTTTGCCAGCACATAGACTTTCCTTGAGTTTCCCATTTAAATCTGCTTAGGGACTTCTGTGGGCAGCCCTGGCAGCGGCCACCACGCTGAGGGAAGGATATTAGAAAGAGCCTGTCTACCTTCTTGGAAAGGGAGAAGGGAAAATGCAGAAGAAAAAGCAATAACTTCTGCCAAACATATGTAAATATCTTAGTATCTTTTACTGTGTAGGGGGAGAAAATTCAAGTGTGTATATAAAAATGTTCTCATAAATGGATTGTTGCCCTCGGACATATTTGATTTGTTTTTCAAATTATAGCTTCCAAATATCCTGAGTAATGTTTATGACAAAGACGTAACTTCCATTTACACAGTTGGATTTGTAGCAGTTTATTTTAATCATCTATTCTAGGAATTCATTTCCGGCATAATGAATAAGATAATGTCTTATTTTGAGCCTGAGTATTGCTCACTGAAAGAGAAATATTGTCAAAAACCATAATTAACTGGCAGAAACTAACTAGAATTATATACTGGGATATTGGCTACAGTAATTGCTCAATTAATGTCATGTGTTTTCTTTGAAAACAGCAGTTTGATTGATGAGATTTCTGAAGAACCTTTACTTGGAACATTTAGGGAAATAATCAATAGAGATCAGTTGCCAAACTCTAATATTCATCTATAGGCTAAGCAATTATTTCCAGTTCCTTTATAAGTAACACAATTCTCTTCATTTATGATATAGCAACACAGCCTTTAATAGGAAATTAGGGCTTAATGTATCCACCATTCTCAGTAAGGCATGGGTTTTGAGTTTTCTCTCAGTGGCAATGGAATGGATTTATAATGAGGAATTCGTGTCTCTCCACAGTTTCTCTGGTGACTAATTACACATATCTGTAGTTGGCTGACTGTCATCAGAGTGTTGTCCCAGAAAGTCCCTGAACTATAAGAGGGACCAGAACACAGCCATCTGTTAAGCTAACCAGAAGTTAATTCCCCCTCACCCCCAATGTAAATCTCCTGAAGGGCAGAGTAGGAAAAATGGAAAAGGGCAATATGTGAAAAGATAATGGCTGATCATTTCTTAAATGTGATGAAACACACAAATTTAGAGATTCAGTAATCACAACAAATTCCAATCATACTTGGATAAACTATGGTAGAGTGACAGAAGTCTAAAAGTAAAGGGAAAATTTTAAAAACAGAGAGGACGGATGCTATTAAAAAAAAAGACAGACTAATAGCAGACTTCTTAACAATAATAACAGATCCAGAATGTGGTGGAGAAATTTATTTAAACTGTTGAGGCAAAATAAACATCAATCTAGAACTGTAACCTACGCTAAATTTTTAAGAAAGAAAATAAAGACATTTTCAGACATAGAGAATTGAAAAAAAATGCAACCACTAGGCACTCCCTAAAGGAAAACTTCAGAGGTGTACTTGAGGATACAGTGTTTCTTTTAAGGAGCGAGAAAAATGTTCTAAAATTGATTGTGGTGAAGGTTGCGAAACTCTGAATATCCGAAAACCTGTTGTATTGTACTCTTAATTGTGTACAAATGGGTGAATTGCATGATATGTGTAGAGGGTTGAATAATGTCCCCCCACTAAATTCATGTCTACCTGGAACCTCAGAATGTGATCTAATTTGGAAATAGGGTCTTTGCAGACGTAATTAGATAAAGTTCTCAAGATGAAATTATCCTGGATTTAAGATGGGTTGCAAATCCAATGACTTGGATACTTCTTATAGTATCCTTATAAGAAGAGAAGAAGACACATAGAGACATAGAGAGAAGACCATGTGAAGATGGAGTCAGAGAATGAGTTATGCTGCCACAAGCCAAAGAATGCTGGAAGCCATCAGAAGCTGGAAGAGGCAACAAATGGTTTTCCCTAAAGCCTCTGGAGGAAGTGAAGACCTGCTAACATCTTGATTTCAGACGTCTGGCCTCTGCAACTGTGAGAGAATAAATTTATATTGCTTTAAGTGGTAATTTGTTATGGCAACCCCAGGAAACTAATACAGTATGTGAATTATATGTCACTAAAGCTGATACATATGATGTTCTTGAAGAAGAAAGTAAAATTTCCAAGATTTATGAGAGGCAAGGAGGGCTGATGAGCAAGGAAATTGGGAAATATATAGGTAAATCTGGAAAAAATAATTTGATGGAATAAATACTAATATTTGATTTGGATAATTAAATTAAGATATAAATATTTAGCAAAATTAACATGTAAAATGAAGGGGAGATGATAGGAATTAAAGGTAAAATATTTGCGTTTGGGAGGAGGTTTAAAATATTGAACAATTTTACCATCAACAGATGAATGGATAAAGAAGATGTGGCACATATATACAGTGGAATATTAGCCATAAAAAGAAACAAAATTGAGCTATTTGTAGTGAGGTGGATGGACCTAGAGTCTGTCATACAGAGTGAAGTAAGTCAGAAAGAGAAAAACAAATACCGTATGCTAACACATATATATGGAATCTAAGAAAAAAAAAATGGTTCTGAAGAACCTAGGGACAGGACAGGAATAAAGACACAGACGTAGAGAATGGACTTGGGACACCGGGAAGGGGAAGGGGAAGGTGGGACGAAGTGAGAGAGTGGCATGGACATAGATACACTACCAAATGTAAAATAGATAGCTAGTGGGGAGCAGCCGCATAACACAGGGAGATCAGCTCGGTGCTTCGTGACCACCTAGAGGGGTGGGATAGGGAGGGTGGGAGGGAGATGCAAGAGGGAGGAGATATGGGGATATATGTTTATGTATAGCTGATTCACTTTGTTATAAAGCAGAAACTAACACACCACTGTAAAGCAATTATACTCCAATAAAGATGTTAAATAAATAAATAAATAAATAGCTTAGGACCTAAAAAGAAAAAATATTGAACAATTTTAGGTGTTAAAATAAGTTTGCATGTTGAAATCTTAAGGTTAACAACTAAATGAATATAAATAGTGTATGTAATTTTTGAAACAGTTTAAAGAAAAAATGAAATTAAAAAATTAAACTCACAAAGGAAGAAAGGGAGAAAAGAGGCTAAAATAGCCACTAGAAGACAAATGTTGTCCAGTTGGATTAAAAAAAACAGGGTTTAAGATATGCTGTCACCAAGAGGTATCTCAAAAGGAAAAGGACACACAAAAGTCAAAATGAAAAGACAGAAACAGTTCCAAGGTGGCTATTTTGATTTGCACTAAACTCTCTGCTTTTGTGTGTGTTTGAAAATGTCCACAATAAAAAGGCAAGTCAAAGAAAAATGATGTTGTTGGAAGCGTGACAGACATTTAAAATATAGTAGGAGTTTCCTGTGAACAAATATATGCCAATGAATAAAAGGTCATAGACAAAATGAACAATTTCCAAGAAAACATAACTTCACAAAACTCAAAGTACAAGAAACCTTAGTATTCACATGACTATTAAAGCAGCAGTTAAAACATAATCTCACAAAGAAAATAGTAGACACCTATACTTTCACTAGTGAGTTCTATCAAGTTTGCATGGAGGACTGAATTGCAACAGTTTAAAACTTTTCCAGACAATATTAAAAGAGCGAACACTCTTCAACTCATTTTATGAGACTAGTAAACTCTGAAGCTAAAATCAGACTAGGATATTATAATGAAAGAAAATTATAGGACAGTCTCCTTCAAAAACATATATTCAAAAATTCCTAAACAAAATATTAGCACAGAATCCAGCAAAATAAAGTGTGAAAATACAAAAACATGTTCAAGTTGCATATATCGTAAAACATATCCTGTGCTATAAACAGGGCTCCTGTAGTTTTTTAATCTATTGCAGGAGCTCATCAAAACCACCAAACCCTTTCTGGTTTCTCTCTCTGTTTACATTTGTACTAGTAGAGTCTCTTTGCTCAAATCAGGCTTTGTTTTCAGTTCCTACCAGGATTTGGCAAATGCCCCAGGGAAGAAAATTGCCAGTGACCATGATCAATATCTCACCTAGGAATGACTCTTCTGTCTTTGGAATTTTAGTTTATCTAATCCTAATTGTTTCTACAGTTCTTCATTTTCACTGCTTTCTGGTACACTGTATTCAACTGAATGAATATAGTACAACTTCTTTATCCATTTACTTTCTATGACATGCGTTGTTTTCAGTATTTGGCTGAAATATGAACGTTACTGTGGACATTTAGCACATCTCCTGAAGCACATGAGGGGACATACCTAAGAGTGGAATTGCTGAGTAATAGGATATGTGTATGTTCAACGTGGTAGCTAATGCCAAATGATTTTCCAAATTGTTGACCAATTTATATTCTTATCAACAGAGTGTAAGAATTTTCATTGTTTTCATTTTAGCCATTCTGATAAGTACATCATGAGAACTCACTGTGCCTTTAATTTGCAATTTTCTGATTACTAATGAGGTTGAGAACCTTTTTCTCTTTGTTAGCCATTTGGGAGTCTCTTTTCTGAATTTCCTGTTCAAGTCTCTTGTCCATTTTTCTATTGTGGTCATCTCTCTTTCTTATTGGTTTGCAGAAGTCTTTAATGTATTCTGGATATGAGCTCTTGGCTAGAATTATATATTTTTTGTCACTCAGTGACTTGCATTTTCACTCTTTAATGATGTTTTGGATTAACAGAAGTTCTTCATTTTAATGTAGTACAATGTATCGATGTTATCCTTTTTATTTATTCCCCTTCCCTTATTTAACTGGCTTGCTCAACTGATATAATGTTGAATGGAAACAGTGACAGCAGATATTTTTGTCTTGCTCTCAATCTCAAAAGGAAAGTATACTTTCAATTCTGCACGTAAGGAGTCTAGAAGTCACCACTCTGTCCTAACAAGTAAAAAGCCAAACAAACTGAAAAATCAGCAACTCTTGTTAGCTGTATAAGAAAAGTGAAGTCACAAGGCAGATGACTGCCCCCAAACTGAAGAGACAAACAGGAGGATACAGAGAATCACCATACCCTGGAACAGAAATCTCTGTGGGAACCAGTGTTGTGGTAGGAAAATCTGAACTGTAAATAATGAATTGCTGGAGGCTCAGTGTAGACAAATCTGAGAGTTAAAAACTCCAGAAGGCCCCAGTAATAGGGGAGCCCCATTCTTTTGTAGTTTTACCTCCAGGAGCTCACACAGGTTTTCACAGTAAATATCAGAGAAATTTCCCCTCATGTTTCTAGCAGGGGGAGGGGAAAGGAACTTTCTCTCAATTTTGCTATGAACCTAAAACTGCTCTAAGAAAAGGAAACCTTACACTATTTCATCATTGTGTACAGACATTTTCTGTATGAGATTAAAGCCATCATCTTCTATTCTTAGTAAAGACTTTTAAAAAAATTATGATTGAATTTTGAATTTTATTAGTTTTTTTTGCAATGATTGAGATTTTTATACGATGTTTAACCTGCAGTTTTAAAGAAAGGCTTCACTGAACTTAAAATTGTTGGTTAATAGCATTTTTTTCTTCAGCCCTTTAAGGGTTGTCCCAATGTCTTCTGGCTTTCATAGTTTCTGAGAAGTCAGCTTTTAATCTTCTTCTTCTTATTCTATATATGTGGTAATTTTTCTATGGTTGATTTCAAGATTTTCTCTTTGTCTTTGACTTTCAGCAGTTTCACTACAATATGTCTAGGAGGGGATCTCTTTGTGCTTTTCTTTCTTGAGTTATTGAGCTTCTTAGATATGTAAATTAAAATTTTTCATCAAATGTTAAAAGTTTTCAGCCATTATTTCTTCAAATATATTTTCTTCCCCTTTCTCTCTCTCCTGTCCTGTGATTCCAACTACTGATGTGTTACACTGCTTTTTATTGTCCCACAGGACTCTATGGTTCTATTTACTTTTCTTTAGTCTTATTGTTTTTCTATTTTTCAGATTGGGTAATTCAATTGCAGTCTTCAAGTTCTCCTTGTTTTTCTACCATCTCCAAACTGTAGTGTTCATCCAGAGATTTAATTTAATATTTGTATTCTTCAGCTTGAGAATTATCATTTAAAAATATTATTTTAAAAATTTATTTCCTGATTGAGATTGCCTATCCATGTATTCATTGATACTATATTTTCCTTTAATTCTTTGAACATATTTATAGATGTGATAACCCTTTCTGTGGTGAGGGTTCCATAAATGTTTAAATACTTGGCCCACAGCCAATTTTTTTTTTTTTTTTTTTTTTTTATAAATAATTTTATTTTTGGCTGTGTTGGGTGTTCGCTGCTATGCGCGGGCTCTCTCCAGCTGCAGCGAGCAGCAGCCACTCCTCATTGTGGTGTGCGGGCCTCCCAGTGCATTGGCTCTTGTTGCGGAGCACGGGCTCCAGGTGTGTGGGCTTCAGTAGTTGTGGCTCACGGGCTCTAGAGCTCAGGCTCAGCAGCTGTGGCGCACGGGCCCAGCCGCTCCGCGGCATGCGGGAACCTCCCGGACCAGGGCCCGAACCCACGTCCCCTGCATTGGCAGGCGGACTCCCAACCACTGCGCCACCAGGGAAGCCCCACAGCCAATTTTTTAGACACAGGAGAAACCCACAGAGGACAGGGTTAAAGAGGAGGGCAAAGACATAAGAACAGGGCAAAAAAGCAAGGGAAGATTCTAAGGCTCAAGTAAGTTACTGCTGGTTTGTTTGCTTTGGAATCTGTATTCTGACCTTTAGATTTTCTGCTACTTGATCTTCCCAAAATTTGGAATGTACTCGTTTAAGAAGAGGATTAAATTCACATATCTAGCTCCACATCACTCTATTTTTCAAGAAGAGATGACCCTCTATTTTCTGTCTGCTTCTCTGTAGTGTCCCCTGGGGCCCCATAACACATGAATAGTTTAGCTATCAGTCAGGGGTTTGGGAAGTTTAGTTTCTAAATTTGGGTCTGTTGTTTTCATGCTGTGAGTTAAAAACTCTTAGTCCTTCCAGTGCTTCTAGTTTTCTTGAGTTTATTTATGCTGTTAGATGGTTATTATTGAATTTAAATAGTTTTATTTAAAAAATTTCCATGCTTTATATTTGTTCTCTGTTGCAGGTTCATGAGACCACTCTTTCCTCTACCATTACTAGAAGTTAATCTTGAATTAACTTCGAATAGTCTCAGTTTTTTATTACCTAAAAATGTACTTTCCCACTCTATATTTGAAGAATAATATTGCTGTGCATAAAATTCTATATTGGCAGTTATTTTTCTCTCAGTATGTTAAAGATGTTTTACTCCTTAAGCTTCTACTGTTGCTCTTGTGGAGTTAGCTGTTAGCCTAACTTTCAAATACTGTTTCCCTCTCACCTGATATACTGTCTATTGCTGTATTCTGTTTTATTCCTTGCTTTAGCAAGCATTACTATCTAACCTACTGTATATTTTCATTTTTTACATTAGGTGCCTCTTTTTCACCTAAAATGTAGTCTATGGAAGCAGCATCTTTTTATTTTGTTAATTGCTCTACCCCCAATACAGAAAGTAGAGGCTGCCCTATGATAAATATTCAGTAAATGTTTGCTGAAGAAAGGATCGGGGAAGCTTTGTCTGTTCCTAAGGTAGGCTAGTCACGAGTTAAACTCTACTTAAGGAAAGCTTTTCTAAGTTCCTTAAGAAACTTAAGACAAGACTGATCAAGTATTGTTTTTATTAAGATTCAAATGTAAAGTGAAAAAACAATGATCTATTGGAGCTGGTGAATATTATACTAGTAATTAATAAATAGTAAAGCAATAGTTATTAAAGTTTATCTTGTTTAAGAATTAACTAAGGTTCCTGGGAAGGTCCCTTTTAGCAGAGATTCTAAGTCAGCTAGGATGGGAATGATGCCCAGGAATGTGCCTTTTACACTAGCATCTCAAACTGGGAAAACTTTGATATGAAGAATCACAATTTGCTCCTTAAAGCATGGGAATGAGTCGTTAGTTAGTGGCTGAGTTTGGTAAAACATTTCTTTCTCTGACCATTGTGATTGTGCTGACCAGCGCATATCCTGTTTCAGCGTCCAGTTTCTAACCTCCATAATAATTGGCTGGAATTCCCAGAAAAAGGCCAACTTCTCCATGTTCTAGTTTTCTTCCCTGTGAATTAATTATGGAGTCACACCTACTATTTCATATTTACAAAGTGGTGAAAGTGCATTCCTGGAGTGGAACTGAATACATTAAAATATCTGATAATAAACAGAGATTACATTGCAGAGGAGCTCATGGGACAGTACTTCAGTCTTTTGGATTTGTAATATTAAAATGCTCACCATCTGTGTTCAATCAATATTTATTTCTTTCACATTTGAATGTAATCCCAACTTGGAGAAAAAGAGCTAAGAAATATAGTCTAAAATTGATCAGAAAGAGAATTAACTACCTAACCTCAAGTCTCTTTTCCATTGACCTGTTTTCTTCAGGCTCCATTTCAGTAATCCACAAATTCTGATACTTGAATATAAAGCATTAAAGTGCTGATTGCAAAGTCTTTGTTTTAAGGCGTCAGGGAAGGGTTAGAACACCCTGGGACTGGATTTCATTCTTTTCTAGAATTCCTGTGTAATTTTATGCTCCTCCATCTGCACTAAGGGTTCTACTAGAATAAAAGAGAGATTTCAGCCACTTTCTTTCATTGGTTTGTAACTGCATTTCTAATAGCAACTTTCCAATAGAGGTGCAGGTGCTTATGTAAAGAAAGCCCATTCTTACAACATCTTGAATTTAGAATAACGCATTTAGGAGAAGAAGCTGTACACTTTCCACCCTGCCTACCTTCTTTTTTTTTTTTTTTTTCGGTACGCGGGCCTCTCACTGCTGTGGCCTCTCCCGCCACGGAGCACAGGCTCCGGATGCTCAGGCTCAGCGGCCGTGGCTCACGGGCCCAGCCACTCCGCGGCATGTGGGATCCTCCCAGACCGGGGCACGAACCCGTGTCCCCTGCATCGGCAGGCAGACTCTCAACCACTGCGCCACCAGGGAAGCCCCTGCCTACCTTCTTACTTTCAATTTTAAAACAAGCAAGTCTTCCCCTACCTCCAAAGCTGTTGTGAGAGTTCCTCTACTAATCTATTGAAGCATCTGTTTTTTGAGGGTCTATGAGGATAGTGGCAGAGATATGTGATAGATATTGTTTTTAGCCATAGAGTACGCTTTCCTATGTGCTCCTCCCAACTTCATACAATGGGCCCTTTCTTTATTTACCCCAGTATTCGTGAATAGGAATGAGACCCAGCCTTGTCCAATAGGCGAACCCATTCCCTTGGCCACATAAATTTGTTCAGAGTTAACTTAATGACATCATTCAACCAATCAAATTCCTTGGGATATTTCTGTTGGGACAAGGGTAGAAAATTGCTTCTTGCCTTTGTGATTCCCCTTGCTGGAAGGATATAAATCTTAGACCACTGGCAACTACCCTCCTTGTGTGGATGGAGTCTACCAACAGAAGGAGAAAATGAGGCCCACTCTCAGATGGAAGAAGAGTAGATACCTGAATGAAAGGATCTTGATGACCTGGTCCTGAATATTTTATGCTTGATGCTGGGGCTACTCTTTCGCTTCCTAGTTACATAGTCAATATTTTCTTTCCCCCCCCTTTTTTTAACCTTAAGCTAGTTGAATTGGGTTTCTGTTACTTATAAATAAAAATGTCCAGACTAAATTAAGCAACGACAACAAAAACAACAAATATAAATGGACATTTTTTTAAAATGCAAGAATTCAGTAATCTCTTGAATTGTATAGATGAGTTTTTTGGATATGTTACAGGCCTTGACATTTTCACTTATACCTTGATTTTGTGTCAGGATTCCTTTACTCTTCATGTGTTCAACATTAATAAATTGCTATTTCTTGACGAGGGAAATAGGAGACTCTTATAATATTAAGTTTAGGTAGATCCCAGAAAAACAGTCTTCCCAAATTCTTTCATAATCTGGCTACACTGTCACCTTAGGCTTAGGAAGCCAAAAATCATTATGGAGATAAAACTATCTCTCTCCTAAGGGGAGAATTCCAGAGTAGCTGAACAGGTTTTTCTTTGAGGATCATGATTCCTAGCTCTAGCTTCTTAACACTTTAAGGTGAATTTTACCTTTGCCATTGGAGATGTTATTTCAGTGCTTATAAATCAGATGAATTAAAGATGGGGTGTAGCTTTTCATACATTCTGGGACACTTCTGAGAGTGAAAGGGGCCTCTGTTAATAATTGGACCTGGGACAATAGATTCACACCAAGAACATGCTGGGAAAAGACGAGTATATGGTCATTCTAGCCAAAGGTTCTTTTTGTAGACTAGTGGTTTTCAAACTGGTTTCATATCGTATTTGCCTGGGAACCTAAAAAAAAATATAGAAGCCAGGTCTCCCTACCCAGAGATTTTGACTGAATTGTCTAGGGCGAAATCTGGGAATTTCATATGAAAAAATAATTCCTCTGCTGATTCTATTGCATAGACAAGTTTGAGAACCATAACACCTCTGATTGAGTTTAACTATTTTTTTTTTTATTAGTTTCTGCTTTATAACAAAGTGAATCAGTCATACACATACATCTGTTCCCACATCCCTTCCCTCATGCATCTCCCTCCCTCCCACCCTCCCCATCCCACCCCTCCAGGCGGTCACAAAGCACCGAGCTGATCTCCTTGTGCCATGCGTCCGCTTCCCACCATCTATCTACCCCACGTTTGGTAGTGTATATATGTCCATGCCTCTCTTTCGCTTTGTCACAGCTTACCCTTCCCCCTCCCCATATCCTCAAGTAGTCCATTCTCAAGTAGGTCTGTGTCTTTATTCCCGTTTTACCCCTAGGTTCTTCATGCCATTTTTTTTTTTTTTAATTCCGTATATGTGTGTTAGCATACGGTATTTGTCTTTCTCTTTCTGACTTACTTCACTCTGTATGACAGACTCTAGGTCTATCCACCTCATTACAAATAGCTCAGTTTCATTTCTTTTTATGGCTGAGTAATATTCCATTGTATATATGTGCCACATCTTCTTTATCCATTCATCCGATGATGGACACTTAGGTTGTTTCCAGCTCCGGGCTATTGTGAATAGAGCTGCAATGAACATTTTGGTACATGTCTCTTTTTGAATTATGGTTTTCTCAGGGTATATGCCTAGTAGTGGGATTGCTGGGTCATATGGTAGTTCTATTTTTAGTTTTTTAAGGAACCTCCATACTGTTCTCCATAGTGGCTGTACCCATTCACATTCCCACCAGCAGTGCAAGAGTGTTCCCTTTTCTCCACACCCTCTCCAGCATTTATTGTTTGTAGATTTTTTGATGATGGCCATTATGACCGGTGTGAGGTGATACCTCATTGGGGTTTTGATTTGCATTTCTCTCATGATTAATGATGTTGAGCATTCTTTCATGTGTTTGTTGGCAGTCTGTATATCTTCTTTGGAGAAATGCCTATTTAAGTCTTCTGCCCATTTTTGGATTGGGTTGTTTGTTTTTTTGCTATTGAGCTGCATGAGCTGTTTATAAATTTTGGAGATTAATCCTTTGTCAGTTGCTTCATTTGCAAATATTTTCTCCCATTCTGAGGGTTGTCTTTTGGTCTTGTTTATGGTTTCCTTTGCTGTGCAAAAGCTTTGAAGTTTCATTAGGTCCCATTTGTTTATCTTTGTTTTTATTTCCATTTCTCTAGGAGGTGGGTCCAAAAGGATCTTGCTGTGATTTATGTCATAGAGTGTTCTACCTATGTTTTCCTCTAAGAGTTTGATAGTGTCTGGCCTTACATTTAAGTCTTTAATCCATTTTGAGCTTATTTTTGTGTATGGTGTTAGGGAATGATCTAATCTCAAACTTTTACATGTCCTTGTCCAGTTTTCCCAGCACCACTTATTGAAGAGGCTGTCCTTTCTCCACTGTACATTCCTGCCTCCTTTATCAAAGATAAGTTGGCCATATGTGCATGGGTTTATCTCTGGGCTTTCTATCCTGATCCACTGATCTATCTTTCTGTTTTTATGCCAGTACCACACTGTCTTAATTACTGTAGCTTTGTAGTATAGTCTGAAGTCAGGGAGCCTGATTCCTCCAGCTCCGTTTTTCGTTCTCAAGATTGCTTTGGCTATTCGGGGTCTTTTGTTTTTCCAAACAAATTTTGAAATTTTTTGTTCTAGTTCTGTGAAAAATGCCAGTGGTAGTTTGATAGGGATTGCATTGAATCTGTAGATTGCTTTGGGTAGTACAGTCATTTTCACAATATTGATTCTTCCAATCCAGGAGCATGGTATATCTCTCCATCTATTTGTATCTTCTTTAATTTCTTTCATCAGTGTCTTATAATTTTCTGCATACAGGTAGGTCTTTTGTCTCCTTAGGTAGGTTTATTCCTAGATATTTTATTCTTTTTGTTGCAATGGTAAATGGGAGTGTTTTCTTGATTTCATTTTCAGATTTTTCATCATTAGTGTACAGGAATGCCAGAGATTTCTGTACATTAATTTTGTATCCTGCTACTTTACCAAATTCATTGATTAGCTCTAGTAGTTTTTCGGTAGCATCTTTAGGATTCTCTATGTACAGTATCATGTCATCTGCAAACAGTGACAGCTTTACTTCTTCTTTTCCGATTTGGATTCCTTTTATTTCCTTTTCTTCTCCGATTGCTGTGGCTAAAACTTCCAAAACTAGGTTGAATAAGAGTGGTGAGAGTGGGCAACCTTGTCTTGTTCCTGATCTTAGTGGAAATGGTTTCAGTTTTTCACCATTGAGGACAATGTTGGCTGTGGGTTTGTCATATATGGCCTTTATTATGTTGAGGAAAGATCCCTCTATGCCTACTTTCTGCAGGGTTTTTATCATAAATGGGTGTTGAATTTTGTCGAAAGCTTTCTCTGCATCTATTGAGATGATCATATGGTTTTTCTCCTTCAACTTGTTAATATGGTGTATCACATTGATTGATTTGCGTATATTGAAGAATCCTTGCATTCCTGGAATAAACCCCACTTGATCATGGTGTATGATCCTTTTAATATGCTGTTGGATTCTGTTTGCTAGTATTTTATTGAGGATTTTTGCATCTATGTTCATCAGTGATATTGGCCTGTAGTTTTCTTTCTTTGTGACATCCTTGCCTGGTTTTGGTATCAAGGTGATGGTGGCCTCGTAGAATGAGTTTGGGAGTGTTCCTTCCTCTGATATTGTTTGGAAGAGTTTGAGAAGGATAGGTGTTAGCTCTTCTCTAAATGTTTGATAGAATTCGCCTGTGAAGCCATCTGGTCCTGGGCTTTTGTTTGATGGAAGATTTTTAATCACAGTTTCAATTTCAGTGCTTGTGATTGGTCTATTCATATTTTCTATTTCTTCCTGAGTCAGTCTTGGCAGGTTGTGCATTTCTAAGAATTTGTCCATTTCTTCCAGGTTGTCCATTTTATTGGCATAGAGTTGCTTATAGTAATCTCTGAGTTTAACTATTTTAATTTTAGTATACAAGTATGTAAACCTGAGACTCAAAAGTCTAGGACCTGGTTTCTGTTCTTCCATTAACTAGGTGTGTGATCTTGGACAAATAATTTTCTGGTGTTTAGTGGCTTCATCTGTAAAATGAAGGACTTAGACTAGAAAAACTCTAAGACCCATTGAACTCTACAATTCTGATCCTGTTAAAGAATTCTTCTTTCAAGGGATTAAAAACTCTTGAAATCAGAACCTACTTCCCCCAGTCTTGGATCATGACAGAATATTACTTGGAGGAAGGATAAATCAAGCTCATTTTTTAAAAGCCAAGAATTGGATTTGTGGTATAAATGAAGTGATAGAACATACCCGCACATTTGTTCCAGTGCTGTTTGACAGTGCTTAGCTGTTTTTAAGCCAGCTAAGAGGATGAAAGGACTACAGCCCTCAGAGAGATTATGTAATTTTTGCAATCTAATCCGGCACAACATTCAACAACTAAGATGTCCAAGGATGGAGTTACTTTCCCCAGAAAGAATTTTTATGGTTTTATATAATGGAGAGGCACTGACTTGGGTGTCTTGTTAATAATCTAATTCTGTGTGTTCTTCCGTCTATAAATGGAGACAAACTGAGGGATATACAGCTTGTCTAAAATAGAAGGGCTAGTTCAGGGTGTGAAATGTATTTTGTTAAGTCATTTTATGACTCAGTTTCTTATTCCCTTTAAGAACAATATCCTTCGTAAAAAATGTACTTGAGAACACAGGGAGGGGAAAGGGTAAGATGGGACGAAGTGAGAGAGTGGCATGGACATATATACACTACCAAACGTTAAATAGATAGCTAGTGGGAAGCAGCCGCATAGCACAGGGAGATCAGCTCGGTGCTTTGTGACCACCTAGAGGAGTGGGATAGGGAGGGTGGGAGGGAGGGAGACGCAAGAGATATGGGAACATATGTATATGTATAACTGATTAACTTTGTTATAAAGCAGAAAGTAACACACCATTGTAAAGCAATTATACTCCAATAAAGATGTTAAAAAAACCCACAAGATCCTTTAAGGCCTTAATACTGGTACTGAATTACTTTAAGAAATATAACCCTATAAAAACCCTCTCACCCTGTCTGCTCCTTTTGCCCTGTCTGGGTTAATGTATCAGGTAGGACACACTAAGCCTGCCCTTTTCCACATCACTCTGTTGCACCCCTTCCTCAACCTCACTAACTAGCAATTCTCCCTTCCCTTAAATGTCCTTTTCCATTCTTCTATAGAATAATCCCTAATAAATAAAACTGAGGGGGACCATCTTGCTACTTAACATTTAACTCTGGAGTTAACCATATATAGCCTATTTGTCCAAAAACATGTTTGAGTTCCTACTGGACCTTTAAGTTTTATATCGTCCCAAGATTCTTTATGTATCTCTGTAACTTGGTCTATAAGACCCCCCAAAGTAATCCATGCTGCAAAATACTGTTCTTCCTCTGCCTAGGTCTAAACCCCAAAGAAAAACTCCCTTTCCTGGCAACAGTATCAGCTAAAAATTAAGGGAAAATGATCCAATTTAAATAATGTGCATTACTGTATAAATAGGACAATCAAATTTATGCATTCTATTTAGCTACTTATAATACTGCTTTCTCTTTCTGTATGTTCTATATAAAGATTCTAATTTTTTTTTCCTCATATGCATCTCTCAGAAAAAGCTGAGTTTGTATTTGGGGGTACTTGTTGCATATTTCCCTACGAAGTGGAGTTATGATGATGGTTAGCTGATCATCAGTCCTCCAAAAATCCACTTAACACTTCCTGTAAAGTATAAGCATAACTATTAGTAAGTGTTGCATAAGTGAAAAACTGGATAGAGGCTAGGCAGGATGGAGGGCTGGTCCACAGAGAGAATCTGAGGGTGATATTCAGTGCTGGAAGGCATTTTCCCCTCTTCTCCTGGGCAAAATACTGGTCCTAGGCAAAACTAGGACCAGCTCACGAAATGTTTTTTGTATCCTACCTCCCTATTTATACTTCTTTCCAGTCTCTTCAGGACCTCTTTCCATTATCATTCTAGGTTCACCACTATAGTCTTGCCTTGTTCACAGAAGGCCTCCTTGCTCCAATATCGCCTATTTCTTCTCTACTTGAGTGGATTCTTCATACCACTCAAAATCATCTCTTTTCTGAAACTCTTTCTCATCACGTTTTAGTATGAAAATAATCTTATCAATTGATTAATTTTGAACTGAGTTGTTTTTTTTTTATAATTTATGTATAGTGAAATGCTCAAATCTTTTTTTAAAAAATTTATTTATTTTATTTATTTTTGGCTGCATTGGGTCTTTGTTGCTTCACGCGGGCTTTCTCTAGTTGCGGCGAGCGGGGGCTACTCTTCATTGCAGTGCGGGCTCTAGGCGTGCGGGCTTCAGTAGTTGTGGTATGCGGGCTCAATAATTGTGGCTCACAGGCTCTAGAGCTCAGGCTCAGTAGTTGTGAAGCACGGGCTTAGTTGCTCCGTGGTATGTGGGATCTTTCCAGACCAGGGCTCAAACCCGTGTCCCCTGAATTGGCAGGCAGATTCTTAACCACTGCACCACCAGGGAAGCCCCTGAACTGAGTTTGTTTTTCCTTTTCCATTATGGTTTATCCAGGATATTGAATATAGCTCCCTGTGCTATACAGTAGGAACTTGTTCTTTATCTTTTCAACATATAATAGTTTGCATCTGCTAAACCCAAACTCCCAATCCAACCCTTCCCTGCCACCCTCTCCATTGGTAACCACAAGTCTGTTCTCTATGTCTGTGAGTCAGTTTCTGTTTTATAGATAAGTTCATTTGTGTCTTATTTTAGATTCCACATATAAGTGATATATGCTGTTTGTCTTTCCTTTTCTGACTTACTTCAATTAGTATAATAATCTCTAGGTCCATCCATGTAGCTGCAAATGGCATTACTTCACTCTTTTTAGGGCTGAGTAATATTCCATTGTATATATGTACCACGTCTTCTTCATCCATTCATCTGTCAATGAACAATTAGGCTGCTTCCATGTCTTGGCTTTTGTGAATAGTGCTGCTATGAACATAGGGGTGCATGTATCTTTTTGAATTAGAGTTTTGTCCAGATATATGCCTAGGAGTGGGATTGCTGAATCATATAGCAACTCTAGTTTTAGTTTTTTGAGGAACCTCCATACTGTTCTCCATAGTGGCTGCACCATTCCCACCAACAGTGTAGGAGGGTTCCCTTTTCTCCACACCCTCTCCAGCATTTATTGTTTGTAGACTTTTTGGTGATGGCTGTTCTGACTGGTGTGAGGTGGTACCTCACTGTAGTTTTGATTTGCATTTCTCTAATTAGTGATGTTGAGCGTCTTTTCTTTGTGCCTGTTGGCCATCTGTATGTCTTCTTTGGAGAAATTTCTATTTAGGTCTTCTGCCCATTTTTGGATTGGGTCGTTTGTTTTTTTGTTATTGAGTTGTATGAGTTGTTTGTATATTTTGGAAATTAAGCCCTTGTCAATTGCGTCATTTGCAAATATTTTCTCCCAGTCTATAGGTTGTCTTTTCATTTTGTTTATGGTTTCCTTTGCTGTGCAAAAGCCTGTAAGTTTGGTTAGATCCCATTTATTTTTGCTTTTATTTCTATTGCTTTGGTAGACTGACCTAAGAAAACATTGGTATGATTTACGCCAGAGAATGTTTTGCCTATGTTCTCTTCTAGGAGTTTTATGGTGTCATGTCTTATATTTAAGTCTTTAAGCCATTTTGAGTTTATTTTTGTGCATGGTGTGAGGGTGTGTTCTAACTTCATTGATTTACATGCAGCTGTCCAACTTTCTCAACACCACTTGCCAAAGAAACTGTCTTTTCCATTGTATATTCTTGCCTCCTTGTCGAAGACTAATTGACTGTAGGTGTATGGGTTTATTTCTGGGCCCTCTATTCTGTTCCATTGATCCATATGTCTGTTTTTGTGCCACTTTCACACTGTTTTGATTGCTGTACCTTTATAGTATTTTCTGAAGTCTGGGAGGGTTATGCTTCCTCCTTCTTCTTTTTCCACAGGATTGCTTTGGCAATTCTGGATGTTTTATGGTTCATATAAGTTTTACGATTAGAAAATAATCTGATTTAAATGTAAGACTCCAAGATTGTTTGTACTTCAAAGGAAGATATATGTTAACCCAAAAGTGTCTCCAGTAGTGCCGTTTTTCAGTCTGGCTAATTAAATCACACAGTTCAGGCAGTGTGAAGGACTATATTTTGGTCAAGGGGCTAATCTATGTAGTGTCCTGCCTGTATGTTGCTCTCCAGCACTACCTTCCCTTTTGTATCTTCTCTTCTTTCCTTTAAAAAAGTAAATTATGGAATTTATCTACAGAGATCATTTATTTGGAAGATAAAGATCTAGACAATGGAATTTTTAAGTATTTTAAAATTTATTCATTATTTTCATTTTTTAAAAATCAGTGCAAGAATGATTTTCTATTTGCTCTTGTGCACCAGTGCATCAGGGCTAGGCAGTGGTGTGATCCAGGAGGCTGAGAACCTGGGGCAGGAGGCAGTGGGTGCTGAACAACACCGTGGGTGCTGTTGCCACCAGACATGGGTGTGAGCAAGTAGATCATCATGGGTAGACCAAAGATACTCTAAGAGGCCATTTTATGAAATAAAAATGATTTATTACTGAGCAGGAGGTATCAAGTCGTAGAAGCCAAAAGAGAAACTTGCTAAGCAAACATGAGGAAGATCAAATGCCTGGGTCTTTCCAGGCACTGCTACATCATTGTTTCCATAGGCTTCTGCATGTGTTGAATCTATATACCTGTAGTTAGTGATTCTAACACATTGCGTATGCACATCGACACTAACTTCCTGCAAAGTACACATTTCATAGAGCTCTTTTTTGTTGTTAGTGCCACTTTTTTTAGGAGGTGAATATTCTCTCCGAATTCTGATTTTTGTTGCACGAATCATAAGTAAAACGCATTTGCTAAGGTTTTGTGAGTAACCATTTAGCTTTTCTTTTTCTTTTCTAAAGGTAAACTTGGATAGTTTCAAGTGAAGCAAAACCATTCAAGAATCAACTCCTAACCCACTAATGCTCTCCCACCCCACCTATATTCATCAATACAGTTGAAAAGGGAGAGAGGCAGGAGGACCCAATGAAAGTGTTTGAATCTCTGCATAAAAGATTAGAGACAGAGAAAGAAACAGTTCTGGGCCAGGACATAAAGAGAAAATAATTTTTTTTTTCATTTTGTTTTGTTTTTCCCTTCCCTTAGTTTTGGCAAGTGAAAGGCTCTAGTGGGTATGGAATTTGAGAGGACTGGAGAGGATAGGGGGAAGTGAGACGTCAGCTGTGATGTTTGGCTGAATGCTCAGAAACGGATCCCCTTTACTATCTTTACAGAGGTTTAACAAAAGAATGGAATTTGCAAGTTTGGATCGTGCATCTTTCACAGATACTACTCTGGGGCTAAAGTTCATGGGTTACAACCCAAAAGGGTTAGACTTAATTTCTTCTTCAATCGATTACACGAAATAATTGTATTACATAAAACATGTGAAGACATAAATGAATTTAATACTCATTTTATACCTATATCTCTTAGTACACCTCTATTTAAAGCCCTAAAATTTCTCCTCTCCCTCCACCAATGTTGAGCTTTTGTCTAAAATCCAAAAATGTGAACCTAGAGCAGTGTATATTCTCTGAACATTCCTGAAAACAGTCTTCCACTGTAAAAGTAATATAATCACACTGTAGAAAAAAAGGAAAAGAAAATACCACGTACAGTAGTAAATTGCCACAAATGAATATGATATTATTTTGTCTATTTTCTCTCCTATTTTTCATTTAATAAAATCCTATTAATTATTATATTAAACACTTTACCTCAGAAAAAGCATTTAGGTTCACCTTTCACACTAACACAATGGCTCTCAGGAGGATGATTATTAGTAGCTATTTTATACACTTTAGGAGTTTATATGTCAGAATCAGACTGTTAAATAGGTTCATGTTAAGATCTGTTAAATTCTGAAAGTCCTGGGACAAAGTCTAAACTTATCCTTAGAAAAAAATGGTAATCCTGAAAGCGCTAAAAAAATTAAATTTCTTAATGAGATATCATTATAATGTCTATATTTTTCATATATTTAACATTATGAGGCTGTATATTTGCCTCTTAAATTCTTGTCTGGATAGCAAGATGATGTGCCAAATCTCCTCGTCAAGACATCTCTACATCATAATGTAGTCAAAGATACTGGAGTAGGTGGAGAGACACTCTTTTTACTCTTTTTGGGTCCAATTTCCACATTTGTAATAATGGAACAGAATTAGATTTCTCTAAGGTTCAGTCCTATTTCAGCAATATATTCTGTAGAGTTGAGAACTTGAAGAGTTTCCTTGGTTTAGGACAGAGTTATTTTTAGACAGAAATGTCTTTTGTGTTCTCAAGACACATGAGACTAGTCTTCTAACATTTTTTCCTTAAATATCTGCTAAAAGAATTTGAAAAAATATATACCTTCTTGCCCATCTAAATGTACATTTAAAATTTCTCATCATAATTATAAACAAAGGTATCATTTCTAGTATGATGAAAATACTGATCTTTTAAAATAAAACTCTTTAAAAACACTCAGTATAACCTAAAAACCATAGCAGTGTGTTGCTAACCATAATCCCCCCAAAAAATCAGTGAATCAACCTTTCAAACTAGAATTCCACTTTTAGCTTGCTTTGTACTTGTGTTTCCATTCTCCTCCTCCCATAAAATTTTATCCTAACATATTTTTATGCTTAAAAGTCTTTTATTAATTATCAGATTACTCTGTAATAAAATTATGTGTACCCATTTGGAAATAATTTTTTAAAGATTTGTGTCCATAAGGGTCTAACTACTGAAGATTCTTTGAAGTGAATTTTTTTATTACAGTTATTAGTACAAAATTGAATGAAACGGCACAAATATATATTATAAAATACGACACACAATTGTTAAGGAAATGCATTTTTTAGGGAGGTGGATGGAAATTTTCTACAAATAACCCTACGTAGACATGGATGACTGTTACTTATTGTTAGAATGAGACAGGGTTGAGTATCACTTCTGCTCTAATTTTCATATTTTCAGGTGGAAAGATTATGTCTATTTAAATATAAGTAAATAGGAATGGAAGTTTTGTTATAGCAATGTCATTCAGTTTCTTGAACTCTTGAGTCCTATGCAAAAAATCATATACGATCTTTGTGATGGTTAATTTCATGTGTCAACTTGTCTAGGTTATGGTGCCCAGTCATTTGATCAAATACTAGTCTAGATGTTGCTGTGAAGTAACTTGTGAAGATGATTAACATTTATAATCAGTTGACCTTAACATGATGGGCCCATGCAATCAGTTGAAGACTTTAAGAGCAAAAGACTGAGGTTTTCCGAAGAAGCAATTCTGCTTCAAGACTGCAACGTAGAAATTCTGCCTGAATTTTCAACCTGCTGGTATGCCCTGTAGATTTTAGGCTCAAGACTGCTAAAGTTAGGAATCCTGTTGCCCAAGAAGAACAAATCTAGTCAAGATACTCTGGAATTCTTTCCTTAAGAAAGGGATATATCCATCTCCATAATGATTTTTGACTTCCTAAGCTTAAGGCGACAGCATAGACAGATTATGAAAATATGTGGAAAGACAATTTTTCTGGGATCTGCCTAAGCTTTATATATTAAAATATACATCTCCTATTGGTTCTGTTTCTCTGGAGGACCCTGTCTAATACAATCTTAAAAATATTTTTAATGATCTATCATGTGACATTTGATTTAGTTCCTTTTAAAATTTTTTAGGGCAAGGAACTGAATATTCCCTGATTGAAAAAAATGATTTCTTACCCAGTTGTTAACTTTCTCAGCACCTATGCCAACATGTCAAATTAGTGTCTTTGGTGCTCCAGAGGCTTTTACATCCCTAAAGCAATGTCCTTTCTCTTGTGAAGCAGAAGGACAATCATGAAAGAGAAACATTTTACATGGATTTATTTCCATAAAACTATCTTTGTCCCAATACTCCATGGAAAATCTATGGTAGCCTCAGCCCTAGTCAGAAAACAGCTGATGTCAACCATCTTGCTACCTATATTCTTAAATATTTCTTCTATTGTTATTTATTTATGAACAGCATTTTGGCTATGGTAGAAATAAAACATACTAAGAACGATTAAGCTCAGAAATAAGGAAAAATTCAATGATGATGATTTATTTGGAAACAATGATATTTTTGTAATATTAATGATGTTATTGGTACTCAGTTAAACATATTTCAAACTAGGGCACTTTGATCAAATTCCTTTTGGTTCATTTGCAACTTAATAATAAAATTTTACATATTTCTAGTTAATATATCAAACTCAACTGAGTAATTGATGTTCATCATTTATTTTACTACTAAGAGTACACATTTAAGTTATGCTTTGGAATTATTGTTTGCTGCAATATCTAAAACTCTCCTTTAGGTCATACATCAGGAAAAGGGGTATAAACAATATTTTATGTCACCTAACCCAATTATTTTTGATGCAATAGCCCAGGGTTTCTCCCAGACTTAGCATAAGGCAGGGACTTCATAAACATTTGATGAATTAATTGAAAGTGCAAAAACAGATTCTCAAGTATTAAGTGCTCAAAATTATGGTTGTATTTGAAACTGACTTCTTCAGGATAATAACTCCTTTTATAGATTGACATGAAATATGTTAGAACATGATGATAAACCAGTTTTTAAAAAGGGCCAACAGATAGCAAAAGATTGACACCTATTACCTGTAAGCTATTTCATTTCACTTAGATAATTAATATTACCAATACTGTGGAGTATTCTTACTAGTGAAATGTAATCTTAACTAACTTTATAAAATACAATCTAAAAACCCTTAAGTGGATAAATATGTGTAAGTGCTCAATAAATGTTAGTTATCATTACTGTGGTTATTACCTCCAGCTTGCTTTGTTCTTTTCATAGGTGGAATACCATCCTAGTTACCAAATTTCTTGGTTGTACCAGGTGAACTGGCAGTGTTGATTGATGTTTAACGTATCATCTAAATTCCTTTCATTCCTAAAATTCTTTATTTAAGAACTGCAATTTCTTGAAGAACTAATGCTGTGAATTGAAAAATTTCTAATATTTCTTAATAATTATGTGTGTTGTTTGGTATAATGCATAACATTGAATAGAACAAATTTACCAATGTTTAGAAAATGATGTCTTGTTTCAAAAATTTGAATAGCAATTAGATGGTACAATAACTTAGGGAAAAACCAGGCTTTATGCCCTCTAGTTTCCCAATTAAAAGGAGCCCATTTCTAGGTTGGGAGAAGATATAGGTAAGATCATTCCTCTTATCTGAAAATCATACAAAGCTTTTCGGAGTCACACAGACCCGGAGTGGAGGTGAATGACATCCCCTCACATCTATAAAAGCTGCTGTCTGCTTTAAAAGGAAAAGCTCTCAGTATGACTTAAATGTTCCATTTCTGAAATACAGCTTGAAGCTCTTTTCAGGGCTGAACAGAGCACGAAGGTAATGATTATTATTTACCTCACATTAAAAAAAAAACAAACAAAAAACCTAACTCAAAGATCTGCTTATTGCCTTTAGGCTCTGCTTTAGGGAGCCCTTAAAATATTTCTTTAAAATCTGCCCATATTCTGTAGAGTTACAACTATAGTGTTGATTTTTCTCTTGTGCTATTATATTTAACCAACTCCCACTGAGATCTGATGGTATAAAGAGATGATACTTATGCTGCAGAATTTTTGCCTGAGTAAAAATATAATGAGTAGATTATCAAAGGTTACATTTACCATAAATCAGATACCCTAAACTACATATTCAGACTAGCGAGATACAGATACAACTATCAATTCAATTTTGATGGTGCAAGGGTATTCTCCCACTCCGTCCCCCTCACAACTGGTGTGCTGGAACTGGCTTGCACTAGCTTGTGAGAGCAGATTGTTAAATTTTCAGGACTCACGTTGGTAGCTTGAAATCTGTCATGAAGGGAGTATGAAAACCAGCAAACGTTACAAATCAGCACTTTTTCTTTACTTTTCCAGAGGGGCCAGTTCTTAAACATTAACCAGCATACCTATGCATACACACACACACACACACACACAGAGAGTGAAGTTTGTACGGTTTGGGGTAAAAAATTCAATGATTCGTATCCAGTTGGCTATTTCTCTGTAAAGTTGTGAATCATACTATATTCTTGGGAGAAAACGATGAAGGCTGAACAAAAGATGTCTTACAGAAAATTTATAAATTGGTTTTAGAACATACAGTTCTAGATTCTCTCTCCACTTGAAAAACATGTTCAGTGAAAATAAGTAACTGGTTTATCATCTTAAGAAACAAGGGCTCCATTTACAGCTAAGCTACTGTCTTTTTCAGGGGAAATTTCTTATAAGATTCTTCTGTCCTCAAAAAGGAGCCCAAACTTAGACTCAATTCCCATTTAATGTGAGGCAATGTTCCTTGGCAAAGCAAGAGAATTATAGAGCTATTCTGCCAATAGAGAATTAGCCTCAAGGCACACTGCCCCAAATACTGTTGCTTATATTGTTCCCAGTTACAAGGGCCTTTATTGTAACTAATGGAATACATGCACAGGGAAAGGAAAGAGTCAATATTGGTGGTGGTCTTATGAGTTGCGCACATTTGCTTCCTGGGCAGCAAAACTGGGTAATGTGTGAATTAGCTGACATTAGCATCTATTGTGCCTAAATAGCCTTCAAAATGTAATACTGAAATTCCTCTCTTCTGCCCTAGAGTTCACATGTTAAAAGTTGTTGAATTTAGAGACTTGTAAGATTGATATGCAGACCAGTGCAATCCAAGATTCTCTCAAGCCTGCTTATTAAGAAAAATTCTGAGACTTAGGTCATATTTCTATTCATTCACATTATTTTTTTTCACACTGATAGCCCTGAACAATAACTAGAGCTTTATCACGGTCTTGTGTAATTCTACTCTTTAACAAACCAGATTGCAGTTATGACAGAAAAAACATGTAATTATTGTGGTAATATATTTTTCACTCATGATTGATAGACACCTATAATCATATGGTAATTTGGTTTCTTATCTTTAGTAAAGGGTTTTAAAATTTCATTTTTATAGGATTTGAAATAAAATTATGTAGTATGTAATTACATTTTGTAAATGTTCCATTTGTTTTTGAGCAGAATGTATATATATTTTCTGTGTGAGAGAGACCATATTAAAGTTCCTTCACATAATATGGTTTTGCCAGTGTCTCTATTGATTTCTATACTTTGAAGACATACTTGGCTGTTTTTCCTTCTTGGTAAATTATTTCTTTGATACATTTGAAATAGCTTTGTCCTTTTAAAATGTCTTAAAGTCTACTTTTTTACTATTAAATATTAATACATCAGGTTTTTTGTTAATATTTACCTGTTACAGATTTTTTCATCAACTCAAATCTTTTGTGTCATTTTGCTTAAATGGGTCTTTTATAAATCCTACAAACTAGATTTAGAACTGAATTATATCTGAGAGTTTCTGTTTTTAAGAAGTAAATATAAGCCATTCACATTTTTTTTTTTTTGCGGTACGCGGGCCTCTCACTGCCGTGGCCTCTCCTGTTGCAGAGCACAGGCTCCAGATGCTCAGGCTCAACGGCCATGGCTCACGGGCCTAGCCGCTCCGGGGTATGTGGGATCTTCCCGGACCAGGGCACGAACCCGTGTCCCCTGCATTGGCAGGCGGACTCTCAACCACTGCACCACCAGGGAAGCCCGCCATTCACATTTTTAAAAGAATTACTGATAAGTTTGGACTTATTTTTGCCACATCATGTTTTGTACTCTACCATGCTTCTTATTCCTTGGTGTTTCCTTTTCTAATTATTTTTGGGTTGGTCAATAATTCTATTTTTACTTCCATTCATAGTTTGGAAGTTCTACATTTTAAATAAATTCTATTTTTTAAGGGTTCTCTAAAGTTTTGAATATTTTATTGATTTCAAGGCAAGAAATCACAAACATATAACTTGATGATTTTTTAAAAAGAGTGTATCTTTAAAATCAGTTTTAGGTTTTACAACAAAATTGAGAAGAAGGTACAGAGATTTCCCTTATGCCCCTGCCCTCACACAGGCACTCACCAGAATGGTACATTTATAACCAAGGATGAACCTACACTGACACATCATAATCACCCAAAGTCCATAGTTGACTTCAGGCATCACTCTTGGTATTGTACATTCTACGAGTTTGGACAAAAGTATAATGACGTATATCTGTCATTATAATATCATACAAAGTATTTTCACTTCCCTAAACTCTTCTGTGCTCTGCCTGTTCACTCCCCCATCATCCCCCTTTTTCCTAGCAACCACAGATCTTTTTATTGTTCCCATAGTTCTGTCTTTTCCAGAATGTCATATAGTTGGAATCATACAGTATGTAGCCTTTTCAGATTGCCTTCTTCCACTTAGTAATATGCATTTAAGATTCCTCCATTTCTTTTCTTGGCTTGATAGCTCATCTCTTTTTAGCACTGAATATTACATTATCTGGATGTAGCACAGTTTATTTATCCATTCACCTACTGAAGTACAGCTTGTTTGCTTCTAAGTTTTGGCAAATACAAATAAAGTTTCTATAGATATCCATGTGCAGGTTTTTGTGTGGATGTAAATTTCCAACTCCTTTGGGTAAATAGGAAGAAGCACAACTACTGAATCATATGGGAAGAACGTACTTAGATTTGTTAGAAACCTCCAAACTGTCTTCCAAAGTGGCTGTGGTGCAGTGTTTTGGGTTTGGCCATTCCAATAGATGTGTAGTGGTATCTCACTATTTTTTTAATTTGCATTTCCCTGATGACATATCATGGCCATGTGCTTATTTGCCATCTGTATATCTTCTTTGGTGATGTGTCTGTTAAGGTCTTTGGCTCATTTTTTAATCATGTTGTTTGTTTTCTTCTTTTTGAGTTTTCAGAGTTCTTCAACGTGATGATTTTTCACACCCAGATCAAGACCAGAGATCTTTAATAGCATCCAGAGGTTCCCTGAGCCCCCTTCAATTCTAATCCACTTCCCAAGAATAACCACTATCCTGATATTTACCATATAGATTAGTTTGGCCTATTTTTGAACTTTATATACATGGAGTCATGCAGTATCTTTTTTTTTGATAATATTATATTTGTGAGATTCATCTATGTTGTTGCATGTAGTTTTAGTTCATTCTCATTGTTGTACAAAACCTCATTATCTCACTATGCCAAAAATTATCTGTTCTACTGTTAATGGACATTTGGGTGGTTTCCAGTGTTTGGCAATTATCAATACATATAATACAGTCATGAATAGTCTAGTACAGTCTTTCGTTTCATGTTTTATTTTTTTTGAATTTTATTTTATTTTATTTTTTTATACAGTAGGTTCTTACTACTTACCTATTTTATACATATTAGTATATATATGTCAATCCCAATCTCCCAATTCATCACACCACCACCACCATCTCCCAGCCCCACTTTCTCCCCTTGGTGTCCATACATTTGTTCTCTAAATCAGTCAGTGTTTCTATTTCTGCCTTGCAAACCTGTTCATCTGTACCATTTTTCTAGATTCCACACATATGTGTTAATATACGATATTTGTTTTTCTCTTTCTGACTTACTTCACTCTGTATGACAGTCTCTAGGTCCATCCATGTCTCTACAAATGACCCAATTTCATTCCTTTTTATGGCTGAGTAATATTCCATTGTATATATATGTACCACATCTTCTTTATCCATTTGTCTGTCGATGGGCATTTAAGTTGCTTCCATGACCTGGCTATTGTAAATAGTGCTGCAATGAACATTAGGGTGCATGCGTCTTTTTGAATTACGGTTTTCTCTGGGTATATGCCCAGTAGTAGGATTGCTGGGTCACATGCTGGAGAGGGTGTGGAGAAAAGGGAACCCTCTTGCACTGCTGGTGGGAATGTAAATTGATACAGCCACTATGGAGAACAGTATGGAGGTTCCTTAAAAAACTAAAAATAGAATTACCATATAACCCAGCAATCCCACTACTGGGCATATACCCTGAGAAAACCATAATTCAAAAAGACACATGCACCCCAATGTTCATTGCAGCACTATTTACAATAGCCAGGTCATGGAAGCAACCTAAATGCCCATCGACAGACGAATGGATAAAGAAGATGTGGTACATATATACAACGGAATATTACTCAGCCATAAAAAGGAATGAAATTGGGTCATTTGTAGAGATGTGGATGAATCTAGAGACTGTTATACAGAGTGAAGTAAGTCAGAAAGAGAAAAACCAATATCGTATATTAATGTATATATGTGGAACCTAGAAAAATGGTACAGATGAACCAGTATGCAGGGCAGAAACTGAGACACAGATGCAGAGAACAAACGTATGGACACCAAGTGGGGAAAGCGGCAGGGGGGTGGTGGTGGTGTGATGAATTGGGAGATTGTGATTGACATGTATACACTAATATGTATAAAATGGATAACTAATAAGAACCTGCTGTATAAAAGAATAAATAAAGTTAAAAAAAACCCCAGAAAACAAAAGTTGATTAAAAAAAAAAAAGACACATGCACCCCAATGTTCATTGAAGCACTATTTACAACAGCCAGGTCATGGAAGAAACCTAAATGTCCATCAACAGAGGAATGGATAAAGAAGATGTGGTACATATATACAATGGAATATTACTCAGCCATAAAAAGGAATGAAATTGGATCATTTGTAGAGACATGGATGGACCTAGAGACTGTCATACAGAGTGTAGTATAAATCTCTTGACGTACATTAGTATTCATTTCTGTCACTGTATTTCTATAAATGAAATTATTGGGTCATACAGCTTGTGTACATTCAGCTTTTGTAAACAAGACCAGTTTCCCAAAGTGACTGTAACAAATTTGAACTCTCACCGCAGTGTATGAGAGTTCTATTTGCTCCATATCTTTGCCAACACTCGATATTGCATGTCTTTTTCATTTTAGCATTTATATTTTAAATTTAAAAATTTTAAACATATTTAAATATACTTTATAAATGATGTTGGGCTAATCCTATCCAAAACATCTAATTCCTTTTTTTCCTGCTTCCCCTTTCTGTTGTGATTATGTTGTGATCATCTGGGATTCTAGTTACTTATTTTTTTTTATTACTCCTTACAAACAATACTTTATAATTACCATTACATGTTTTTGTTTTATAACTGATTTTTTCTTAAGTAAATTCCCTAATTAATCTTTCAGGGAGGGTTTATGAGTATTATATTAACTGAGAGTGTCTTTGCCTTTTCATGTAAATGATATGAAATTCTAGCTTCAAAATTATTTCTCTCCCTAGGGAGAATCTGGTAAAAGGGCACAAACTTTCAGTTATAAGATGAATAAGGCTGAGGATCTAAATGTATGACATGGTGACTATAGTTGATAACACTGTATTGTATAATTGAAACTTGCTAAGAGAGTAGACTTTACATGTTCTCACAGACACAAGGGATAAATATGTGAGATGATAGATGTGTTAACTAGATGGAGGGGATACATTTACAATGTACAGGACAACAAATTATCATGTTGTACAGTTTAAATAACTTATAATTTTATTTGTCAATTATATCTCAATAAAACTGAAAAAAACTATTTCTCTATTAAACCACTGGAGATATTTTTCTGCTGCTGTGTATTCATTTTTACCAGAGAAGTTATATGTCAGTTCTTGCTCCTTAATAGGTAATGTCTTTTTTCCTCTCTGAAGGATTTTCAGATTTTTTTGATGTCCTAAAATTTCACCAGGATGTGTTTAGGAAATGGATTTTTTTCATTTATTCTACTCAGCACTTTAAAAATTTCTGCCTTTTTAAAATTCTGAAATTAAAACAACCATTGTAAATATTTCCCCTTTCCATTTTCTTTGGTCCCTCCATTTGCATTTGCAGTGAGATTTCTGAAACCTTTCAATCTACTTCTTTGGCCTTTTCATGCTGCATTTTGAGTGAAATATTAAAGCTGTATGTGTATACGTGTGTGTGTTTTTTGCATAAGTATAATGAAACCCCACATATTCATCATCAATCTCAAGAATTATCAATATTTCCCACTTTGAGCCATTCCTACATATGTACCATATATATGCATGTGTAGATATAGGTCAAATATTATATAATATATAACATTACATAAGTATATAATTTTTGCTGAAGTATTTTTAAAGCAAATACGAGATATATCACTTCATTGGTAGGTACTTAAATATTTCTGATAGGGAAGGACTTTTCAATTTAACTAAGCACCATTATCATTCTTAACAGAATTAACAATAATTCCTTAATATCATTTAATATGTACCTGGTTCATCAACAAT
The DNA here is from genome assembly GCF_964341445.2 of Mesoplodon mirus. Lineage (NCBI taxonomy): Eukaryota > Metazoa > Chordata > Mammalia > Artiodactyla > Ziphiidae > Mesoplodon > Mesoplodon mirus. Next base: position 19,178,792 of record NC_138982.1, on the reverse strand, counting down.
TTTCTCTGAGTACCTGTATCAGTTGGATTGTTCAAATAAGAATAAGTCCACGCTTTGCATTTGGTTAATTTGTCTCTTAAGTATCTTTGTAACAGTCCCCAATCATTTAAAAATTGTTATTTGTTAATTGAAGGAATGAAGTTATTTGTTCTGTATAACTTCTCATATTTTGGATTTTGTTGGTTGTATCTTTGTGGTATCATTTAACATGTTTTTCTGTCACCTGAATTCCCTGTAAACTAACATTTTGATTTAACTGTTTGATGAGATTCAGATTCAACTTTTGACAAGGTTAATCCATAGGTGTTACTAGGTGTGTAATACAAAGACAGTTCTTTCTTTCTTAGTGTTTTTCTTCTAACATTTTAATTAATTTATTTATTTATTTATTTTTGGCTGTGTTCGGTCTTCATTTCTGTGCGAGGGCTTTCTCTAGTTGTGGCAAGCACGGGCCACTCTTCATCGCAGTGCGCGGGCCTCTCACTATCGCGGCCTCTCTTACTGCAGAGCACAGGCTCCAGACGCGCAGGCTCAGTAGTTGTGGCTCACGGGCCTAGTTGCTCCGTGGCATGTGGGATCTTCCCGGACCAGGGCTCGAACCCGTGTCCCCTGCATTAGCAGGCAGATTCTCAACCACTGCGCCACCAGGGAAGCCCCTTTCTTAGTGTTTTTAAAATCATTCACTGGATTCAGGTATTGTCTGCCTGACCCAGCCATTATAAAGATCCTTATTGACCTTTTACCTAGTATTTTTAACAGTCATTAATAATCTTGTATTAACCATTATTAGCAGCAGAAAAATGCTGATTTTGCCAATAACAGAAATAATTATTCTACAAAGGAGAATGTTCCCTTATCAACTTTTTAGCTACCCTGAAATAGTTTATACAAAAAAGATAACTATCGATAATTTCACTTTATTTCACAGTTTTCAGAATAAAAATAAACCTCTAAAGTTTGTTAGCTATATAAATTTTGGAGTTTATTTATTCTACTTTTTTTTTTGATGCCTCACTTTAACAGTGTTGGTTTTCTTTTTAAAAAATTGCTTATCCTTGTATTTGATATTTCTTTTTACCCTGGTGAGTGTACCTGTAGTACTGCTTACTTTAGCCCATCTTGAGTAATTATGGGATAGAGGCAGGCAGGATATGCCAGGAGCTAGAAAGATTTTCCTCTTCCTTCTGGGTCTTGGTAGCCAGCTGGGTTTCTGCCATTTCATCCTGAGCACCTTCAGGCACTGTTACTGTCTGGGTTCAGTAGCCCACTGTCCCATGATTGTCACAGCAAGGAGGAGGGATGAGGGTTTGGATGGTCAGTAGCAAATTGGCTGGCTGCCACCTGGGCAGTCCCCCAATCAACTGCTCTGATCATTGTCACAGAGCTGGCTCACAATGGAGAAGTTTGGCCCAACTCTTAAGCTTTCCTACTTTATTTGCAACAGGGCTCTCTGGCCTGTTTTGTGTTGTGCTTTTGTCTTTCAGTTCAGTCATATCTACCTTCTGTCTTTCAGAAATGTATTATTTTTGGTCCTTCAGTGTTTCTCACTGCTTTTCCTTTGGAAATTTTAAAGGCATACTATAAGTTCACCATACAATATGTATTTAAATGTATCTGTCATCTTATGGAAACATATGCTATCATATAGAAATATATAATATGCTCTCATAAGGAAATATATCATATGTTATAGAAAATTTAAACATATATTCAATAATGATCACAATTGTGGTAATCTTGTTTCACACCCCACCCCAACTTTTTTTTCTGGATTATTTTACAGCAAATCGTATGCAATTCATCTTCTTGTCTAAATATACCTATTTAGGGCCATGTAATAGAGTCCGCAGTTATCTTACCCAAAATATTCTCCTCAGGACTCAAACGTGAGTCCAAGAGGCAGCTGGCCTATAATCCTTGACAAAGAACAAATTCAACTTAGGTCCACATTTAAATTTCTATTATTACATAACAAATTATCACCAATTTGTAAATTAAAACACCACTCATTTATTATCTCACGGTTCTGTAGATCAGAAGTCCAGGCAGTCTTTACTAGGTCCTCTGCCTAAGTCTCACAAGGCTGAAACAAAGTGTCTGCCAGACTGGACGCTTATCTGGAAGATCTGAGGAAGCTCAGAGGAAACTTCCAAGGAAGAATCTTTTTCCAAGATTACTCGGGTTATTGGCAGAACTGAGTTCCTTGTGAGTATAGTACTGAGATGCACATTTCCTCGGTGGCTGTCAGCGAGGAGTCTCTCTCCAGACCGTGGACATGGGTTACCCCCATCTTCACAGCCACCAGTGGTCTTCAGATCCTTCTTGTGGTTTGAATCCTCTGACTTCCTCTTCTACCATCAACCAGAGAAACTTCTTTGTCTTTGAAGGATTTGTGTGATTAGATCAGGAACATAAAGACAACCTTGGTTTTGATTAAGTCAAAGTCAACTGATTAGCAACTTTAAATACTTCTGGAAATTCCTTTGCTGTGTAAGATAACAAATCACAGATGTGCTTGCTCGTCATATTCAAAGGTCATAGGATTAGGGCAGAATGTCTTGAGGAACAATTTTAGAGTCATGTCTACCACAGTCCTGCTCATTTTTATTTCCCTTTTCTCCTTTAAGGATGAGTTAGCTTTCAAAAATCTCCTGAAAAATAGGCTTCTGGTGGACCCTCCCCTCTGGCTTGAGAGTTTGTTCATACGTATCAGAATTTCAAGTTATACTGTAGTTATACTGAGACACATACTTCATATATAAAAAGATAAGTACATATTCAGAAAAACTTTTGACTGTTAATATGATTATCTCACTTGGAGGAATGCTTAAATTTTCCTCCACAAAAATGTTTAGCTCTTTTTATAACATTGCTTTTGAGGAGAAGACTATCGTTAAAAAAAAATATGTTCAAGTAATTACTGACAGTCTTGAAGTATGCACAGGAAAGTATTTTCTAAATCCTTTCTTTTCAAAATGCCAACTGTTCTTGATAAATGAAAGGTCATCTTAATTCTTTTGCCATTTAAATCAGCACCTTTAACATGATTAATTGACATGGCATTTAATACATGGTTGTACTTGCATTCTACTGTTATTATATGGAAATACCGATTTGAATCCAGAAGAATATTAAACAATTATTAATTGATTCTGATTGTGCTAATCCCTGTAATTAATTCTCTCCTGTCATTTTAATGAAATGAAATAACTACTTTGCTTTTATAAAATGTAACTCACTTTGCTTTGCTATGAAAAATAAATGTTTAGAAAGTCTCATGATATAGATGTGACCATAATACTAACCATTTCAACTGTGAAAGTTAAATGACCATCTGTGTCCACAGGACAAACATTTTAAAAAATAGTATTTTATTTTCAAGGAAGAACAACTGCAGAAACAACTTTTAGCCCTTTACTCTCTAGAGATGGCTTAAGCTAATTTAGAAAGTGGAAATTCTCTTACCTATTTTACTTCCTATCTTTTATATTAGGAAGAATAAAGTAGATGAGTCTGTTAAATAGAATGCAAGCTCTGTTTTGACTCTCGATCTCTTTCTAACACTTAATTCCCCTTATTGGTGCCTTGTTCTTTCCAGGGAAATGGAACCTGGGACTTTGTAATTTTATCATTATGGTGAACATTTCTTTTTCTTTTTTAAAACATCTTTATTGGAGTATAATTACTCTACAATGTTGTGTTAGTTTCTGCTATATAACAAAGTGAATCAGCTATATGTATACATGTATCCCCATATCTCCTCCCTCTTGCACTTCCCTCCCACTCTCCCTATCCCACACCTCTAGGTGGTCACAAAGCACCAAGCTGATCTCCCTGTGCTATGCGGCTGCTTCCCACTAGCTATCTATTTTACATTTGGTAGTATATATATGTCAATGTGCTGGTGAACATTACTTGAATTCATTCAGCATTCATGAGCTGTTCCTTTCATGACAGTCCTTAAATTTCCTTTAGGGAATTACCTCACACCCTTTGCTGGTACCTTAATCTTCCCCTAGGCATCAGATACTCTCCTTCTGGATAAAAACCAGTTGAGACTGATGTATTCCTGGTACTGATACTCTCAAGAAACAGCCTATTAATTAGTTCTACTAGATCCCTGGAGCTTTCCAGGTTCCTGTCCTTCCTGAAGCCTTGTTCTACAGTTTTTCCTTCAATTTTTTGAACTATCCCTAGAGACTTTCATTATATTTCCTGTTTTCCCTCCTTGAAGCTGGCAAGAGTTACTTTCCTTTGCCAGCAGCCAAGGAAACCTAATTGATACATTCACTTAACTCTATAGAAATTAAATTCAATTCCGTATTCATTAAAGTGATCATATATTTATTATGTTACTATCCTCTAAGGCCCCGATGTCCCAAGGCTGTAAGAATTCTGCCTTGGACTTTGCCAAGATATTTTTTCCCCTGCTGTTTTGATTTAACTGATCAGTGGCTCAAATGCTAACATACAGGGACTGTTCAATAAATTTTCTTTTTTGTGTTGCTGAAGCCCTAAACACTAAGTTTGAACAACAACAACAAAAGGACATGGAGATCAATTCTACATTTTGGAGGAACATTACCTACGTTTGGAGGGGATACTATGAAATCATCTGGCAGGTTGAGGAACTAGTGTAGCATTTGGAAGTCAGACCTACTTATCCAGTAGCCCAGGGCAAGCCAGTTCTGGGAAGTATGAGGACAAAGGGGACAGGCACTTGTTGGCTCCTGCCACACTCCCCTGATGCCATCTCTGGCTCTCTGCTGGGAGTTCCCCTGATCGCCATGGTACATTCTAGTCATTTCCAGTATCCCCATTTAATTCTGACTGATATTAAGTAAATGAAAAGGTATTTTTGTGAATGTTAAATATGCACTATCAAAATTATAACCTCATCTACTAAATGTAATAATCAAGAAATAAGATTAGATAAAAGAGTAAATGAATTAAGACTGAAGATGTAAAGCGAAAGCAGAAACGAGGATCTCAAATCAATAGCCATTACAAAAGCCTATTCTGGGCAGGGTTCCTTGGAGCAATAGTTACTGACTGAAATCAGCAGAGGAAGTGGAGTGGAAAGCCCAGTGGGAGTATGTGCAAGGTTGATGTGGCCCAGGAAGGACGAGACAGGAAAAAAGGATGGGAAGTCCCAGGTGGATATTAAGAACTGGAAAGTTAGGTTTGTATCTGATGTTTTAGAGAGAATTTTTGAAGCAACTTGGAAAAATTTTTAGTGAACTAGGCTTTGATGTTGCTGTTTATGTTTTTCTTATAAAATCCAAGCTGCCTATCAAATCTTAAATAATATGCTTCAGTAATATTGGCTCAGTGCTGTTCCCATTACTTTGGAGTATTTATAGAATTCAGATATAAATGTGATTATTAAAACCAAGGAGATTTTTGGCTCTCAAACAGAACGTCGTGAAAACATGCCTTAAAAGCAATTTATCAAACTTATAGATCAAGTAGTTTTTTCCACACACTCTCAAATTTAAGAAAGTTTCCTGGAATCCTGGCCTCATATAATTGAGTATGTTCATGTTTACAGTATATATCTTGATCAGCTAAAAGAAAAGGGGCAGCTTAAGAGAAAAAAACATGAATTAGAACATGGAAGACCTAAATTCTACCATTGGCTCTAGGATTAATTTGACACTCCAATTTGTATAAGTCAATTAATATCTCTGGGCCTCAGTTTACACATGTGTAAAGTTGATTGTGGAACAATCATTCTATTACTTTATTTTTAAGAAAGGATATGTTTATAAATTAATGTTTAAAGTAATAGGAGCTCACAGTAAAAAGGTAAAGTAGTACCAAAATTGCAAAAGTAAAATACTTGATTCTTTGCTCAGATTCCCAATTCTTACTTTTTATTCACCAGTAATAATCTCTCTTATCAGAAACTTATGGACTTTCAATAATTTTACCTGCATATAAAAATACAGGAATTCTTAGGCCCAGATGGAAAAATAGAGCAGGTCCTTGTTCCCAGCCTGGCCCACAGTGGGGTCTCAGAAAAGGACTCTAGGATGACTGACTGATGCCTGAATGCCTTGATCCCTGTGCCCCAGGTCCTGCTTTACAAATTGGATGGTGCTCAATTCTTCTTCTCCTGTGTCCTGGCTTTTTTCTTGTCATCTCCTTCATTTCTGAGACTTTGAGCTCTGCCCATGAAACTCAGTCTATGGCTGGAACTCTGCTAACTCCTGAAGGAGTTTTTTCTGAAGCCAAGAATGGCTTCCCATCTGGTAGCAGCCTGGCACCACTGGGCACACCCAGTTCTTGTCTTAACCCAAACTGTCTCCTCTTTGCAATATGGTTAACTCTTCCAAGTGTGGTGGCTGTGTCACAAGAAAACATATAACAGTATGAGTATTTTTAGGTCTGTGGTATTTTTTCAACTGTCGACTGTACAGTTGAACCGTAAATGGGCAACTCGGGCTAGTACAATCATCGGGAGGCTATGACATAAGTACAGCAGGGCTGCAATTTATTGGCTCTGAGTTTCCCCAGCATGACCTCAAACTATTACTTAGGTCTTCATAAAAGCAAACAGACTGTTGGCTGCCTACAGGTTCTAGTACAGATGCCTAAAGGAGTGACATAAAATATGCAGCACATTCACTGTTGAGAGGGACTACATGTGGAATTTGAAACCATCAAAATATCCATGGGCTTTCTCAAAATAACTTTTCTGGAAGTGATATTTCTGTGTCAGCTAATCTACTTGTCTGACAGGCCACTGTAATAAATGCACAGGGCCATGAAAATGCTTTTGCCATATTCGGTTGGAAATTAAAATTTCATTAAATATAAATGGCTTGATGTTAAATGTCATTCTTTTGTAACTTCCTTATTTCCCTTCACATTATGTGTTAGACATTTATTAATTTTGATACGTATGGCTTTAGTTCATTCACTTAAACTGACGTATAGTAGGCCATTATATGAATGTACTGTATGTCATCCATTCTCCCATGGAGCTATGAGCATGAGAATAATTATTGCTTTACACCACTGGCTGTTGAGTGGTTTGTTATGCAGCTTTATTATGGCAAAAGCTAATGAATTCATAAGGTATGTACACCAATTTTATTAAATATTGACAAATTGCTTCTCCAGGTGTTTGTACCAGTTTTGTAGTCCTATGACTGCTTTTTTTTTTATGATTGCTTCTTAACATACTTACCAAAACTTGGTAGTTGTATATTGTTACATTTTTGTTAATTTGATGAGTGAGAAATGGTATCTTATTTTTAAGTTGCCTTTTTCTGATTGTTGATCAGTGCAATCATCTTTTCACATTTTTTTCTGGCCATTTAGATTTCTTATTCTGTGACTAGTATCTGTTCTAATTCTTTACCTATTTTAAAACTTGAATATATTATTTTTATTAATTTTAGGAAGTCCTGTGTTTATTCTGGGTACCAGTGCTTTTTCAGTTATGCACTGCAAATGTCTTCTCCTACCCCTTAGCCTTTGCTGTGTTGAAGTTTTTGCTAATGTCAAATTTATTTACCTCCTTTATGATATGTGCAATTGTGTCTTGTTTAGGGAATTTTTTCTTATAACAAGGTCATAAAAATTCTATATACTCTTCAAAAGTTTTAAAATTTTATTTTTAACATTTTCGCTTTTAATCCTTTAATATTTATTTTGGTGTATGGTGTACAATAGGCATATAATTGCATTTTTTTACTTTGCATAACCAATTGTCCTAGCTCCATTTATTGAATTATTTGCAATTCCACCTCTATTATAGGTCAAGTCCCTATATTCTTTTATCTGCTTCTGGACTCTATTCTGTTCCTGGCCTATTAGTGTTCCCCTGTGTCAATGTTCTCCTAGCTTAAATGATAAAACTTTAAAAATTGAATATCTTAATATCTGCTCTTTAGTTTTTGTTCTTTAAAATTTTTCTTTATTATTCTTTCCCATTGATTTTTCATATGATTTTAGGGTCCGCTTGTTTAATTGCATGAAAATCCCTGTTGAGATTTAGATTGGAATTACATTAAATTTATATATTAATTTGAGGACATTACATTTGACTGGTCTTAAGCCTTGGCATCCATAAATACAGTACTGCTATTCTTTTATTTAGATCTTCAATAATGTCTTCCAAATTTCTCCATGAAGATCTTGCATAGTTTTTATTAGTTTTTATTTCTGGATTTTAAAAACATTTTAAAATGTTATTGCTATAGAGAATGGTATTTTTTCTATTACATTTTTAACTGCTTATTAATGGCAATAGAAAGGCTATTTTAATTTGCTGATTTATATTCAGCAACTCCTCTGAACTCTCATTAATTTGAACGATAGGTCTGAGAGTTCTCTTAGATTTTCTATGTAGACAATCATGTTGCCAGCAGATAAGGACTGTCTTGTACATTCCTTTCCTATTATTATTATTATTATTATTTTTGTCTAGCTTCTCCCTAATGATGAAGGGAAGCAATATGGCTTTGAGAGTTTTGTTTTGATGCCTCTGGAGTAAAGAGAGAGGCAGGAAAACTAGACCATAAATTACACAGCTAGAAATGTTCTTTTGATAAATTTATTCCTTTTGAACATATTGTGCCAAATCTTCAACAAATTGAGATCCTCAAAAATATATATGTTTTGTAAATGATCATAAATTATTGGTAGAGTTAGGATGAGACCCCAGGCTTCTGCAGCATTCACTCTTCTAAAACTTGACATACATTAACTCATTTCATCTTTATCTTGTGAAGTATGGATTAACACTCCAACCTACAGATAAGAAAACTGAGGTACAGAGAGGTGAATGATTTCACAAAGGTCACACAACTAGTAAGTGGCTGAGCCAGAGTTTGAACCCAGGCTGTTTCATGAGGAAAAGAGTTTAATTTTCAGCTTTGCTCAATTATAATATCAAGCCTAATAGTTGAAAAGGTTTCCTTGATTTGGGCAGTATGGCCCAATGGAGGATGAACCTAATCTTTAGAATTAGAGAAGTCTGAGTTCAAATTGTACCTTTAGACATACAGCTTTGAAAAATTTCTGACAACAATTTGAACATCACTTTCCTCACTGATGGGGAATATGTAGGAGCTGAAAAATAAGGAAACAGATTCTTCTTTACAGCCTCTAGAAAGGAATGCACCTGCTGACATCTTGGTTTTAGCCCAGTGAGAACTGTGTCAGACATACAGAACTGTAAGATAATAAATCTGTGTTGTTTTAAGCCATTAAGTTTGTGGTAATTTGTTACAGTAATGATGGAAAACTAACACACCAATTATCTAAAGCAGGAAGTTGGTATCATTTTAATCAAGTAATTTTTAAAATTCTATTTTATCTCTTCTATTAGCTTTTTAGCTATACCTCTTTCCTTATTAACACTTTCTCTAGAAATTACAATATGTATCTTTCATATAGTCTACCTTGAATTAATATTATACCACTTCACACATGATGTCAGAACCTACATGCACCCCTTCCTCTCCTTTGTTTTAATCTGTCATATATTATACTTCCACATGTGTTATAAACCCCACAATGCAGTCTTGTCACTTTAAATAATTATTTTGAAAGAATTTTTAAAAGAATAGTACTTTCAATTTGCCTACGTATTTACCATTTCCACTTTTTCCCTGTAAATGTGAGTTCCCATACTCTATAATTTCCCCTCAAATTGAAGAACTTTATTAAGTGCTTCTTACGGAATGGATCTACTGGCAAAAATTCTCTCAGCTTTCATTTATCTGACAATGCCTCTATTTCACTTTGACTTTTAACAGATACTTTTTATGGATATGAAATTTTAGGCAGCCAGTTTTTTTCAGTGCTTTAAAGATGTCATTTCATTTTCTTCTGGCTGTCATTTTTTTTTTTATAAAAAGTCAGCCATTATGTTTATCATTGTTCTGCTCTATGCACTGAGACTTTCTTTCTCTAGCTACTTTTTAAAGTTTATTTTTTAGCAAGTTGACAATGATGTTTGGTTTCTTTTAAATTGTGGTTTTAAAGATGTGGTTTCTTTTTTTCTAATTTTTATTTATTTATTTATTTATTTTTGGCTGTGTTGGGTCTTCGTTTCTGTGCGAGGGCTTTCTCTAGTTGCAGCGAGCGGGGGACACTCTTCATCGTGGTGTGCGGGCCTCTCACTGTCGCGGCCTCTCTTGTTGCGGAGCACAGGCTCCAGATGCGCAGGCTCAGTAGTTGCGGCTCACGGGCTTAGTTGCTCCGTGGCATGTGGGACCTTCCCAGACCAGGGCCCAACCCGTGTCCCTGCATTGGCAGGCAGATTCTCAACCACTGTACCACCAGGGAAGCCCAAAGATGTGGTTTCTTTTAACATACTTATTGTGCTTGGGATTTGTTGAGTTTCCTGCATCTGTGACTTGATGTTTTCCCATCAAATTTGCAAAATATTTAGCTATAATTTCTTCCAATATTTTCTGCTCTATTCTCTTTCTCCTCTTCTCGTTTTTTTTTTTTTTTTTTTTTTTTTTTTTGCGGTACGCGGGCCACTCACTGTTGTGGCCTCTCCCGTTGCGGAGCACAGGCTCCGGACGCACAGGCTCAGCGGCCATGGCTCACGGGCCCAGCCGCTCCGCGTCATGTGGGATCTTCCCGGACCTGGGCACGAACCCGTGTCCCCTGCATCAGCAGGTGGACTCTCAACCACTGCACCACCAGGGAAGCCCTCTTTCTCCTCTTCTGTAACTTCAATTACACATGTGCAACACCACTTAAATCTCTCGCAAACTACGGGTGCTTATTTTTTCCAAACTATTTTCATTTTCTATTTCAGTTTAGATAATTTCTATTGCTCTGTCTTCAAATTCACTAAGCTTTTCATGTGCAGTGTCCAATTCACTGTTAACCTCATCCAGTGAATTTTTTAAAATATTTATTTATTTATTTATTTGGTTGTGCCAGGTCTTAGTTGCAGCAGGTGGGCTCCTTTCTTGCGGCTCGTGGGCTCCTTAGTTGCGGCTCACTATCTCCTTAGTTGTGGCACAGGGGCTCCTTAGTTGTGGCACATGGACTCCTTAGTTGCAGCCGGTGGGCTCCTTAGTTGTGGCATGCAAAATCTTAGTTGCGGCATGCATGTAGGATCTAGTTCCCTGACCAGGGATCAAACCCAAGCCCCTTGCATTGAGAGTGCTGAGTCTTAACAATGGTGCCACCAGTGAAGTCCCTCATCCAGTGAATTTTGAAATTAAAATATAGTATCTTTCATTTGGTTTTAGTACTCTATGTGTCTTTTCTTTCCTAAAATATGCTATCTTCTCACCTACTATATTATTCTATAATGTATTTACAATAATTGTTTTAAAGTCCTATCTGCCTTTTAATTAATTGGGTCATCATAGTTCTTCTTCCATTGAATGTTTTGATTATGGAGAACAATTTCCATGTATGTCTTAAAATTTCTGACTGTATTCCAGATATTGTGTATAAAAAGAACAGTGGGGGCTTCCCTGGTGGTGCAGTGGTTGAGGGTCTGCCTGCTGATGCAGGGGGCGCGGGTTCATGTCCCAGTCCGGGAGGATCCCATGTGCTGCAGAGCGGCTGGGCCCGTGAGACATGGCCACTGAGCCTGTGCGTCCGGAGCCTGTGGTCCATGGTGGGAGAGGCCACAGCAGTGGGAGGCCTGCGTGCTGAAAAAAAAAAAAAAAAAAAAAAAAGAACAGAGGAAGCTTTTTTTGTCTCTTACAGAAAGTGAGAGGCTGATCATGAAGATCGCTATTAAAGTTAAGTTGTTCCAGATTGGGCTACAGCCTTCATTAGATTGAGTTCACTTGTGATTAACCCAACCTTTGACATCTAGGACAGCTGCCTTTTTCAGTCTTGTCTGTGTCTGAGTTGGGAAGGGATTGAGCTGCAGTTTTGATACTTTTGCTTTATCTTGAGATTCACTCAGACTAAATTCTAGGGATCCAATTACTGTGAAATTATGCAAGACTATGGTTCTAGATTCCTCCACTGCTCCTATAATTGAGTGAAAGAAGGTGATTTGTGAGCTAGGTAAAAAAAAAATTTTGGAATTGCATCTCTCCCAATTTTCAACCTGTCTTTATGGCCCACACTGTCTTCTATAAGCTTGGCTAATTTCTCCTCTTTATTGTAAAATTTCTCTGTCTATGGAAAGGCTGCTACTTTTTCTTCCAGTATCTAAACCAGGTGTCCATTCCAAGGTATGGAAATTGCTGTGGTCTCTGTTCTTCTAAGAATGGGTTTGGCTGAAATTTCTTTCATTGGACAACAAATAAACCATGAATAGTTCAATGCTCTAATTATTTTAATTGGGACTTAAATTTTCTCCATGTTGATTGTCTTTTTCTCTTTTTCAGAAATTAGAATAACTCTTAACAAAACACAGAATGAACTTTATTCTTTTTACATAGAATTAAAATATTCTTCTGCCAGTCTCTCAATTGTGTTCAGATAGCATGACCTTTATTTTATCATCACTTAGAAAAGTGGGAAATATTCCTCAAATGGCTCAGAGAGTTTTGTTGATGTGAAAAATTTTAGAGTATTTAAATTAAATTTAAATTTTAAAGTATTTAAAAGACTCTCATAGTCAGTATTATAGGGAGGCTGTAGGAAAGAGATAGCGCAATTTATTTTCACTTATTTTAATCTCCCCAAATCTCTGAACACACCTGTATTAAAATATGGGGTGGGAGTTCCTCTTTTCATAGAATTGTTGCTAAACTTTCAAAACTGAAAATAATTGCTGATTTGTATCACTCCCTACAGGCACACTCCAAGTGCCCATGTAAGAATGGAACTGTTTGGGGACCCTCTCTACTTCACTGCTCTATTCCTCTGTCTTTATAACAGGTGTGTCCATGTGTGGATTTACTTTTATCTATACTAATCAAAAGTCATTGTGCACATTATAGGTGAGGATCACATTTTTCTGCAAATCAGGGAAATTATGAGCATTTTATTTTCATCTGTTGCTTCTTATTCATTCTCACTATTCTTCATGTCTGGAACTCCAATTAGTCTAAGGTTGGAGCATTTAAGTCTATCTCCCAAGACTCTTAAATCATCTTCATATTTTAAAAAGTCTCTTCATATCTTTGTGCAGGTTCTGTACTCTCTTCCAATTTATTAATACTCTCTTTGTCAGGACTGATATTATTTATTAATATTCTAATAATAATGATTAAAATTTAATTTATAGGATTTCTAAGTACTGCTTCTCTTTCCATTCATATTCTCTCCTTTTTCTTTTCTTCCTCCCTACTGCTTTTTCAAGATCTCTACTGTCCTTGATGCATAGCTACTTGTTTTGTTATATAGTTTTTATTTTGGCTTTTGTGGGGATGTTATTCCTTTTTTAAAATTTTTGAGTACCTTAAGGACATTTTTAATATTTTTCTAAAAGACTTTTTTATTTTTGCATTTACTTGGAATTGGGTCTTCTCGTTTGCTTGGTTTTAAATTGTTTTGGTTATTTTCCTTTTGTTATCTTTTTATTCTACTATCTTTAGGTGCTCTAGAATTTTAGTTTGCAATTTCATCTTGTGAAGAAATTTCTTGGGTCTTCCTCTCCACCTCCCCCACTTATCACCATCTTCTCACTTCTTGGTGTCTGGTAGCTTTACAATTGCTTCCACTAGTCTCAACAGGGCCCACCATTTAAAAATAGCCTTATATTGGTGGATCAGGACTTTTGTTTGAAGAGATATTGTGGATCAATTTCTGGGCAGTAATAATTTGGCCCAGGTCTTGTCACTCCTTTCTAGTCACTCTAAGCAATGACTCACTATAGGACTCTACAGAGGTAATGGCACTGGCTTTGGTTAATGAATGGGGAAGTCCCCATGGCAGGACAATTAGGCTTGACATAGTAGGTCTGTCTGCTCTCTTTTCCCACAATGACTGGGGACTTCCAGCCCAGCTACCACAGTAGAGGTGAAGTTTCTCTGCCTGTTTTGGATCTCAGAGCTACTGCTTACAACCTTATAATTTTGTTCTATTTTTTTTCCTCCCAGTGGAGCCACTTGTGAGAATGGCTATGTGTTTTCATATTTTCTTGTGTTATATCTTTGTTATTTGGGGGTGGAGGTGGGAGGTGGAAGAGTGATCTTCCAAGAAATCCCACACCATGTTGACCAGAAGTTCAGATTTGTGTTTTAGAAAGATAAGTCTGGAATGTGTATGTAGTAGATTAGAGGGCACTGAGGCTTGAGATACCAGTTTTGTTCTGAAGGATTCCAGGAAAAGAGATAAAGAATGGTCTGTGACAAGAATAATAGAGAGTTGGAAAACATTATCCAAGTACAGATGGAGCAGTTGTCCTCAACAGGACTATACTGCTCCCTAGGGGGTGTCTTGGAAATTGGTGGTAGTATTTTTGGTTGTCATAGTTATGGGGGAGAATTTCTGATATTTAGTAGGTGGGAGCCAGCCATGGTTAATGTCCTAGAATGTGCAGAACGGTCTTGTATTTGGAAGGACTATCCTATGTCTTGAATGACTTTCAGATATCTCAGACAGACATTCATGTGGGTGAAACATCTACTTGAAATTATACAATTTACATATTAATATTTTTTCCCACGAAATTTTATTATACACTGAATTTTTCAAGAGTACAACTACCATGTTAATTCAGTGAAGACTGTGTTTTGTTTGGAACTTAACCAAGAATTATTCACCATTACAGAAAATCAATGCTGACAGCAGCAGTGCTTATGGTATATTAATCTCCAAAACTGGAAATCTAAGCCATTTTTTCATGTGACTTTCATGTGCAATAGAGAAAATAAGAGATCATTTTGAACAGATTTAGAATAAAATATCATGTAACTAATGGAATCACATGAACAGGAGGATCTAACTAATTTTGTTAATAAGCTATTTCTTTAAAGAGTTTCTTATTACACCATTTTGTATATTTTTATTTCTTTGTGTGCGGCACAATGATAAATATATATTTTGAAAATTATATAATGGAATTAGTTACTGTTTTGGGGCTGTCTGTTGCTTTTCAACATTATTCTGATACTGTCGCCAGAGGCCTAGCATACTAGTTGTCTTGAGTCTTTTGCATGAAGTTCCTTTTTTGAAATCATACTCTATTCTCCATTACCTACCAAAAGCTATGATTTCTAGAGTCTTTGCAAATTCTGAGGTTAAATGTATGCTTCAACACGTGGAGAGATTTCAGGGGAGCTATTTTAGTGTTACTACATCCCAGGTCATAACAAAGGATGATTTTAACACCACCTTTATAAATATGGTCTAGCTCATTTGTGAGATTATCTTACTCATTCTTTCTACTTTGACAGCATGTAATTAATCTTGGCATTTATTCTACTTCATCCAATGTTATCTTCTTCTTTCCCCAGTCTTATATATACAAACAATTCTGGTCTATTATTACTTATCTCAATAGGTTTTATTCTAGTGCTATTCATGCCGCTGATCTTTATTTCCTCCAACTACTCTGTAGAGTTCTTCATCATCTTACTTTTCTTAAATCTCAATGTTTTTATTATAAGTAGTTGCAAACATCTGACTACTTCAATATATCTATATATTATTATTTGGAGATAAGCCCTTTAAAAAGGTAATTAAGGTTAAATGATATCAGAAAGGTGGGGTTGTAATCCAATTGGACTGGTACCTTTACAAGAAGAGGAAGAGACACCAGGGATGTGTACACACAGGGAAAAGGCCACATGAGGACACAGCAGGTTGATGACTATCCATAAGCCAAGGAGAGAGGCCTCAGGAGACACCAAACCTGCTGACACCTTGATCTCAGACTTCCAGCCTCCCAAACTGTGAGAAAATAAGTTTCTGTTGTTTAAACCACCCAGGCTGTGGTGTTTTGTTATGGTAGCAAACTAATACAAATATTATATATGTAGGCAGGTGAAACTGTCTATTATTACCTCTTTCAGGCTAGTTAAGAGGGTAGTACAGGGCTTCCCTGGTGGCGCAGTGGTTGAGAGTCCGCCTGCCGATGCAGGGGACACGGGTTCATGCCCCAGTCTGGGAAGATCCTACATGCCACGGAGCGGCTAGGCCCGTGAGCCATGGCCACTGAGCCTGCGCATCCGGAGCCTGTGCTCCACAACGGGAGAGGCCACAACAGTGAGAGGCCCGCATACCGCAAAAAAAAAAAAAGAGGGTAGTACAAAACAGTTGTTATAAAAGGAGTTTGGCAGAGTCATGGAGTGCTCACAAATAACCACACGCGCCCCCATATTTTCTGCCCCCCACGCAGCTAGGTGGCGCCAGTTCTGACCTATGAACCATGAGCAGAAATGACTTGCATTACTTCTAAGCTGAGCCACAGATGAGTTGGGGTATGACCTTCCAGCTCCACCTCTTTACCTGTTGTGACAACCAGCAGGGCTCTGTGTTTAGCTGGTGGAGCCGAAGGAGCTAGCTCTCTGAGACAACTGCTCTTCAGAGATGTGAAACTCATAATGGACATGGTGTGAATGAGCAATACCCCTTTCTCAGGTTCCCAAGGTTAACTTGTTAAGACAGCATGATTTGTTATTATGTAAAATTTGGTTATTGTAAGGAGGATGTTGCCTTTTAAACCTAACATATGTGTCATTGGCTGCACTCTCATGTAGTGGTTGGCAAGGAAATTTTTATTGGAGGGTAAGAAGATGGAGATTTATGTTATACAGTGTCGAAATATGTTAAAACTATCATCTTGGGTAATACGGAAGGCTAGCAGGTGTAAGGAAACGGTTGGAAAACACAACATTAATTGTGTGTGTTGGTTGCTATTGGTTCCATTCAGCAAGGTATTATAAAAAAAGAAATGAGCTGAGTAAATCATTCTGGTAAACAGAGGGAGTCTGCGGCCTTGCATTATTAGAAAAGCCAACTGCTTTGAGATCCAGATTCAGAAATAAATGCCTTAAAAACCTCTGAGGTAACTAAACAGCTTCACGGAAAATATTATATTAAGAGTATGGTCTGGGACTTCCCTGGTGGCACAGTGGTTAAGAATCTGCCCGCCAATGCAGGGGACACAGGTTCGAGCCCTGGTCCGGGAAGATCCCACATGCCGCGGAGCAACTAAGCCCATGCGCCACAACTACTGAGCCTGCACTCTAGAGCTTGCGCGCCACAACTACTGAGCCCACGTGCCACAACTACTGAAGCCCGCGCGCCTAGAGGCCGTGCTCCGCAACAAGAGAAGCCACCGCAATGAGAAGCCTGCACACAGCAATGAAGAGTAGCCCCTGCTCGCTGCAACTAGAGAAAGCCTGCGCGCAGCAAGAAAGACCCAATGCTGCCAAAAATAAATCAAAAAAAAAAAAAGAGTATGGTCTTCCCACTTAAATATAAGATGTGACACCATAAAACTCATAGAAGAGAACATAGGCAAAACATTTTCTGACATAAGTTGTACCAATGTTTTCTTAGGTCAGTCTACCAAGGCAATAGAAATAAAAGCAAAAATAAACAAATGGGACCTAATCAAATTTATAAGCTTTTGCACAGCAAAGGAAACCATAAATGAAATGAAAAGACAACCTACAGACCGGGAGAAAATATCTGCAAACAATGTGTGTGACTGACAGGGCTTAATTTCCAAAATATAGAAACAGCTTATACACCTTAATATCAAAACAAAACAAAACAAAACAATCTAATCAAAAATGACTGGATTTTTAGGCAGAAGACTTAAACACACATTTCTCCAAAAAAGACATACTGATGGCCAATAGGCACCTGAAAAGATGCTCAACATTGCTAATTATTAGAGAAATGCAAGTCAAAACTACAATGAGGTTTTACCTCACACCAGTCAGAATGGCCATCATTAAAAAGTCTACAAATATTAAATGCTGGAGAGGGTGTGGAGAAAAGGGAACCCTCCTACACTGTTGGTGGGAATGTAAATTGGGACAGCCACTATGGAGAACAGCACGGAGGTTCCTCAAAAAACTAAAAATACAACTACCATATGATCCAGCAATTACACTCCTGGGCATATATCTGGACAAAACTCTAGTTCAGAAACATACATGCACCCCTATGTTCACAGCAGCACTGTTTACAATAGCCAAGACATGGAAACAACCTAAATGTCCATCGACAGATGAATGGATAAAGAGGACGTGGTATTTATATACAATGGAATACTACTCAGCCATAAAAAAGAATGAAATAATGCCACTTGCAGCAATGTGGATGCAACAACTAGAGATTATCATACTAAGTGAAGTAAGTCAGAAAGAGAAAGACAAATAGCATATGATATCACTTATATGTGGAATCTAAAATATGGCACAAATGAACCTATCTACAAAACAGAAACAGACTCACAGACATAGAGAACAAACTTGTGGTTGCCAAGGGGGAGAGGGGGCGGGGGAGGGATGGATTGAGAGTTTGGGGTTGGCAGATGCAAACTATTACATTTAGAATGGATAAACAATAAGGCCCTATTGTATAGCACAGGGAACTATATTCAATATCCTGTAATAAACCATAATGGAAAAGAAAAAAAATTTTTTTTAAAGTATGATCTTCCCATATTAGCACAGAAACTTCAAGGCAGCAGCCACTAAGTTAAAAACAAACAGACACTTGCAGAGTGAGCCCCAGAAGTGACGGACGCCGTTGGGCTTGGGGCCTGGCTGCGTTTTGGTCGGGAGCTCTGCAGCTTTGGGAGGCGGCCGTTGCCATGACGGCACAGGGGAGCCTGGTGGCCAACCGAGGCCGGCGCTTCAAGTGGGCGATTGAGCTGAGCGGACCTGGAGGAGGCAGCAGGAGCCGAAGTGACCGGGGCGGTGGCCAGGGAGACTCGCTGTACCCAGTTGGTTACTTGGACAAGCAAGTGCCTGATACCAGCGTGCAAGAGACAGACCGGATCCTAGTGGAGAAGCGCTGCTGGGACATTGCCTTGGGTCCCCTGAAACAGATTCCTATGAACCTCTTCATCATGTACATGGCAGGCAAACTATCTCCATCTTCCCAACTATGATGGTGTGTATGATGGCTTGGCGACCTATTCAGGCACTTATGGCCATTTCAGCCACTTTCAAGATGCTAGAAAGCTCAAGCCAGAAGTTTCTTCAAGGTTTGGTGTATCTCATTGGGAACCTTATGGGTTTGGCATTGGCTGTTTATAAGTGCCAGTCAATGGGACTCTTGCCTACACATGCATCAGATTGGTTAGCCTTCATTGAGCCCCCTGAGAGGATGGAGTTCAGTGGAGGAGGACTGCTTTTGTGAACCTGAGAAAGAAGCACGTGGTGCCTATGTATCTGGAGCTCATTTACAGCCGCCTTCATGCCCAGTGGCTCCTCCTCAGCATACCAACCCTTAACATTATCACTCACTGAGAAGGACCAAAAGGTCTCTTTTCTCCATGGTGAAGAGACAAATCCTAGAAAGACAATGTACATATCACTACAAACACAAAAAAACTATACCACAACTCTTGACTGAAAATAAGGTAGAAAACTTTATTTATGTTTCCAGTAGAGAGCAAAACAACAAATAAAACCATAACTCTGTAAACAAAAGAGTGGTTGCTGATAAATCAAGAGCTACAGCAGCATCTCCTTTTAATAAATTAAATGGTTGAGAACAGTGCACAAGTTTCCCTTAAAGTTGCACAAGTTTCACAAGTTGCACAGTTGCACAAGTTTCCCTTAAATCTATCCTCCTTAATATTTCACTTCTATTTAACCCAAGCTGGGACATAAAAATTCTGTTGGAGATACTAGAGAAATGTGAGAAAATGTGAGAAACTAATGCTGAATTCAGGTTATACATGATGAAAAGAAAAATAAACCAGACCAAAAAAGCAAAAAAAAAAAAAAAAAAAAAAAAAACAAACAGACAAAAACCAAAAAAAACCCACCTCACGTGAGAGAAAATAAATATTGATGAAATCTCAAAAAGGACTAAAGTTGAGCAAGTCTTTACGTTTACTGATCATTTGCATTTCTTCTTCTGTATATTAGCTATTTATATTTTTTGCTCGTTTTTCTCTTGGGTATTGATTCCTTTTCATTGATCTGTATATTGTGGATATATACCTTTTATCTCTACATAGGCTCCAAATATTTCCCCCATCTCCCACTTGTTTCATAACTTTGTTGTCATTTTTTTAATATAAAAGTTTTGCTTTTTCCTGTGGTTCAAATCTGTTAGTCTTTCACTTTATGGACTTTAAAAACTATTTTCTCAGTGTTCCTTTCGTATATGTAAAAAACTGTTTTTCTTGTCTTAGTGAGATTAGCTAGGCCCTCCAGAACAATGACAAAGAGTGGCAGTAATAACAGGCGTCGTTGTCTTGTTCCTACCTTTGACTGGAATGTTTCTAAAGTTTCACCAAAAAGTTGAATATTTACTGTAGAACAGATTTGCTTTGAGTATTAAATGACTTCATCAGCTCATAAGTTATAAATAATAGCTATTATTTATTGTCAAACCACTTAAATTCTCTGTTCTGAGTCTCCCCACTTATAAATAAAAAATTGGAGCTGGGGAATCTCTAAGGTTCTTTCCAGCACAGTCTTAAAATTCCAAGACTGATTTTCAAAAGGTCTCAAGTCATTTCATCAACCTAAAAAATACAGCGATCTTTCCTGTGAAATAAAACACATAAGCACAAAGAACAGGGAAGCCCTTCTGTCATCTGAGTAACTGATACTTAGCGATGTAAAGTAGGCTGAGGCCAAAAAAAATGATCTTAATTTTGGTAAATTTCCAGTTATTGTATAAAGCTGTTAGGCAACTTTTACTAAAGGAAAAAAATATGAAGTTGAGAGGAAATGAAAGTTGAGCAATGACCGGAAAATCACTGGTGAATATGGCAACAGCCTAGTTTCAAAAGCCAGTTGCAATCTAGTCAGTTTTGGAGTGAAAGCAAGTTTATTATTATTATAATTCTTCTCTCCAATGGGTGGAGACTCAATATCCGAGAGGTAGAAGGAGGGAGAAGAACAAAATTGTAAATAAAACAATACTCCCCTGTTTCCTATAAAGACACAAGACGCAAAGGAAGGAGGACCACGCTCACAGGGAAAGCGATGAAAACTGCCAAAGAATGAGAACGGAGAAGCTGCCAGAAAGAATGCCGAGTGGAGGAGCAGACAAAGATTGCAAGAAACTGGCAGGGAGTCACAATAGACAGAGTCAGAAAGGAACACACACAGGGCCTGAAATGAGTCAGACTCTATAAACGGAATTCCAGGGAAGGGAGCACGAAAACGTGCATGTGGGCGCCCGGGACAGAGGAGGGTGAGAAGAGTAAGGAAAGGGTCAAAACGCAAGCAGCTTCAAAGATAAAAGCTAGTTGGAGAAGTTGCCTAGAAACAAAGAGCTGCTTTGCAGATTTTCTGAAAACAGATTGTGAATGTCCAGTGCATCGGAATGCACGTCATCATCTAAACTCTAAGAGGCAGGGGAAACGTAGTTGAGGTACAGAGTAGAGAGCAACACCACCTCCACTGAACCAGATTAGGCCCTACCATGGCAGGTGGGATGGGGCAAAGAGCTGGTGAAAGCACTTACACATTGTTTTATATGTGGGGACGGGGGCGAGAGGTCAAATGGAAGCCCACATACATGGATAAATATTTTAAAGGTTACAAACCAAACTACCAAACTGTTAAATGAAATGTACTACCTGCCTACCTTGACAAAATAACTCCATAAAGACACCAAAGACCAGGCTCACATTTAGGATTCTTTGACTTCCTGGAGTTAACCAGAACATGGCAGTATTTGGAGAGCTGACCCATGGCCCAGGGCCTTGGTCTGTATCTTTCTCACCCCACCATCCATGCTTCTCTTCCATCCTTTGCTCTGTCCTGAACCATGAGGGCCTGGCTGGCTAAGGGTGGAAACCCTTGGTTGTATCTCCAAATTCCAATCCCTGTCACCATCTCAAAACACCATGTAAAATAACTGCCTTTTGCTCACTCCTCGGGCCTAGGTGCTTCTTGGAAAGAAAGGACAGACTTGGGAAAAGGGTAACATCGTCCTTAGAAGTGTATTTGGGCTGTTCAGCAAGGAATTCCAGGTAATGAACATCAAGAGCATGGCCTGTGGGCAGGTGGGCAGTACTGGCTCTGTTGCCTTCCTCATCCCTCAGAGCCGGGATGACCAGAGAAGGGTCTCTGGATGCCTCTAGAGTGTGGGGATCAGGACAGCTGCCCTCTTGCCCAGGTCTAAGGGTACTTGTTGTTTCCGAACGCTGTAATGTTAAACCAGGAGTTTTTATCCCTGAGATAGAAAAAATAGTTCCTATTAGAGCAAAGCTCCTCTATGGACCAGAAGCATTTACATTACCTGGAAATGTGTTAAAAATGCTAATTCTGGGGGCCCATCCAAGACCTACTGAATCAGAAACTTTGAGTTTGCTGCTCAGCAATAACAAGTGTTCCAGGTGATTCTGATGCATGCTAGATTTTCAGAAGTACAGATTTATGAAAACTTGTTCTCAGCTGGGGCTGCAAAACACTATTTAGAATTGGTTAAGCTTTCTAAATTGTTAAGGAAACAAAGGAAAACAAATTTAGGTACCAAGAATTTAACTGCACCTTGCTAGTGTTTTCTCTGCAATTTAACCCATTTTATTCTCCATTAGTCTATCTCTTATTTGATATTTCATTTGTTGATTCAAGTTTTCTGGTCACCTTTAGCTTACATTGGGTTCCAAAGGCTTTCTTTCTTGGTTTCCACCTGATGACCATTGGTCGAGTGTTTGTTGTCACCAGAGATGAGAAGGAGACAAACATTGACAAGTAGACCAATCTTTGAAAAAAGGAAATTGTCTGCATTCAGATACATATGGAGCTTGGGGTGTAGCACACTTTAGTATAGTATAAAGACAAATTATATAATTGAATATATGTTCTGTCATTTTCATCAGGCAAATACCTATTTGATTAATTTCCATTAAGACTTGTCTTGGGCTTCCCTGGTGGTGCAGTGGTTGAGAATCTGCCTGCCAATGCAGGGGACATGGGTTCGAGCCCTGGTGCGGGAAGATCCCACATGACGCAGAGCAACTAGGCCCGTGAGCCACAACTACTGAGCCTGCGCGTCTGGAGCCTGTGCTCCGCAACGAGAGCCCACAATAGTGAGAGGCCCGCGCATCGCGATGAAGAGTGGCCCCCACTTGCCACAACTAGAGAAAGCCCTCGCACAGAAACGAAGCTAACACAGCAAAAATAAATAAATTAAAAAAAAAAAAAGACTTGTCTCACTTATTAGTTCTCACCTCCCTTCCCCCCTTGAGGATACTGTCTTTTCTGAAACACTTCTCACCTCAGGCCTGGTTGATGCTGGGGCTTCTGAACACCACACACCATGGGAATTATGTCAGTGAACTGATTGAGAATGCCAAGCTGAGAAAACAGGGGAGTGGGAAGGGCAGATACACTCACGAGTTTATTCCTCAACAACCATATTGTGAAATGTCACATTCCACTTCGTGTTTGAGGGTGTAGAGCATTATTTAAATTCCCTGACAAGCCCATGGGCGTGTGTCTTCCTGAATCAAGAATTGGCATCAAACTCTTGATCTTTCACACTTTTTGTAGAAATCTGACAAAGTTAGAATACCAAGCACCCTTAGGAGATAACTGGATTAGCTTATAGGTGTTTCAGTACTCTGCAGGGGAATATGACATACAGGATGAAGAAAATTACACCTCTGACTATTTGGCAGAGATTTATTTTAATTTCTTGGATACATGAGATTCTGAACAAAATCAGAATCTAGTAAAGATCCTGAACCAGTTTTCAACAGCTCAGTTTTAAATTTAGGTCCCCTGAAGTATGGGAGTGACTACAGCCTGGCAAAGCATAGAACGTTCCTGCATTAGATCAGGTAGCCTGGGTCTCTGCTGGTGAAGCTCATAATGGGGCCAGTTACCTGGAACTCAGGGTTTCTCAGCCTCAGCACCATGGATATTTTAGGCTGAATAATTCTTTGGTGTGGGGGCCATCCTGTGCATTGTAGGATATTTAGCAGCATCCCTGGCCTCCATCATCAGATGCCATTATTCTATATCCTGTGTCCACTGTGACAACCAAAAAATACCTCCAGACTTTGCCAAATGTCCCCTGGAGGTCAAAATCACTCTTCATTGAGAACTACTCAGTAGCTGGTTCATTTTCTACTCTCATCTGTGCATTTTCAGCAGGAAGAGGGAAAGAGAAACCTGTCAAAAGGTGAGAAGATAGCTGCTCCTGGCTTCTGAGACAATAAGGGAGGGGAGGGGAAAGGAAAAAGAATACATACTTTGCATTTGGTGAGCACTAGATGCACTCTATTTGTGTTTTTACATACATGTGGCTGTCTCAAACTGGAGTGTGGGCCAGGGCTACACTAAAGCAGAAGGTAAGCATTATAGTAGCAATTTTACTTGATGTAAATATTTACAATGTTCATTTTTGTTTTAAACCACATGCACAAAGAGTAGAATATAAAGTGTGCATAAACAGTGAAGTTAAAGTATGAAACTTGAAATAAATGCTGCACCTGGGTTGGGTCCCTCGAGACTGTCTCTGCTGCTCCCAAGACCTCCACAGGCATGAACACACTCTCAACTGCTATTGGATTCTACGGACTGAATGTTGGTGTCCTCTCCAAATTCATATGCTGAAGCCTCATTCTCAATGTGATGGTGTTTCAAGATGAAACCTTAGGGAGGTAATTAGGTCATGGGGTGGGGTCCTCATGAATGGTATTAGTGCCCTTCTAGGAAGAGACACTTGCCTTCTCCCTTTCGAAGGCAAAGTGAGAAAACAGCCTTCTGCAAACCAGGAAGAGGGCTCTCACCAGGCACTGAATCTGCTGGCACCCTGATCTTGGACTTCCCAGTCTCCAGAACCATGATAAATAAATATTTTTTGTTTAAGACACCTCATCTATGGTATTCTATTATAGCAGCCTGAGCTAAGACAGTTCCTTTGGTGGAAGCATGTGAGAAGCATGATGAATGCTAACCAGTTTAATCCTCTGAACATTTCTGTGAATTAGATAGGTATACTCCTCTTATTTATTCATTTTTTTAAGATAAAGAAACTAAAACTCAGAGAGGTTAAGTAACTTATCCAAGCTCATACAGCTGTTGTGCAATTGCAAATTGAACTTTTTAAAGTCTTACTTAAGATTTTATGATCTTTTTATTACTTTCTGATGTCTTAATAGGCAGAGTTAGCTTTGGGAAAATTTTTGAAGGAGGTGAAATTCTGTCTTTTCATTCTTACTCTCATTTCAGTGCTGCCTTTATCTCTCCCCTTGTAACCCCCTCCCAGAAACCCAAACATCCAGTGCTCTTGCTGTGTCCAAGCATGCACATCCAGCAGTGCACCTGTTAACCATCCCTGGGCTGTTTTTTGTTAATTGGAAAAATGGCTGATTCTTCAGACAGTGTATAGGGGCTCTGCTTAGTGGTGATGATGGGAGTGACAGAAGCAGTAAGTGTAGATATTGGCTTTGAAGATTTCTCTGTAAGTCCAAAAGTCTGGAGCTTGGAGAGTCCTACCATTTATCTGCAGGAAAGATCAAATTGTCTTGAATCCTCTAGAAACCCCCAGATGAGACCAGACAAGAGAAAGTAGCAGGGAGCCACAAACAGTACTTCCTTGGTTCTTTTGTTGGACTCCCCACCTTTTTTCTTTTTCTTCTCTTCAACACGCAGCAGCCCGGTTTCCTTTGGCAAGTTATTGAAGCAGCTTTTACTCTGTTTTGTTATCCCTCTCCCCAGCTAACCCCAGAAATGCTTAATTTGACTATGTGAAAGTCATGCTAATTTCAGTCATTTATGTAATCATTTGCCATTTATGCCAAATTGCTGTGTAATACTATAGTGATTATGCATATCATTAAATATGTGTCACATTAGCCTTGTGGTGGGTTTTATTTGATTATAACACTAAATCATGCTCAGGATTCTTAGACTTCTTGTTTTTTTGCTTACACAATATTGTGATAATTTCATAGCTTAAAAACTTAGAATGTTGCCATTGAGGGAAACTTTGACAGAACATATTTCTTCTCCTTCCAGCCTCAATATTATAATGTCAAAATTGACAGCATATGCATCATTGCCATTTTGGGGGTTTCTAAATCTACCTTTTTGACTTCAAAATGCTGACTCCACAAATTCATCTTTTTGATATAGTTCAAAAATAATCTTTTAAATCACACTTTAAAAAAAAGGTTCACTTACTTTTCCTATTGGATCAGCTTTTTCTTTTTTATGTTCACCATAAGTCTTCACCCATATGCACAATATTAATACATACAAAAGAATAATTTCTCTCCTCAGAAGGTAAATAACTACTTTTAGCATGGGAACGATACCTTAAAAGATTTACACTAAATATTAATAGCGCTCATCTGTAAATCTTGTATTATGGTTTTCTTTTACCTTTTTTATATTGGGGGGTACTATAATTTTTTAACAACAAGCATATTGCTACACTTATCTTCAGAAAGTAAATATTCTTTTAACACTGGAATGTTTCTTGGGTATATATTAAACTGTAATTTTCTAATTGATTTCTTCAATATTTTTTTCACATCTTTACTGGAGTATAAATACTTTACAATGTTGTGTTAGTTTCTGCTGTACAAAAAAGTGAATCAGCTATATGTATACATATATCTCCATATCCCCTCCCGCTTGAGTCTCCCTCCCTCCCTCCCTATCCCATCCCTCTAGGTCATCACAAAGCATGAAGCTGATATCCCTGTGCTATGCAGCAGCTTCCCACTAGCCATCCATTTTAAATTTGGTAGTGTATATTCATCAATGCTACTCTCTCACTTCATCCCAGCTTCTGCTTCCCCACACCCATGCTCTCAAGTCTGTTCTCTACGTCTGCATCTTTATTCCTGCCCTGCCACTAGGTTCATCAGTACTGCTTTTTAAATTCCATATATATGCATTAGCATATGGCATTTGTTTTTCTCTTTCTGACTTACTTCACTCTGTATGACAGAATCTAGGTCCATCCACCTCACTACAAATAACTCAATTTTGTTCCTTTTTATGGCTGAGTAATATTCCATTGTATATATGTGCCACGTCTTCTTTATCCATTCATCTGTTGATGGACACTTAGGTTGCTTCCATGTCTTGGCTATTGTAAATAGTGCTGCAATGAACATTGTGGTACATGTCTCTTTTTGAATTATGGTTTTCTCAGGGTATATGCCCAGTAGTGGGATTGCTGGGTCATATGATAGTTCTATTTTTAGTTTTGTAAGGAACTCCATACTGTTCTCTATAGTGGCTGCATCAATTTACATTCTCACCCACAGTGCAGGAGGGTTCCCTTTTCTCCACACCCTCTCTAGCATTTATTGTTTGTAGATTTTTTGATAATGGCTATTCTGACTGGTGTGAGGTGATACCTCATTCTAGTTTTGATTTGCATTTCTCTGCTGATTAGTGTTGAGCATCTTTTCATGTGTTTGTTGGCCATCTGTATGTCTTCTTTGGAGAAATGTCTATTTAGGTCTTTTGCCCATTTTTGGACTGGGTTGTTTTTGTGATATTAAGCTGCATGAGCTGCTTGTATATTTTGGAGATTAATCCTTTGTCCACTGATTTGTTTGCAAACATTTTCTCCCATTCTGAGGGTTATCTTTTCATCTTGTTTATGGGTTCCCTTGCTGTGTAAAAGCTTTTAAGTTTCATTAGGTCTCATTTGTTTATTTTTGTTTTTATTTCCCTTACTCCAGGAGGTGGGTCAAAAAGGATTTTGCTGTGATTTATGTCATAGAGTGTTCTGCCTATGTTTTCCTCTAAGAGATTTATAGTGTCAGGCCTTACATTCAGGTCTTTAATGCATTTTGAGTTTATTTTTCTGTATGGTGTTACAGTGTGTTCTAATTTCACTCTTTTACATGTAGCTGTCCATTTTTCCCAGCACCACTTATTGAAGAGCCTGTCTTTTCTCCATTGTATATTCTTGCCTCCCTTATCAAAGATAAGGTGACCATATGTGCATGGCTTTCTATTTTGTTTCATTGATCTATATTTCTGTTTTTGTGCCAGTACTATATTGTCTTGATTACTGTAGCTTTGTAGCATAGTCTGAAGTCAGGGAGCCCGACTCCTCCAGCTCCGTTTTTCTTTCTCAAGATTGCTTTGGCTATTTGGGGTCTTTTGTGTTTCCATACAGATTGTGAAATTTTTTGTTCTAGTTCTGTGAAAAATGCCATTGGTAATTTGATAGGGATTGCACTGAACCTGTAGATTGCGTTGGGTAGTATGGTCATTTTCACAATATCGATTCTTCCAATCCAAGAGCATGGTATATCTCTCCAACTATTTATGTTATCTTTGATATCTTTCACCAGTGTTTTATAGTTTTCTGAGTACAAGTCTTTTGCCTCCTTGGGTATGTTTATTCCTAGGCATTTTATTCTTTTTATTGTGATGGTTAATGAGATTGTTTCCTTAATTTCTCTTTCTGATCTTTTGTTGTTAGTGTATAGGAATGCAAGGGATTTCTGTGCATTAATTTTGTATCCTGCAACCTTACCAAATTCGTTGATTAGTTCTAGTACTTTTCTGGTGGCATCTTTAGGATTTTCTATGTATAGTATGATGTCATCGGCAAACAGTGACAATTTTACTTCTTCTTTTCCAATTTGTATTCCTTTTATTTCTTTTACTTCTCTGATTGCCGTGGCTAGGACTTCCAATACTATGTTGAATAATAGTGGTGAGAGTGGATATCCTTGTCTTGTTCCTGATCTTAGAGGAAATGCTTTCAGTTTTTCACCATAGAAAATGATGTTTGCTGTATATGGCCTTTATTATGTTCAGGTAGGTTCCCTCTATGCCCATTTTCTGCAGAGTTTTGATCATAAATGGGTGTTGACTTTTGTCAAAAGCTTTTTCTGCATATATTGAGATGATCATATGGTTTTTATTCTTTAATTTGTTAATATGGTGTATCACATTGTTTTCCAAATATTGAAGAATCCTTGCATCCCTGGGATAAATCCCACTTGTTCATGGTGTATGATCCTTTTAATGTGTTGCTGGATTCTGTTGCTAGTATTTTGTTGAGGATTTTTGCGTCTATGTTCATCATTGATACTGGTCTATAATTTTCTTTCTTTGTGATATCTTTGGCTGCTTTTGGTATCAGGGTGATGGTGGCCTTGTAGAACGAATTTGGGAGTGTTCCTCCCTCTGCAATTTTTTGGAAGAGTTTGAGAAAAATAGGTGTTAACTCTTCTCTAAATGTTTGATAGAGTTCGCCTGTGAAGGCATTTGGTCCTGGACTTTTGTTTGTCGGAAAATTTTTAATTATAGTTTCAATTTCATTGCTTGTGATTGGTCTGTTTATATATTCTAATTCTTCCTGGTTCAATCTTGGAAGGTTGTACTTTTCCAAGAATTTGTCCATTTCGTTCAGGTTGTCCATTTTATTCGCATATAGCTGCTTGCAGTAGTCTCTTATGATTTTTTGTATTTCTGCAGTGTCAGTTGTAATTTTATTCACATATAGCTGCTTGCAGTAGTCTCTTATGATTTTTTGTATTTCTGCAGTGTCAGTTGTAATCTCTCCTTTTTCATTTTTAACTTTATTGATTTGTGTCCTCTCCCTTCTTTTCTTGATGAGTCTGGCTAATGGTTTATCAGTTTTGTTTATCTTCTCAAAGAACCAGCTTTTAGTTTTATTGATCTTTGTTATTCTTTGTCTCTATTTCATTTATTTCTGCTCTGATCTTTATGATTTCTTTCCTTCTACTAATTTTGGGTTTTCCTTGTTCTTCTTTTTTCCAGTTGCTTTAGGTATAAGGTTAGATTGGTTATTTGAGATTTTCTTGTTTCTTTAGGTGAGCTGGAATTGTTATCAACTTCCCTCTTAGAACTGCTCTTGCTGCATCTCATAGGTTTTGGATCATCGTGTTTTCATTGTCATTTGTTTCTAGGTATTTTTTGATTTCCTCTTTGATTTCTTCAGTGATTGCTTGGTTATTTAGCAGCACACTGCTTAGCCTCCATTTATTTGTGTTTTTACATTTTTTTTCCTGTAATTGATTTCTAATCTCACAGCACTGTGGTCAGAAAAAGATGCTTGATACGATTTCAGCTTTCTTAAATTTTCCAAGGTTTGATTTGTGACCCAAAATGTGATCTATTCTGGAGAACATTCTGTGTGCACTTGAGAAGAAAGTGTATTCTTCCACTTTCAGGTGGAATGTCCTAAAAATATCAATTGAGTCTATCTGGTTTTTGTGTCATTTAAAGCTTGTGTTTCCTTATTTATTTTCTGTCTGTAAGATCTGTCTATTGGTGTAAGTGGGGTGTTAAAGTCCCCCACTATTACTGTGTTATTGTCGATTTCTCCCTTTATGGATGCTAGCATTTGCCTTATGTATTGAGGTGCTCCTATGTTCGTTGCATGAATATTTATAACTATTATGTTTTCTTCTTGGATCAATCCCTTGATCATTATGTAGTGTCCTTCCTTATCTCTTGTAACAGTCTTTTTTAAAAAGTCTATTTTGTCTGATATGAGAATTGCTACTCCAGCTTTCTTTTGATTGCCATTTGCATGGAATATATTTTTCCATCCCCTCACCTTCAGTCTGTATGTGTCCCTAGGTCTGAAGTGGGTCTCCTGTAGACAACATACATATGGGTCTTGTTTTTGTGTCCATTCAGCCAGTCTGTGTCTTTTGGTTGGAGCATTTAATCCATTTACATTCAAGGTGATTATTGATATGTATGTTCCTATTACAATTTTCTTAATTATTTGGGGTTTGTTTTTGTGGGTCCTTTTCTTCTCTTGTGTTTCCTGCTTAGAGAAGTTCCTTTAGCATTTGTTGTAAAGCTGGTTTGGTGGTGCTGAATTCTCTTAGCTTTTGCTTGTCTGAAAAGCTTTTGATTTCTCCATCAAATCAGAATGAGCTCCTTGCTGGGTAGAGTAATCTTGGATGTAGCCTTTTCCCTTTCATCACTTTAAATATGTCCTGCCACTCCCTTCTGGCTTGCAGAGTTTCTGCTGACATATCAGGTGTTAATGTTATGGGGATTCCCTTGTATGTCATTTGTTGCTTTTACCTTGCTGCTTTTAATATTTTTTCTTTATATTTAATTTTTGATAGTTTGATTAATATGTGTGTTGGCATGTTTCTCTTTGGGTTTATCCTGTATGGCACTCTCTGTGCTTCCTAGACTTGACTGACTATTTCCTTTCCCATGTTAGGGCAGTTTTCAACTATAATCTCTTCAAATATTTTCTCAGACCCTTTCTTTTTCTCTTCTTCTCTGGGACCCATATAATTCAAATGTTGGTGAATTTAATGTTGTCCCAGATGTCTCTGAGACTGTCCTCAATTCTTTTCATTCTTTTTTTTATTCTTCTGCAGTAGTTATTTCCACAAGTTTATCTTCCAGTTCATTTATCTGTTCTTCTGCTTCAGTTATTCTGCCATTGATTCCTTCTAGAGTATGTTTAATTTCAGTTATTGTGCTGTTCATCACTGTTTGTTTGCCATTTAGTTCTTCTAGATCCTTGTTGAGTGTTTCTTGTATTTTCTCCATTATGTTCCTGAGATTTTGGATCATCTATACTATTACGCTGAATTCTTTTTCAGGTAGGTTGCCTATTTCATCTTCATTTATTTGGTCTTGTAGGTTTTTACCTTGCTCCTTCGTCTGTAACATATGTTTCCGTCATTTCATGTTTGTTTGTTTTTTTTGATGGGTGGGGCTGTATTCCTGTCTTACTGGTTGTTTGGCCCGAGGCGTCCAGCACTGGAGTTTGCATGCAGTTGGATAGAGCTGGGTCTTGGTGCTGAGATGAGGACCTCTGGGAGGCCTCACTCTGATTAATATTCCCGGGGTCTGTGGTTCTCTGTTAGTCCAGTGGTTTGGACTCAAAGCTCCCACCACAGGAGCTCAGGCCTGACCTCACACCTGGCAACCAAGATCCTGAAAGCTGTGTGGCATGGCAAAACACAAAAAAAGGAGCACTACAATAACAAAGAATGAAAAACAAAATCAATTTAGAAAGATTAAAAAATATATTAGGAAAAATAAAAATATAATTGAAAGAACTGCAACAAGGTAAAATAAAACCACAACAAAAAAAAGAAAAAAAAAAGGGAACATGCCAAATGAGTAGAACAATAACAAAGTATAAAGAATAAAATAAAAGGTTTATTAGAAAAAATATAAATGAATCAACAAATATCCTCAACAAAATACTAGCAAACAGAAGCCAACAGCACATTAAAAGGATCATACACCATGATCAAATGGGGTTTATTCCAGGAATGCAAGGATACTTCAATATATACAAATCAATCAACGTGATACACCAGATTAACAAACTGAAGGAGAAAAACCATATGATCATCTCAATAGATGCAGAGAAAGCTTTCGACAAAATTCAACACCCATTTATGATAAAAACCCTGCAGAAAGTAGGCATAGAGGGAACTTTCCTCAACGTAATAAAGGCCATATATGACAAACCCACAGCCAACATCGTCCTCAATGGTGAAAAACTGAAACCATTACCACTAAGATCAAGAACAAGACAAGGTTGCCCACTCTCACCACTAATTCAACATAGTTTTGGAAGTTTTAGCCACAGCAATCAGCCACAGCAATCAGAGAAGAAAAAGAAATAAAAGGAATCCAAATCGGAAAAGAAGAAGTAAAGCTGTCACTGTTTGCAGATGACATGATGCTCTACATAGAGAATCCTAAAGATGCTACCAGAAAACTACTAGAGCTAATCAATGAATTTGGTAAAGCAGCAGGATACAAAATTAATGCACAGAAATCTCTTGCATTCTGATACACTAATGATGAAAAATCTGAAAGTGAAATCAAGAAAACACTCCCATTTACCACTGCAACCAAAAGAATAAAATATCTAGGAATAAACCTACCTAAGGAGACAAAAGACCTGTATGCAGAAAACTATAAGACACTGATGAAAGAAATTAAAGATGATACCAACAGATGGAGAGATATACCATGTTCTTGGATTAGAAGAAGCAACATTGTGAAAATGACTATACTACCCAAAGCAATCTACAGATTCAATGCAATCCCTATCAAACTACCAATGGCATATTTCACAGAACTAGAACAAAAAATTTCACAATTTGTATGGAAACACAAAAGACCCCGAATAGCCAAACCAATCTTGAGAAAGAAAAACGGAGCTGGAGGAATCAGGCTCCCTGACTTCAGACTATACTACAAAGCTTCAGTAATCAAGACAATATGGTATTGGCACAAAAACAGAAATATAGATCAATGGAACAGGATAGAAAGCCCAGAGATAAACCCACGCATATATGGTCACCTTATCTTTGATAAAGGAGGCAAGAATATAGAGTGGTGAAAAGACAGCCTCTTCAATAAGTGGTTCTGGGAAAACAGGACAGGTACATGTAAAAGTATGAAATTAGAACACTCTTTAACACCATACACAAAAATAAACTCAAAATGGATTAAAGGCCTAAATGTAAGGCCAGACACTATCAAACTCTTAGAGGAAAACATAGGCAGAATACTCTATGACATAAATCACAGCAAGATCCTTTTTGACCCACCTCCTAGAGAAATGGCAGTAAAAACAAAAATAAACAAATGGGACCTAATGAAACTTAAAAGCCTTTGCACAGCAAAGGAAACCATAAACAAGACGAAAAGACAACCCTCAGAATGGGAGAAAATATTTGCAAATGAAGCAACTGACAAAGGATTTAATCTCCAAGATTTACAAGCAGCTCATGCAGCTCAATAACAAAAAAACAAACAACCCAATCCAAAAATGGACAGAAAACCTAAATAGACATTTCTCCAAAGAAGATATACAGACTGCCAACAAACACATGAAAGGATGCTCAACATCATTAATCATTAGAGAAATGCAAATCAAAACTACAATGAGGTATCATCTCACACCAGTCAGAATGGCCATCATCAAAAAATCTAGAAACAATAAATGCTGGAGAGGGTGTGGAGAAAAGCGAACCCTCTTGTACTGTTGGTGGGAACGTAAATTGATGCAGCCACTACAGAGAACAGTATGGAGGTTCCTTAAAAAAACTAAAAATAGGGCTTCCCTGGTGGCGCAGTGGTTGAGAGTCCGCCTGCCGATGCAGGGGACACGGGTTCGTGCTCCGGTCCCAGAGGATCCCCCATGCCGTGGAGCAGCTAGGCCCGTGAGCCATGGCCACTGGGCCTGCGCGTCTGGAGCCTGTGCTCCACAACGGGAGA
Source organism: Mesoplodon mirus (assembly GCF_964341445.2). Classification (NCBI taxonomy): domain Eukaryota; kingdom Metazoa; phylum Chordata; class Mammalia; order Artiodactyla; family Ziphiidae; genus Mesoplodon; species Mesoplodon mirus. The sequence goes on along the minus strand of NC_138982.1, from coordinate 19,144,554 downwards.
GGCCACAACAGTGAGAGGCCCGTGTACTGCAAAAAAAAACCACAAAAAACTAAAAATAGAACTACCATACGACCCAGCAATCCCACTACTGGGCATATACCCTGAGAAAGCCATAATTCAAAAAGAGTCATGTACCAAAATGTTCATTGCAGCTCAATTTACAATAGCCAGGACATGGAAGCAACCTAACTGTCCATCATCGGATGAATGGATAAAGAAGATGTGGCACATATATACAATGGAATATTACTCAGCCATAAAAAGAAACAAAACTGAGATATTTGTAGTGAGGTGGATGGACCTAGAGTCTGTCATACAGAGTGAAGTAAGTCAGAAAGAGAAAAACAAATACCGTATGCTAACACATATATATGGAATCTAAGAAAAACAAACAAAAAAAAGTTATGAAGAACGTAGGGGTAAGACAGGAATAAAGACACAGACCTACTAGAGAATGGACTTGAGGATATGGGGAGAGGGAAGGGTAAGCTGTGACAAAGTGAGAGAGTGGCATGGACATATATACACTATCAAATGTAAAATAGATAGCTAGTGGGAAGCAGCCACATAGCACAGGGAGATCAGCTCAGTGCTTTGTGACCACCTAGTGGGGTGGGATAGGGAGGGTGGGAGGGAGGGAGATGCAAGAGGGAAGAGATATGGGAACATATGTATATGTATAGCTGATTCACTTTGTTATAAAGCAGAAATTAACACACCATTTTAAAGCAATTATACTCCAATGAAGATTTTTAAAAAAAATTTAAAAAGAACCCCAATCTAAAAGAGGAAAAAAAAAACAACAAAGAACGGAGCCTTGGCTATGGGGGGCGGAGTTTCAGCTGGGGTGGAAATTAGGCAAGGGTGGGGTTTAGGGTGGGGTGAGATCTAGGTGGGTTAGGGGTGATGTTTGAGCATGGGGTGGGGCCTAGCCTCAGGTCCCACGCATCCAGAAAAGGCCTTGGGGGCGGGGCCTAGGAGGGGTGACATTCAAGTGTGGGGCGGGGCCTCTGTTTAGGACTTGCGCAGAAGGGGAGAGGCAGCACCTCCAAAGGGGGGCCTCCCGGAAGGTGGAGCTCTGAAGTTTGGAGGTAGGGCCCTGGGTGAGGGTGTGTGGGTGGGGTTTAGGCCCAGTGAGGTTGAAGGGGATCTCAGAGAGGGTTTCCGAGTGTAGAGGTGGGGCCCTGGGTGGGGGGTGTAGGGGCGGGGCTTGGGTTCTGCATGAAAGGAGGGAGGCTCTGAGGGCAGAGGATTAGGCCCAGGAGCCCAACAGGCTCTGTGGTACCTAAGTGGGCAGGGAAAGCACTGGCCCCATTCCCTTCCGTTTCTTCACGCCCCCCCTCCACGGTCTCCCCCAGAGTCTCCCCCATCACTGCTGGACCCCTAACCGTGGGTGGGTCCCCCTGGGTGTAGGAACTCCTCCCCTCCCCCAGCCACCCCTCACGGGTGCTGGTCTCAGAGGTGAGACCTTTACTTTTGCTCCCCCTTCCCTCCCTCAGGACCCATGCGGCTGGAGGGGGCCTAGGTGGGCAGAGGATCAGGCCCGGGATCTCAGCAGGTCCCTGGGGACCCATGTGGGCAGCGGAAACCTGGCCACACTCCCTTTTGATCCTCTGCCCTCCCGATGGTTCCCCAGTTTCCCCCTTCGGGCGTGGGATCCCTTCCCCTCCCCCAGCCGCCCCTCAGGGGCGCCAGTCCTGTCCCCCCTCCACTTCTCCTCCCCCTTCACTCCCCCCACACCCCACATCCTACCCGGTCACTGGGGTTTTTTCCTGTCCCCTTAGGTGTCTGTGATCCTCCACTGGTGCCTGGTAGATGCCCTAGTTGTGCTGAGACGCGAATTCCACGTCCTCCTAGTCTGCCATCTTGACTCCGCCCCCCTGATTTCTTCAATATTAATTACACTCTTGAAGATTATCTTTAGCAAACACGTGTTATTTTAACATTTGATCATTTCCCTTTGGGGGTACAACCATACGCTTAATATCTTGTAACTGTTATGTATTAAAAATCAACCAAATTCTCATCCTCCATGTCCAATAAATTTTAATTCAATTCAGCAAATTTCACCTCTGTCCTATGCCGAGACACACCATGGGCCCAGTGTTCATCCACTGTTGGATTCCTCATCTCCTTTTTTAAAAAAAACTTGATTTTACTTATCCTTTTAAATTTATTCTAAGATACCTCACATTATTTTTGGAAGTGGAAATGTATGGAAAATAGTAAGGTTCTGTCTCAATGTACCAGTGCTTGCAAGAAAAGGACGACTGTTTTCTGAATGCTTTATGGTAAAATCAGGAGCAAATAGCTGCTATTCTTCATTTTTTCCACATGGTATTCTATTCACATTCTACAGTGCTCTGTGGAAACAGCTGTCAAAGGCAGGACACCCCAGGTCCCGTGGGGCAGCTCATCTCTGCCCTATGAGGAAAGACAAGATTCTGACTTACAGTTCAATTCCAGATTCCTCTTAAAGGCAGGAAAGGGGAGAAGGAAAAAAAGAAAGGAGAGGGAAGATAAGAACAGGCTAAGGTGTATACTTATGTTTTGAACAAAGTTATCTGAAAAGCACAATTTTACAAATTAAAACATTTTCCTTTTAAGTTAAATAACTGAGCTGGGTTTTGCACCTGTCTCTCTCAAACTGCTGAAAAAGTCCCAAATGGAAATGTCATGACTGATGGCTTTAAGTATTTATCCATTGTGTCTCCTGAGTTGGGATAAAATAGCCACCTCCTGTCAACGTTGCTTGCCAAGTTGTAGACAAATTTTTAAAAAGGGTCTGAATTGAATACTATTTTTGACTTTGGCTGCAATGATCAAATTTGCCACTAGACAGAGCTGTTTGTCTTATTTTTGAACATTGCAGAGTTTTGGATTTTCAAGAGAAGGACAGCCAATGAAAAGAGAAAACTCTAAATGATAATATCTTTTATGAGATAGGTACTCTTAAAGTACACACTTAGAGCCCTTTTTTTCTGCAGGTAGTACATAATTTCCAGATTGTTCTGTCATTATCATTCAGGGGGCTGCAACTCAGGTTTCAAACTTCCACTCATCACCAGGAAGATTTCAATAGCTAATAAAGAATAATCACAATGTATTATACCATTTGCTCCTTCTTTTATATTATAGTAGTTAAAGTCAGAGTGACATCCTAAATCTGGAACTCTTTCTGGAAACGTCTTGGTAATTTATTCTCTGCTCTTTTCTATGAAAACTGTTTATTTTATAAGCACACAATTTGGAATTATAAGGGTGTCATATTTTTGTATGTTATAGGTTTTATTTGCATAAAATATATTGAAAAATTTAAAATCACTACCATCCAAACTGAGTCCATTCTGAGCCCAATTCACAAAGCACTGAATTCTAGGGTTTTGTTAAAACCACAGTGTCAGGGGTTCTGCTGATGAAGGATCTAAGCAGAGAACCCAGAAGCAGGTCCTTAATCTGTACACACATCAGTAATTTTTACTCTGTGAGGTTTACAACCCTGTACCACCTCAAATAGTAGTTCTCAAAGTGTGGTCCCGGCACAAGTAGCATCAGAAGCACCTTGGGATTTGTCAGAAATGCAAATTCTCTGGCCCCATCCTAGCCCTACTGAATCAAACGTTCTGGGGATGAGGCCCTGTACTCTTGTGTTTTAATAAGCCTTTCAGATGATTCTGATGTAGGTTAATGTTCGAGATCTGCTGATGTAGAGAAATAGCTTCCAAATGAAAGAGAGGAATCAAACTATGAAAAAAAAAAGTTGGATGAAAAAGAAATAATACATGAAGCAGCAAAGAACATCCAAGAAGCTGTAGTTAATGATCTCAAGATATAAGAGGATGCTCTGAAAGAGAAAAGGAAGAGCTCCCTGAAATTAAATATATAATAAATATGTAATTCAAATAATTAAATTAAAATAAACTTGTATACAAAATAAAATAAAATTTAATTAAAATAAAAATTCAACAGAAGACTTTGAAGATAAAGTTGCAAAAACACCTATAAAGCTTTAAAAAAAAAGACAAAGAGATGGAAAATTGGAAAGAATCAATAAGGGATTTAAAGGGTAGTCAAAGACCCTCAAGATCTACTTAATAGGAGTTCCGCAGACACATATAGGAAATTATCAAATAAACCATATTAAAAAATTTCTCAAAGTTGAAATGTGTGAGTTCCTCAACTGAAATATCCCACTCAGTGCCCAGCCCATGAGAAAAACTCCAATAAGGCACAGTAATGTGAAAGTTCAGAACACCTGGTGAAAGAGAAGATCCTAAGAGTTTGAGAAAAGTCAAAAGTCACATAGAAAGGAAAAAGAAAATTGGAATAGCATCTGAATTTGCACTAGCAACAATGGAGTTAGAAAAATAAATAGAGCAAACTCTTCAAAAATTGAAATGAAAATAAATTTTAGTCAAAATACTGTACCCATCTAGTCAAGAACACGCAGTTTTTCAGGCATGTGTCAGCTAACAAAATTTATTTCACCCTGTTTTCTTTCTTATGATGCAACTGGAGTAAATGCTTCAACAAAGTAAGAAAGTAAATCAAGAAATAGGAAGACATGGGATTAGGAAATAGTGGATCCAACACAGGAAAATGACAATGCATATTCTAGGATAACAATTATGCAGCCAACCTAGAAAACTACCTGTCAGATTAGAGCAGGAAGTTGGAGTGGGGTATCTAAGGAAAAAAAAAGTATTATGTGATCATCCAATGTGTCTGATTATTTAGAAGATATCAAGAAGCATTGGAAAGATCTATTACATTAGTGATAGGTCACAGAAAACTAAGCAAAATTAAAAATGAGGCAATTACTAACTTTAGGAGAAAACAAAAAGTTAGTATAAGAGAGAAAACTAAAAGCACATGGTACTGCGCTTTTAGCTCAGCAATGAAAAATATCCCATCATACAAATGTAAATGCTCACTTACATTTTAACCAAAAATTACCAAAAAAAAGAAGAAAAAGAAACGGACAGACTTATGATGAAAAATGTCAAAATTAAACCAAATTAAGTAAAAGTTTTAAAAAATAATTTGCATTAATTTTATACCATTTGTTGGTTCTATATTCAGATATTCAACTCAAGAAACTTCAGCTGGGAGTCAGCAAAGAGCCCAGCTGAAATGGTCAAATGGGTCACAAATCAGTCCAGGAAAGTCTTATTGACTTACAGCGACTCTCAAAGTGTGGTCCCACCTGGAAACTTGTTAGAAGCATTTACACCACCTGGAAACTTGTTAGAAATGCAAATTTTGGGGTTCATCCAAGACCTACTGAGTCAGAAACTCCAGGTTTGGTGCCCAGCAATAACAAGTCTTCCAGGTGATTCTGATGCATGCTAAAGTTTGAGAAATACAGATTTATGAAAACTTGTTGTCAGCCGGGGCTGAAAAACACTATTTGGAGTTGATTAGGGTTTCTAAATTGTGAAGGAAACAAAGGAAAACAAATTTAGGTACCAAGAACTTAATTGCACCTTGCTAGCATTTTCTCTGCAATTTAACCCATTTTATTCTCCATTAGTCTACCTCTTATTTGATATTTGATTTATAATTTGGGCAATAAATGTTAACCTTTGTTAGATGAAAAGTTGAGTAAATTACCTTAACATTATCTGATGATTATTTGCCAATCCTGTGTCGATACACAAGACCTCAAACAGAATCCCCAAACATATTTATTCCTAGTATCCACATCACTATATGTCCTATGCCGTGTTGAACAGTGGCAGAGTTGCTGGCATCTTCTTGATGTATACTGATTCACTGTCTTATTGGTTGACTTGCAGGAAACCAATGCACATGCCCCATCAGTGAGTGTAGCTCTGTAATTCTGTAGGTTGTTCTCTCAGAGAGGAGTTTGGCTCCTGTTTTTCTAAGAAAGTTGAAATTTTGCTAACAGTTTTGACATATGTAAAAGTATCATGCTTTTAATATTACAGTTGTGGTACTGGGCAAATGATCCCATACTGAGTTCATAAGCTTCTCTTCCCCACCTCTCATACTTCTAGATCAGTGATTAGAACCATCATCTGACCAGTTGGTCAGGCTACAGACACGGGGTTTGCCCATTAATTCGTTCAATAAAAATTGAGTGCTTACTACATACTGGCTGTTCTAGGAACTGGGAATACAGCAATGAACAAAACAAGACAAAAATCCCTGCCTTCAAGAAGCTTATGTTCTAGTAGCAGGAGATAGACAATAACCAAAATAAATAAGTAAATTACTGTATATTGTACATCAAAAAGTGATAGGTATTAAGGAGGAAACTTGGGATTACTGTCATGGAGGTTGAAATGTTTAGTAGGATGATGAGGGGAGGCCTCACTGAAAAGGTGATATTTTAAAAAAAGACCTGAAGAAGCCAAGGGTGTGAACCATACTGGTGTCTGGGCAGAGCAAATAGCAGGAGCAAAGATTGTAAGGCAAGCTCATGCTTGGAATGTTTGAGAAGAGCAGGATATGGGAACGGTGAGGTAGAGTGAGCTGGTAGGAGGGTAATAGGGGTGAAGTCATTGAGGCAATAGGGCTGGGGTGGGGCTGTGTTGTACAGACTTCGTCATCCTTGTGGCCCAACGTAAAGACTTTAGCTTTCTTTTATTTTTAAACAAATGCTTTTCTTTTTTTTTTTTTTTAAAGATAAATTTATTTATTTATTTTTGGCTGTGTTGGGTCTTTGTTGCTGCGTGCGGGCTTTCTCTAGTTGCGGCAAGCGGGGGCTACTCTTCATTGCAGTGCACGGGCTTCTCATTGCGGTGGCTTCTCCTGTTGCAGAGCACAGGCTCTAGGTGCACAGGCTTAGTTGCTCTGCAGCATGTGGGATCTTCCTGGGGACCAGGGCTCGAACCTGTGTCCCCTGCATTGGCAGGTGGATTCTTAACCACTGCGCCACCAGGGAAGTCCCTAGCTTTCCTCTTGAATGAGATGGGAGCCATTGCAGGGTTTTGAGTTGAGGAGTGACAGGACCTGACTCATCTGTTGAGAGTGATGACTTCCCATCTCCTTTACTCTCTCAGTCAGTCTCTGAGGACTATCAAACCTATTTCCTCTCTATCTCTCAAATCTGTCCCCTTTCTCTCTCTCTTTTTTTTTTCCATCATCACTGCCAGCACACTAGTTCAGGAAACCTTAATTTCTTACTTGAGTCATCTCAATAGCTTCTTAGTAGATTTCCTGCCTCCTGTTTTCTTCCCTCAAATTCATTCTCCACAATGTGTCCAGAGTAACTACTCTGAAAATTTCATAGATTTACACTCCTGGTTAAAGCTATCAATAGCCTTCTTTTTTTTACCCCTGAAAATAAATTCCAAACTCCTCAACATGACTTTCCATGGTCTGTGTCCCAATCTCCAGCTTCATGTATCCCCTGTTCTCCCACTTCACACGATAACGCTCTGGCCATACTGAACTTTGTTCCTTGAATACATGATGTTCTCTTTGCTTCTGAAACTTCATGGATCATTTACTCCAGGAAGACTTCGCTGATTTTAAAATCTGAATTGGTTTACCTGCTTTTTGCTCTTACAGCACCCTCTACTTTCCCTACACTGAATCTGTCATTCCATATTCCCATCGTTTCATTATCTCTTTTCCCATTCTGCCCTTAGGCTTGGTGAGGACTGTCTTGCTCATTTTATCCCCAGTGTTGCACTGTTTATGACACATAGAAGGTGCTCGATAAACAAGGGGTGAATGGTGAATGGATGCCCAAACTTCTTGATGGATGAGAACACTTTAAGGCCATTAACAAATTCCTTTTTGTCACAGCCAGGAGACACCCAAATATTGGTTGTGTGCATGAAAGAAGGAGTCGATGAATAAAAGATTTGTTTTGACCCTTTGTGTTCTGCTTATTTCCCCGATTGTCCAAATGCTCCTCAGTAATGTGATATGTGGCCTCCCACTGGTCATACACATATGTGGAGCAGGTAATGGCTTACACAGTGTAACCTTGTGGTTTGAGAAGCATCCCTCACCATGAATCCCCACCAACTTCAGCCCTGGAGGCACTGATACGAGCAGCACTGATTTGGGCTAGCTTTAGACCCATGATCAACTTCAGAAGACTAAAACAGCAATGATCTAAGTGGTGGGCAGCAGAAACAGTGACTTTAGGGGAGGCCAATAGTTTCCACAACCAAAGGAGAGACTCAATAATGGGTTACAACTATAGTACCATTTCCTTTTATTAAGTGTGAACGCAGCAGAAGCCTCAGCAGTGAGTGTATCCTGAGATTTGTTCGCGAGTACATGTCAAGACCCATGTACTTCACATGTACAAGACCCATAAGTCTTTTAGAAATAGGTGGGCAGTTTTGGAGAGCTTGAGGTTCCTCAAGCATGACTAGATAGGCATATTTGATTTCTGTCTTTGCCATTAGTTTATCAGAGGAATATTACTTGTAAGTTTTATTCCCGGGATGCAGTGACCTAGAGAAATGTAGGTTACATCCTCTTACAGGTAGTACTGTTGGACTTCTCCCCAAATCATCAACCTCTGAATAAAGGAAAGCTAAATGTATTAGCTCACTATAGTAAGGGAGACCACCACCTTACCAATCCCAGCAGTGTCTCAGAAAGTGGAAGTCAGAAGTGGTCTAATTTTAGGGCTTTGGGGTCTGAGCTCAAAGTGGTTTGAGGTAGGTCTTTCAAGATGAAGAGGTGATCTGGATTGGGCAAAGTCTGTGATATAATAGGACTGGTCGACTCTGTGACACAAGGGTCTTGAAACAACCCATGAGTAAACCTGGTATGATAAGCAAGTGTTTGCCAAGGTGAGCAGACTCTTGTCTCTGTTAATTATCTGTGGGAATTTCCTGAAGCAAAGAGTGAAGTTTTTTCTTTTTTAATTGGTTTATAGCTTTATCTTTCCCAGGCAAAGTTTCCTGGAACAAACAACTAATTCATGTTGACATAGCTGATCTATAATCTTTTTTTTTTTTTTTAAGATGTTGGGGGTAGGAGTTTATTAATTAATTTATTTATTTTTGCTGTGTTGGGTCTTCGTTTCTGTGCGAGGGCTTTCTCTAGTTGTGGCAAGCAGGGGCCACTCTTCATTGCGGTGCGTGGGCCTCTCACTATTGCGGCCTCTCTTGTTGCGGAGCACAGGCTCCAGACGCGCAGGCTCAGTAGTTGTGGCTCGTGGGCCTAGTTGCTCCGTGGCATGTGGGATCCTCCCAGACCAGGGCTCGAACCCGTGTACCCTGCATTAGCCACTGCGCCACCAGGGAAGCCCTCTTTTTTTTTTTTTTTAAGTGACAAACAATCTTTTTATTGTTCGCTGAAAAATACAGGTCTGGAAAGAGTTTATTGCATTGTGTATTGAATGCAAGGTCTGATATTGCAAGGTATATATGACATAACAGTATAACTTATATGAAATGCTACATATTGTCCATAAAGACAGTGCCCACCCCTCTAAACACTAAATTTAATGGAATGAAGTCTTATTAAATGAGAAATACAATATGAACATTGCAATCATAAACAAAGTGCACTAAGCAAAGAACTTTAAAATAGTTTTCTTGTGACATCTTCTTTGTCTACCTGGAGTTAGGAATGGTGGAGCCCTGGTTTCCCTGGAGACATCAGGCCCACTCTAACTGCCAGTCCCTGTCTTGGGGCTAGTTTGAGGCAAGTGGGAAGAATACCAGGTAGAAGGCAGATTCTATCATGACTGCTTGTACCGCACCAACTCTACGGATATGAACATCTAGCACTTTTGAGGTGTATCTTCCACTCTGAGCAAATACTGAAATGTGCTTGAGAACAAAAATAAAACATTGGGAACAAAAGCCACTTTCTATACAGTCTGCAAATACCATTTATTCCTTTTAGCCATGTTTTCATGAAGATGCTCTAAAAGAGGCTGCTACCACTAAATTGCCAGTCAGGCAGGCCAGGATCAAGGGTAACAAAACTTCTCCAGTTACAACTACTAATTCACATGGGTTAAAATACAAATTTATTAGGGATCCAAAATCAATCTCTATTATTCCCGTGGCAACATAGTCAAGGGCTGCAATGACATTCACAGTCCAAGGTCAACTTGGAATATAGCCACATTTCCCTCCAAACTGAGAAAGCCCTGTGTAGAGGAGAACATACAAGATTACCACCACCACCTCCTCTCCAAACAGCATCAGGGCACGGAAAGCTCATCACAGATAACAAATGCCAAAAATAAAAATTAAAATTAAAAAAGCACATCTCAATATATCCACAGCAACAGAGGAAGACTACTCTCCCCCGGTCTTCCTTGGCACAGGCAAAGCAGGACTGTTTGCAGCAATAGTACCTAAGCTGACTACGGCCACGCTCGCGAGAGAAATAAGGATTACAAGATTTCTCTATTCCCAGGTAATCAAGGATTATCAAATAATTTCCGGAACTAAGCCAATAGTCTCACCAGCAAAGAAAATTTTCTTCTTGCCCAAGATGTTTTTATAAATGAGATTTCCCAATATCCCAGATTCTTTACTTAATATTAAACTACTAATGCACCAAGGACATCCTCAGAGCTCAAGCAGGAGTAATATTAATATTCTCAGATTTTTCTAGACTTTGCAGATCCACAAATATTTTATCACACTATACACTTAAGAGATTTGTAAGTCAACAGCAATAAACCAACTCTACATTTTTCTTATTCTGTTTATTAAAGAACACCTCGCTCCAATAGGAATGAACCCCAGTTCAGTGGGTATCTTGTTCCCCTCAGCTCTACAAAGTAAATTTACTGTTCAGTCTCCATGTCCTGGACGCTTGTATGACTCACCTAGTCTAAAGAAAATCTTGTATAAAAGTGCAAAATTGCATACCCCAGAGGTAGCATTGGTATTAGTGCTGAAATAAACTTTAGGGGAATAACTATAATTGCTTATGGGACTGTTTACAGTCTTGCTAGAAACCCTACTCCTCCTGAACCCCTAGATTGAGAAATTCGAGTAATTTAAACATGAGAGGGGATTTCATTGATAAAGGTCTAGTTTGCATCACAGGTTCTGGTCCATGGAAAGATGTGCGTCTAGCCCAAAATACCGGTCACATCCATTTTAAACATGTCCATTATTCTTCCCCACCACAGTATTGTCAAATTTCTTCCGCCCCTTATGTCACTGGTGAGCCCTCTCATTGCTGCTTCTATTTCTTTGGGCTGTTCTACTGCACATGTGCGATTCACTTAAGTTCTCACTTTAATGTATAGGGAATTTCCATTTCACATCATCAGCTCCCTAAAAACCATCAACTTGGAACAACTTCTAATTAGAAAAGGCACAATTCCTTTTTATAAAGAAAATCAAAAGGTTGTCTGGAGGATGAAAAAACATCTTAGATATTCCTATAAAATGAACGCTTTATCTGCTACCAAAACCCAGAGACATTTACTAGATCTAAAGATTACATGGATTATGTAAAAGCATGAACATGGCAGTTTAAGATGTATTTTCAATTTTCCACTATACTATTTGGGCGGAAGCACTAGTCAGTATTACCGGAGCAAACTCAAAGTGGCAACACCACCCTATTGGCTTGCTTTCCTCCTGCTTTCAGTAAACTTCCACCAGCTCCAGTGAAGCCTGTCCCAGGGTACTTCACTCAGCCACCTGCAGAGCTGCTCAGAGATGCAACTAGCACTCAGTGAGTAAACACTGCTTTGGGGCAGACCCAGGAAAGACTTACAGAAGATGCACAAAAATTCTTGGTTGTATAATATCTTCCCAGGAAGTCAGAAATAATTGGTTTTTAGTTAAAGAAACTGAAATCTATGCTCAAAAACAATGTAATGCCTCAAAAAAGCAAAATCGAGAAAGGAAAACTATAGAAAATACAGCTTAATAATAAAAAGCTTACTTACTTCGGTTAAATTATCATAGTCGGTGCAATTTATTATTGTAGTTAGAAGCACAGCCTACCATGTTCTCATAAAACAGTACTAGTGAAGTACGAGAAAACAGTTCACAGAGATGACAGCCCTTTAGCCTTTTGTGACTTCAGAACTTAAAAAGACAAAGGCCAACTAGGACTTCTATTTGACATTCAGAAAGTTACTTGCTCAACACAAACTGAGTCAGGAGATAGCTAAACATCTCATTCTTATTTACTTATGGTGTTCTCAGAAAGTTCCTATTTGGACGTGGAGAGTTCTCAATCTGGCTGCACATCGGAGTTTTATCGAAGAAGCTTTAAAAAAAATTACCAAATGACCAGACCAATTAAATCTGGAGGGTGGAGCCCAGAACATATGTCGTTATGTTTTCCCAGGTGATTCCAACTTGCAGCCAGGCTGCACACCACTGATGTATCCCTTTCAGAAAGCCGTTGCATGAAAGCCATATCGTATCTAGATAGTACTGTTTATTCTAAATTTCACCAGGAAAATGTACTTTTAGAAGAAGACACAGTTGCGCTTCTTCTAAAGGCTCAGCTTACTGTTTCAGAAGCGCCGGTCCTTGGAGGTTATCTGGAGCACTGCTTGAAGAGGAGGGAGTCCTAGTCTTGGCAGAGAAGGCAGAGTTTCAGGCTCCTGCAGAAATAAAGAATGTCCAGACGCCCCGTGAGCACCAGGATGATGTATGCCGACACCAGCTTTAATCCATAACGAGGATTTACGAAGCTCAGGGCTGACACCAGCAGATAGGGGAGAAGAACTACAAGGAGGGCGTACCACTTTTTCTTCTCACAGGCATCCAAACACACAGTGCCCCAGAACACGTGCAGCTATATGACCACCAGCGTCATGGAAGCTGAATTTAGGAAGCACTGGGGAGGGTCTCCATGAATGCCCACCGTGCCCAGACCCAAAGAGTCAGACAGGGTATTTACAAAGGAAAAGACTCCACTCGTGATTCCAAAGCCCAAACCAGAAACATAAGCCATTAATCGCATAGGAGGTGCTATCTCCCCTGGGTTTATACTCTTCAAGCTCAAACGGGCTTTAAAAAAAAAGTTTATAATATGCAAAACGGCACATTTCTTGGATAAGGACTGAGACTAACACTCCAAAGATCAGCAGATATTTCTGTATTGGTCCATCTTTGTCGTCAGCAATGGTTGCTACCATGAACCAAACAAGGGAGTAAAGCAGCAGAGACACCAACCTGAAGGAAGCTCCAATGACGGGGAAGATGATGCGCAATGGCGGTGGCGATGGTGAAAATGCAGAGGGCGAGCACAGGCGCAAAGGTAAGGAAGGCGCAGCCAAGAACACGGCCGCCGTCATGGCAACCGCGGAAGCCGGTCCGGGGGCCTCAGCTGATGTATATTCTTAATTAAGCCATGTTAAGGCAGATGGTCTCGGCATTCAGACCTTTTAATTACTGTCACCCTTAAATACTTTGGGATATTATGTGTCTCAATAGTTTCCAAGAACAGGTTTTGAAAAGGAGAGAGGATGAGGGTATAAAGCCTGAGGAGAGAGAAGCAGCACTATTTTTTTTTTTTTTTTTATGCGGTACGCGGGCCTCTCACTCTTGTGGCCTCTCCCGTTGCGGAGCACAGGCTCCGGACGCGCAGGCCCAGCGGCCATGGCTCACGGGCCCAGCAGCTCCGCGAAATGTGGGATCTTCCCGGATCACGTGTCCCGTGCATCGGCAGGCTCCCAACCACTGCGCCACCAGGAAAGCCCGAGAGAAGCAGCACTACTGATAAAGGGTAGCCTGGGCAGCATGGAGAAAATGAGGGTGACAGAAATAAACTTACGTTTGTACAATTTTGTTTCAGGTAAGGTTTTTGCTTCAGCCAATAGAATAATCAAACACAGATTTGATCTTTCCTTCCAGAGAATCACCTGTAAAAACCAACCACTGCTTTTTCTCGTTTTGATTTTTTATTATTTAAAAAAATATTTATTTATTTATTTGGCTGCAGTGGGTCTTAGCTGTGGCACAACTAAGGATCTTTGTTGCTGTGTGCAGGGTCTTTTTTAGTTGCAGCATGTGGAATCTTTACTTGTGGAATGAAGGATCTAGTTCCCTGACCAGGGATCCAACCCAGGCCCCCTGCATTGGGAGCGTGGAGTCAACTGCTGGACCACCAGGGAAGTCCCTCACTTTTTGATTTTTTAAAATTGAAGTATAGTTGATGTACAATATTATATAAGTTACAGGTATACAACATAGTGATTCACAAATTTTAAAGGTTATACTCCCTGTGTTGTACAATATATCATCGTAACTTATTTATTTTATACATAATAGTTTGAACCTCTTAATTTGCTACACCTATCTTGCCCCTCTTACCTTCCCTCTCTCCACTGGTAACCAAGAGTTTGTTTTCTGTATCTATGAGTCTGACCAGCCACTCCTTTAAATGACTGACGCTGAAGTGACTGGATATTTGGTTAATCTAGGCTCAATGCTCTGAAACAGTCTCCAGTCGGTAGTTTAGGTAAATACTCTTCGTCATTGATTTAACAAGGCTGAATGTATGGTGACTGGACATTTTCAAGGCTGTAGACTGTAGGAATTAATAACCCAAGGTCTGGAGTGAGATGGAATTGGATATAAATCCTTACCCTAAAAACTTTTTAGTTTTGTGATCTTACGTAAGTTGCTACTTAGTTACAACCCTAGTTTCTCATATATAGACATTAGGTTCATTTTTCTTCACATAGAAAATGGCAATTATCAGTAACACCTGATACGACTGTGGTAAGTAACAATAACAGCTATGTAAAACTGTCAGCCTAGCTCATAGTGTGGACTTAGTAAATGTTAGACATTATTATTATCATTATTATTAGGTATAAAGTATGCTTTGGTGCTCATTTAAAGATGAGAGACATAGATACATAGATTCAAAGAATAGTAGAGTCAGGAGGGACCATAGAGATATTCTGATCCAGCATCTTTATTTTACGGGAGAGGAAACTAAAGACCAAAGGGAGAAAATAATACCCAGAGTGAAAAAGCCAGTTAGTGGAAAAGGAAGGCATCACGTTTCCATGGCTTGCCTTGCAGCCAGCGTGTGCCTGTAAAGGGCAGCTGTGGGAGATGAGCCTCTGGGCTTCTGGTTGATAGCCACTTGTTCAGAGCCTTTTGTTCACTGTAGATGGTTAGGACCTGATCTAATTTGCAGTATTTTCAGCAGAGAATTGAAAGCAGTCTGACATAAGTTGACTCTTGGAGCTCAGATCCTTTAGTTTACTGGGTACAGTCTCATTACTTTGCAATAACTAATATCTTTAGGATGTGCAGTAAGTATTTAAGATTTGAATAAGCCCTGTGTGAATGCTAAACTCCTCATTTGTGGACACATTCTTCTCATACTCAGCAACCATTCCAGCAGCTTCTCTTGCCAAGGAAATACCAAATATTGTTGAAAGAAAAAACAGCTGCAAATATCAAAAAACCTAGCTTTTTAAGGGGGTTTACGAAATAAATGGTTGAAGAACCTAGAAAGTGATTTTACAGTGATGTAGAACAAACCTTTAAGCAATTATAGCTTTTAGTCTTAAATCAATAAAATTTTATTGAGCACTTCCTTTGTATGAAACACTGTAGGTGATTTAAAGACATGTTATTTTTGCCTTTAAGGTGCTAACAATTTAGTAGGAAAAATAAAATGTAAGTAAATTAATCAAAAGTTACATAATAAAATGCAACTCAAATAACATTGGACGATGAACACCAGAGGGCATTGGTAGGCAGAGCCTGACGAGTTGCCAAGTGAACAGCGCAGCTCATTTTGCTTTCCCCTTTCTTTCATGACAGTGCCTGATTCTGGTTTGGGAGTTATCTTCCCCTTGCAGTCTTGGGGAGCTGTAACTCCAGTTGCTGTGCATTTCTCTAGCCAAGGTGTGATCTTGTGAACCAGGTCATGCCCACCAACCTGTCTTCCAGAGTGACTTGAGGATTGAAATTTTTGATAAAATTGTTATCCCCTTTGGCTGACTTAGTTGCTGATCTTTGCTGAGCCATCTCTAGCCTTCCAGTCAATTCTTATGCTGTTAGCTGGGAATAAACTCCTTTTCTTCATGAGTTCATTAGACTCGGTGTATGTGGCAATGGCAGCCCGAAGGGAAAGGAGATGCCACTTTGACTGTAGGTGTCAGGGAAGAAAGGAGGTGACATTTGAGTGGGACCTGGAAAGGGGGTGATGGTAAGTAACTGAGGACTTTCAGTTTGGTGTTTGGTGACATCCTATTATTTCTAATTCTAGACCACTACTAGAACCATTTCTGTAGTTTGTGAACTAATTAGAAAGCTTGTTCACAAATCCTGAGGATTTAATGCTTTTCTAAGTGCAAACCAAGGGCAGTAGAGTTGGAAAATACTTCAGGATTAGTTAGGTTAAAAAATAGAAAAGATAGGGCTACAGATGTAACTACAACTGAGAAGAGGTTTATTTCTACCCTGAAAGTCACTGTAGTGGTCTCTACTCATTGTGTTTGTCTCTTTTTCTCATCTTGGTTCTATGATAATCCACATTTAAGAGTAGAATAAATTCATTCTTTAGTCTACCAAGATTCATTAAAACTTAATCTATACTTTCTTCACTGAACAGATAAAGTATTTGAAAATTATATTATCCCCCATTCAACAGTTGTTGTTAATATTTGAAACCACATACGATGCTGGTAAAGAGCTCTCAGACATTAGTGAATATAATTCCCCAAATTCACTTTACATGCAAAACCATTGTATAGCTTGATTAAATAATGTGTGTGAAATTCTGTCTGGAGATACACACACACTTCCTAAGCCAAGAAGAGACAAATACCAATACTCTGGGCTAGAATTTGGTCCCATTTCACTTTAAAAAACAATTTTGCTGTTGACAAAATGGAAATGTGCTGAACAACCGGGAAAAGGAAAATGGAGAGGTTAGCAAGGTCCTACTTCCCCTTTTCTCTTCTAAATGTATCATTTTATTTTTCTAAACCAAGCTCTTCTTAAATTCCAGAAGAGGAAAATATTTTTTCTTAACTTGATTTTTGAGAGGGAAATAAGTGCAGTTTCTGCTTCTGCTTGTGTCATTAAAATACTTCCTACCTCGATTTTTTTTTTTTTTTTTTTGCGGTACACGGGCCTCTCACTGTTGTGGCCTCTCCCGTTGCGGAGCACAGGCTCCGGACACGCAGGCTCAGCGGCCATGGCTCACGGGCCCAGCCGCTCCGCGGCATGTGGTATCTTCCCGGACCGGGGCACGAACCCGTGTCCCCTGCATCGGCAGGCGGACTCTCAACCACTGCGCCACCAGGGAAGCCCCCCTACCTCGATTTTTATAGCAAACTGGTAACGCCCACATTTGAATTTCTAGCAAACCCTAGAACATAACACTATACTCGTTCTGCATTTATTCCTCACTGGCTGGATGAATTTTTAAAACATAAGGTAAACCAAGTGGGGAGATTAAAATCAGATGTTTTTGCATAGGCTATCAGTAATGAGGGTAAAAGTGGCATTTTTCTATCTGCTTATTTGACTATACATTTTGTACTTATTTTTAAGGCCAAACTAGAAGAGTTGGAAAGTGTTGTTGAAGTCCAAAATGGCAAACATTTCTTAGTCATTTTCATAGTGAATTTTGAATCTTTAAAATGCCCATGGCCAGACTATGCCAGGATATGATCAAGTTGGTTTTTCTTTCCTCAAGGAGCTTACTTAAAAATGTATGTGGCAGAGGCTTCTCATTTAGCGTATCTAAGGGAGCACTTTGGGAATCTTACCCTGGTCTTCTTGTGTTGCCATGGGAATGTCCATTTTTATATCTTCAGAGAGATACTGTTTTTCAGTGTGGTAGAGCAGAGAGAAAGTGGGCCTTACATTTAGGAAATAATGTATCTACCTCTGGCCTTAACTCCTTACTAGCTGTGTCACTGTAGGTAACAGATTTAAGTTCTCCAAGCCTCAGGTTTTTGTCTTTTAAATAAAATTTAATGTAACTTTAATGTAATTTTTATTCTGAAGGGTTATTATAGGCATTAGAAGTGATGAGTGCATCAGAAGACATTTAGTACATAATAGTATTATTATACTGATGTGATTGTGAAAAGGCATCTTAACATGTAAATATTTCCTGCCTGACTCCATGCTTGTATCTCTCTTAGAGAGCTTTCTGTCTTTGTTAGCTCAGTCCATGGATCTATTTGTGATGTAAAATTAAAAAAAAAAAATAGTAGAGAAGGAGATGATCTGAGATGGAAGTAAAGGAGAAAGGGTTGAAACAGAGTGTTGCCATTTCATTTCAAAGGGTTGAGGATGCTGGGGGTAACAGATGGCAATTTGGGTGGGTGTCAGGAAGAGTTTGGTGGTTTGTTGAGGTGAGGCCCTAGAGCAGTACTGTTCAGTAGAACTTTCTGCAACTATGGAATTGTTCTCTACCTGAAATGTCCAACAACATTGCCACTAGCTACACGTGACTACTGAGTACATGAATGTGGACTGTGTGACTGAGGAACTTTTATATTTCATTTAATTTTAATTAATTTAAACTTAAATAGTTATGTGTGGTTAGTGGCTATTTTATGAGATAGCACAACTCCAGAGACTCTAGAGGATATGAGAGACTGAGGGAAGGAAGGTAAGTATTTGTCATGAATTGCAAATTAGATCCTTAATATTTCTTGAGAAATGTAACCAAAAAATTGAAATGCATTTGAAATTAGTTCTGAGATCTGGATTGCATATACATATACATATACATATACATATACATATACATATGATTCACAGCTGAGGACAGGACACACGGGGCCCTGACTAATACGGTTACATGGGTAGTAATAAAAATCTCCTTTCATTAATACGATGATAACTGAGGAATTTTATGGACATAAAAACCTCATAATGAAAGAGTTTATTTCATTTTAAACACACAGCCATATCCACACTTCTCATCTAGATCTCAAACTGTTACATAAATAAGTCTAAATATTTCATTTAGGAAATTAGAGCTAATTCTCTATAGGCTTTACACTGTGTAGCAGGAATTGTTTTCTCAAATAATGACAACCACCAGCACCACCAGGACCCATTTTCTCTCTAGGAGCCCAACAGATGAGTCTTGAAAATTCAAGAAACTTCAGAAATGCGTAAAATTGTGTGTGTGTGTGTGTGTGTGTGTGTGTGTGTGTGTGTGTTTGGGGGGGAAATCTACATTCATTAGAGATTTTGTATTAGATATTTATCCTTTTTTCTTCATCTGCCTGGGATATGATAGCCTTGTTCATTTCCCATTGTTAAACCTAAAAATACCAGACAAATGCAGAGCTGGAGTTGTGAACACTGGTCCCTTTACCACTGTTACAGAACTGGAGATGAAAACATGGTGGGGGGCATGTAGGGTACACTCTGATGGTGGTGGCAGTCATACCAAGAGTGAGTCCTGACGCCATGGAAGATGTCAGAGAAGCCGCAGGGCTGTCCTTACTGGCACCAATTCTGCAGAAAGATTTTTGGATATAGTTTCTGCTTGCATAGCCCCAAAGCTAATTCATCACCATGTCCAGAAATTCTGTGAACTACCCAATATCCCTTTAATGAATCAATATTCCACTTACACTGGGCAGAATAGGCTTTTATTGCTTGTAACTAGAACTCCGACTGATACAGACACTCAAAAGGATCTGTAACTCTAAAATGGTTAAGGATTACCCTATAAAACCTCATTTATTATGACTATGAGTCCATCACAAGTGGTATAACGAAGACAGAATCACAAAAAATCCAGAGCTGGAGAAAAGATGTATTCTTTTAAATGACAGCTGGCATTTTTTCAAGAGTGTAAACTGCACTAAAATGTAGACAGAAAAAAAAGAAGAGTGATAAGGCTTACCTATGCACCCTTGGTTTGTAAAGGAGAATATAAAGATTCCAAATTATCTCCACCATGGTGAACACCTTAGTAATGAAAGAGCCTATCCTGTCTAAAGGCTTATAATGCCGGGAGTCTAATATGTTCCTTCTGCCCAAATGTGTGAATCCAACGACACTCAGTATTCTCCATCTTCCACTCTCTCTCCTCAAATGTGATTATCAAAGATGTTTCTAGTCAATACTATGACACCCTATCTAAAAATTCTAAGTATTCAAGCATATATTAATCAATTCAAACATATATTGTAGGCCCCATGTAGGCATGGGCCTACAATTTTCCCATGCCCTTAGATTTGTAGAAATTAATACAAATATATAGATTAATCCTTAGAAATTGATATGAAATAAGTGGATTATGAAAGTACAATTTCCCTCTGCATATTTTAATGGGAGTTTCAGTTAAGAAGATTGTGCTACAATTTTAATGATGCTGGACAGTTTCATCTTGGGGCTAGAAGTCTGAGATACAATCCCTTCTTTATAAGCAGAATAATGGGGTTTTATTAAAGGAAATATATTCTTCCATCATTTGCTCTATGTTTATACAGTATCACTGAGTAGTCAACATATATATCAGGGGAGGAATAATGAGTATTCTTTTCTTTTCATATAATGAAAGTTCCAAATTGCCACATACTTCTTATTTAACTATGAATAAAGTCAGAGATGTGTGTTGTATTTATAATTGAACCATTCAAACATATTATAAACTAAAGTCTCTAATATTCCCATTATTTTCCAGATGGGAAAGAAAAACCTCATGAAACTTGGAAAATAAATTTTTTTGTCTTTAAAAATTTGTCATGAAAATTTCCAAATGTACAAATAAGTAGAGCCAATAGTCCTGGGTACCCTTGTACTGATGACACAGCTTTCATGCTTGTCAACAGTCAGCTATATTTGTTTCAACTCTTTTTCCCATCCCTGCCACCTTACCCCCCCTTTTCTTCCTTTTGGCTGGAGTAGTTTAAAATAAATACAAAACGTGATGTCATTTCACTTCTCAATATTTTAACATTAATTTCCAAAAAAGTTTGGACATTTTCTAACATTGCCACAATGGCAATTTTATACTTACAAGTTAATAAATAATTCCCTAATATTATTTAATACCCACTCCATATTCAATTTTCATTGATTTTCTTAAAAATGTCTTTTTACAGTTTTTTGAATTAGGATCTAAACAAGATAGTTCGCATGTTGTTTATGGTTTATTACTTATCTTACGCCTTCCTCTCCCCTTCTCCCCGACACTGGTCTTATTTTTTTCAAGCCATTGGCATATTGAAGAAGTATCCCATTGACCTGTACAAAGTCCCATGTCCTGGATTTGTCTGTTGCTTCTTGGTGGTGCAGTTTAACTAGTTTCTGTTATTTATTTATTTATTTTTGGCTGCGCTGGGTTTTCGTTGCTGCTCACTGGCTTCCTCTACTTGCAGTGAGCAGGGGCTACTCTTTGCTGCAGTGCGCGGGCTTCTCATTGTGGTGGCTTCTCTTGTTGTGGAGCACGGGCTCTAGGCGCATGGCTTCAGTAGTTGTGGGACACGGGCTCAGTAGTTGTGGCACGCGGGCTCTAGAGCGCAGGCTCAGTAGTTGTGGCGCACGGGCTTAGTTGCTCCACGGCATGTGGGATCTTCCCGGACCAGGGCTCGAACCCGTATCCCCTGCATTGGCAAGTGGATTCTTAACCACTGCACCACCAGGAAAGTCCTGTTTCTGTTATTGTGTAGACTTAAAGTTAGATCTAAAGTCAGATTCCAATTTTTTTTGGACCAAAATACTTCATACGTGGCACGTATACTTCATTTGCCCATAATGTGCCACTTTTATGATAGTAAGATTAATTCATGACTTTCAAGGGATGGCACTCTGATCCTTTCACTATAGTTTTCCTTCAACATATCCCCTAATAATTTTGGCATCTATTGATGACTGTTGTCTGAAATAATTTTTTAGCTCAGGGTTACAAAATGTTGATTCTATTCCTTTTACATTTGTTAGCTGGGATTCCTCTTTACAGAGGACTTCCCCTCATCCATTAATGCTGTGTGGTTATTCTGCTGGTCCATTTCAAAAAAGCAGGAAAAATGCCTATCTATCTATCTATTTACTTATTCATTTATTTTGTGGTACGCGGGCCTCTCTCACCGCTGTGGCCTCTCCCACTGCGGAGCACAGGCTCTGGACGCACAGGCTCAGCGGCCACGGCTCACAGGCCCAGCCGCTCTGCGGCATGTGGGATCTTCCCGGACCGGGGCACGAACCTGCGTCCCCTGCATCGGCAGGCGAACTCTCAACCACTGCGCCACCAGGGAAGCCCTAATTATTTATTTTTAATGATCAATTTTCAGAGGTAAAAGCTGCAGTCAGAAGTTCATTCTGTGATGCATCACCCATCTCCCTGCAGGACCGAGATACTCACTACCCCAGCTGTGGGGAAGTTTGGATGCGGGGTGGGTAACGTCTTGACCTGTTCTCTTTAAATCATGACAAATCTGAAAGGCCATCCCAGCTCCCACACAAAACACTCAAACACGAGGATAAACTAAATTCTTTATCATGTTAAAGAAGAGTTATGGTGATTCCAACAAATGGCTTATTTGAAATTTCCTATAGGACTAATCACACAATAGCATGTTTGCTTATAATGCATTATACTCTGTTGTATTGATTTGATAATAGCAAGTGTGTGAGCAAAACCATAATTAAACCAGAATGAAACTGATCTACAGTACATAATTGATAAGATAAAAAAGAAAATAACTTTACATACAAAAAGGTGTATAATAATGCATTTGCAAAAGAATCACTCCTTTTCAACAGTATGTTTATTCTTATTTCTTTATCATGAACATGAACATGGTTTATTATGTTATATTTGGTTCACAGTGCAGCATCCTCTTGATAATAATATCAGGTTCTATTAAATGGAATTCTCTATTGACAGGCATTTCTACGTCTTTCATAATAAATGTAAAATTAATGTTAGGAAGGATGTGAAGCTGAGCCTTCATAGAAAAATTAGCATTATTGGCAATGTCATTTTAATACCAGGAGCCCTCTACTTTTTTCTCCTTCCATGATAATTGACAATAATATAGAGCAACTGTTTTCAAACTGCTTCACAGACCAGATCCCACCCCCCAGCCCCCGCCTCACTGCACCGATTCCCACCATGGTGAGAGGTGGTGACAAAACAAAAAACAGACAAGATAGGTGGAACTTCTACTTCAATCAGAGCAATTCCACTTTTTACTTGTCTTATATACTAGCATTTCATGCAAGCTTTCATTTCGAAAAATGTTCCTGTGAAAACTACTGATAAAGGGTATAGGTGCTACAAGAAACATTTAAATAAACAAAACATGCCATTGATTGACTCAGAAAATAATTATGATTTAAAAGATTTTCTATCTTTCTACCTTCCATAATGCAAAAGTCCATGTGTATCTCATGTTATTTGTTTGCTGGATCTCTGCTGAATTTCACATTGAGCCTTATTAGAAATTAGTAGTATTTTTTTTTCTGGTCAAAATGGTTCTATGAATATGAAGCAATGCAATCATACTCAACTCTACATTAAAGTCAGTATTTTCATAAAATATTACAATAAACTATGATATTTTAATGTACAATTAAATACTTTAGATAGCAATGAAATGACAGAATATACTGGATTGGAAAACATAGCAAACTCTGTGCCTATTATTATTACGTCAGATTTTCTGATGGGATGTAGAGGACCTGATCTGTTTCCTATTTAGCTTCAATTTTTCCCTTTCACCTCTCCCACCCCCTACCCCCAAAATAAAATCCCTCTTTTTCATGTATATTTCTCATCTGAAACCCTAGGACTGGATCTTGATTTGCCTAATGAGGATGAGCACCTAGAACACACCTAATGGCTTTTGTTGGTATGTGCATCTCAGGTTTGCCCAATTCAACAGAATGAGTATCTTATGTTCTCTAACTAGGGGAGACATTTTCTTCCCCTCCTGCAGTATGTGATTAAGGAAGTCCCTCTTTCCGTTCCTGCCCCGTGCCAGTCATGACCACAAGGTGGAGTAGCTTCGGAAAGAAGGGAAAAGCAAGGCCAGCAGAGCAGAAAAATGGAAAGAGCTTGTACCCTTGTTAACACCACCAGGCTGCTGAATCAATCTCTAGACTTGCCCTTACGTAACATAGAAAATTTCTTATTGCTTAACCTAGTCTTAATTGGGGCTTCCATTATTTTCTGCAAAAAACCCCACAAACCATTCCCTCCACCCCACACACAAAAAAAAAAAACCACCAAACAAACAAAATGACATTACAGATATAAATATAGAAGGCAGTCGTTATAGTTTTCTTTTTAATCCTAGATTTTACCTTGGAATTCTCTTAACGCTATTCTGTGCTTAAACACAGCTCTGGACAATATCTGGCAATTTCAGATATTTTTCAATTCAACTTCAAGAAATAAGATTTTCTGAGTTATATGAATGATGCCAACCAAGCTGGTCTGTATTGTCTGCCAACTGTTGTCTACCTCTGGCTCTTCCTGATGATTAGGGTACAGCCCTTCAGGATTCCTACTTAAAGGGAGGTGTTTTATCAGGACCTTCATGCTCAGCTATTGTATTTGAACTTTTGCTCCCTAACCTTATGAAGCTTTCAAAGGTGCCACTCAGCCTTTCAGCTGCATCAGTAAAGGCAAAAATAGCCTCAAATGACAGGCTTGCATCACTCAATTTCACTGTTTCCCTAGATGCCGGGCAGCCAATTCTTTAATATTTTTTAGCTTTTTCATGCTTTTGAGTATATGTTTTGTATTTTATTCAGCTTTCCTAGTTCTTAGTAGGAGGCTGGTCCAAATTATCTAGTATACTGATTTTGAAAGTGGAATTCCCCAACTTTAATTTTATGATATTTTTGCATGTTTATTTATTTTATAAGATTTTAAACTTAGGAAGCATTTTCCTCCAGAGATTTGACAAATATTCAGTTTTTTAAAAATTTTGTTTTTATATGCTTTAACTTATATATCTATATCTATTTCTCTATATATGTGTATTATTTCTTCAATCCATTTCCAATCAATATTTGGGTATGTAATTCTCTATTAATTACTCATACATTTGCCTAAGGGAAACTAAATTTATCATTCCATTAAAACTCCACATATTATTTATTTTTCTTGAGTCAAATTTGAAATTACTTAAATAAAATGAGAATATATGTTAGGTTAACTGAGCAATTACTACCAGAATATAATGAAAATATGCACTCTAACAGCTAAGTTAGTTGCTTAAGCTAATGACTAGAAATTTATACACATTTTTGCCCACATTTTTTCAGTTTTACATTAGAATGTGCTGTATTGCAACACTACTACAGACTATGGAGACTGCTTTCAAAATTGATGAACCAGGAATAAAAATAAGGGTCACCCAGAGTTTAGCTCAGTATCCTGTTTAACTGACTTTTATCAAATTGAATATATTTTTGATTCTCCTTAAGCAAAAATAATGAGAGAAAAAAAATTTTTTGGAACTAAGAAAGTGGGTCAAATAGTTTTAGGCAGTGGCTTTGTATATGTGTGGCTATGTCTGTAGGTATTTCTTAGAAATGAAAAGTACCATTATCTTGATAAAACTCCAATTTCAAACACATTAATCTTATTATATAAGGGTCAATTTATAAAAAATCATTATGTGGTTTAAGATAGATGTATGGTAGGTAAGATATCCTTCATCTAGAACTGTGTGCATGTTCACACACTCATGAGCATAGGCTCATGAGTATAGGCACACATGAGCCTATATATTTATGTGGTGGCGTATGTTGAGGGGAGGCTCTGTGGGGAGGTGTGTGGACAGAGTATAGCTTAGGGGCCATGCAGAGCTGGAAACATAAAATATTCTTACTTGTTTCTATGTGACTGAATAATTCATAATAATCCATAACAATTCATAACCAGAGATACCACTGACATTTTCTGAAGTGACTGAATTTAACATTTGGGTAAATTTATCTCCACTCTCCTGACCTCTGATTTGGATATCGTGCAGGATAGTTTAAATCAGACCTGGATTTCCATCCTAGCTCCACTGCTTCCTGTTGTATGATCTTAGGAAAGTTTTATAACCTCTTTGTGCCTCCTTTTCTCATTTGTAAAATGTCAATAATAATAGCATCTATATCATTTTTGAGAAGATTTGAGTGAGATAAAATATGTTAGAAGTGAAACAGAATGCCTGTTACGTATCAACATACACAATTATAATTTAATCTTAAATATCATAATTGGAAGAGACCTCTACAATGCATTGGTCTAACCCCTTAGTTCAAAAGAGTAAAAATCTTAGTTACTGAGATACTAAGTTCAATTTCAAAGGTCTTACACCATCCAGAGTAGAACTCAAACTCAGGGCTACTGACTCCTAGAAGTACATATATTTTCAACCTCAAAAATTATTAGATAGGGCTTCCCTGGTGGCACAGTGGTTGAGAGTCCGCCTGCCGATGCAGGGGACACGGGTTCGTGCCCCAGTCTGGGAAGATCCCACATGCCGCGGAGCGGCTAGGCCCGTGAGCCATGGCCACTGAGCCTGAGCGTCCGGAGCCTGTGCTCCGCAACGGGAGAGGCCACAACAGTGAGAGGCCCACGTACCGCAAAAAAAAAAAAAAAAAAAAATTATTAGATAAATGAATTAGAAAGTATTTTGAATAAATTTTACAGAAAATATTCAAGATAATTTTAGGTCTAATGGTAATTCTAGAACGTAGGGAATTAGTCAAGTTTTCTTGAATGGGTGAGATTCTAAAAGTATTTTAGGTTGTGTGAACAATTTAGACAGGGCTTTGGAACACATATGACAGTTACAGTGTCTATAAGGGGAAAAAAAGGAGAAGAAGGGAAGCCAGTATGTAATAATTTAAATGAAGTACTACAAATTGTATCATCATTCATGAAACACGGCTGCATATGTCTGAAAAAGTTAAGAATCATAAGAGCATGCCCTTTATTTTACAAAAAATTTTGAAAACAGAGCCAAAAGAATTAAGGACTGGGTAGTTCATTTAATGAGCACTAAATCAGACCTACATTAAAAGTGATATGCCAGTATTTGACATTTCAAGAGCTAGAACATTATCTAAACTTATCACTGCTGACTTATGACCTCAGCCATCTTTGTTTTCACTGGGATTTCATGTTAGACTTCTCTCCATGACTGTCACTGAAGTTGAATCTAGAATGCAGCATCTTCCAGGCAGCTGTGTAGTGGGTGGAAAGCCCTGTGCTTCTGAGGAAAGGGGGAAAGTGAGGGTAGAAAGAACTAAGTTTTACAGCCTGTTCTTACCATCTAACTTTAAATCCTTGGAGATGATTAGCTTTTGCTTTAATTCATTACCACAGAGATACAGACACTACTCTTCTATAGTCAAGTCATTTTAAAAGTGCACAGTAAAAAACTAGGCTAATGCAGGTTCAGGAAGAGGGTCTGTGCTGTGTCACCAGGGTGTTCACTGTATAGGGAGCTGTGTGATTACTGTTCATGGGAGACACCAGGAGAAAATGTGGAAGCCCTGTGTCTGCCTTAGCAGTCTCCTTTCTCTGAAGTCTCCCTCTCAGGGATCCACCAATCTCAGGTACAGACTAATTATTCCATATTATTCCACCATATCAGATATGGCTTAAATTTTTTGATATAGCATGAGTGTGTTTTAATGGTGGGCACTGTGTGAAATGTTAAGATGGGCAGCCTCAGAAGTTCTATAAAGAGTGGGAAGAGAACATAATTTTGCTGAATTTTATGCATAAATTATGAAAGTTAAGATAGGATGGTCTGTTTTGGTTCTAAAAACAGTCAAGACTGTTGACTTCTTTTCCCTCCCAGTAGGAGATACATTCACTCCAGTGCCTCTATTCTAGCCTTCCTTCAATTTACTTGTTTATTCATCCCTACACTTATTCATTCATTAACCAACATCTCTTGAAGACCTGCTACCAAGCCGGGCCATGGGCTGAGCTCTAAGGAGAAAATGGGAGACCACCACGAACCCCATACTCATGCAAATACAAAATCAACTATGGTGTGTACTACATGGGGCCAGAGAGTATATTACAGAGACATTCAACTCCATGGAGACCAAATCAGGGAAGGCTTCTCTGAGGAAGTGATGTTTGAGTGAGATCTGAGAGCTGACTAGAAATGAATCAGAGCTGGGTGATCAGAGGGAAGGAAGGGAAGAGATGCAGAGTGACAGGAATGTTTTATTTTGGGAAACCTTAGGCTCTGCATTGCTTAATGGGAAAACCACAGTGCATTCTACCCAATGCAGATGATGACTCCATGCCCTGACACAGCAAAATATCCTGACTTGGCACCATCAGTTCACTCATGCGTGTCATTTCCTATGGGCACTGCAATCTTTTTCCTCAGGTTTCTTGAAGAAATTTTAGGACTGTCTTGAAAATTTAATATACTCTTGCTGTGCTATCACTTTGTCTCCTGTCTCTTACCTCAACTCAAAATTCTTCTTTCTAACCACTGTTACAAAAGACAGTGCAATGGAGGTTTAACTAAACTACACAAATCTAGGATTACTGGTATTAGGCAGGATTCCACACCATTCAATGTACCTGCATTTCATAGGACCTAGAATTAAACCCTCTTCAATCACTGAGTCATTTGCACCAGAGATGCATATATTGTGCCCAAACAAAACCAAATGACATACAAAACTGAACACTGAAATTGTTCCCATCCTCTGAAAGAAACTTTTTTCTTTTTGGTCAAGCAGCTCTCAAAAGCATGACCTAGAATTTCTTTCCCTACTGCTTTTTTTTTTTTTTCATTTATTTTGTACATTTCAACAATTTCTAAGCTGGCTACAGACCTTGAACTAACAATTGGGAACGCTTTTATAAGTTTCAGTTAAGAGCTTATGAACCATTATGTAGCTCAGCAAGAAAGTGCATGACAGAAATGGACAATTACTTTTCCACTGGGGTTCCATTTCTCTCCTCCCTCTTTCTAGCTGAAGGTAAAAAGGCTCTTAAGGTCATCAAATAAAAGAATGTTCTGTCTCTCAAAAGAAGAGGTACATATGTTCTCAGTAAACCAAAATGTTCCAGTGAAAGCACTTCCTGGTAAAAATGGTATGAAATTGTTGAAACCATGTTTCATATTTGGTTCGGGTTCTTCCCAGATAGCATTCTTTTTTCATAAAGCTGGGGAGGCAAGCATGTTAAAGCTAGAAAAGCGAGAATACCTGCTGAAACCCCCTGAAAAACCTGCCAGGTAATGATGCTGTTTCCCTTTTATTTCTGTTTGAGCTGCAATAAAGCTGGCACTTTCAAAACACAAAAGCCAAGTTCCTGCTGTGACTTCCCAAAGTGCTTCTCAAAATACCTGTGCCACAGCTAACACATAAAAAAATGTACATGAATGTCTGGCCAGCTTCCCAGAACCTTTCTGAAAGCACACAGCCCTATTTTCAAGTAGGTTTGGTTTATGATGCTCTGCAGTCTGTTTCCCAAGAATCATGATATTCCCATGTAGCTTGAAGCTGTGTTGTAGCCTGACTGATGGTCCTGGAGTCAGGCATGTCCACAGGAAAATCCATCATTGACGTGGTCAGCATTGCTTCCCTATCCTAGAGTTAGTCAGGGAAGGTGGGTTGAGTCCTTAGGAGCCATCAAGAGTCCAGGGTTCTATCATGGCTCTGCTAAGTTGATGATTAATGATGGTCTTTTACTAAATGTCAGTTTCTCATCATAAAATGAACAGATGAACAAACAAAACCGATGACAAATGTAGAGGTATAACACAGTTGCAGTATGGTCAGATAAAAACGTGCCTGGTTGATGCCAGAGCCATCTGGGCACCAGGAAGACTTTATTCAGGCCACGTTTCTATCAGTTCCAATAACTTGAAGGAATCTTGAGAATGAACGAGAACTACTTCCACATTATAATTTTACTAATTAACGTATATACATGGGGTTTCTGACACCATGGTGGTTGGATTTCAGTTTCTCCTCTATAAAGAACTGATGTAAAAGAAACCAGACTCTACTTTTTCCTGTTTTTCTCAAACTTAGGCCACTTCTGAGCTTCTAACATAAGTGTTATTCAAAGCTATTCTGAAACGATGTAGTGCATTTGGAAGTTTGCTTTCTCTTTTTATAATTCTAACTACTAATTATGAAAAAAATTATCAGCCTGATATGATTAGTCACAAGTTCCCTCATATACCAAATTTTGACATGGGAATTTCTAAATAATAAATTCTGCAAAATACCACCTACCTACTTTGTTCTTTAGTCCTCCAAAAACTTCATTTTCTGCTCAGTGCAGCCACTCTCTCTGCTAACAGCTAACATTTACTGAGCTGCTGGTGCAAACCTGGATCACTTCACTTAATGATCACAAGTCCATGAAGTAGGGATAATAATCCCATTTTACGGATATGCAAACTGAGGCTCGGAAATGCTGACTAACTTGTCCAGGGTCTCACAGATAGGATATGACTCACAAGTCTGATTGTAGAAGTGAAAAGCTGAACTGTTTTCCTGGACTAACCTGTGGCCTTTTAAGCTTTCTGTGTTTCTTCCTGGGATCTGCCCTCTTTGCTTTCTGTGTGCTGTTTTGATAAGCAATGAGTTAAAACTACTTTTTTTTTTTTTTTTTTTTGAGAAGCATAAACTTCCTGATTAGGGAAAAAACTGAAAATAAATTCCCCCATTGGTGATCCCATGACAACCATGATGTTTCCTGTGCAACATCATTAACTGTCCTCCCTTCCTGGAGCAACAGCTTGGGATGCTATTGTTTAACTTTTCAACACTGATTAACATGCAAGCAAAAAAGTACTTTAACAAAAGTTACTATAGATGTATATTGCAGTAATTTTCAAAGTGGAAATACATCCCGCTAGAGACTTTCCATATGTATGCTTCTCTTTGATTTACTAATCTCCAACGTTCTGAAGTGTTTTTTTTTTTTTAACATCTTTATTGGAGTATAATTGCTTTACAATGGTGTGTTAGTTTCTGCTTTATAACAAAGTGAACCAGTTATACATATATGTATGTTCCCATATCTCTTCCCTCTTGCGTCTCCCTCCCTCCTACCCTCCCTATCCCACCCCTCTAGGTGGACACAAAGCACCGAGCTGATCTCCCTGTGCTATGCAGCTGCTTCCCACTAGCTATCTATTTTACGTTTGGTAGTGTATATATGTCTATGCCTCTCTCTCACTTTGTCACAGCTTACCCTTCCCCCTCCCCATATCCTCAAGTCCATTCTCTAGTAGGTCTGTGTCTTTATTCCCATCTTACCCCTAGGTTCTTCATGACCTTTTTTTTTTTTCCTTAGATTCCATATATATGTGTTAGCATACGGTATTTGTTTTTCCTCTTTCTGACTTACTTCACTCTGTATGACAGACTCTAGGTCCATCCACCTCACTACAAATAACTCCATTTCTTTTCCTTTTATGGCTGAGTAATATTCTACTGTATATATGTGCCACATCTTTATCCATTCATCCGACGATGGACACTTAGGTTGCTTCCATCTCCTGGCTATTGTAAACAGAGCTGCAATGAACATTTTGGTACATGACTCTTTTTGAATTATGGAGTTTCTGATAAGCCCCTGAGTTAGAAATACCCTCTGAGTTGAACCCTGTAACTAACGGGATTGTGCGTCCTCGTGTGTTGGGGCAGGAGAAGGCTGAGCTCCCCTGGTATGTAGTAAATCTTCCTATCACCCTCAGCATGAAATACCGACCTTTAGATAGTCTACAAGGAGAGTCCACCTATTCATCAGGGTTTATGAACACAGTGCCAAGGCTCTAGGCTCTTTTTAGGAGCCTACAAAAATGTTTGTGACTAGAAAAGGCAACTAATGGCCCCAAAATATGAAAAGGAAACTGCAAAATGGAAAAGAAAAAATTTAACTGAGTGTCTAAACACTGGAACAGGTCAGCCTTTGTATTCCATATTTTCATTACATACGAAAACAATTTATGCGCTAAATTTATTTCTTAGTATGTAAAATGATTTCTGAGAAATCATAGCTCATTGTAAATGAAATGACTTAATTACTGTCTCTGAAACTACCTTGCTTATTTTTCCCCTTGCTTATTATGTCTTCTTCTACTAGAAGAAGCTCTATGGGAGAAGGGACCTTGCCTTTCTTTTTTATTTTTGTATCTCCATTGCCTGGAGTGGGTCTAGCGTATTTATGAGATACTCAGTAAATATTTGTTGATGAATGAAACACATACACACACACACACACACACACACACACACACGAAGACATACACACAAGATTAGTTACTGTAAGATATCCTATACTTAGGAGGTAGTATATTTTTGCTTAAAGGAGGTGGTGAACGGATTAGCTTGTCTGAGGGCAGGATGACCCTTAAGGAATAGGGATACAATGGAAGAGAAATTTAGGTCCTCCCTGGAACCCCCAATTAGGATGTCATGTTAACCCTGCAGTGCCATGCATCACAAAGGGGCAGGGAGACTGAGTGACAGTTACAAGTTTTTTCCCACGTGCACATAGTTAATCGTGTGTTGTATCATCTGAAAATTTGGTGAAGCCATGTGGATTGTATGTAAATGGGTCCACTCCTGGCCGTGCATAAACAGCAAGATTTCATCGTATAAGAGGCTGAGTGAACTGTGAAGCACATGTTATTTGGAACACTGGTGGGGGTTTTTTTGTTTGTTTTTTAACTGGAGAAACAGTCACTTTTGCAGCAACAAGGCAGATCCCAGGAGGGTGGCTGAACTTCAGGGTATTGTCACAGTGCACAGAAGTGGTTCACTGTTTGGCTACCTATCCATCTGCCCAGACAGCAACCCCTCTGCTTTCTCAAATCTCATCTTCTCTTCCTCAGCTGCTGTTCTTTCAGAGCTAAAATCTCTTTCAAGCGCTTGCTCTGAATCAAATCTTTTACGCAAGTATGTCCACTGAATCAAGCCTCCAGATGGCTCAGACCTTCTTGTTTCTCCCCTGCCTTGCTCTTCCATTCACAGACCCAGGAGAGTCACCTCTAGAATTGTCTTCTGGAAATGGTATCGCCCAGCAGAGATAGCCTTCACAGAAGATACACTGTACTTTTAGACTTTGGGGGAGAAAACTATAATGAGCTTTAGGGTATTTTTAGGAACTATTATATCTATTTCACATTTGCTCCTAAAAATACAATATGAAAACTTGATTTCGAATACCCATGGGACAAGTCAATTGCGAAAACTTTAGTCAATTTAGAATTTGGCAGTATTTGGACATTATTAAATATGTTAAAATATGAACTTGAGGTTTTGGGGAATGAGTGATTATTAAACCTTTGGTGGGTAAGAATAGCTCAGAATTTAAGTAAAATATGAAAAAAATACTCATTAGTTCCAGGTTTATCTGAATTTTTGATACCAAAAAAATTTATTTAGGTTTTATTTTTCACTATGTCAGACTTTGATGAGCTTTAATCAGATTTTTAGATGAAAATAATACTTATCCTTATTCAAGAACTAAATTTCTTTTTAAAAAACCCCAGAAGTCATTGAGATTGTTTCATATGAATATATATATGTGTGTGTGTGTGTGTGTATATATATATATATATATATATTTAAACAGAAAACAGAAATAGCAAGATTACTTCTGAGAAAAAAATGCTTAAATGGTTTATGGCTTGGGGGAATATTTTATGTAAATTAACTCTAGTTTTGGCTATGGGCAAAAAATAAAACTGGGCAGTTGAAAATTTCCCAGAGGATAGGGGTAGAAAATCTTTTATAAGGTTTCATTTTGAAACCTAACAAGTGTATGGATGGATAATAACAAAACATGTCTTGATAACCTCTTTAAAAATGATTCCAGGGGCTTCCCTGGTGGCGCAGTGGTTGAGAGTCCGCCTGCCGATGCAGGGGACACGGGTTCGTGCCCCGGTTTGGGAAGATCCCACGTGCCGCGGAGCGGCTGGGCCCGTGAGCCATGGCCGCTGAGCCTGCGCGTCCGGAGCCTGTGCTCCGCAACGGGAGAGGCCACGACAGTGGGAGGCCCGCATACCACAAAAAAAAAAAAAAAATGATTCCAACTTTTGGTAGGGGTGATTTAGGGCTTGTTGGGATTTAGGACTTTTAGCCTGTTAAATGGTTTGAATAACGTTTTGGTTATAATACTTCATTCCCTATTGCTCTGTATTTAAATATGCATTTTCAGTGTTCAAACTGCATCTTGGTCCATCAGCTCTTAAAGTGACAGGTATCCTTTCTAACTTGATGAACACACAGAATCTAATGCTCTTTAGGGGAACATATATGAAAAGGAGGAAAGATACATATATATATATATATATATATATATATATATATATATATATATATATATATATATGTATGTATACATATTTTACTTTCAGTACTGTTGGCAAGGATGGTGGAATGAACTGAGGCAAAAGAGCTGATTTTAACCTTGGCCCTGTCTGCAATGTTGGGAAACCTTGGGAAAGCACTTAACCACTCTGGGCCTCATCTGTAAAATGCGCATACTCCTGTCTTAACCTACCTCATAGTAACACTATACATGGTGAAGGAAAACAGAATATGTTTCCTTTGGCGTATTGATTATTTTGAAATAAAGGCACTTAAGAAACAGCAGGTGTAAGAAAGACACTCTGACCTTCCTTTTTCTTCCTGAAAGCAGGAGAAAAAACTCTCAAATGAAAGGTACCCTCCCTGTACCAGGAGGAAAAAAGACATTCTTATCACTAGAGTTGGGGAATTGGGGGCTGAAAAATCTGTACAAACAAATCTTGTTAACTAACCCTTATCTTCCTAGTTACTTCACCATTTGCTACCCCTAGCCCAAACCCCTCTGTCTTGCAATTTCTGCACAAATTGATCATTTCTTTGTCTAAGGTGTATAAAAGCTTCCTGCTCTGGTTACTTCCTCTGGTTTTATTCTCTTGTGAAGTTTCCCATGTACATGTAAAAATTTAGTAAAATTTGTATGCTTTTCTCCTGTTAATCTCTTTTCTGTCAGTTTATTTCTTAGGCTCAGCTGGAGACTCTAAGAGGTAGTGGAGAATTTTTTCCTACTAAGAACATGCCTTGAAAAATATAAATGCTATAAAACCAAATTGAGTTATGAAGTTGAACCACATGGAAATGCCATTTTTCCAGGTGACATTGGTCCAATAGAGGCAATTCTATAAATAAAGTTTATTATATTTTTTCTAAACCACATATGCATTAATATCTAACTCAGTAAAAAAAATGGGACAGTGGTATTGGCCAGAATATCATATTTAGGAATCTGGTAAAATGCCTTTAGCAGCTATCCACAATTCTATCCACAAAAGATGATCAAGCACCTTTTTTTTGCTAGACTCTGTGGGGGGTACTAAGGATATAAAATGAATGAGACAAAATTTCTGCCCTCAAGGAATCTGAGTAAGTGCTAGTATTAGAATATCAGAATCTTCTTTTAGCCAAGCTGAAGGTGTCTTTCTGAAAGATCTGAAGTTTTAATATGAATTCGACAAGAAGCAGTGAATTTGAGCAGTTAAAGGGGCATCTCCCAACACATAGCCTATACTGCTGAGCTAGTTCTGACTGGGATGAACCAACCTGGGCTTTGCTCTCTGTATTGTTGCCCTTGGAGGCTGCCAGCACTACTCCTTGTTCTCTTTCCATAGGCCCTGGAAATAAATCCTTTCAGGTGTGGAACTAACCCAGGTACTAGTAATGACCCTATGCTGCCTCTAGCAGTTTATAGAACTGCCAACTCAAAGGTGGTCGATTTAATTACTCCCCTGGGTTTTTCCTGTCTTCACCTTCTATGACTTGGATTAGAAAAGGCAAATACCTTTTATCAGTTTTCAAGGGCGGGGGGAAACGATACAGAATATCATGTCACTGAAATGACAAATTGGAGAAATTTGCTGGTCAGTTGTAACAAAAAGTCAGACAGCTAAATGTTGCTTCTCATATCCATCAGTGCCCATCAGTGAAGCCTGTATGGGGTCCTAGGTGTCTATTTGATGATACAATTCTTATGTAGCTTTTAATAATAGCTCTTGAGCATTTGCAAAAAACTCACATTTAATCACCTTATTTTATATCCACAAATATATGTTAAGTGTCAGAAACGAGTTGATCTGATAAAGGGGGTCTCTTTTTATTTGCTTATTTATAGGAAGAGGCAGAGGTTATTATAGCATCTTTTTTTTGAATTCACCACAACGTGACACTCGAGTAATTTCGATATCTCTGGATGTTTCTAGTTGATGGAGATGCCTTCAAAATATTGGACTTCTAGCAGGAATTCTCTGCCTGAAAATGTAAGTCATTCTCAAAGATGTGCACTTAGGAAGTCATGGAGGGTCCAATTGACTAAGTATGTGGGCTCCATTTACAAGGGTGTTTCCCTGTGCTTTACTTAGAACACAAGAGCAAAAACAAAACATATTTGCTTGATTCCTTAATCATTATATTTTCTGTTTCCTTCCTGAAGGCAGTCAGGAATAAGAAAAATCAAAATCTTACTGTAGGGGGCTTCCCTGGTGGCGCAGTGGTTGAGAGTCCACCTGCCGACGCAGGGGACACGGGTTCTTGCCCCGGTCTGGGAAGATCCCACATGCCGCGGAGCGGCTGGGCCCATGAGTCATGGCCGCTGAGCCTGCGCGTCTGGAGCCTGTGCTCCGCAACGGAAGAGGCCACAACAGTGAGAGGCCCGCGTACTGCAAAAAAAAAAAGAAAAAAGAAAAAAAAATCTTACTGTAATGACCGTAGAGACAAACCTCAACATAATAAGTATGTGAATATAGAGGTGTGGTATGGAGCAACCCTTTTTGTTCATGGAAGATACTGAAGTACACAGAAGAAAATTTATTTCAAATACAGGAAAAAACAATAATTTTACTCCAGCAATTTTGATGGATTCTCACCAGATAACTTGGTTTCCCGACATGGTCTGTAGGCTCAAATAGTGGTCCCTTCATGACCTATAGGCTTGAGATCATTCATTACACCTTTTAGACAGAATTAATTACAAGAGGCTGGGAAGCACCCAAGGCAGTATACAAAAGTTCAGGTTATTGGCACTTTGACTAACCTAAAATGAAAGCAGTTATGAATATGCTATACACTGATTCTAACTTAGGAATGACTTAAACCTAAAATGACGACACACCAACAGTAGTAAGCAGTCAACATGCCCCTTTCCTAACTGCGTTACCTTCATCGTAAAGGAATTTCCCATTCTCCCTTTTACCTTTCTCCCTCATAATTTATATAAAAAGCAAATAGTAGGAAGAGAGAGAAAGATGATGAAGATATTGAGTGAGGAAAATTCAGAATAAGTTTTTATCAGCTTCTAAAATTTCAGCTTCATTTCCATTTGTAGTTATACAACTAGAAAGAATGAAACAGCCAGTATTTGCCAAACCAGGACAATGACCAGACATTTCCCAAACACTGCATTTGTGGGACGTGTTCATTATGGAAGAACTAAAACAAAACAAAATGAAATACATAAATCAAATAGGTATATGGGTCTACAAAATAAAATGTAAAAAAAATTAATTTGAAAGACAGACCTACTTGTACATATCATTTGTAAGCTATCCTTTACATTTCATATTTTTTCTTTGCATGTGAACCATGAGTTCACCGAACCAGGCCTGTTCCTTATTTCTAGGAAGCTATGAGACACTCCGTAATTTCTGGCATATTTCTCTTGATTTATTGCCAACAAACTGTGACTGAGGGTAGGCCTGTGCTACATTTCCAACATCTGCTTTTAAAAGCTTGCAGAATTCCATATATCTTGAGTACTCATATATTCAACTGTTCTCTACCAGTTGCACATTTTCATTACTCTTGATTTTTCCATCTCTAAGATTCTAAGCTTTCACCCTAACTTCTCTCCTCTCTTACTACATCGACTTTTCATACTAAGTATGGTCTTTGGTCCTTTAACATGATTTTATTTTCTGATTTATCTCCTGATGACATTTTCACTTTTACCTAGACTGTATCCAGTGAAGAGTTTGCCCTTAGATTACTATGACTCTTGACCTTCCTTTATAATTGCTTTTCTAGTTTCCAAGCCCAGGCTTCTTACTCTTCCAAGCAGAGTGTCACAGAAAGCAAATGGTTACTGAAGTCAGGTAGGCTTGAATCAAATTTCCACCCTACTACTAACTAGCTCTTTACTCTCAAATGATTTAACTTTTCTGAATCTATCACCTGCTCTAAACATAAAGATAATAATACCTCCCTCAGAGTGATTATGTGGTTTAAATGAGAAGGCGCATGAAAAGTGCCCTCATATAATACATGCTATAGGCACCCAGTGTTAGTCCTCTTCCTCTAATTATACTCCAGAGCTGATGGATGTTGCTGGAAAAAGTACAGATTTAAGCCCACTATATATTCTTGCTACCTAATCATACATTAGACTGTTATTCATTTTTTATTTACTCTTGCTCTAGTCAGGATTTCTGGTTGCCAGCCATAGAATCCACTCTAGCTAGTCTTCCTTTCTTCCTTCCTTCCTTCCTCCCTTCCTTCCCTCCCTCCCTCTCTCCCTGCCTCTTTTCCTTTCTTTCTTGCTACATTGAAGTATAACATAAATATAGCCCAATGAGGTTTTACATACGTAGACACTCTATATCCAGCACCCCAATCAAGACTAGAACATTTTTAGAAGCCCAGAAGCCTATTCGGTGCCCCTTCTCATTACATACTTCTCTGTTGAGGTATCCACTAGTCTTACTTTTATCACCAGAGATTAGTTTTAATTTTACCTATTCCTAAACTTTCATACACATGGAATCACATGGTAAGTACTCTTCTGTCCCTGGTTTCTTTTGCTCAACCCTGTCAATGAGATACTTCCATGTTGTTATGTGTAGCAGTAGTTTGTGCTTTTTTTAAGTTGATATGTGCTATTCCACGATAAGAATATGTTAAAATTTATTCATTCTATTTTTGATGGGCATTTTGGTTTTTGGCTATTATGAATAGAGCTGCTATAAATATTTTTACAAGTCTTCTGTTAGATATATATGCAATCCTTCTGTTGTGTATTAATCTAAGAGTGAAATTGCTGAATCACAGGGTAGGCATAGTTTAAGCTTTAGCAGATACTCACACTTGAGCTAGTTTAACCAGGAAGGAATTTATTGAGAGATATCAGATAGTTCAAAGGTTCGATGGATAAAGTTTTTAAGGCTGAATTTTCAGGAACATTGTCCAGAGCCACATTGCAGAATTAGTCTTGGAAGGGCATTGCTGCTCCAGCGACCCAGAACCTTGTTGCCTCTGATGCAGTAGGAAGCTTCCATCATTGCCACCATCCCTAGAAACGCTCTGCTGGGTTGAAAAGGAGGGTCACCTTGTTGCACCCTGTAGCAGAGGGGATCTGAATGGCCAATTTCTTCAAAAAAGACGTTCAGCAAATATTTTTTAACCTCATCTCACATCTCAGCCCTCAAAAGTACCTTGTATTTCATATTCCTGAGACCTACTGTAATGAAACAACATGGCATCTCTTATTTCTACCATTACAAGTTTATGCTTCAATTTTCTCAAGATTTTTAAGTCAGTTACCATCCACTCATCTGCTTACTAGCTTTCAAATTTTTGCTAAAATCTCTGGTCTCCTCTTTATCCTCTCTACTTAGCTTTACTCGGTAGGTTACTGCCTTTTTTCATTCCTTTATTGTCATTTGGTATGGGTTCAGGATGGGACTTTCCTGTGTACAGTTCACAGTGTTTAAGCAGAAGTCTTACTGCATTTGTCAAAATGCTGCTCCAAACTTTTTCTATTATTTCCAAATCTCTACCTAGTCCTCCCTGTACCCAAGTCTAACAGATATTCTCAACTTCTATCATCTTGGTTCACCTCTTCACCATCTGAAAACTTCTCTGTCTTGTTATCAGTTTAACATATGTGGAAAATTAGGAGGAATAATCTGTCCTTCCCAATGTGAATTATTTTGCTTGTACATATATCTTCCTCTGGGCTCTTGTTCCATCCTACACATACCTCTATTAGCCTGAAATATACATTCTTGGAAATGGGGGTACAACTGAATCAGTGCTACATGAAGCATCTATGGTATTTTGTCTTTGAAAGTTGTTCCCAGAATCGTCCTTTGGAAGAATATCTTCTGTTTTCTTCAAATTCCTTGAAGTTATAATGGCCTTCAGCCACATTTTCTTCCAGCTACAATTCACATACTTGGTGGCTAATGCTCTCAGGCTGCAATGAAGTTTATGAAGCTTTTCTTGTCAGTGGCCTGCCCCCAGTGCAGATGTGTCTGCTGATTACTACCCTCTGCCAACTTAATCATTTCCTTGATGGCACCTGGAACCATTGCAAAACATTTATGTTTACATCCAATATGCTTTCCTTTGTTTTGTGGTGGTGGTTCTAGCCCCGGCAACTTTGGTCAGACATTATTAGTCAGAACTATAGGCCAGCCATTTGGTGTTCTCTGTAATATAAAATAAATGTCAGGGAGGCAGGTTGTGGAAGACAAAAAACACAATTCAGTATGGTGTGGTGGCTGAGACAGCTTAGGTTTTGATATACTAAAACTCATTGGCTGGGAATCTACAACAGCTCTCAGAGCTGGAAAGATCTGTGTTTACCACTGTTCTGTAATAAATTGCTTGTGTGTGTGTGTGTTAGAGTGTGTACATACACACACACACATATATATACATCTACATATATATACACATTCACACACATACAACTTTTAAGTAAATTGTTTCAGAGACAAATAGTATTATAACCTTAGTTGGAATAGAGTAAGCAGGTATCTCTCATCTTTCCCTCTCTACTGACTACGCTTGCCTTCCAAAATGTTCAGATTCTCTTTATACATAAACTTTTCTTCTACCTTGATTCTTACATATTTCTCCTTTTACAATTCAAACCTCCCAAAATAGAATGTTTTCAATTTCTATACCTCTTGCTCCTTGGAATTTGCTTTTCACCTCTTATCACGTCACTTAAACCACATTCACTAATGAACCAACAGCTCCTAATCCCAGAATCCTTTGCTATCCTTACCGTGTTGATCTCCTTTACCTTCCAGGAGTGTCTGTCCTTTTATCCTTCCTCTCCTGCATGAAAATCTCTCTTCCCTCACTTTCCATTACATTTTTATATCCTAGCTTCCCTCTTTTTCCACATCTTTAACTGATGTTTTTTCCCTTGTACTTTCTCTTAAACGTAAGTGGTTCTCCAGATCCTCTCTCTCCTCTCTTATATCCACTTCTCCCTGTCCCCACTCCCTATCTTTTGTATGGTTAGCCACATTCCACGGTTTTGTCTTAACTATCACCACTGTGTGAACATCAACATCAGTTCTGATCCCTCTTGGAATCTCCATTTTAGTATTTCCAGCTGCCTGATGGATTTCTCCACTCAAATGCCATGCCAATATCTCTACCCTATGTCTGAAACAAATCTTTTGACCCTGTAAATAAGTTTCTTTTTGACTTCCTTATTTGAGCACCCCATTTTCGGAAATTCTAACTTATCCTGTCTCCTCTCTCTTTCTTGCTTTCTCATGTTTAACCAGTTGTCAAAGCCCTATGGATTTCTCTTCTCCAATATCACTTGCAGTCATTTCCTTCTTTGTATCCCCACTGAACTTTCAAGTTCACCCTCACTGATTTTTCTTCACTAAATGGGTATATTTCTTAACTGATCTTCTTGCTTCCTCTGACAGATGAATTCTAGACAGTTCAGCCAACTTAACTGCATTAAAACGGAGATGTGACTGTAACTTTACCTTGCTTAAAACCCCTATGTTTCAGTTAACCTACTTTTACTTAAGTAACAGAAACCTGACACAATTGCCTTAAATAATGATGTTTACCTTAAATACTCAGAAATTAGAAAATAGAGTAGTTTCAAGGCTGACATGTTTGGTTGTTCTGTGATGGATTCGAGAACCTATTTCCTTTTCATCTTTCACTGCACTGTTCTCAAGTTGGATCCCCTAATGGTCACTAAATAGATGGCTGTCTCAGTCCAGCTATATCATCTAGATATAATATCTGAACATTTCATTGTGCTTCTTTATTTTATTAAAGTGTGATGAAACCTTTACAAGCTTTATCGCCAGCATAATTCTTCTCACATTTTGCTGACTAGAATGGCATCAAAGGTGGCTGCCTAAATATTTAATTGGCAAAGGCAGTGAGATTACAACAATGGGTTTAAAATAATCAGGAATTATCCCCAGATTTTTAAAAAATTTTATTTATTTTATTTACTTATTTTTGGCTGCATTGGGTCTTTGTTGCTGCATGTGGTCTTTCTCTAGTTGCGGCGAGTGGGGGCTACTCTTTGTTGCGGTGCGCCTGCTTCTTATTGCCCTGGTTTCTCTTGTTGCGGAGTGCAGGCTCCAGGTGCGTGGGCTTCAAAAGTTGTGGCATGAGGGCTCAGTAGCTGTGGCTTGTGGGCTCTAGAGCACAGGCTCAGTAGTTGTGGCGCACAGGCTTAGTTGCTCCGTGGCATGTGGGATCTTCCCGGACCAGGGATCGAACATGTGTCCCCTGCATTGGCAGGTGGACTCTTAACCACTGTGCCACTAGGGAAGTCCCTATCTCCAGATTTTTATGAGCTGCAGTCTTGTACACACTTAGAGTCTTGTTAAAAAGGAAGGAGAGTGTACTGGTTGTTGGATAGGAAACTAACAGGTTTGAACTGCCACCTCCATCTCATTCCTTTTCTTTCTCTACTCCTTACCCATCTCTTTTCCCCCACCATCTCTATTGTTTTTCTCTTTCTTTCTCATTTTAATTTTCTTTTTCTTTAGTCTGTTCTTAATAGTGCATCACTGGTCACATCCAGCTTTGATGAAGTTTCTGATCTATGAAAAGAGTTTCAGAGAGAGAGGTATTTTTT
This sequence comes from Mesoplodon mirus, assembly GCF_964341445.2. Taxonomy (NCBI): domain Eukaryota; kingdom Metazoa; phylum Chordata; class Mammalia; order Artiodactyla; family Ziphiidae; genus Mesoplodon; species Mesoplodon mirus. Next base: position 19,101,768 of record NC_138982.1, on the reverse strand, counting down.
TTCCTATGATTCTACAACATACTTTAGTTATATCTAATAGATTAGCCAATACAACATTATTGTCATCTTTAATCTGCAAGACTATACTCCATATACTGTAAGGGAAAGAGAGGAGTATGACAAGGCTCTTTCTCTCAGAGTTTAAGACTGAAGTGGGCATATGCTACATTTACAGTTGAAAAGTGTGAACTGACAGTAATTTAAGTATCTATTTAATAGTGGGAAAACACTGACATATGAAATCCAAATGGACTAGAGCAACATCTCTCTTTTGGAGTGCCAATGACGGTGATGGCAAAATTTATATCAGTGGGACAATAAATCTGTCTGTAAGTCTCTTAGGGATAAAAGGACTGAAAATTTAAAGTGTATTCCACCAAAAAAGGGGATATTAAGAGAGTTCTGAGGGGAAGAAAGGGAGTTAAACCACATGGCAAGATCATGGACCTTAGGGAGAAAATGGGAAAGTGAGTGGTTCCTAGTGGAAGGGAGTCTAATGGTGTTTTAAGACCAAGGAAATTGAACGTTTGTTGTTAAGCGGTTTATGCTTCTGTAATTTCAATGTCCTCTACTGCTCCAAATCTGAAGTACAGTCTTCTTATGTAGTTGCTTTAGGAGGAAACCAAGGAGGGCCATGTGTAAGTGAATATGGAACAGAGGTTACAGGTGCGCATGGAGAGAGAAGAATGAGGTTGAAAGTTTCAGCAGGAACCAGAAGTTGAAGCCAAGACATGGCATTGGAGCTCCAAGCCAGAACTTTCCAGGAGAAAAAACAGTCCTGGTGCAAGACTAACCTTCTTGTAAAGTGCAGAATAAAGAGCTCTAGAAAATTTGATTCATTTCTCAAAGGGTAGAGAACCCTCAGCTGCCATCTGGATTACCTGTAGAGCACCTAGTTAATTGGAAAACAATGAGACCAGGTTAGGGCCTGCTTACAGTAAAGCATTCTATAAATGTAGTTTCCTCCTCTTTTACTTTAACAGCTGAGGGGAATATGCTGAAATTAGAAACAAGCAAACAAAAGGCATCAGCTTTGAAATTAGGCTGAACTATCTTCAAGTCTTAGCTCTATCTATTACGCAGTGTGTGGCCTTTGGTACATTTCCTAACCACTTAGGTCTGTATTTTCCTCAGGAGTAAACTGATCATAATAATATCTGCCTTGCAAGGTTATGCAGGACACAGCATCTGGCAGATAGTAAGTGCTTAATTAATCGTGACTGTTGTCATTGTTATTTCTGCTAATAAAAGAGAATAGTTACCATGCACTCAGTATGCTGGGCATGGCTGCTGGCACTTTACTTGATTTATCTTATTTAATACTTACAACAAAGTCATAAGGTAAGTGAAAATCTCTTTATTTTACAGATGAGGAAATGGAGACAGGATGGGTGGCAACCTTCCCAAGGTCGTATAGAGTCCAAGTCAAGGTCTGAAACCAGATGGAGCCCATCCTCCCAAACCAGTACGCTGTGGAAGACAGTAATAGGTCTAGGGATCATCAGAGTGGACTTCCCTGATGAGGTAGGCTTCACCTTGGTGTGGGAGGATCTGCAAGGTTTGCTGAGTCATGCCTGATTTTTAAACAAACATGGGGAGGCAGGAATACCCATCATTCGTCAGGATGATAAGGGAAGCAGTAGGAATGCGTGAAGCTGTGGAGGAGACATGTATAAGAAAGTAGTGGGAGGGAGGGAGGAAAAGTTTGTGGAACTTTAGGCAAGAGATTTTAGGTTCAGTGGGGGTGAGGTTAAAGAAAGGTATATTGTCTTGAACTTCTAGAGTATCAACGGGTTGTGAGTTGTGTGAACCAATTGATTGATTAAAGTTAGTTAAAAATAGTACATCTTGGGCTTCCCTGGTGGCGCAGTGGTTGAGAGTCCGCCTGCTGATGCAGGAGACACGGGTTCGTGTCCCGGTCTGGGAAGATCCCACATGCCGTGGAGCGGCTGGGCCCATGAGCCATGGCCGCTGAGCCTGTGCATCCGGAGCCTGTGCTCCGCAACGGGAGAGGCCACAACAGTGAGAGGTCTGTGCACCACACACACACACACAAAAAGTCCCACAAACAAGCCACACACATTTCAGTGCTTCTAGCTTTGCCCATGTGCCCCTGAGCAGCAGTCTTTCTGCCATGGCTCTTTTGCTCTTCTGGAGTGCATTGGTGCATCAGGTCAAGTTAATTCTGCCTTTCTCCGTGTATGTTTTGGCTATATTTTAGATAACTAAACATCAAGCCATACACTACCTTCTACTATTATGCTTGAAGACTTACAAGTTATACAGTTGGGCTGAATGACATGGGCCAAGTTTGTGTCATTATCCCCATTTCCAGATGAGATTATGGGACACACCAAGACTAGTTGAGTTCATGCCCTATCAATGATCAGAGCTGAACTGTACTGAAATAGAACACTGTGCTTCTACATTTTATTGTAGGTATCTCTTCATCTGACCATGTCTCCCATTTCTGTGCTGCAGCCACAAGGAAGGGGTCTAGTAAATCCTTACTGAATGAGTGAGTATAATTACACTGGAAAGTAGATACATAAAAAATGACTATAAGGTATAACAGAATGAAGTGTTCAGTAATACGCCTGACTTGACCCACCAGTTGTCTGGATAAATTTGTATTACTCATCTGTTAGGATTATTTTCTTTGAGTTCTCTCTCATCTCTTGACTTCTGTTACATACTTGACATTTCTTTCCACCAAATCTATGCCCTGGCTTTTGCCACATCATTGCACCAGCAAATGTAAACTTGGTAGGGTGAACAGTTATAAAATGCAGCAGTAATACCATGGGCAATGAAAACTGACTTTTCAGAATACGTCCTATTTGTGAATCAGATTAATTATTTAGCAAACCATAAAAATAGCTACTATAACCACTAAAGCATGGCTTTTCCGCCTATTAAAAGAACTGTATGAAAAAATAATTTTAGGCACTCAGATATGTCCTACACTTGTAGCTGGAGGGGCCGTTAGGGATAATTCAGTCCTATGATGACAAAGCTTATTTTTTCTCTTTAGTGTTAAATTTTACTCTGAAATACACTTATGAAGCTAATACTAAGCCATTAGTTCATGAAAAAATAAGATCTTAGCTTACAAGGTTATAGAATGCATTGTTAACGTGTTACAGGATTAAGAACAAATAAAGATTTTTCTTTCCCAAGAACTGCTGCTCTGTCTCAAACTAGGAGAAACGGTCTACTTAAGTAGAAATTATCTTTCACCCAAATGTGTCTAACATATAACTTTTAAACACCGAATTCTTTTCTAAAGTGATGATAGATGACAAAATAGATTTGCAAACTTTCATTTTCTTTTTACTCTTTCTGACAAGTCATATATGTCATATGATTAATTCAGAGCCCATAAAATCCAAAGAGAGAGTCACAGACGCCAGTGGATGTTAAAGCTGGTGACCTGGAACAGGCGCTGATGTAGGTGATACACATCTCAGCCGTTAGAAAGGCTCCATTCTTTGGCTACTGCCTGCTGAGCTCCCAGTCCACTTCTCAGCCAGTTTGTGGCATCTCTGCTCTTTCCAATGTCCTACAGATCTCAGGGATTAAACTTCAGCTTAATTATTTTTTAAGTCTGCCCTGGGGCTTTTCTTCCCTCCAAATATGCTTGTCAGGGAATCAGAGTCCTTTCATCTCTTACTGAGTCCTTACATCTCTTTTCTGTTTCCTTTTTCACCATTCTGTGCAACGCAGAGGATCTCCTTCATTTCAAGGATCTTATGGTCAATTTTTAAAAGGAAAGAGAGGGCAACAAAAAAAATCACACACACACACATTTCTCAGAGTCACTGAGACATGAGAAAGAGTAACTGGCAGGATACCTGGGCAAAGATAAACCTAGATAAAATTCCAAAGGAATGTTGCTTATATTGTGCAATTTTGAGTATGAAAACCTTAAATCTAATAATCAATCCAATAAAATCCATCTGGTTGAGGAAATTATGTTTAATAATAATTGAAAGAGTTCTTTAATTCTAGACTCGTAAAAGAATTTGTTGAGGACTTCCCTGGTGGCACAGTGGTTAAGAATCTGCCTGCCAATGCAGGGGACATGGTTCCAAGCCCTGGTCCAGGAAGATCCCACAGGCCACGGAGCAACTAAGCCCGTGCACCACAACTACTGAGTCTGCATGACACAACTACTGAAGCCCGTGAGCCTAGAGCCTATGCTCCACAACAAGAGAAGCCACCACAATGAGAAGCCCGTGCACTGCAATGAAGAGTAGCCCCAGACGCCACAACTAGAGCAACAAAAACCCAATGCAGCCAAAAATAGAAATAAATAAATAAATAAATAAGTTTAAAAAAAGGAAGAATCCTCCTGCCAAGGCAGGGGACACGGGTTCGAGCCCTGGTCCAGGAAGATCCTACATGTCATGGAGCAACTAAACCCGTGCGCCACAACTACTGAGCCTGCACTCTAGCCCAAGAGCCACAACTACTGAGCCAGTGTGCCACAACTATTGAAGCCCACGCACCTGGAGCCTGCACTCCGCAACAAGAGAAGCCACCGCAATGAGAAGCCCATGCACCGCAACAAAGAGTAGCCCCTGCTCGCGGCAACTAGAGAATGCCCGCGCACAGCAACGAAGACCCAACACAGCCAAAAGTAAAATAAATAAATAAGTTACTTAAAAAAAGAAAAAGAATTTGTTGAGAATAACTAAATTCACACTCTGTAACAAGAATTAGATACTGTGTAAGAACTATGGTCTGATTATGAATGGTCAAGGGTATATATGATAGTAATAGCTATCATCTAATGAGTCATTATTGCAGAATTAAGTGATAATGATTTTCTCCACAAACACCTGACACTATATCTATCCCCTCACTCTTAGTAAATGAACTTGCCACCATCCTCACAAAGAAAATAGAAATCCCAAAGTGCTAGGCATATACTTGTTCTTACTAATCATTTATTTCACATGACAAAAGTCTCTGATTCTTATGCGGATAAATATCTTATTAATTCTTTAAACTAGTAAAATGGCTTTAACAAAATGGTTTTAAATTAAATGGAGGTGGCTACTCTTTTTTTAACTGCTCTTCTTTTCATTCAGACTGAGCTCTAATCCAAACACAAATATTTCATACTAGATTTCTATGCCTGATACAACTCATGTTGTTTCCTCCTTGGAATGCTTTCCTTTCTGAACTCCTTTCCTCTGCTCACCCACCCACCTCCAACTTGCACATATCTTGAGTTTTCAAGTCCTATCCAGCTTCACTTTTTCCTTGGAAATTTTTTCTCATTCTATGACCTAAGCTTCCTCCTATCCCAGTAATCCCTCTTACTTCAGAACTCATATTTTCTGCATCTCTCTTATGGTATGTTCTTATATTCTTTTCCGTATTTTAGTTTTATGTGTGTAAGCTTTATCTTTATTATACTGTGAGATCCTTGGAGCTATCTATGTTTGATCTTTTTTTAAAAAAATTCCTCATTGAACCTGGCATAGTGCCTTACTCAAAAAAGGAAATCAATCAGTATGTGAACAATTTAAATCAATCAGTTCAATGAACAAAAGATTTTGATGACCAGTGAGGAAACAAGGACCACACAGGAGCCAGGAATTAAATAAATAAATAAGGCAATGGATCAAAAGCCAAATAAAGGGGCCAAGAGGAAAGGAACAAGGAAAAGGAGATCTGGAGAATACAGCTCAACATTAGATGATTCAGCTGAAGTAGCTGAAATTGTAGGAATTCCAAAATCAGGGGCAAGTTAGGTGACTTATATGTTGAGTCGTGAAATCTCCCTGCTTGAAAGAAGGGTGCTGGTTGGTTTGAATAATTATATTAAGTGGTTTTCCTTTTTTAATCTAAAGTTGGATGAGGAAAATGGTGTCTCTTATGACTGGGAAGATATGAGAAGACATTTCAGAAGTGAAACCAACCTTGGGAAGTAGAATGATAGCCTGAAAAGAGTAAACAAAAGCAGAGCAAGAGTTTTGTCAAGCTTCTCAAAGATAAATGGGAATGCAATCTCTCACTCAAAATCTTTGAAATCCCAAAGAAAGAGAGGGTACAAAGTAAAAAGATTCAGTGGAGTGGTATTAAATGGGAGCCTAGGGAGGCAGAAAGGGTAGGGACAAAAAAATAAAACATAAAAGTTTTCTGTGAAGCTTTAGGATTTATATTTTGTTATCCTCCATCTGTATTTTTGGTATAATGTAATCAGAAATTTCTGGTTGACTGAATTCAATTTTCGTCCTGATGTTCTAATATTATGTAGACGCAGTTTAAAAAATTCACTGAAAACAATGCAAAATATATCTTTAAAAAGCACTCACTGATTCTTCTATGTTTTCTTTTGATTATAGTAGTCACTTTGGACAAAAGGTATTAAACGATGAAAAATTTAGATTTCAGATGACTGTAACCACATCATTCAATCTTGCAGTCTTTACATTCAAAGAGTCAAGGGAGATAAAGATCTTTATTTGACATCAAGGCATACCAATTTTCAATACTTCAGTTCACACTAATACATTTTATGCATGAGCTCATCTCTTCTTTCATATTATATGCATTCCTTGGTGCTTGTAAAAGTTTCTCAACACAAGACGCATTGTCTTTGTATTCTATCACTCATATTCTAGAATGCAGGCACCCAAATAGTAATGATCTCATAGTTGATGAATCAAGTCTTAGATGCAGTATGAAAAGGACAGATTATTGCTAGAAGAATTAGGGAACATGAAATGCAGTGGTATTTTGAATTATACATGCACAAACAAAAGAGAAGCTCAATTTTGTGCAATATCCATGGTCATACATAGGAATGTCTTCCCTTTTCCTTGAAGGCAGTCTTAATAGCATACATATTATTTACTTATCAAAGTAAAAATTAAAAGTATTAAGTATAAGCCAAATAGCTGCAGTGAGTATGAGAAAAAGTATTCTAAATTACAAACTATTTTTCAGGAAAACAAGAACGCTTTGGTTATAGCTTGGCATTCAGTCTAGTTGTGTAGAATATTGTATGAATCTGTTAAATGTCAGAAGAGAATAAGAATAGCTGAAGCAAATACTTTCTTGGTCTATAATGTACATATTGTTCTTATACAGTATTTTAAAATTTCTTGTTACCTAGCACCAAAGAACTTTTATTTCTTTTATCTCAATAATAACCTTAGAGTATTTCTGTCTTTTCTCATTTTTTTCTCTTTTTTTTTATTTTATAGGAAGAGAAGTTCAGAAACACTAGCTTATAATGTCAACACAAACAACTTCCAGTATTATCTGAGACTTCTTGGGGAAATGATTCCCAGAATATCTATTATATTGAAAGTCTTATGGAATCAGCAGGACTTAACTATTATTATATAAAAATAAGTGTTTTTCATTAGGATGCAAAGATCATGTGAATTAGTCATTTTGGATAATTGTTCTTACTGAGGATTAGTGGGAGAATTGAATGCACATGGGCAGCACATAGACCAGGGATAAAACTTTTTGAAGTGACTGTTGTTTTGTGAATGGTCTTTATATTATGCCAGGCCCAAATTATTTTGCTTTCCATTTGAATTTAATTTTTTAGAAAATTATATATGCACATAATTTAAGAGCCAAGGGTTGCACTAGGTTTATTTCCAAAACAACAGTATCAACTCTTTCTCTTTCCTCTTCCCCAGAAGCAACCACTTTTACCACCTTTTGTTGACTCTCTTGGTGTCATGTGTTTAAACAACATGCTTTTAAAAATGTTACTCCTTGATTTTTCAGTTTTAGCCATTATCTATTGAATTTCCACTATGTATGACAAGGACTGAACTCTCTTTTCTCCCCTAGCCCTCACCATCCTCCCCAAGTATTATGATTGTGCTTAGATGAATATTCAATATTTATATCATTATAACTACAAAACGCAATTCAACGCTGAGCCATGTAGTAAACTGTTATTTTTCTTTTTCTATACAACTGTTTTCTCTGGAGTCAATTGTCATTCTTTATCTTCTTTTTCTTAGTTTCCTAATGTGTTCATTGCTAATTCAACCTCAAACCTTTCTGGCAAACTTTTTCTATAAAGAGCTATAAATCTTTTAGACTTTTAGTCCTTTAGACTTTGTGGTCTCTGTCACAACTACTCAACACTGCTATTTTAGATTTGACCTCCAGGCTACAGTTTGCCGACCTCTGGTTCAAATCATCCCTCAAAATTTCAGTTGCCTCAGATATTCTATCAATTTTCTTTTTTTTTTCCTTCAGAGAAGTTTCTCACTGGGACTTCTAGGTTGCTCTCTACACCTGTGTCATAAATGCCATCCTGGCGTCTCCTTCAGCATCATTCTGGGGATTTCCTTTGCTTTTCTTCTTTTGTTGGATCTCCTGTTACATGTATCCCACGTCTTTTCTGTTTCTTGGCTAACTCCTCATGTAAATGGAAAACCATTTCCAGAAGCTTTTAGAGAAAGGGTGAATAGGAGATAATGCAAATTCTTTCTTAACACACAGTTCCAAGAGTTCACTATGATGTGAGAAATTTTTGTTTGCTTTTATCCACACTTTCAACTGGACTCATCAGAATTTGACTAAGAAAGGCTAATAAAAGCTAAATTAACTTATATAAAACATTTTATTCTATTATATTTTGCTTATTTTAAAATAAGATTAGGAAACAAAAAGAGTTAAACAACTGTCTGAGACTTGTAACTACAACAGTCTACTGACTCACTGTAGTTTCTTCTCCAAGTAAAACCATCTCGGAGGCAGAAAGGAAAAGCTAGAAAGGAACGTGGGAATGACAATGTATAAAAATTGGGATGGACAGAAATGCAACAGATTTCTGTATATTAATCTTGTATCCTGGAACTTTGCTAAATTCCCTTATTAGTTCCTAATAGTTTTTGTGTGGAGACTTTAGGGTTCTCTATAGAGTGTATCATGTCATCTGCAAATAGTGATAGTTTTACTTCTTCCCTTTCAATTTGGGCTCAATATCTTATCTGATTGCTATGGCTAGGACTTGCAATACTAGGTAGAATAGAAGCAGCAAGAGTGGGCATCCTTATGAAAGTAAAAAAAATCCTGTTTAAAATCACATCAAAATAATACCTAGAAATAAACATAACCAATGAGGTGAAAGAACTATACTCTGAAAACTATAAAACACTGATGAAGGAAATTGAAGATGATTCCAAGAAATGGAAGGATATCCCGTGCTCTTGGATTGGAAGAATTAATATTATTAAAATGGCCATTCTACCCAAAGCAATATATAGATTTAATGCAATCCCTATCAAAATACCCATGACATTTTTCACAGAACTAGAACAAATAATCCTAAAATTCATATGAAACCACAAAAGATGCAAAATTGCCAAAGCAATTCTGAGAGAAAAGAACACAGCCAGAGGTATGACCCTCCCAGACCTTACTACAAAGCCACAATACTCAAAACAGTGTGGTATTGGCACAAAAAGAGACACATAAATCAGTGGAACAGAATAGAGAGACTAGAAATAAACCTTCACACCTATGGTCACTACTACAAAGGAGACAAGAATATACAATGGAGAAAAGACAGTCTCTTCAGCAAGTGGTGCTCGGAAAACTGGACAACCAAACATAAAACAATGAAATTAGAACATTCCCTCACACCATGCACAAAAATAAACTCAAAATGGTTTAAAGACAAATGTTAAAACCTAAAACCATAAAAACTCCTAGAAGAGAACATAAGAGGAACACTCTTTGATTTAAATTGTAGAAATATTTTCTTGAATCAGTCTCCTAAGGCAAAAGAAATAAAAGCAAAAATAAACAAATGGAGCCTTAATTAAACTAAAAAGCTTTTCCTTTTATAAATAGCTCATACAACTCAATATCCAAAAAATCCAATCAAAAAATGGGCAGAAGACTTAGATATTTTTCCAAAGAAGACGGCTAACAGGCACGTGAAAAGATGCTCAAACTCACTAATTATTAGAGCAATGCAAATCAAAGCCACATAAGGTATCACCCCACACCTGTCAGAATGGCTATCATCAAAAAGTCTACAAATAACAAATGTTGGAGAGGATGTGGAGAAAAGGGAAGCATCGTACACTGCTGATGGGAATGGAAATGGGTGCAGCCAGTGTGGAAGCAGTGTGAAGGTTTCCTAAAAAGCTAATAATGGAACTACCATATGATCCAGCAATTCCACTCCTGGGTATATTTCTGGAAAAAAAATGAAAACTCTAAATCAGAACTATAACACACCCCAATGTTTATATCAGCACTATTTAAAATAGTTAAGACACAGAAGCAACCCTCATGCCCACGAACAGATGATTGGCTTAAGAAGATGTGGCATGTAATGGAATAGTACTCAGCCATAAAAAATAATGAAATCCTTGGAGCAAAGTGCATGGACTAGAGAATATTATGCTTAGTGAAATTTAAGTCTGACTAAGAAAAATACTATATATGATATTGCTTATATGTGGAATCTAAAAAATAATACAAATGAAAGTACTGCAAAACAGAAGTAGACTCACAGATACAGAAAAGACTCTTGTGATTACCAAAGGGGACAGGGAAGGGGAGAGGGACAAATTAGGGGTATGGAATTAACAAACTACTATATATAAAATAGATAATCAACAAGCATATACTGTATAGCAAAGGGAAGTATACCCATTATCTTATAGTGGAATATAATTATCTGATTGCTATGGCTAGGACTTGCAATACTAGGTAGAATAGAAGCAGCAAGAGTGGGCATCCTTATGAAAGTAAAAAAAATCCTGTTTAAAATCACATCAAAATAATACCTAGAAATAAACATAACCAATGAGGTGAAAGAACTATACTCTGAAAACTATAAAACACTGATTCTATAATGGAATATAATCTGCAAAAATACTGAATCATTATGCTGTACACCTGAACTAACAAAATATTATAAATGAACTATACTTCAAAAATAAAATAAATTGGGATGGAATTAAATTAACAGAGATTTGTTCTTCCTTTAACCCTCTGATAGCTCCAGAATGATTCCATTATAGTGGTGGACAAAATGGTCTATAGTATAATTGAGTCAAAAAGTTTCAGGGAATTAATATTGATTCCTAATACAAGTGATTCTCTTGAGCAGATGGGATTGGCTGTGCACTTTGGGTCTTTCTCAAAAAAGAAATAACATTTATCAAATTGAAATTTGTTCATACCACTTTGAATAATTCTTGAATATAATATTGAATATCTTAAACATTTGATTTCCTACAAATAAGAAAATCAAATACTTAAAATATATTAAACTAAAATATATTAAATCAAGAAATAATTTTGTAGCAATTAAATTAGAAAATCAACAGGGAAATTTATAGTATATTTGATGCCAATGAAGTCTAACTTGTAATTTTTTTTTTTTTTTTTTTTTTTTGCTGTATGCGGGCCTCTCACTGTTGTGGCCTCTCCCGTTGTGGAGCACAGGCTCCAGACTCACAGGCTCAGCGGCCATGGCTCACAGGCCCAGCCGCTCCGTGGCATGTGGGATCCTCCTGGACTGGGGCACGAACCCGTGTCCCCTGCACCGGCAGGCAGACTCTCAACCACTGCACCACCAGGGAAGCCCTAACTTGTAATTTTTTTAAACATCTTTATTGGAGTATAATTGCTTTACATTGTTGTGTTAGTTTCTGCTGTATAACAAAGTGAATCAGCTATACGTATACATGTATCCCCATATACCCTCACTGTTGCATCTCACTTCCACGCTCCCTATCCCACCCCTCTAGGTGGTCACAAAGCACCAAGCTGATCTCCCTGTGCTATGAGGCTGCTTCCCACTAGCTATCTGTTTTACATTTGGTAGTGTATATATGTCCATGCCACTCTCTCACCTCTCACTTTGTCCCAGCTTACCCTTCCCCCTCCCTGTGTCCTCAGGTCCATTCTCTAGTAGGTCTGTGTCTTTATTCCTGTCCTGCCCTTATGTTCTTCATAACCATTTTTTTTCTTTTTTTTTTTAGATTCCATATATATGTGTTAGCATACGGTATTTGTTTTTTTCTTTCTGACTTACTTCACTCTGTATGACAGACTCTAGGCCCATCCACCTCACTACAAATAACTCAGTTTCGATTCTTTTTATGGCTGAGTAATATTCCATTGTATATATGTGCCACAGCTTCTTTATCCATTCATCTGTCGATGGACACTTAGGTTGCTTCCATGTCCTGGCTATTGTAAATAGTGCTGCAATGAACATTGTGGTACATGACTCTTTCTGAATTATGGTTTTCTCAGGGTATATGCCCAGTAGTGGGATTGCTGCGTCATATGGTAGTTCTATTTTTAGTTTTTTAAGGAAACTCCATACTGCTCTCCATAGTGGTTGTATCAATTTACATTCCCACCAACAGTGCAAGAGGGTTCCCTTTTCTCCACACACTCTCCAGCATTTACTGTTTGCAGATTTTTTGATGACAGCCATTCTGACCAGTGTGAGGTGATACTTCATTGTAGTTTTGATTTGCATTTCTCTAATGATTAGTGATGTTGAGCATACTTTCACGTGTTTATTGGTAATCTGTATATCTTCTTTGGAGAAACGTCTATTTAGGTCTTCTGCCCATTTTTGGATTGGGTTGTTTTTTTGATATTGAGCTGCATGAGCTGCTTGTATATTTTGGAGATTAATCCTTTGTCAGTTGCTTCGTTTGCAAATATTTCCTCCCATTGTGATGGTTCTCTTTTCGTCTTTTTATGGTTTCCATTGCTGTGCAAAAGCTTTCAAGTTTCATTAGGTCCCACTTGTTTATTTTTGTTTTTACTTCCATTTCTCTAGGATGTGGGTCAAAAAGGATCTTTCTGTGATTTATGTCATAGAGTGTTCTGCTTATGTATTGCCCTAAGAGTTTTATAGTGTCTGTCCTTACACTTAGGTCTTTAATCCATTTTGAGTTTATTTTTGCGTATGGTGCTATGGAGTGTTCTAATTTCACTCTTTTACATGTAGCTGTCCAGTTTTCCCAGCACCACTTTTTTTTTTTTTTTTTTTTCTGTACGCGGGCCTCTCACTGATGTGGCCTCTCCCATTGCGGAGCACAGGCTCCGGATGCACAGGCTCAGCAGCCATGGCTCATGGGCCCAGCCGCTCCGCAGCATGTGGGATCTTCCCAGACTGGGGCACAAACCCGTGTCCCCTGCATTGGCAGGCAGACTCTCAACCACTGCGCCACCAGGGAAGCCCCCAGCACCACTTATTGAAGAGGCTGTCTTTTCTCCATTGTATATTTTTGCCTCCTTTATCAAAAATAAGTTGACCATATGTGCGTGGGTTTATCTCTGGGCTTTCTATCCTGTTCCATTAATCTACATTTCTGTTTTTGTGCCAGTACCATATTGTCTTGATTACTGTAGCTTTGTAGTAGTGTCTGATTCCTCCAGCTCCGATTTTCTTTCTCAAGTTTGCTTTGGCTATTTGGGGTCTTTTGTGTTTCCCTACAAATTGTGAAATCTTTTATTCTAGTTCTGTGAAAAATGCCATTGGTAGTTTGATAGGGACTGCATTGAATCTGTAGATTCCATTGGGTAGTACAGTCATTTTCACAATGTTGATTCTTCCAATCCAAAAATATGGTATCTCTCTCCATCTGTTTTTATCATCTTTAATTTCTTTCATCAGTGTCTTATAGTTTTCTGCATATAGGTCTTTTGTCCCCTTAGGTAGGTTTATACCTAGGTATTTTATTATTTTTGTTGCAGTGGTAAATGGGAGTGTTTCCTTAATTTCTCTTTCAGATTTTTCATCATTAGTGTATAGGAATGCAGGAGATTTCTCTGAATTAATTTTGTATCCTGCTACTTTACCAAATTCATTGATTAGCTCTAGTAGTTCTCTGGTAGCATCTTTAGGATCCTATATATATAGTATCATGTCATCTGCAAACAGTGACAGTTTTACTTCTTCTTTTCCGATTTGGATTCCTTTTATTTCTTTTTCACCTATGAATGCTGTGGCTAAAACTTCCAAAACTATGTTGAATAATAGAGGTAAGAGTGGGCAACCTTGTCTTGTTCCTTATCTTAGTGGAAATGGTTGCAGTTTTTCACCATTGACACCGATGTTGGCTGTGGGTTTGTCATACAGGCCTTTATTATGTTGAGGTATATTCCCTCTATGCCTACTTTCTGGAGAGTTTTTATCATAAATGGGTGTTGAATTTTGTTGAAAGCTTTTTCTGCATCTTTGGAGATGATCATATGGTTTTTATCCTTCAATTTGTTAATATGGTGTATCACATTGACTGATTTGTGTATATTGAAGAATCCTTGCATCGCTGGAATAAATCCCACTTTATCATGGTGTATGATCATTTTAATATGCTGCTGGATTCTGTTTGCTAGTATTTCGTTGAGGGTTTTCGCATCTATGTTCATCAGTGATACTGGCCTGTAGTTTTTTTTTTTTTTTTTTTTTGACATCTTTGTCTGGTTTTGGTATCAGGGTGATGGTGGCCTCATAGAATGAGTTTGGGAGTGCTCCCCCCTCTGCTAAATTTTGGAAGAGTTTGAGAAGGATAGGTGTTAGCTCTTCTGTACATGTTTGATAGAATTCACCTGTGAAGCCATCTGGTCCTGGACTTTTGTTTGCTGGAAGATTTTAAATCACAGTTTCAATTTCAGTGCTTGTAATTGGTCTGTTTATATTTTCTATTTCTTCCTGGTTCTGTCTCGGAAGGTTGTGGTTTCTAAGAATTTGTCCATTAATTCCAGGTTGTCCATTTTATTGGCATATAATTGCTTGTAGTAATCTCTCATGATCCTTTGTATTTCTGCAGTTGTTACTTCTCCTTTTTCACTTCTAATTCTGTTGATTTGAGTCTTCTCCCTTTTTTTCTTGATGAGTCTGGCTAATGGTTTACCAATTTTGTTTGTCTTCTCAAAGAACCAGCTTTTAGTTTTATTGATCTTTGCTATCATTTCCTTCATTTCTTTTTCATTTCTATCTGACCTGATCTTTATGATTTCTTTCCTTCTGCTAAATTTGGGTTACTTTTCTTGTTCTTTCTGTAATTGCTTTGGCTTAAGGTTAGGTTGCTAATTTGAGATTTTTCTTGTTTCTTGAGGTAGGATTGTATTGCTATAAACTTCCCTCTTAGAACTGCTTTTGATGCATCCCATAGGTTTTGGGTCATTGTGTTTTCATTGTCATTTGTTTTTAGGTATTTTTTTATTTCCTCTGTGATTTCTTCAGTGATCTCTTGGTTATTTAGTAGTGTATTCTTTAGCCTCCATGTGTTTGTATTTTTTACAGATTTTTTTCCTATAATTGATATCTAGTCTCATAGTGTTGTGGTCGGAAAAGATACTTGATACAATTCCAATTTTCTTAAATTTACCAAGGCTTGATTTGTGACCCAAGATATGATCTATCCTGGAGAATGTTCCATGAGCACTTGAGAACAAAGTGTATTCTGTTGTTTTTGGATGGAATGACCTATAAATATCCATTAAGTTCATTTTGTTTAAGTGTCATTTATAGCTTGTGTTTCCTTATTTAATTTCATTTTGGTTAATCTGTCCATTGGTGAATGTGGGGTGTTAAAGTCCCCTACTATGATTGTGTTACTGTTGATTTCCCCTTTTATGGCTGTTAGCATTTGCCTTATGTATTGAGGTACTCCTATGTTGGGTGCATAAATATTTACAACTGTTATATCTTCTCCTTGGATTGATCCTTTGATCATTATGTAGTGTCCTTCTTTGTCTCTTGTAATAGTCTTTATTTTAAAATCTATTTTGTCTGATATGAGAATTGCTACTCCAGCTTTCTTTTGATTTTCAGTTGCATGGAATATCTTTTTTCATCCCCTAACTTTCAGTCTGTATGTGTCCCTAGGTCTGAGGTGGGTCTCTTGTAGACAGCATATATATGGGTCTTGTGTTTGTATCCATTCAGCCAGTCTGTGTCTTTTGGTTGGAGCATTTAATCCATTTACATTTAAGGTAATTATTGATATGTATGTTCCTATTCCCATTTTCTTAATTGTTTTGGGTTTGTTATTGTAGGTCTTTTCCTTCTCTTGTGTTTCTTGCCTAGAGAAGTTCCTTTAGCATTTGTTGTAAAGCTGGTTTCATGGTACTGAATTCTCTTAGCTTTTGCTTGTCTGTAAAGGTTTTAATTTCTCCATCAAATCTGAATGAGATCCTTGCTGGGTAGAGTAATCTTGGTGGTAGGTTTTTCCCTTTCATCACTTTAAATATGTCCTGCCACTCCTTTCTGGCTTGCAGAGTTTCTGCTGAAAGATCAGCTGTTAACCTTATGGGGATTCCCTTGTCTGTTATTTGTTGCTTTTCCCTTGCTGTTTTAATATTTTTACTTTGTATTTAATTTTTGATAATTTGATTAATATGTGTGTTGGCATGTTCCTCCTTGGATTTACCCTGTATGGGACTCTGCATTTCCTGGACTTGATTGATTATTTCCTTTTCCATGTTAGGGAAGTTTTCAACTATAATCTCTTCAAGTATTTTCTCAGTCCCTTTCTTTTTGTCTTCTTCTTCTGGAATCCTTATAATTTGAATGTTGGTGTGTTTAATATTGTCCCAGTGGTCTCTGAGACTGTCCTCAATTCTTTTCATTTTTTTTTTCATTCTGCTCTGTGGTAGTTATTTCCACTATTTTATCCTCCAGGTCACTTATCCATTCTTCTGCCTCAGTTATTCTGCTATTGATTCTTTGTATAGAATTTTTAATTTCATTTACTGTGTTGTTCATCATTGTTTGTTTGCTCTTTAGTTCTTCTAGGTCCTTGTTAAACATTCTTTGTATTTTCTCCATTCTATTTCCAAGATTTTGGATCATCTTTACTATCATTACTCTGAGTTATTTTTCAGGTAGACTGCCTATTTCCTCTACATGTGTTTGGTCTGGTGTGTTTTTACCTTGCCTCTTCATCTACTGCGTATATCTGTCTTCTCATTTTGCTCAACTTACTGTGCTTGGTGTCTCCTTCGTGAGCATGCAGGTTTGTAGTTCCAATTGTTTATGGTGTCTTCCCCCAGTGGGTAAGGTTGGTTTAGTGGGTTGTGTAGGCTTCCTGGTGGAGGGGACTGGTGCTTGTGTTCTCGTGGGTGAGGCTGGATTTTGTCTTTCTGGTGGGCAGGACCATGTCTGGTGGTGTGTTTTGGGGTGTCTGTGCACTTATGATTTTAGGTAGCCTTTCTGCTAATGGGTGCGGTTGTGTTCCTGTCTTGCTAGTTGTTTGGCATGCGGTGTCCAGTACGGGATCTTGCTGGTTGTCGAGTGTAACTGGATCTTAGCATTGTGACGGAGATCTCTGGGAGAGCTCTTGCTGACTGATATTACATGGGGCAGGGAGGTCTCTGGTGGTCCAATTTCCTGAAATTGGCTCTCCCACCTCCAAGGCTCAGGCCTGATACCTGGCCGGAGCACCAAGACCCTGTCAGCCACATGGCTCAGAAGAAGAGGGAGAAAAAAATGCAAAGAAAGAAAAATAAATAAATAAAATAAAGTTATTAAAATAAAAAAAATTTTAATATTAAAATAAAAAATTAAAGAGCAATTAAAAAAAGAGAGCAACCAAACCAATAAATAAATCCACCAATGACAACAAGCACTAAAAACTAAACTAAGATAAACAGAAATCAGAACGTAGTCAGTTGCATACGGCAAACCTGAAGTCTACAGTTGCTCCCAAAGTCCAACTCCTCAATTTTGGGATGATTCATTGTCTATTCAGGTATTACACAGATGCAGGGTATATCAAGTTGATTGTGGAGGTTTAATCCACTGCTCCTGAGGCTGCACAGAGATATTTCCTGTTCTCTTCTTTGTTTGCACAGCTCTGGGGTTCAGCTTTTGTTTTGGCCCTGCCTCTGCATGTACGTTGCCCTCTGGTGTTTTCTTTACCCAGACAGGAGGGGGTTAAAGGAGCAGCTGATTAGGGGGCTCTGGCTCACTCAGGCTGGGGGGAGGGAGGGGCACGGAACGCAGGGCGAGCCTGTGGCGGCAGAGCTTGGCATGACGTTGCAACAGCCTGAGGCGCACCGTGTGCTCTCCCAGGGAAGTTGTCCCTGGATCATGGCACCCTCGCAGTGGTGGGCTGCACAGGCTCCTGGGAGGGGAGGTGTGGATTGTGACCTGAGCTTGCACACAGGATTCTTGGTGGCTTCAGCAACAGCCTTAGCATTTCATGCCCATCTCTGGTGGCTGCGCCAATAGTTGCAGCTTATGCCCATCTCTGAAGCTCATTTAGGTGGTGCTCTGAATCTCTTCTCCAAGCACATCCCGAAACAATGGTCTCTTGCCTCTTAGGTAAGTTCAGAGCTTTCCCCAGACTCCATCCCGGCTAGCTGTGGCGCACTAGCCCCCTTCAGGCTGTGTTCAGGAAGCCAACCCCGGTCCTCTCCCTGGGAGCTGACCTCTGAAGCCTGAGCCTCAGCTCCCAACCCCCACCCGCCCTGGCGGGTCAGCAGTCAAACCTGTCAGGCTGGTGAGTGCTGGTTGGCCCGGATCCTCTGTGCTGGAATTTCTCCGCTTTGCCCTCCGCACCCCTGTGGCTGCACTCTCCTCCGTGGCTCTGAAGCTTCCCCACCCTGCCCAACCCCTGTCTCTGCCAGTGAAGGGGCTTCCTAGTGTGTGAAAACCTTTCCTCCTTCACAGCTCCCTCCCAGAGGTACAGGTCCCATCCCTATTCTTTTGTCTCTGTTTTTTCTTTTTTCTTCTGCCTTACTTAGGTATGTGGGGAGTTTCTTGCCTTTTGGGAAGTCTGAGGTCTTCTGCCAGCGTTCAGTAGGTGTTCTGTAGGAGTTGTTCCACATGTAGATGTATTTTTGATGTATTTGTGGGGAGGAAGGTGATCTCCATGTCTTATTCCTCCACCATCTTGAAGGTCCTCTGTAATGTGTTTTTAAGAGAGTGTTGGTATTCCCAGAACATGTTCACAGAATGAATGGATTAGACAGGAACTAGGTATATTCCTGAACTTCACTATCTTATGCCAGCATACTTGATGATTTATTTAAATACAGAACCAAGTAGAAACACAGAGTTCCTGAGGCTGATAGATGGCTTCAACTTTGACCTTTGTAGATTTCCTTAATGTTATTTTCATGACCTTTAAGTAGATACAGTATGGTTGTAAATGTGTCTTGTGATCATGGCTTTATTATGGTAATTGCTCAGCATAACAGTAATTACCAAACAAACCCCAAAGCAGTTGTGCATGTAAATTGGACCCGTCTCTCATTAGGAATTTTGCCTATGCAGTTTTAATTTATGAATTTCTATATGGTTTGAAACTAGGCTTAACATTGATCTCTCTACTCTCTTCATGGTTAAGAAAGCTATGAAGCTTTCATAAAAGCCTCATTGTACAGAATATGGCCTTTCACTTTTTGATTCTGTCTTTGAAAAACTTCTCTGGAAAAGTTACTTTATATTTATTTTTTAGTTGAAGTATAGTTGACTTACAGTGTTGTGTTAGTTTCTGGTGTACAGCAAAGTGATTCAGTTATACACACATATATATATATATTCTTTTTCATATTATTTTCCATTATGGTCTATTACAAGATATTGATAGAAAAATTATTTTTAATCCTATTCTTTCTTTTAGAAGTAATATAACTCCTTGGCTCTATTTTAGAATGTTATTTAACATATCATACCCAGTAAACTAGGAGTGCTCTTTTTAAAAATGAGTCTTAATTACTTTTGGGTAAAATATCACTCTCCTATTTGGCAAACTATGGAAAAAATGGGATTTAAATTTTTTTATTTATTTATTTTCGGTTGCGTTGCGTCTTTGTTGCTGCGCAAGGGCTTTCTCTAGTTGCATCGAGTGGGGGCTACTCTTCGTTGCAGTGCGTGGTTTTATTGTGGTGGCTTCGCTTGTTGTGGAGCACGGGCTCTAGGTACACGGGCTTCAGTAGTTGTGGCACACGGGCTCAGTAGTTGTGGTTCGATGGCTCTAGAGCACAGGCTCAGTAGTTGTGGCACATGGGCTTTGTTGCTCCACAGCATGTGGGATCTTCCCAGACCAGGGAATCGAACCCATGTCCCCTGCATTGGCAGGCAGATTCTTAACCACTGCACCACCAGGGAACTCCCTGGGATCATGTTTTTTAGGAAGGTGCAGTTGACTTATGGAGGCTATCTGAAGAGTCATATAAGAACACATTGATAAAAAGAGTCATAAACTTTAAGAGTATGGCTTAGAAAAATGTAGTCTACTCCCATGTGTGGAAATAAATGAAGACCACTCAAATGAGAACCAGTAAGGGCTATTTATTCAGAGCTTGCTATAGCAAGACAGCCACCATAATTTGCATTTGACAGAAACTCAAAGGCTGCAGAGAAGTGGGACAGCTTTATAGTGGGAAAAAAGGAGGGCTTCAGGTATGCCCTGACTGGAGGCTGTAGGTGTGGGGAAGCTGGAAGCTAGGTAACTAGAAGCAGGACACCCTATGAGATTGGTTAGGGTCACATATTTGGCTTTATCCCATTGGTCCTAAGTTGGAAGCAGGGGCAAAAATTTGGGAAGCTTTCGGTTATTGATCAAATCCTGACCATTTGGGGCTGATTGCTAGTAGGCTGTGGTTTGGCTTGCTGGACTGGCCATTTCAGGTTAGGGATCAGAGTTCTATTTTAATATCTGACCTGGCTATTATGTGTCTGTATATGCAGTCTCTCACAAGGAATCAGAAATATCTGTGATCATATGAAAAGTTACCAGTAATTCACAAGAACTAACTTAAAAATCAGGGTAATTTTCCAATCATCATATTGTTCTAGGTATTTTTACTCTTCTTATCAGTGAAGTAAAAACATGGTTGATTTGCTCCTTTTTTTCCAGTTAAGGAGGATCCTTGACAACTATCTCAAGTAATTATAGAGTAGAAATCAATTTTTGATTCAGTAAAAATCATGAATCAGTAAAATGAGTTAATCATAAAAGACTTTTCCTTGCTTCTGAGAAAGAATGAAGATGACACTTACTCTCATCTGTTTCAAGGTTTGTAAACATGGAGTGCTTTGAATTACTTACCAGAAAATTTCTATTAGTGTGAACGGAACCAAGCAAAGGCCGTTCTACAACACTTTCATCATTTTGTTTTGACTTAACGTTACCAGTATATTTTTTGCAAACCAGAAATATATTTATTCTACAATTTTTAAATGTCCCCAAATGCTACATTCTTGTCACTGGATTCAAAAATCTGTTGTCTTAAATATGGGTAAATAAAAAATAATACAAAAGAAAACAAAACTCATGTTCACAGGTAGAGTGCACTAATGGTGGTTCCACCTTCTTGAAATAGGTCACTGTGACATGGTAGTTGACAGTAATTAATAAGTGATAAACAAAACAATAAAATGTCAGTCTGCAAGTAACCTTGTCAGACTCCTGATGCTCCTCTAGCCCCCCCCATCAGTCAAGCTAATTAGGAGGATCAGACAGCAATTAATATCTTAATGCCTGTGAGAACAGCAGCAAATTACGAATACTACAGAGTTAAAGGGGCTGTACTGAGGTGGGATATCCCGAGGGTAGAAACCAACAGCAAAGAAGAAAATGCTTCTCCAGTTGTTTCCTCCCTGGCTGCCATTTGCACCTCTTTCAAATAATGTGCTATTCAGATTTTATCATGTTAGTGATTCAAGAAAAGCACTGTATGTATATAATACAATTACTCAATGGTATCCTTTAAACTGGAAGAATATGTTAATCATGCAGTCAATTTCTGCTCTCATGAATATTCAAAACAATACCAGCATCCACCTTACCTTTGTAGTCCCTCATTTTAGCAACAGAGAATGTGTATTAGTTTACTTGCCCTTTCCCTATTTAAATGACTAGAAATGAGAAATGATAAACTCATTCTGCCTAGTATAATATTGATGATCAATAATTAGTAATTAGAAAATGTAAGTTTCCTGTGCATTTTCGAGACATTATTGAGCTGATGTCTTAGATAAAAACCATTTCTATTTTGAATGTGGCAAATTCACATTAAAGACACTACATTCTTGGCTTTAGCTCCCAACTCGGACCCTTTGCAATAAATACAGACAAGGTGTTAATTAAGAGAACTGCCAATCTAAATGAATAATGGAGTGCTGGAAACAGCACGGGTGAGGGCCTGACCTTCTGCGTCAAAGACGTGCTCTAATGCTGAAGTCTCAAGTTTGGAACTATGACTAGAGAATAATGAGAAAATGGGAGGGAAAAAATGGATAGCGGGATCTCCATTAACTCATTCAGCTACTCTAATTAGTTTGTAAAAACTGTCAGGCAATATTTAATGAAAGGCTTTTCAGGAATAGGAAATGAATAAAGGTCATTGTATCTATATACTATTTCTTCAACCCAAAGAGTGCCAACTAAATATTAAGTGAGAGTTGATACTTTGTAAGGGCCCTTCCTAAAAGCCATGCTTTAAGCAGCAGCATAAAAAAAGCAGCCGTCTTCCTCAGGACACTGACACAGGCTGAGCTAACTCAGCCATCTCGGCCCCCCGGGGAAGGGGAGGTGGGCACGCAAGAGGTGGAGGCATTCGGGTATGTGGGGGCCCATGGTCAATCCAGAGACAGTTGCCACCTCTGACTCCTACATAGCCTGTGCCTCTCAGTCACCTGGGAGTCCAGGGCAGCCCAAGTCAGAAACCTTTCATGAGGCAATTCTACTCCTGATTCTGACTTGACAACTAAGTTGTGCAGTCTTTTCTGGACTATGGGGTCCTTCCAGCTTGAAGGAGAGACCCGACCACCATTTAGTCAGGATTCTGCATTATAAATCTCCGAGGTTTTTCAAATGTTTGAGAAACCTAAGTCATTGTGAAGATTATTCTGAAGCTACAAAATACCTTAGGCCACGAGAATAAAAAAAAACATTTCAGTGAGGCCAATACTGCAAATAACTTAGTTTCTTTGAGAAAGTAGCCTGGCTTTGGCCTCCTTTCCAGGGAAATCTCCAGGTTGAACAGAGAATAAGACAGAGGAAAATCATCTTGTGAAGACTAGTGGCACTTACTGAAAGCCTATTATGGATATGTGCTGTTCTCTGACAGTATTAAACCTTCATGACAACTTTATGAGGTAAGTACCATTATTATACCCATTTTACAGATAAGGATGCTGAGGCACAAGAAGTAATGTAATTTGCCCAAGAACACTATTCTATCCAAGTGCCTAGTTTTAGGCATGAATCTTGGTGTCCAGGGTGTCACAGGGACCCACCATGGTCATTTGTTTTCACCTGGACTCTAGACATTGTGGCTTTGGTTTCTCCTGGGTATTTTACTCAGTTAAATCCTAGCCTATACCCAGGCTCAGAGGAACATCTAGCTGTTTCCACTCAACTCCATACACCTGTGTGGATAAACTAAGTGGTCATACACCCAGGCTTTCAAAGCAGAAGCATATTTATTGTAATAAGGAAGAAAACTACCTTATCCCCACCTGAGGTCCCATGATAGGGATTTTTCCAAACTAAACACCGTCTCCCAAGTTGGCTGTCAACGGAAAGTGAAGCTGTGGTAGGAATTCCTCCAGGACCACAGCTTGGCCATTGCTGGGTCCCTGGCAAAGACTGCTGTTCTGAAGAAATAATAGAGTGAATTTTGGTTTTAGGATGTCAGCTGAAAAACCTTTTGCCTAGCCTTAGCCAGTGACCAGGGTTTAGCAATGTTAGAACCTATTTCCCCTATTTCTGTGTTAAAAGGCTCAACTACTTAGTTGTCCATCTTCCCCAGATGCAAGTGAACTTGGGAGACTCTTCCCTACAGTTTTAATCCATGTTATATTTTATATGTAAAGTGGAGTTACCAGATAAAAACACATGACACCTAGTTAAGTTTACCTTGCAGAGAATTTCAGAGAAATTCAAGTTTAACTGGGCATCGTGTGCTTTTGTATGCTAAATCTGGCAACTGTATTCTATAGCTAACTCATTAGAAGTGAGGGGAGGAGTGAGCCACTTCTTATTGAGTAAACTACCTTGTTCAGTGTAGATTAGTTTAAAAACACTAGAAGCTAAAGTATTTTTTGTGCTTAGCATCTGCAGATGGATGCAAAGTTTTCTCTCATTTTAAACTGTATATTATAAATTAATTATATTCAGGTTTTAAATCTAAACATATTTAGTATGATTCCCACCATTCATTTTCCCAGGGTAAGACAAGCACCATAATAATTTTCATGAACCTTCCCCTATCATTTGTGATTAAGGGGTCCATAAAGATGAATTTTCTTAAGTACCAAAACTTTTCAATTTTAATCTTTTATAGAGATTTTTCTGAGGTGTGTTTCACTGTGCTTTATCTACTTGGGGTTGATGTATTGAACATGACTTCCTCTGGAAAAATCAGTGTTGTCATTAAACACAAATTCTTTTGCCTTTAATACAGTAATATACCCCGATAGTCTACTGGCAGGTACAGGACTGTTTTCCTGTCTGTAAACATTCTTGCTGTGCTATGCTCTTGTGTTTGCACGCTGCTGTTTGCTTTCCTCTCTGTCCAACTCCAGGAGACAGCTGTGTGAATTAAGAACCAAGGGAAGCTCATTTACAGACTCAGGTGCATTTGCTTTGGACCAGATGTGTTTTTTGCAGCTGCTTCAGACCTGCTTGCACTTCGAGGTCTATGTTTTCTTCCTTACAGGTGAGCTATGTCGGGTATATGAAGGGCTGCTCTGTGTTTGTCATTCTTACTTCCCAAGAGATGCTCTACCGGACACAACTTCTATAAAATGTTAATAGGTGCCTCAAGAAAAACTTCAACGGTTGAAGAGTTTGAGAGACAGTGAGCTAAAGAACGTTAAACCTCTAAAAAGCTAAAGCTGCCTCTAAAGGGATTTTTGTATGTTAACAGGGCTTATAAAGCTCCAGGTGTTTAACATGGTACATGGCAAAATTTGATTTTATCTGTCCACGTAATCTCTTTGGTGAGAAATCATTCTGGACACGTTGTGACATCTTGTCATGACTTATAGTTTCAGTTGTACACAGAAGTAAAAACCTTAAGCATGACATAAATTCTGCTCTAAAAACTTAAGAGGAGAAAGGAATGAAATAATGAAGTGATTTATAATGGGGATGAATTAATATCCTTTATGTATTCAACTAATTATGTGTTGGAGATGTTCTCTGAAAATAATAGCAAGTGTACAATCTTCTGGACATTTATTGGAGGACAAGTTTCTTCTTTAGAAGTAAAGGGTTGAGTTTTTGAATGCTAATGTATTAGAAAGGTATAACATGTCAAGGTTTAGAACCCATAAAATATACTAACAGAACTCCTTCCTGCTCTCTGGACAAGTTCAATGAGAAGCTAAAATTAAAGGTTAAATAGAATTTAATGCTTCCAATAGAGACTGAAAAAAAAAAAAGCCAAACAATCTTGGCTTCTTTTTCTTCCTGAACTGCCACTTCTCTCTGTGCCCTTAAAAATATATATATATATATATTTGGGTGAGTATTACTGCTTTTAATTAGTGTTTGATATTATTTTGTCATTAGTTTGGAAGTTATTACCGCTAAGTATTGAAGGAAAGGACTGTACATTTTGTTGAGAGGGGCACACTAATATTTGGCTTAAGCATGTGTGCCACACTTGTCTTTGCCTGAAGACACACACACATGCACATAAATATATTTGTATTAATTATATTATAAACACCTAATCATGTGTAACAATGCCCTCTGTTCTCTGTTTTGTCTCATGTCAGAAATATATTTTTATGGCTTAGCATCAATGATAAATTGTAACTTGGATACTTAATTTAATCTGTGTTTAGATGCTTGTTGCAAAGGGAAATCCACAGCTTCCTGCAGCTATTCTGTCACCTAATGGACCCTGCATCTTTAGTGATCTGTGCAGAGAGGCTCATTTTAATAATAATAGCGAATACCTATGTCGGTCATGCTTCTAAAGTGTTTTTACATGTATTATTTAATTCTCACAACAGTGTGTTCATGATTTCATTTTAGAGGTGACAACATCAAGGCATACTCACCCAAGATCAACAGTTAGTAAGTGGCAGAGCTGGACTGTAAACACAAGTAGTCTGATTCTGGAGGCTGCTCTTATTAACCATTAAGAATGGAAAGATGGGAGTGATACTTAGCTTATTCCATACAACTGTAATCCTGCATTCCTGGAACCTTCCCATGGGTTTTTCTGAAGCAATGTGACCACCGAACTGAATTCTTACATTCTTCACAAAAATAAGAAGAATAGAGATTTTCCCACTGACTGGGGCATAGTTGATGAGGTGTGACATCTCGATTAGGAATAGTGAAGTGCTGCTGGGCTCAGGTGTGTGCGCCTGTAGTCCCAGCTACTTGGGAGGCTGAGGCAGGAGAATAGATTGAGCCCAGGGGTTCTGGGCTGTAGTGCGTTAGGCTGATGGGTGTCCACACTAAGTTCGGCATCTGTAGAGTGACCTCCTGGGGGCAGGTGGACCATCAGGTTGCTTAAGGAGGGGTGAACTGGCCCAGGTCAGAAACAGAGCAGGTCAGAACTCCTGTGCTGATCAGTAGTGGGATGGTGCCCGTGAATAGCCACTGCACTCCAGCCTGGGTAACATAGCGAGACCCTGTCTCTTTTGTTAAGGGAATCCTATATATCCTAAATGTTCCATATATCCCCTACAAATAAAAAATAAAAAGGATAGTGAAGTGCTAACATTATTGGTAGCCAGTGTTTCTACCTCCTTGAGTAAGAACATAGATTATCCTAAATCCTGGGAAAGGTGTGCGCCCTGTCTCCCTCTCCTTTAATATCCTACAAGGCTACTACACCACTGAGTGCTTATTAGTGGTTCCACAAAGACTTTCTGAGTGATTCTCATTTTACTGATGAAACTGAGGCCCAGGGAGATGAAGACCTTGACTAAGGCATTACAGTAAGTGGCAAAAATTCCACCCTGGTCACAGGTCCATTTCATTTTTCACTTTACTATGTTGACAATTGGTGTTGATCTCGAGTTAATTTGTAGAAATGTTAAAGTGCTAGAATTATTGCAACATACTGTTTTGTTATGCTTATCATGATCATACTAGAATATACACAAATATCTTCATTATAGTGATCAAGCTGAGATTGCTGGTGGTTTGCTAAAGCAAATTACTCTCCAGATGTATTTGGGCCAGTAGCACTTTCTGGCTTCCTCACAGAGCATCCCTACCTTAAAGCAGGCTGGGCAGATCCCCTTCATATCTTTGCCACAAGAGTCTCAGGTGGTGTCAGACAAACGCTTTTGCTGTTTTTCCTCTGGGAAAGCTAATGAATTACGGTCAAGTGTGTTCAGGGTTCACAGACCAACCCACACGCCCTACTTCCTTCCCTGACAAGTGCATTTTCCAAGACAATTTGAAAAGCACTATTGTCCAAACAAGAACCATTTCACATGGGAACCTTCCCATATGTCCTAACAACTTGCATCTTGATGGTTCTCTTTAATTTCTCTTTGCCCACTCACTATTACTGATGTGTATACATTTTTATGTTTTTTTCAGTCCTGACCAATTATTAATAGGTGTCTAGTCTTTCATGCCTCTGAGTTCTACCATCCTGTTATTAAGATGGCCAAATATGTAGTCATCACACTTCAGATGCTCCATTCTGCCTGACTTTTCCTGTTTTAGAAGAACATGTGAACAAAAGAATTTCATTAAAATTTCTGGAACACACTATGTATAATGAAGGGTTTTAGTGTCACTGATTGCCATCAGATTGCACTTGGACTAGAATTCTGACTCTGATAATTACCATGTGACCCTGAACAAACTACTTAATTGTTCTACACCTTAGTTTCCTTATCTGTAAAATGGTGCTGAGAATAAAACTTATCTCATAGGGCTGTGGGCATTAAATGAGATAATGCATGAAAAGTGCTTATCATGGTACCAGTCTGTACTGAGCATAAGTGTTAATTACTTATTTACATCTTCCATACTGACTGATATAGAAAGCAGATCTTTTCAGGTCTCCCAAATGGAAAGGGTAATGTGGGCCCAGAAGTCATACTTAAATTCTCCCCCATTATAATAAGGAAAAATACTTACTGAAAAGACAAAGCTATAGGAGTTTTGTAAGTGTGTGAATAAATACCAATGGCACTGGCTAGCCTACTCAGTGTGATACACACAGACACACACACACAAAAGAAGCAAAAGTTGTGACGTAGTCACAAATGCAACAACAACAAAACAAAGAAAGAAAAACAGGATAAAAATTCTACCATATTATATTTTGGGAACTAGTATCTTTATAATCATATATATTTAGTTATGATTCATACCTTTAGTTCCACATGCCACATTAGATGCCTGCCTTTGTAATTATACTTGTAAACACTATTATAAAGTTATATCTTTGTGGCTGAAAGTATACATTCATTTGTGAACTCCCCATGCTACAATTAAATTATGAAGGTAAGAAGTAATTTTTATTTGGATAAGGAAAATAGCCTGTCCATGGGCACAGGTCCCCTTGTTCTATGTTCTTCTCGGTTTGTGTGACAGAACCCCTAAACTTGTAGGTGCTGCCCCACTCTATCCCACCTCCCAAGTGTTCTATGCTTGGCTTTCCTCAAAAATACATTCTATTTTGTTTTATTGAGCTCATGGGTATACAGATATTTATAGGCTTATTTCACTATGAGCACCCCAAAAACCACTAGGCAACTTTCAGGTCCAAAAAATAAAATAAAATAAAATAATATACTGGGCAGTGTCAATGTTAAAGATCAAGGTATTTAGGAGACCTTCACTGCCCATCTCCCAATCTATTCTTGTTCTCAGTGACTTTGTGGAAATGTCACTTTTGAAAGGCTCTAAGAAATCTGACCTCAATAGCCTCTTTCCTTATAGGTAGGGTGACTGTATTATACAAACAAATGTGAGTAATTATGACTGAATAAGGATTTTACTTCCAGCTGTGATGAGCAGTCACAGAGGTGACATATTGGACTCCTGACACATTTCGAGGTTTATGGGAGTGGTTCACAGCTTTTGGACAGTGAGGGACCATTTTCTGAGCACCTCCTATGTGCAAGGGTCTAAGCTGGGGGGTTATCAGTTAATTCCCATTATGGCTCAGTGAGCAGGCTCTTTATATTTTCTCATTCTTTAGGGAAAACTGAAGCTTGGATTTGAGTCAGGTATGATTCCACCATTTAATAAAGCTTCATTAGATTTTAAAGATTCCAAAAAACCTATTTAGTAAAGCTCTTATGCATCTGAAATAGTTTAAATACAGGAATTCCTAGAAGCAGGGGAAAGTCTGAAATCTTTACAATCTGATTTTAACAGCTGGTGCTAAATTCCTCTTCTTCCTAAACAGAAGCTAATTTCAAAAAAGATCTGATTTGGAATATTGACATAATTAAAGCTATCAAATAATTTTCGTGTTCTCTTTACAAGATATTAAACATTTTGGATCACTGCTTACAATAATCTAGCTATATGTGGACTGTAAAGTCTATCTACCACAAGGATAAATGTAATTTTCATAGTGACCGAAGGTAATTTTCCTGTGTTGTTAAAAATATATTTATACTGCTTTGCACATCACCTTTGGTTTATAATCATGGCCCATGAAAGTCTTGACATGTGAATATAATCTAGCAACATAGTTCATATATTTATAATTTTGAAAGAACAAGGGAAGCACCCTAATGTAATAGAAACAGCATAGCCCTGGGCTTCGTCCTCATGTTGCCACAAGGTAGATGTACAGGTCTGTGTAATCCCTCAGTCTCTTTGAAGTCAGTGTCTTCAGTTATAAAATTTATTGAGTTGGACCAGGTGATCTGCAGGGTCCTTCCAGTTTTAAGGTTAATGATCATCATAACGAAGGGATCAGAGAGAACGCACACTACACTAAAGAGGTTTTGTATGCTCTGAGCTGCCTTTTAGAAAGTTGGCAGTAGCCTTTAAATCAATCATAAACCAGAGGGCAGAGGTGCAATGTGTGAATTGAAAAACTTCTTGCTCTTAATTTTTGGGTGCATTTCTGATACTGAAGAGTAGTTTAAACGGCTCTGAGTGCCCTAATGCCACACAAAGCCCACATTACTCTAATTGTTATGAAACCTTCACAGATGTGCACTGGAAAGATTTTTCTGAGGAAGCCGGAAAAATGAAACTGTAAATGCCTTCCAGCTGGCATGCCTAAATATTCTTCATCTCATTGGAGACGTGTTCAGGTTAATTTCAGTTGATGACTGATAGCTCATCCAAATGTTACTCAAGATAATGTGGAGCAATTTTTCTCTCCTAGTGTTGAACTCAGATAAGAGGGTGATTATTGAAAAAAAAAAGTAACTAACATTTCTCAATGGAAGAAAATGGTATCATTACAAAAACACAAAATTAAATTATAATATCTTTAAAAAAAAAGAAAAAGACTCAAGGTCGGGATATAAAAAGCATAAGGCTAATTACACACATGCATATGGTACACATTCTAGTTAAGTACTGAGGGAGTTAACACTTTCGTGCCTGGCTGGTTTAGGTCATGCCATTTACATCCTGCTGTTCACAATAATAATGATAAGAAATGGGCCGCCTGCTATCACTAAGTGCCAGATACAGACAATATGGCAACAAGGCAACATCAAGTTTTAAAAAATAGCAGTCTTCTTGAGACTTAAAATACTTTGATAGCTTAAGACATGCAATCTATTGCACATTTCCTTAATTCCTTTAATTTCCTCTTCTCATCCTGGCATTGCTGCTGGCTGCTCTTCAGCTGTTTAATGTGAATGTGAAAACAACCAAAGAACATGATTACAAAACCACATATCCTGGAATCTAAGTTCTTTACTTTGGACAATTTCCTTCTTTAAATGATAGCTACTCTCTCTATAGAAACAGGAGAATTCCAGGAAGAAAAACATAAAAAGGGATGACAAGCTATTCAGACTTATGCATATAGGCAGACACATAAAATGTGAAGTGATTTCTTAAAAGTAGAGGTAAAGGGCCTCCCTGGTGGCGCAGTGGTTGGGAGTCCGCCTGCCGATGCAGGGGATACGGGTTCGTGCCCCGGTCTGGGAGGATCCCATATGCCGCGGAGCGGCTGGGCCCGTGAGCCATGGCCGCTGGGCCTGCGCGTCCGGAGCCTGTGCTCCGCAACGGGAGAGGCCACAACAGTGAGAGGCCCGCATACCGCAAAAAAAAAAAAAAAAAAAAAAAAAAAGTAGAGGTAAAAATAATGGAATCATAGAATGTTAAAGCTGGAAGGGATCTCAGAGCTCTTCAGACTCACCCTATTGCTTTACAGAAAAGGAAACTGAGGCAGAGTTGTGTGAAACCACCTGCCCAGGAGCACATGAGAGTTACAGACAGAAATGAGTCTACAGTTTAGGCCTACAGACTTCCATTCTAGTGCTCCTTCAAAATCTGTATATTATATGTTTACAGAGTTAAAGATAATAGGGTTTCAAGGAATTGATTTATGATGATTGATTGAGAAATTGTTTGGTGTACAACAGATAAGCAAACCCAGGACTTCATGATTAAAAACAATACATTTCTAATAAATACAATATATATTTTGAGGAACAGTTGAATACTTCTTTAATATGATTTTATCTGTTAACTGAATTAGTGAGCTGCCCTAATCACTCCATGCATCAAAAATTTTTGGTATAGATTTCATAGTAATTCCACAAATCTTCTTCTATACACAAACTAAAAATAGCATATTTCTCGTGGTCTGATGATGGGTATCCTCTTCTGTAAAGTGGCTTATGTGATCTAAAAGGTCCCTCTCAGCTCCAGCAGATTATGGTTCTATTGTACCCTGTTCACGATGAAGTGTGACTTTTGAAGCTGTGATCATCTGACTTCAAGGTAATTCAAGATTTAACTTTTGCTGACTGAAAAAAGCCATCACTCTACAGTGTTGGTTAAAGTTACTTTCTGTTAAAGATAGTTTTATAACTTCAAATTATACTTAGATATTTCAGAACATCATTCTCAAGATAAATGTTCAGAAATTTCTACCTACTATTGATGAGACCATTAATCCATTGGAGTTTTTCTGTAACTCACACTTAAATGTATGAAAGCATCGGTGCAGAATTTTCACACTTTTTTTATGTGAGTGCAATGTATTTTTAAAAGCATTTAAAATTAAACTGTACTTATCATTGAGATTGCATTAGACTTTTTCTCTCTCTACATTTTCATATTTAAACTCCATGTACAGCCACTCTGGAGAACAGTATGGAGGTTCCTTAAAAGACTACAAATAGAACTACCATATGACCCAGCAATCCCACTACTGGGCATATACCCTGAGAAAACCATAATTCAAAAAGAGTCATATACCAAAATGTTCATTGCGGCTCAATTTACAATAGCCCGGAGATGGAAACAACCTAAGTGTCCATCATCGGAAGAATGGATAAAGAAGATGTGGCACATATATACAATGGAATATTACTCAGCCATAAAAGGAAACAAAATTGAGCTATTTGTAATGAGGTGGATGGACCTAGAGTCTGTCATACAGAGTGAAGTCAGTCAGAAAGAGAAAGACAAATACTATATGCTAACACATATATATGGAATTTAAGAAAAAAAAATGTCATGAAGAATCTAGGGGTAAGACAGGAATAAAGACACAGACCTACTAGAGAATGGACTTGAGGATATGGGGAGGAGGAAGGGCAAGCTGTGACAAAGTGAGAGAGTGGCATGGACATATATACACTACCAAACGTAAAACAGATAGCTAGTGGGAAGCAGCTGCATAGCACAGGGAGATCAGCTCGGTGCTTTGTGACCACTTAGAGGGGTGGGATAGGGAGGGTGGGAGGCAGGGAGGGAGACGCAAGAGGGAAGAGATATGGGAACATATGTATATGTATAACTGATTCACTTTGTTATACAGCAGAAACTAACACACCATTGTAAAGCAATTATACTCCAA
This sequence comes from Mesoplodon mirus, assembly GCF_964341445.2. Classification (NCBI taxonomy): domain Eukaryota; kingdom Metazoa; phylum Chordata; class Mammalia; order Artiodactyla; family Ziphiidae; genus Mesoplodon; species Mesoplodon mirus. The sequence goes on along the minus strand of NC_138982.1, from coordinate 19,068,819 downwards.
TAAAGATGTAAAAAAAAAAAAAAAAAAAACCAATCCCAGATATCAGAGCATCAAAAGCACAGGTAATAAAAGTGAGGGATAGCCATGGGTAACAGGACTTTCAGGTACAAAGCAGAGTAAAAAACTGAGCTTAGAAACTTAAAGTTCGAGCTAACGATTTATTAAGAAGTGTTTCTGTTATTCAATTTTGATTTGATTATAAACTACTCAAGGACTTCAAAGGGTAAAGATAAATGATTACTAAAGACCACAGTATGAATTATGTAAAAATCTATCACTGAATTTCAGGAAAGTCATTACCCATTTCAATTTTTGTCAAAGTGGCTGATTCTAGGGCTGGAGAAAGGAGAGTCTACAGTATCTTGTAGCTCTAGAAAGAAAAGAAAAGCTCAAAAACTGAAAATCATGTGGGTGGGGTATATCAAAAAGATACAGGAGACAAACTGAAAGAACTCCCAGTGGCCAAAGCTGAATCATTCTGAGCAACAAAATACATAACATAGTATTGGATTATAACCCAAAGTATAAAATATCCATGAATACACACCGATATAAATAAATGATTGAATAAGTAAATGAGGCAGAGATGAATCTCTTACACAGAAGAATTTCAAGTAATTTATGTAGCTACTAATTCCTCAAGGAGGTGAATCTTAACTCCCTATTCCTTAAATGTGAGCTGTGCTTAGCAACTTACTCCCAAAGAGTAGAAATAAATTTAAAAAAACATAACTTTACAGTGAAGAAACCTGGCAAATGCTATCTCAGGTGATCAATGTCAACATTATCAGTGATAAGTTGCATTGATAGCATGTACCCTTGAAATGATGTGACAAGAAAGGCACTTCACCTCTGTGATCTTCTTTTCCCAAACCCGCAATCTCAACCTAAGAGAGAAAACATGATACACACTCAAACTGAGGGACATTCTATAAAACACATGACCAGTACTCCTCAAAACTCTCGAGGTCTTAAAAAACAAGGGAAGTCTGAGAAACTTTTAAGGCACAATGACTAAATGTACTATGTACCCTGGACTGGATCCTGTAACAGAAAAAGGAAAAGGAAAATATGTAGAAAATGAATGAAATCTGAATTAAGTATGGAGTATAGTGAATACTAACATATCAGTATCGGTTTATTAGCTGTGACAAATGTATGACACTAATGAACTAACAATAGGGAACTGGGTGTGGGGTATGTAGTAACTATCCATATTATCTTTGTAACTTTTCTGAAAATGTAGAACTATTCTAAAATAAAGTTTATTTAAAAACAAAGAAATTTGATGATTTTGTTCTCTAAAGTTTCCACAAGGTAGGTTGCATGTTTTGACTGTCATTTTCTATTTGATTAAGTCTTGTTTGCAAAAAAATTCAGAATAACTAGGCAATAGAAGACTTGCTTAATGGCGACCGTTTATATGAGTATCAGATAGAGAAATAAATTGTGTTTCAAATTATGCTGCCCTCTGCCACAAAGCTCAAAGCATTTTTATAGAGTCATCACTCAGTTTCTAATGTGATAAAACTTATGAAAGTGTGTTGTAAATTGTAAAAGACTATAAAACGTATACCATAATTAGTATTACTGTATGATTACTTTTATCGTTATTCCTGAGATCTCAGTAACGTATTGGTTGCTAAAGGGAGTTTCTACAGGTTAGATAATCGTTATCTTCATAAAGTTAATGCCAAAAAAATGGTGCCATTTAGCCCCATAAAATAACACTTAATGTGATTTTAACTGTGTAGTTGTGCCCTTAGGGGAATTATGTGTAATTGTACAATTTAGTTGGTTTCTCTTGCCTTGGTCAAACCAAGTACTTCATATTCTGAGTGTCATATTTGATGAGCCATTTTAATAAAGAAGGCCAACAAGACTGATCATATATTTTATATACATATAATTTGACCTTGAGCATACAGACACAAGCTGAGTGACCTCAGTAAGACAAAGCTGCAGACAAGTAACATAAACTTATTGAATATTTATTCTCCTGAGAACACATTCTTGGAGTATGAGTGGGTGATAAAACATTTTTGGATGAATTTGGACTTTTGCCAGTTTTTGAGATAAATCAGTGGTTGAAGTGAGAAGAAAACCAAAGCCGAAATGCAAATACACTGGTGAGACAGATTGACAATGGTGGGAAACTGCTCTCCTGCTGTGAACTCTGTGGATTTTATTTTAAAGAGCTTTATTGAGGTATAACTGCATTACAATATACTTCATATATTTAAATTGTACAGTTTGGTAATTTTTGACATACGTATGCAACCATGAAATAATTACCACAACCAAATAACGCACATATCTATCACCCCCAAATGTTTCCTTGTGCTCAGTTGTAATTTTTCTCTCTTGCCCATCCCCATACCACTTCCATCCTTGTCCCCAGACAATCACTGATCTGCTTTCTGTTACTCTAAATTAGTTTGCATTTCTTTTAGATTTTTATTCAAATAGAATCATGCAGTATTTATATTTTGTAAAAAAACTTAATTCTTTCACAGAGTATTGATTATTTTGAGATTCATTCATATTGTAGCATGTGTCAATACTTTGTTCCTTTTTATTGTATGGATCTAACACAATCTGTGTATTCACTCACCTGTTTATGGCCATTTGGGCTGAATATTAGAAAAGGAGTTATTAGTGTTAGCATGTTTTTTTATCCTTTTACTTTCAACCTATTTGAGTTTATATTCAAAGTGCATTTCTTGTAAGAGCATATAGTTGGCTCTTACTTTTATATGCAATGTGAAAATCTTTGCCTTTTAATTTGGGTGTTTAGATCATTTACATTAATATGATTATTAATATGGTTAGGTTTAAATCTATTTTCTTATTTTGTTTTCTCCCATTTCCCTATTTTCTTTGTTACTTCCTCTTCTGTTTTATCTAGGATTAACTGAATTTTTTATGATTACACTTGCATTTTTTGTTTATTTATTAGCTAGAACTCTGTTTTGTTATTTCAGTGGCTGCTTCAGGGTTTATGGTATACATCTTTAACTTACCACAGTCTACCTTCAGAGTAGTCAGTAAATTATGGTCAATGAGCAAAATCTATCCCACTGCCTGTTTTTGTAAATGAAGTCTGGCTTTCTTAGGTGATGTCACTGAAGCTGCTAGTTGTCTGCAAAGATCTGTTCCCCAATTCTTACACAGTTTTAGAACTGTAGCTGGTACATGGCTGCCCAGCTGAGGATTACATTTTCAGCCCACTATGGAGTCTGGTGTGTCTCAATAGCTAAGTTCCCAGTTTTAGAATGTGAGCCTTAGGGAAGTGTGCCAATTCCAGTAATGGGGGAGGGGGGACTTGGAATGGTACTAAACTTCAGGTTACTCAAACTCTTTGATGCTAGTTCTGGGTACAGTTATAGGTATTCAATAAATATTTTATAACGGATTGAAGGACCTTGGGATACTCCAGTGAGTCACATAAATTATTCTCCTGTGACAATCTTCATTACATAAAAAGACTGATATGGCTATTAATGTTATAGCCATGTGTCCCAGATTCAGCAAGTAAGCTTCATCTAATAAATTACCTGTACAGAATGAAATCGTACAGAGTAGAAAGTTAGAGCTATAAAGGGCCCTAAAGTTTAATTCATAAACCCTTTCTTTGGTTCTGCTCTACTGTTCCAAGCATACTGTGAATCCTAAGGGAATGTTAATGGACAACACTCAATTCTATACTGGATTCAACAAGTCAGTGATATTTTTCTGTTAATAAAATCTTCAAACAATTATAAAAAACTACCAATTCACTAGTAGCTTTTGTCTCTGTAGAAATACATCTATAAAATATACAAGCTCGGGGTTTCCCTGGTGGCACAGTGGTTGAGAGTCCACCTGCTGATGCAGGGGACATGGGTTCGTGCCCCAGTCTGGGAAGATCCCACATGCCGTGGAGCGGCTGGGCCCATGAGCCATGGCCGCTGAGCCTGCACGTCTGGAGCCTGTGCTCCGCAACGGGAGAGGCCACAGCAGTGAGAGGCCCACGAACCACAAAAAAAAAAAAAAAAACAAGCTCAGTATTTTCTGAATCGCCTAGAAAAAAAATTATTAATCTGGAGTGAGTGAGGGCTGATGGCACGGCCACATTAACTACTCCCGGGTATGAATTATTCTTCAGAACTGTTGATCAGGAAGTCAATCATGAAACAGAAACTACTGACAGGTCGCAGGGAAAGGTATTCTGTCACTTGTATGCACATAAAATCCACTATGTGGGTAAATTCTCTACCCTAAACACTAATGGTTTGATGTGGCAACTGCTGTAAAGAACTAGTTTCTTTCCAAAAGCCTTTGAGGACATTTCTATCTTTCTATCTCCTGCCTTGCCCTTTCTCACTTCTCTAATCAGAAGCCAGAAAATCCTAATTCTAAGGTATTTTGTTCTACTACCAACAGGATTCCTAGATAAGAAGTCATATCTTATGCTATAGTTGATATCAAAGAGTTAAGTGTATGTGTGTGTATACATATAAATAGCCATATACATATATATGTGTGTGTAATTGTAAACCTTCCAAAATATAATTGATTAAATGTCATTCTTGTAAGGAATTAAATCTTAATATATTCTGACATATAAGAACTATTAGAAGAGAAAAATTAATAAATTTTATTAAAAACTCTCTCCTTTTTAGCAAGTATGAAAGGCAAGAGTGTAAATCTATATGTGAAGTTAACTTCATGTGTCAACTTGACCAGACCATGAGGTGACCAGACATTTGGTCAAACATTACTCTGGGTGTGTTTGTGAGGCTGTTTCTGGGTGAGATTAACAATTGAATTGGTAGACTGAGTAAAGCAGATTGCTCTCCCTAATGGGGGTGGGCCCATCCAATTAGTTGAAGGTCTGAATAGACCCAAAAGACTGACCCTCACACAAGTAAGAGGGAATTCTTCCTGCCTGACTGCCTTCAAGCTTGGACATCAGATTTTTTCTGCCTTTGGACTTGAACTGAAACATTGGCTCTTCCTGCATCTCAAGTCTACAAATCTTGGGACGAGAACTACACTATTGGCTCTCCAGGGTCTTCAGCTTGCCACCTGCAGACCTTGGGACCTGTCAGCCTCCCTGACTGCATGAGCCAATTCCTCATAATAAATAAGTAAACAAACAAACAAACATATCCTATTGGATCTATTTCTTTTGAGAACCCTGACTAATACACTATGTTAGGTAAAGAACTCATAGATAACAAGAGGTAATGAAGTAAATGATATAGCAATTATATCATGTAACTGGAAATAAAATTAATGAGCAAAATTTTGGAGTAGTGATCTTCTTAGCCAACAAAGAAGTGTCATTTTACACTTATTAAGATAGTTAAAAAATTTGACATTTATACTCAAGCCTAGAAAGGTTTTGTTGAAACTTCTAAAACAATCCATTACTGGAAGTAATAATTTGTCATAACTCTTTATGATAGCAATGTGGAAAAATATATAAAAGCTGGAAAACTGCTCATATCCCTTGACTCCAGTCATGAAACATATAAGAACTCTTCTTAGAAAAATAATGCTAAAGAGGAAAAAAAAAAGCTACCTGCATAAAGAAGATTGAAGTTTTATATATAACAGTGAAACAGTGGAAACAGTCTAAGAAATAAATAATACAGAAATGGTTTAGGAACCTAGTCAAATGAATATTATGCATCCACTAAAATCATAATTATGATGTTAATTTAAAGAATATTACTTATAATCAAGCTTTTCAGCAAAGAATTTTAGATACACACACAAAGATACATACACTACTGTAAGAACAAAATACGTTAAAAATATATATGAGTATCAGGTGAAGTAGAAATTAAGGTAGAAAAATAAGATCCTGGGCTACAGTTAGTACCCAACCTACCTACCCATTGTCCTATTTGATTTATTAGAAGTGGGCCACAGATTTGTCTCTGCATTTCCGGCAGCTAATTTGAAAAAAAAATCTAAATTGTCTAAAAAAGCCGTAAGAACATACTAGCTATTAAATAGCTATTTTCACTATGAAATCTGAGAGATATTTTTGCTATCGAATCTCTGCAAAGAAGACATGGTGTGAACTTAGTGAACAAGATCCTACATTTTAGTGGGAGGGGCCCCTCCCTCCTTTCTTCCATGTTCCATGGGAGAAAGGAATGTCCACTCCCCTTTCCAGAAGGGAAAGTAGGAGACCTACACTAGAAGCTTCTCTTTCACCCCTTCTCTACATAGGGAGGAATGATTCAGGTGACTGAGGAGTTTGAGAGAAAGAGTACGTATAGCTCAGCCCTTTCCTCATTTATAGTTCTTGGAACCAACCTGTCTTCTGGGAGTCTGAATTCTCTGCAACTCCACGGCAAATTTTAGGGTGCAGCTCAATCTCAGAGAGATGGGGGTAGATTGCTACTGTCTACCTTTGCCTGTGACTCAGCTAGTAAATCTCTCTCAGTCATGGGTAAAGTCTCAGGGAGTCCATTTTGCCACAGAGACAGACTCTTCCTTCTTCCATTAGCCCTCTCAACAGGAAGCTGAAATGACTCTCTTGCAATTGGTCAGGTGTTGGATTTGAAGAAGAACGTTATTTGTTGGCCCCTCAAGTCCTAACACTTTACAACATCCTTGTTGTAGATACATTACTGAAATTTTCAGGGATATTTCTTATAAGGTGCCCCAAAGAAGACATGATGCTGTGTGAGAAATAGTACAGAAACCAATGTGGCTGGAGAGTAATGACTGATGAGGAAAGTGACAACATGAGAAGAGGCAGAAAGGTAGGTTACGGACAGATCATAAGTGCGATGTGAGGGCATGGGAAGACTTTTAAATAAGAGACTGAAATAATCAGATTTTTGTTTTGAAATGAGCTCTCTAGCGGCTGAGTGTAGCATGAATCAGAGCTGATGACTTAAAGTCCCACGGACTAGGATTTAACAAGCAGCTATTGGGAGAGGATTCTGGGAAGCACTGATAGGGAGGGGGAGGGGGTGATGTGAGACAAAAAAGAAAAGAAGCCAATAAAGGATACCCAGGGGGCAGGTTGCCCCTGTGGGCAACTGGGGATCAATCTTGATGGGGAACTCTGGAATCCTATAGAAGGTAACCCAAAGTTGTCCCCCTTGAGCTGTAAGGAAGCTGGAAAGTTACTACCAACTCCTGTCTCTTATTGGTTGAGGGCTGTGCCTGGGGGTGTTAACATCCCAGCACTTCAGAGCACACTTCTGCAGCCAGAGAACGTCCTCAAGGAAAGAGGGTCCCAGGTGCTTACAGGAGGAAGCTTTGGTGGAAGGGAAAGAGCGGGCACAGAATTGGGAAAATGCTCTCCCTTTGGGTCACATTTTTCATTGCTTATCAAAGTAGAACAGCTTGCCCCCCCCCCTTCAGCTTCCACGATCCTCAGGAAAATCTTTTGTCAACATCTATTCTTACTTCTCTTTCCAGAAAAATTCCCTTTGTCAATTTCCTTTGGAAACTCTTCCCTCCCCTTTTAGCCCTTTTTGACTGATACAAATTAACTCACACCAGCTCCATCTAGGCTCCCTCACCAGTTCAACTGATAATACACAGATAAATATGTTTCCATCAGAGCAGAGGCTTAAATTATGAAACATTCCTACTGACATAACACTTGAAGCCAAATGCATATGTATGTTAAAAACAAAATTATTGACCATTTATGAGTAATAAAATTATTCAAAAATACAGTAAAGTTTCCAATACATTACTGGATTATGATATTGTTCTTGTATATAGAAACAATGTAAAAAAGAATTTCTACTGTTTTTGAAAAAAGTTTGAAATTAACTTTTACTGTTTTTAATAAACAACTTACTTTCTCCCCATAACTGAAAAATGAGATATGTCCATAAGCAGAGTAAATTTTGCAAGATAGCTACTATCAGTGCATGTACCAGGACAAAACACTAATCAAGGAAATCTACAACGCGGCCAAATATCCTGTTCTGTGTTTCAAAACTCTAAGGCTCTCTTCCTGGTTTGCAGAGGGTTACCTTCTTGCTATGACCTCATGTGGCAGAAAGAGAGGGGCTGGGAGGGGAAGGAGAGGGAGAAGGAGAAGGAGAGAGAGATAGAGAGAAGGAGAAAGCTAGCTCTCTCATGTCTCTTCTTATAAGGGCACTAATATAAGGGCACGCACTAATCCTATTATGACGGCCCCACCCTCATGACCTTAGGTAAACCTAATTACCTCCTCAAAGCCCTATATTCAATACCATCACATTGGGAGTTAGGGCTTCAACATAAGAATTTAGGGATTCAATCCATGGCAATGAATCTGAGGTAGCAACTGTGATCTGAGGTAAAATCCATCAAGAAGTAAGTTAAACAATTTGGATAGAAAGACTTATGCAAGAAGTAATAGACTTGTTTTCTAATCCTAGTCTTGAAAAATATCACTTCTCTGCTTGGAGCCTTAGTTTCCTCAAAGGCAAATCCCCAGCTGTCACACACTGATTAAACCTAGCTTTGGAATTAGCTGATACATTTTCACAGTCTATGATTTCTTCACTTTGACACCAATTTGGCATTGTGCTATGGAGTGAACTGCATGTAATCAGGCTGTGGGTGTGGACCTGTTCTAGATTTGATATTAAGATTCCTTAGTGCAGTGGTTGGAGACAAGATGGCAGAGTAGAAGGACTTGAGTTCACCTCGTCTCATGAAAACACCAAAATCTGACAAGCAAAAGCTAAGAGAATTCAGCACCACCAAACCAGATTTAAAACTAATGCTAAAGGAACTTTTCTAGGTGGAAAAGAAAAGGCCACAACTAGAAACAAGAAAATTATGAATGGGAAAGCTCACAGGTGAAGGCAAACATACAGAAAAGGTAGGAAATCATCCACACAAAAATATGATGTCAAAACCAGCAACCATGAGAAGAGGAGAGTACAATAAAAAGGAACAAAGTATTGACTACACAAATGAATCTCAAAATAATTAATACCATGTGAAAGAGTTCAGATTCTTTTTTAAAAAGAGGAAGTACAAATGCAGGATACTGTTGTTCTTGTTTTACAAAATTATAAATATATGAATTATGTTGCTAGATTATATTCACATGTCAAGACTTTCATGAACCATCATTATAAACCAAAGGTGATATGCAAAGCAGGATACTGGAAATGCATTTGAAACTAAGAGACCAGCAACTTAAAACAATCTTGTATATATATAGACTGCTATATCAAAACCTCATGGTAACTGCAAATCAAAAATCTAAAATAGATACACACACACACACAAAAAGGAATCCAAACACAACACTAAAGTTAGTTCTCACATTACAAGAGAAGAGAACAAAAGAGGAAGGGAAGAAAAAAGACCTATAAAAACAAATCCAAAACAATTAACAAAATCACAATACCTTAAATTACCTTAAATTTAAATGGATTATGCTCCAACCAAAAGGCACAGGTTGGCTGAGTGGATACAAAAATGAGACCCATATATGCGCTGTCTAAAAGAGACCCACTTCAGATCCAGGGACACATACAGACTGAAAGTGATGGAAAAAGATATTCCATGCAAATGGAAATCAAAAGAAAGCTGGAGTCACAATACTCATATCAGACAAAATAGACTTTAAAATAAAGACTGTAAGGACCAAAAAAAGGACACTATATAATAATCAAGTAATCAATTCAAGAAGAAGTAGTAACAACTGTAAATATATATGCACCCAACATCGGAGCATCTCAATATACAAGACAAATGCTAACAGACATAAAAGGAGAAGTTGACAGTAACACAATAATAGGGGGGGACTTTAACACTCCACTTACATCAATGGACAGATCACTCAGACAGAAAATCATAAGGAAACATGCCTTAAATGACCCATTAGACCAGATGGTCTTAATTGATATTTATAGAGCATTCCATTCAAAAGTGGCAGAATATACATTCTTTTCAGGTGCACATGGAACATTCTCCAGGATAGATCACATGCTGGGCCACAAAGTGAGCATCAGTAAATTTAAGGAAATTGAAATCATATCAAGATCTTTTCTGACTACAATGCTATGAGATTAGAAATCAACTACAAGAAAAAAACTGCAAAAAACACAACAATGTGGAGGCTAAACAATATGCTAATAAACAACCAATGGATCACTGAAGAAATCAAAGAGGAAATAAAAAAATACCTAGAGACAAATGAAAACACAATGATCCAAAACCTATGGGACACAGCAAAAGTAGTTCTAAGAGGGAAGTTTAGAGCAATACAATCTTACTTTAGTAAACAAGAGAAATCTCAAACAACCTGCCATTACATCTAAAGCAACTAGAGAAAGAAGAACAAACAAAACCCAAAGTTAACATAAGGAAAGAAATCATAAAGGTCAGAGCAGAAATAAATGAAATAGAAACAAAGAAAACAATAGAAAAGACCAATGAAACTAAAAGCTGGTTCTTTGAAAGATAAACAAAATTGATAAACCATTAGCCAGACTCATCAAGAAAAAAAGGAAGGAGGACCTTCAAGATGGTGGAGGAGTAAGACGTGCAGATCACCTTCCTCCCCACAAATACATCAAGAATACATCTACATGTGGAACAACTCCTAAGGAACACCTACTGAACACTGACAGAAGACCTCAGACTTCCCAAAAGGCAAGAAACTCCCCACGTACCTGGGTAGGGCAAAAGGAAAAAGAAAAAACAGAAACAAAAGTACAGGGGTGGGGCCTGCACCTCTGGGAGGGAGCTGTGAAGGAGGAAAAGTTTCCACACAGTAGGAAGCTCCTTCACTGGCAGAGACGGGTGTTGGTGGGGGGAAAGCTTTGGAGCCACGGAGGAGAGCTCAGCAACAGGGGTGCAGAGGTCAAAGCGGAGAGATTCCCGCACAGAGGATCGGTGCCGAGCAGCACTCACCAGCCTGAGAGGCTTGTGTGCTCACCCACCGGGGCAGGCGGGGGCTGGGAGCTGAGGCTCGGGCTTCGGTCGGAGCACAGGGAGAGGACTGGGGTTGGCGGCGTGAACACAGCCTGCAGGGGGCTAGTGCACCACGGCTAGCCGGGAGGGAGTCCGGGAAAAAGTCTGGACCTGCCTAAGAGTCAAGAGAATATTGTTTTGGGGTGTGCGAGGAGAGGGGATTCCTTCCCTGTCTGCCCACAGAAGGCAGAGTACCGCCTAAATGAGCTCCAGAGATGGACGCGAGCTGTGGCTATAAGCTCAGACCCCAGAGATGGGCGTGAAACGCTAATGCTGCTGCTGCAGCCACCAAAAAATCTGTGTGCAAGTGCAGGTCACTATTCATACCTCCCCTCATGGGAGCCTGTGCAGTCTGCCACTGCCAGGGTCCCATGATCCAGGGACAACCTCCCCAGGAGAACACACGGCACACATCAGGCTGTTGCAACATCATGTCGGCCTCTGCTGCCATAGGCTCACCCCGCATTCCAATTACAACTATAACTACCATAACCCACCGTCCCCCCAGCATGAGTGAGCCAGAGCCCCCTAATCAGCCACTCCTTTAACCCCGTCCTGTCTGGGCAGGAACAGATGCCTAAGGGCAACCTACATGCAGAGGTGGGGCCAAAACCAAAGCTGAACCCCAGGAGCTGTGCGAACTAAGAGAAAGGGAAATTTCTCCCAGCAGCCTCAGGAGCAGCGGATTAAATCCCCACAATCAACTTGAGGTTCCCTGCATCTGTGGAATGCCTGAATAGACAACAAATCATTCCAAAATTGAGGTGATGGACTTTGGGAGCAACTGCAGACTTGGGGTTTGCTGTAGGTGACTGATTACTTTCTGATTTATATGTTGATCTTAGTTTAGTTTTTAGCACTTGTTATCATTGGTGGATTTGTTTATTGGTTTGGTTGCTCTCTTGTTTTTTTAATTGTTTTAATTTTTTATTTTAATAATATTTTTTAAATTTTTATTTTAATAACATTTTTATTTCATTTCATTTCTTTTATTTTTCTCACTTTTCTTCCGAGCCGTGTGGCTGACAGGGTCTTGGTGCTCTGGCCAGGTGTCAGGCCTGAGCCTCAGAGGTGGGAGAGCCGAGTTCAGGACACTGGACCACCAGAGACCTCCCGGCCCCATGTAATATCAGTCGGCAAGAGCTCTCCCAGAGATCTCCATCACAACACTAAGACCCAGCTCCACTCAACCACCAGCAAGCTTCAGTGATGGACACTCCATGCCAAACAACTAGCAAGACAGGAACACAACCCCACCCCTTGGCAGAGACGCTACCTAAAATTATAATAAGTTCACAGACACCCCAAAACACACCACTTGACGTGGTCCTGTCCACCAGAAAGACAAAATCCAGCCTCATGCACCAGAACACAGGCATCAGTCCCCTCCACCAGGAAGCCTACACAACCCACTGAACTAACCTTACTCACATGGGGCAGACACCAAAAACAATGGGAACTACAAACCTGCAGCCTGCACAAAGGAGACCCCAAACACACTACGATAAGCAAAATGAGAAGACAGAGAAATACTCAGCAGATGAAGAGGCAAGGTGAACTCCCACCAGACCAAACAAATGTAGAGGAAATAGGCAGTCTACCTGAAAAAGTATTCAAAGTAATGATAGTAAAGATGATCCAAAATCTTGGAAACAGAATGGAGAATGAAGAAACGTTTAACAAGGACCTAGAAGAACTAAAGAGCAAACAAACAATAATGAACAACACAATAAATGAAATTTAAAATCCTCTAGAAAGAATCAATAGCAGAATAACTGAGGCAGAAGAACGGATAAGTGACCTGGAAGATAAAACAGTGGAAATAGCTACCACAGAGCAGAATATAGAAAAAAGAATGAAAAGAATTGAGGACAGTCTCAGAGACCACTGGGACAACATTAAACACACCAACATTCGAATTACAGGGGTCCCAGAAGAAGAAGAGAAAAAGAAAGGGACTGAGAAAATATTTGAAGAGATGATAGTTGAAAAATTCCCTAATATGGGAAAATAAATAGTCAGTCAACTCCAGGAAGTGCAGAGAGTCCCATAAAGGATAAATCCAAGGAGCAACATGCCAAGACACATATTAATCAAATTATCAAAAATTAAATACAAGAAAAATATCAAAAGCAGCAAGGGAAAAGCAACAAATAACAAACAAGGGACTCCCTATAAGGCTAACAGCTGATCTTTCAGCAGAAACTCTGCAAGCCAGGGGCTTCCCTGGTGGCGCAGTGGTTGAGAGTCCACCTGCCGATGCAGGGGACATGGGTTCGTGCCCCGGTCCGGGAAGATCCCACATGCCGCGGAGCAGCTGGGCCCGTGAGCCATGGCCGCTGACCTGCGCGTCCGGAGCCTGTGCTCCGCAACAGGAGAGGCCGTAACAGTGAGAGGCCCACGTACCGCAAAAAAAGAAAAACAAAAAACAAAAAACAAACAAACAAACCAAAAAAAAAGAAACTCTGCAAGCCGGAAGGGTGTGGCAGGACATATTTAAAGTGATGAAAGGGGAAAACCTACAACCAAGATGACTCTACCCAGCAAGGACCTCATTTAGATTTGATGGAGAAATTAAAACGTTTACAGACAAGCAAAAGCTGAGAGAGTTCAGCACCACCAAACCAGCTTTACAACAATTGCTAAAGGAACTTCTTTAGGCAGGAAACACAAGAGAAGGAAAAGACCTATAATAACAAACCCGAAACAATTAAGAAAATGGTAATAGGAACATAAATATCCATAATTACCTTAAATGTAAATGGATTAAATGCTCCAACCAAAATACATAGACCAGTGGAATGGATACAAAAACAAGACCCGTACATATGCTGTCTACAAGAGACCCACTTCAGACCTACGGACACATACAGACTGATAGTGGGTGGATGGAAAAAGATATTCCAGGCAAATGGAAATCACAAGAAACCTGGAGTAGCAACTCTCATGTCAGACAAATAGACTTTAAAATAAAGACTATTTACAAGAGACAAAGAAGGACACTACATAATGATCAAGGGATCAATCCAAGAAGAAGATATAACAGTCGTAAATATTTATGCACCCAACATAGGAGCACCTCAATACATAAGGCAAATGCTAACAACCATAAAGGGGAAATCGACAGTAACACAATCACAGTAGGGGACCTTAACACACCACTTTCATCAATGGACAGATCATCCAAAATGAAAATAAATAAGGAAACACAAGCTTTAAATGACACATTAAACAAGATGGACTTAATTGATATTTACAGGACATTCCATCCAAAAGCAACAGAATACACTTTGTTCTCAAGTGCTCGTGGAACATTCTCCAGGATAGATCATATCTTGGGTCACTAATCAAGCCTTGGTAAATTGAAGAAAATTGAAATCATATCAAGTATCTTTTCTGACCACAACGCTATGAGACTAGATATCAATTACAGAAAAAAATCTGTAAAAAATACAAACACATGGAGGCTAAACAATACACTAGTAAATAACCAAGAGATCACTAAAGAAATCAAAGAGGAACTCAAAAAATACCTAGAACAAATGACAATGAAAACATGATGGCCCAAAACCTACGGGAAGCAGCAAAAGCAGTTCTAAGAGGAAAGTTTATAGCAATACAATTCTACCTCAAGGCACAAGGAACACCTCAAATAAACAACCTAACCTTACACCTAAAGCAATTAGAGAAAGAACAAAAAAAAAACCCCAAAGTTAGCAGAAGGAAAGAAATCATAAAAATCAGATCAGAAATAAATGAAAAAGAAATGAAGGAAATGATTGTGAAGATCAATAAAACTAAAAGCTGGTTCTTTGATATGATAAGCAAAATTGATAAACCATTAGCCAGACTCACCAAAAAAAAAAAAAAGGGAGAGGGCTCAAATCAATAGAAATGAAAAAGGAAAAGTAACAACCGACACAGCAGAAATACAAAGGATCATGAGAGATTACTACAAGCAACTATATGCCAATAAAATGGACAACCTGGAAGTAATGGACAAATTCTTAGAAAACCACAACCTTCCGAGACTGAACCAGGAAGAAATAGAAAATATGAACAGACCAATCACAAGCACTGAAATTGAAACAGTGATTTAAAAAATCTTCCAACAAACAAAAGCCCAGGACCATATGGCCTCACAGGCAAATTCTATCAAACATTTCGAGAAGAGTTAACACCTATCCTTCTCAAACTATTCCAAAAAACTGAAGAGGAAGGAACACTCCCAAACTCACTCTCACCATCATACTGATACCAAAACCAGACAAAGATACCACAAAAAATAAACTTACTGTCCATTATCACTGATGAACATGGATGTAAAAATCCTCAACAAAATACTAGCAAACCAAATCCAACATTACATTAAAAGGATCATACAAACCATGGTCGAGTAGGATTTATCCTAGGGATGCAAGGATTTTTCAATATCTGCAAATCAATCCGTGTGATATGCCATACTAACAAACTGAAGAATAGCAACCATATAATCAACTCAATAGATGCAGAAAAAGCTTTTGACAAAATTCAACATCCATTTATGATAAAAACTACAGAAAGCTGGCATAGAGGGGACATACCTCAACATAACAAAGGCTATATATGACAAACCCACAACAACATCATCCTCAACAGTGAAAAATTGAAAGCATTTCCTCTAAGATCAGGAACAAGGATGTCCACTCTTGCCACTTTTATACAACATAGTTTTCGACGTCCTAGCCATAGCAATAGCAGAGAAGAAAAAGAAATAAAAGGATTCCAAATAGGAAAAGAAGAAGTAAAACTGTCACTGTTTGCAGATGACATGATACTATACATTGAAAATCCTAAAGATGCTACCAGAAAACTAGTAGAGCTAATCAATGGATTCAGTAAAGTCATGGGATACAAAATTAATACACAGAAATCTGTTGCATTTCTATACACTAACAATGAAGGATCAGAAAGACAAATTAAGGAAACACTCCCATTTACCATCCCATCAAAAAGAATAAAATGCCTAGGAAATAAACCTTCCTAAGGAGGCCAAAGACCTGTACTCCGAAAACTGTAAGATGATGATGAAGAAAACTGGAGATGACACAAACAGATGGAAAGATATGCCGTGGTCTTGGATTAGAAGAATCAATATTTTCAAACTGACTATACTCTCCAAGGCAATCCACAGATTCAGTGCAATCCCTATCAAATTACCAATAGCATTTTTTTACAGATCCAGAACAAAAAATCTTAAAATTTGTATGGAAACACAAAAGACTCTGAATAGCGAGGGCAATCTTGAGAAAGAAAAACAGAGCTAGAGGAATCTGGTTCCCTGACTTCAGACTATATTATAAAGCTACAGTAATTAAGATAGTACGGTTCTGGCAAAAAGACAGACTTATAGATCAATGGAACAGGATAGAAAGCCCAGAGATAAACCCATGCACCTATGGTCAATTAACCTATGACAAAGGAGGCAAGAAAATACAATAAAAAAATAAAATACAGCCTCTTCAATAAGTGGTTCTGGGAAAAATGGACAGGGACATGTAAAAGAATGAAATTAGAACATTCCCTAACACCATACACAAAAATAAACTCAAAATGGATTATAGACCTAAATGTAAGACTTAGACACTATAAAACTCTTACAGGAAAACCTAGGCAGAACACTCTTTGACATAAATCACAGCAATATCTTTTTGGATCCACCTCCTTGACTAATGAAAATAGAAACAAAATAAACCAATGGGACCTAATGAAACTTAAACACTTTTGCACAGCAAAGGAAACCATAAACAAAATGAAAAGAAATCCACAGAATGGGAAAAAAAATATTTGCAAACAAAGCGCCTGACAAGGGAACTAAACTCCAAAATACAGAAACAGCTCACTCAGCTCAATATCAAAAAAACAAAAAAAAAAACAACCAAAGAATGGGCAGAAGATCTAAATAGACATTTCTCCAAAGAAGATATACAGATGGCCAAGAGACCCATGAAAGGATGCTCAACAGCACTAATTATTAGAGAAATGCAAATCAAAACGACAATGAGGTATCACCTCATACCAGTCAGAACTGCCATCAACAAAAAATCTACAAATAATAAATGCTGGAGAGGGTGTGGAGAAAAAGGAACCCTCCTATGCTTTTGGTGGGAATGTAAATCGGTACAGCCACTGTGGAGAACAGTATGGAGGTTCCTTAACAAACTAAAAATAGAGTTACCATATGATCCAGCAATCCCACTCCTGGGCATATATCTGGAGAAAACCATAATTCAAAAAGATACATGCACCCCAATGTTCACTGCAGCACTATTTACAATAGCCAAGACATGGAAGCAACTTAAATGTCCATCAAGAGAGCAATGGATAAAGAAGATGTAGTACATATATACAATGGAATACTGCTTAGCCTAAATACGAATGAAATAATGCCATTTGCAGCAACATGGATGGACCTAAAGATTATCATACGAAGTGAAGTAAATCAGACAGAGAAAGACAAATATCATATCATATCGCTTACATGTGGAATCTAAAAAATGATACAAATGAACTTATTTACAAAACAGAAAGAGACTCAACAAACTTAGAAAACAAACTTATGGTCACCAAAGTGGAAAGGTGTGGTGCAGGGATAAATTAGGAGGTTGGGATTAACATATACCCCCTACAATATATATAATATAGATAATCAAAAGGACCTACTATATAGCACAGGGAACTCTACTCAACATTCTGTAAAAACCTATATGGGAAAAGAATCTGAAAAAGAGTAATATATGCATATGTAAAACTGGATCACTTTGCTGTACACCTGCAACTAACACAACATTGTAAATCAACTGTGTTCCAATATAAAATAAGAATTTAAAAATAAATAGACAAGATGGAGATACTAATAAAAAAAGATTCTTCAGTGCAGCCACAGGTCATATGAATGTCAGATAACCAAGAACTTGGTCCTAGGATGATGTCGCCATTCCACTAGCTTTGATGTGATATTCCTTGTAATTCCGGTTTTCTGAAGAACTTCTGTATCTTTTATTATAAAATCAACCAAACAACACATATACATATAAAACCAGCAGTCCCACTATTCTCTCCTCCTCACTGGCAACCACTTTTATGTCTCTTATCTAATTATTTTGGGATTTCTTTCCATGTTTTAAAATTTCATGCTTGTATTGCTACTTCCTGACTCAGTTTGGGGCTTTACCACTTGATTTTCTACCAAGGAAGATTTTCTATCAACGTCTTCCCACACCACAAGCAGACATCCTTCTCATTAACCACTCTTCTAATTGTCATACTGTAACTTTGGGTAGATCAACATGTTGTGTTTACACTGTTATGACTACTAACAGCTGAACTATATTATCAATTATAATGGCTTTCCTTTTTGTACCCAACTTTTCATTCCCCTGGAGATCTTTAAAATTTTTCTATCAGGGCCTGTTTGCACATACTTTTCCCTCAGCTTGCAACACCTGCCTTTCTACTTCCCATTTTTTCCCACAAATATGTGTCATTATTTTCCTCCCTTTTGGCACAAAAGGTAGCATATTGTTAAAATGTGGTAAATACTTAGTGTTAGAGTCTGTTTATCAGTGGATAAATATTTATCATACAACAGAGTGCCTACTCTGAGGTAGGGACTCTTTTATATTCTTGGGAAAAAGCTGTGAATAAAACAAAGTCCCTACCTTGCATTCTAGGGGAACTCAGGCACTGTAAGCTTCCAAACCAACAATGACAGTTCCCTCTAAATGCAGCACTTCTTGTTGTATTTTTGCTTTCAAACAAGAACAAATTTAGTATCACCTAATATGAAAATATACGCTTATCTGTATTAAGCTCACAAATATGTAGGTAAAAATGCTTATCCAACTGAGGTTTATCATCTCTTTTAAGCTTCCAAGTTTTGATTTAATGAGTCACATTCTTAAAGTCACTGAGCAGAACTAAAGGACCCTAAATTAGGGCAAATATAACCCAAGCCAGTTGCTTTACAGAGTACTGAGATATAGGAATAACCAGTTTCAACCGCAAATCCTCTGAGTGAAGTGACTCTCCTACAGAATTACGTGTTAATTTTTTATTTATTGTTTAAAATAAAGACAAGGTGACACGTGATTCCCCAAACTTTATTTTTACCACTCATCATGTGCTACTTAAACTAACCCTTTTCCTATCCTGTGGCCATAGACTTTATTATTTTCTAGAAACATACTGAAAGTCTTACCTGCTTGTCCATCACTTTAATCTATGTCATTTGCTGTCATTTATCAAATTCTCTGCCTGCCTGTGGGTGACAAATAGCATAGCTAGCTAGTTCAGGAAGACCCAGATCACTGACTCAAGGCATGTGACAAACAAAATGACACTCATATTTTACTTTCACTTCCAGAAGAAAGCAGCTCCTCATAACCACTACTGATTGTGTAAACATGTCAGTGCTGGTAAATACCTTTCTGACAATATCCACCTAATGAAACTCTGGGAGAAATGACAAGCCTGCCATTAAACTTTCGAGCAACTGATAGTGGCAGAACCAAAATTTATCACTTATAAAAATTACTCTAGGGCTTCCCTGGTGGCTCAGTGGCTGAGAGTCCGCCTGCCGATGCAGGGGACACGGGTTCGTGCCCCGGTCCGGGAAGATCCCACATGCCGCGGAGCGGCTGGGCCCGTGAGCCATGGCTGCTGAGCCTGCACGTCTGGAGCCTGTGTTCCGCAACGGGAGAGGCCACAACAGTGAGAGGCCCGCGTACCGCAAAAAAAAAAAAAAAAAATTACTTGTCAATGTTTTATGGTTCATTTATCTAAGAGATAACTATTAATGACGTAGGTTCGAACTTTGAAGAGTTAAGCCTTCTACAAGTAAGTTGTTAAAATAATTAAGTGAACAATCTCTAATTCTAATACTAGAAAAGAGGCATAAATACATGCTATCAGAATTCAAAAGCTTTTCCTGGGTCCAAACTCAGGGACATATTGTGGACATAACTCCATAATAACAACAATAAAATTTTATCCTAAGTGTGCAAAGAGACTCTATCAGAAAAGCAATAAAACTTATTTATTTATATTTCAGTGAGGAACTTCTCACAAAACCTGATATTTATCAGATTCTTCACAAATAGTTTGGGAAGTTTACTTTGTTCCTTCTCTTGTTTTAGTAAAATAAAAAGTAGAGAATGTCATAAAATCTACGTATCTCGAATTTTATGTTAATCACAACTTTCTAATAACTGAAACATAAGTAGCATGAAATTCACTGCAAGGTCCTGAATGCTCCTAAAGCATTTCATAAGTTTCAAAAATATGTTGAAAAATTACATTCCTTTCATTACTTTGCAAGTCCCTCCATTGGTGTCCCTAGGCCATCTGAGGTTTTAAAAGCTCCCCTGTTAGTTCAATGTGTAGCCAGAGTTGAGGCCAGGGGCCCAGGTTTCTCAACATGTGCTCTGAAAACTACCTGCCTCAGAACCACCTGGGATTTTGTTAAAAATTCAGGTCAGAATCTTTAGTGTTGGGCCTTGAAATCTATGTTTTTAAGAGGTCACCTCCATTACACTCAGGATCACTTCAAGGCTAAGTAGAAATATCATAATGAATCCCGAGTGTTTTCTACAATGAGTTATCACCTCACACCAGTCAAAATGGTCATCATTAAAAAGTCTACAAATAATAAATGCTGGAGAGGGTGTGGAGAAAAAGGAACCCTCCTACACTGTTGGTGGGAATGTAAATTGGGGCAGCCACTATAGAGAACAGTATGGAGGTTCCTTAGCAAACTAATAATAGAGTTACCATTTGATCCAGCAATCCCACTCCTGGGCATGTACCGGGAGAAAACTTTAATTTGAAAAGACACATGCACCCCAATGTTCATAGCAGCACTATTTCCAATAGCCAAGATATGGAAGCAACCTAAATGTCTATCAACAGAGGAATGGAAAAAGAGGATGTGGTAATATATACAGTGGCATATTACTCAGCCTAAACAAGAATGAAATAATGCCATTTGCAGCAACATGAATGCACCTAGAGATTATCATATTAAGTTAAGTAAGTCAGACAGAGAAAGAAATATCATATATCATTTATATGTTGAATCTAAAAAAATGATACAAATGAACTTATTTGCAAAACAGAAACAGACTCACAGACATGAAAACAAACTTACAGTTACCAAAGGGGAAAGCAGGGGGGATAAATTAGGAGTTTGGGATTGACATATACACACTACTATATTTAAAATAGATAACCACCAAGGACCTACTGTATAGCACAGGGAACTCTGCTCAATATTATGTAATAACCTAAATGGGAAAAGAATTTGAAAAAGAATAGATACATGTATATGTATAACTGAATTACTCTGCTGTATACCTACAACACAAACTAACTACCAAACTAACACAACATTGTTAATCACTATGCTCCAATATAAAATAAAAAATTTTTAAATAAGTAAATAAAATTAACAACAAGGACCTACTATATAGCACAGGGAACTATATTCAATATCATGTAATAACCTATAATGAAAAAGTATCTGAAAATGAATATATACTGTATATGCATTTATTATATATGTATCACTGAATCACTTTGCTATACACCTGAAACTAACACAACACTGTAAATCAACTATACTTCAATAAAAGAAAAAAAGAAATGTCATAATGAATCCTGATTTTTTCCCCTTTCTTATTTTCAGAAGCCTCCTAAAGCACAAACAATAGTCCCAGCAGCTGCAGCTTTACTTTGGTCTGTAGTGATAGGCTTGCTATCACGATTTGTCTCATTATTTATTTGTTTATTTTTGACTTCCCTGCTAGCTCAGGTTTTTGAGATCCCAGACCAATTAATTTCTTAATTCATCAGAGATAAGTGTCACTCCTGTCTTTTATTTTGGCATCAGCTTGGTAAGGAACCAAGAAAACTCTTTGAGGAAAAAAAAAAGTTGTTTTTAAGGTTTGCTGGAATTTAGCAAAATAGGCAGTCCATGGACTACTAGTTCGGATATAAATTGGTGCAGTCTTTTTGGAATATGGCTCTTTCATCTTGGGAAACCAAAGAAGATCATGTTGGATTCCATGGCAGGGTCAGTTATGTTTCTGTGAGTCAGCCTTATTGACCCTAATGCTACCCCCAACCATGCTGTAGATTTTGGGAGACTTTAATCTCCAGGTTTACTTCCACCCACATGCCTGAGCCAATATGAACCCCGAAAGACTAACCCTACAAGTGGGTTAGTCTTGTTACCTACTATTGTATGATCCTGGCATGGGCCTGTGCACACAGGCATGGGGTACGTGATTCCTTCTTTCTTTGCAGTGTCCTTAAATTACTTTGCACGTGCTACCACAGTTATGTGTATCTCTGCAACTTGATGCATTTAGCAATTCACTGACAGCTCTCCCTCACACAGATATATTTGTAAAGGGGGCAAACATTTTTTTCTTATTGAATATTTTATGCATATTTGAAACAAAATAAAAAGCATTTTATAAATTAATAATAATAGCTACTATCTATTAATAGCTATCTATATCTATGCTGTATATCAGGCATGATGTTGGGCATTTCAAGTATATTATCTCTAACATTCTCACAGAAACTGCAAATAGGTAATATTGTTCCCACCTTACAAGTAAGGAAACTGAGGCTGAGATTGATTAGTCCAATATCATACAAGTAATGAGTAGAATCTAAACTTAATTCAGATGTAAACTCAATAGTTTAAAATACAACCCCCAATTATACTTTTGCTGTGTTTTAATTGAATATTGCTAAACAGTACCTGGAACACACAGTAATTTTAAAGATTCATCTGGAGCCAGATGAATAGAACTTTGATTACTGCCAAGGTGAACTTGGGCAAATTTTTCAATTTCTGTGAGTTTAAGTTTCTTTACCTACAAAATGGGATTATATGAGGATTAAATAAGGACATGGGTGCCAAGAGCCAATCCAACAATGGATCCTTCTGACTATTTACCTTGTTCATTCACGCCCAATTATACTTCTTACCATGTCCATATTATTATTCCATAGCAAATTGGAGCTGAGAGTAAAATGCATAGCTTGTAGGCCAAAACTTTAGGTTAAATTGAGAATAAAAGTTTGGATTTCTATCCATTCTGAGGAAAGAAATAATTATAAAATAATCTCACACCAAAAGCCCAATACAAAACCAGTCTTATAAAAAAGGCAGGGCTCCCTTACTGTCATATTTCACTGAAAAATACCTAATTAACCACAGATTGCCAAATAAAGAGAGATGAGTTCTTTCCCTCCAGTTCTTCCAGAAAAATCCCATTATCTCTTTGCCAAAACACTGTGACATTTTCTCAAGGCTGGGAAATGCAAATAGATGAAAATAATACTGGCCTGAATTGAAGAAATAGACACATAGAGAATTTCTCACTCAAATTTTTTGTCACATATTTTGTTGTTTAGTCAACTGTCTCATTCTCGGAATCTACAGGTGTGTTTGGAGGGCAATTCAAAGAAATGTTAAGAACTAAATGAAAGGAGAAGGACATTCACGCAAAAGTGCTTTAATAAGTTATGAATAAAGCAAGTAACCATAGTTTTATATAGTATTAATACAACACCAAGAAAATTAATGAGAGGATTCCCTAACCTTTAGGAATTTTAGAATTAATGACTTAAGTCTTGGCTTCTTTCCATGGAAGTCATGGCAGAAGTCACAGTGAGCCTCAGGCTCTTGTCGCAAATATAGCAATTACTCTTTACGACTTCACTAGAGATTCTTTTCTGTTTGAACACTCTCCTCAAACAAAATAGTATAATATTAATTCACATCCATAAAAATGACAAATTCTATGGTTCCCTATCAGGCAGTGTTTTAGGCTCCACTTTAAAACAGGTTTATAGGGAAACCCTCAGTGTTCATTAGGGAAGAATCATTACAAAGAGTTTGTGTGGACAGTAGTTAAGCAAAGGACTGGAGAGCCAGGATACCTGGGCTTTGGTCATAAACCCTGCCACTTACTGTGTGATTTTGGGGAGGAGACTTAATCTCTTTGTGCCTCTGTTTTGTCACCTGTAAAATGGGAGTAATAAGAAGGACCTACTTCATAAGTTGTGATAAGGATGTAAAACATTGAGAGCACTACCAGGTACATAGCTGGGAGTATTAAAACCAACTTTTTTTTAGGATAAGCAGTTTGTCAGAGTCACCACCTAGCCATTTGACCCTTGAGCAAGTCACTTTTCTGAGTCTGATTTTCTTAATCTTAAAATAGGGAATATATATAGTACCTAGCTGCAGAGGGCTAAATATTGTCTTTGAAACATGGCTCTGTGCAGCAAATATAGTTGTTCACTGTATTGTAACCTATTATGGATTTTATCTATATCCTTTATATCTTTTTTTACTTTCTATCTTATCATATAATTGCTTGTGTGTGTGTGTTTTCTCTCTATATATATACATATTTTAGATTATTAATTCCCTGAGAAATGGAAGCAATATATGTTTATACTCCATATCACATAGGTCAGTATCTTAAATGTGGTGGGCACTCAAAAATTATCAACTGAGAAAAAATTAATATTAGTTTAAGTTTACTACTTTAGGATACACTAAATTCTGTGTGAGTCTCCTTGGCTTCACGTTATGAATTATACAACACTCCCCAAGAACCTGGGAAATTAATATAGTAATATTTTCTATATCATATAGATAGAGGAAGTAGAGTAAAAGTTTGCAAGAATACTGAAAATTTATATTTTCCCTTTGATGATTTGCCATTATTTTTTTCTCTTATAAGCTCACAACCCACTAGAACCCAGATCCATTATTTCCATACTTCAAATGTAACGAATCCACATTAAGTTTAGAAATTCCCTCAGGTAACTGACACTGGTAACATGAACGAGTAAGCCACGCTCTTACACCTCCAATCAGCTTTTGAAGTGCTGTTTAATCCCACAGTTGTGCTCTGTTTTGTCCTCACCTTGGTACACCTGTGCCTGCTTCTATCCATGGAGCTGTCTTGGCCCAGAAACAACTTCTAAATTCACAAAATCACAGGTCCTCAAGTATTCACTAATACTATCTTTTAGCAGCATATTGGCTACCTACTGCGGCTGTAACATGTGACCACAAACTCAGTGGCTGAAAACAGCACCAATTTCTTCTCTTACAGTTCTGTCGGTGATAAGTCTGATGGAGGTCTCGCTGGGCTAAAACAAGGTATTGGCAGGGCTGCATTCCTCCTGGAGGACCTGGGGGAGACTCCATTTCCTTGCCCTTTTAAGCTTCTAGATGCCACCCACATTCCACGGCTGGTGGCCTTCCTCCTCTGTCCTCAAAGCCAAGAACAATGAGTTGAGTTCTTCTCCCACCACATCACTCTGACTTTTCTTCTGCCTCCCTTTCCTACATTTAAGGACCCTTGTGATTGCACTGGGCCCACCCAGATAATCCAGAATAATTTCTCTATTTTAAGGTTAGCTAATTAGCAATCTTCCATCTTTGAGCTTAATTCCCCTTTGCCATGTGAGGTGACATATTCACAGGTTCCAGGACTTAGGACATGGCCATCTTTAGGAGCTTATTATTCTGCTGACAAGTTCTTCAAAAATATGTTAAACATTAGCACGTTGGAAAACTGACATTTTAAAATTGGAGTTCTTTAAGTAATTTGGGGGAATCAGACTTCTATAAGGGACAGATAGTCCACTGTTGGATGTGCGCTCATACAGCAATGCCAAGAGGTTCTTTCATCTTAGAACTCTGGTTTCCACAGTGACCGACACAGCATCATCTGTTGTTTTGCAGCCTGCAATGTAGGGCACCACCTTGATTCCGGCACGAACAAATAAGTGACAGAACAGAAAGCTCTCCTAGCAAACAAACTGTTTCTAAAAGTCCACAGACTGAGGATTTTGATGCATAATTCAGCCTCTTCCAGCTTAGTCTGTTTCCCACTGTGTGCTTGGCAACATGCTGGCCTCAATGGCAAGACATCATTCACATTGGATGGTTTCCACTGACTGTCAAGTTGACTGCAAAGGGAAATGTATGACAAACAGAGAACACCTCAAGTTCAGCTACAGATGTCAGAGTGCTCGTGGCACAAATGAGCTACAATCTGAATGGGGAGATTTGCTTCAGGTGGAAGCCAGCTTTTTAGACTTCCAATTTCCACCTTTAGTACAGCTTGTCATCGGTAGCATGGCCTTGGAATTAGACAGCCAGGTGCAAAGCCTAGCTCTTTCCCTTAGGAGATTTGTCATCATGGGCATTTTACTTTTTAGGACTCAGTTTCTGCATCCATAAAATTAATTATTGTTACCACATAGGATGATTATGAGGAAAAGTGAGGTAATGTATTAATATTTTAGTACAGGGCTTATGGCACACCATAAGCCCTCGATGGATGGCACTACTTTTACTTTTTCTCTTTTTAATCTGTTAGACTTTACTGCTTTAACTTCCAGCTAAAATATTAGGGAGAATATGAAAGGCTATATCTTTTACCCATGGGAACAAGCTACTGAATTTTTACTCTACTGATATACTATTTGTTAAAATATTACACTCTGTAACACTGTAATTGAACAAAATGTTAAATCATTAAAAATGAAAATTTTAGTTTAAATGGCTTTCTAGCAACATGAGATGAAATTTCTTATTAAATTCCATTATTTGTGAATGTAGATTATTCCTGCCTTGTTTCCTTACCTCTATGCTTTTTGGTCTCTCACATCTAAATTTCAAGTTGCTGTGTTTCTAATATCAGCCTCTTGTTTGTCCCTATGCGTCGTTTGTACTCAGAATCAACCAAGTTCAGGATTATCCTGTTCTTTATATGGTGATGGTCATGCTAAAGAGGGAAGAAGTAGCTAGAAGAGATATTTGATAGAGGAATATATGGAGTGTGAATGGAATCTATTTTTCAGGAAGAGACAGATCTTCAGGCTGGGCTTGGTCTCTATTACCCTTCCAGTCAAAAAGACTGGCTGAGCATAAGCTAAATGAAAGGCACCTGGTCATGAACATGATATAGAAAAAGAGAGCTTCAAGGCCATAGAAGTCAAAAGTTGGTCCCTAGTAGTAAGCAACCAGCAGTGGGCACTGGGCAGGGCTTTCCTAGCAATAGAGTTGAGAAATACCACCCAACACAGCAAGGAGAAAAATCTGTTCTGTCCAGAGCAGACCAAATCACTTAGATAGTGAGCTAGTGAGGAGGAATTAGAAATTCATTTCAAAGTGCAGCTTACAATATTTATAATTTCTTTATATAAAACCATGCTGAAGTTATGTTTAAATATCATGTATATGGCTTTCTACGTATAGTCATCACATTAAGAACTAGTAGGGGCTTCCCTGGTGGCGCAGTGGTTGAGAATCTGCCTGCTAATGCAGGGGACACGGGTTCGAGCCCTGGTCCAGGAGGATCCCACATGCCACGGAGCAACTAGGCCCGTGAGCCACAACTACTGAGCCTGCGCACCTGGAGCCTGTGCTCCACAACAAGAGAGGCCACGATAGTGAGAGGCCCGCAGACCACAATGAAGAGTGGCCCCCGCTTGCCACAACAAGAGATAGCCCTCGCACAGAAACGAAGACCCAACACAGCAAAAATAAATTAATTAATTAATAAAACTCCTACCCCCAACATCTAAAAAAAAAAAAAAAAGAACTAGTAGTAGTTATCCATTTCAGTGGATTCCTTTTGTGGTCTTCAGGAAACCATCAGTTAAAGACTCTTGGGAATTCCCTGGCAGTCCAGTGGTTAGGACTCCGTGTTTCCACTGCAGGGGGCTTGGGTTAGATCCCTGGTCAGGGAATTAAGATCCTGCAAGCCATGCAGTGTGGCCAAAAATTAAAAAAAAAAAAATTTAAGAAGACTCTTTTTAGGTATTCCTCCAGATAGCTACACATAGTAGTTTAAATCTCACACTAAGTTTATCCGAATACCATCTTCCACAGGGCTAAGTGGGCTTGCTCTATCTGCTTTTCTTTTTTTTTTACTACCTTATTTCTTCCTTTGCCTTTTTCTGCCTCTCCTTTCTCAGTTGTATACTTGGCAATATCTTAGCGCTCATGACCGTATCTGTTTTACATGTCCAGGGAAGCCTAATAGAAAGTTAGAAAATATAATGAATGGGTTCCCTATAGTCTTAGCTGGCAGACTTCTTCACTGGTTGAGTGCTGATGGGTCCCTTGAATGTCTTTTATCTGAGCCCAGGTAATGAGAATAGGTATATCTCTTCTTGGAAATTAATGCTGTTTTTTTCGTCTATCTCCAAAGATACAACTGCAGTTTGAGTGTGATGCAGCTCTCTTACTGCTTCCCCAACTCACTGCCCCCTGCTAGAATATAAATCCCTCAAGAGGAGCGAACTTCCTCTGTTTCATTCACTGATGCATCCCAACTGTCTAGAACAGTGCTGGGCACATGGTAGGCACATGGATATTTACTGAATGAGTTGCTCTTAGGGAACAAGAAGCCCAGCAAGGGTTAACCTTATGTAGGGGGAGGGGTGTTGGGAGTAAGGCGGGCCAGAGGCTGTACTATTTGTTCCCGAAAGAGCAAACATTAAGAAAGGTTTTTGTGCTTTGGTTGCCCTCTCCAAATATCTCATGGTCTTGCTTTCATACTGTTTTGTTCTAAGATCTTTTTATCACAATCCTAACAACTACTGTATTAACATAGTATCTTAAACATTCTTCCATAGGTACCACTTTTTTTTTTTTTTTTTTTTGCGGTACGCGGGCCTCTCACTGCTGTGGCCTCTCCCGTTGTGGAGCACAGGCTCCGGACGCACAGGCTCAGCGGCCATGGCTCACGGGCCCAGCCACTCAGTGGCATGTGAGATCTTCCCGGACCGGGGCACGAACCCATGTCCCCTGCATCGGCAGGCGGACTCTCAACCACTGCGCCACCAGGGAAGCCCCCTTCTTCCTCTTTTATTTCTTCTTGCTGTTTCTTCCTCTCCCGCTCTTCTGTAAATACTCACAAGGAACACACAATAGCCACAGTATGGATAAGTGCTGGCCTGCAGAGTAGAGTAAGGGGATTCCTATTAAGAGGTCCTCGTGGTCCTAATGGAGGTAACAGATGTGGTCAACACGATCCTGGGTGCTAAGTTCTACAAGGAGGTAGCTTTGTAGGAGATGCTGTCTGAGCACAGAGGAGAGTAACTAACTTAGCCTATAGGTTTAGGGAAGCTTCCCAAAGGAGAAATCTTGAAAGAAGAGTAAGACTTCTACAGGAAGTCAAGGAAGATAAGAGATTTCACACAGAAAGAATATGTCCCTGACCCAGCTGGTTGCCCCTTCAAGTACATTTCCTCTTCAATTATTCCTTGCCATCTAAATCCTCACTTTGTTTTTCTGGATGTCTCATGAATCACTTAAGGCCTCGGTGCTCCCCAGCCTCAGGGATTAAATCTTGGTTGGTCTGACTCAATAGGAGCAATTCTATTACCCTTGCCATGGTTGGTTTAGAAAAGATCACTTCATTCCATCCTGGTCCATGAGACAGTTTTGAGAGGAAATTTGCTGTGGGGATTCTGGGACATCCTGTGTGAGGATACAATGGTCTCTTCTGGTTTTTATATGCTATGTCAGAATATGAAGTTTGAAACTAATACAGACACTTGTCACCACAGGAGACAAATCTGAAGAAAAAGAGCCGTGTCTCTAAGTATGGCATTGGGCCATAAAACAACAATCCTGGAACCACTAACTGAGACTAACTCTGATTTCTTGTTGTGTCTGATAATAAATCACTTATTTTGTAAGTTATTTTGAGTTAACTGATAAATAATAACAAAACAAGGTCTTAGGGGCATAAATTATCATAGTTCCACAATCCGCGTACTTACTGTGAAGGGCCTGGCTAGTGTTGCCTATTGTATTGAACTGAGTAGTTAAGGGTGAATAAGCAACAATTTTCCCAAGGCTGAGGATGAAAGACCAGAGCCAACTCTCACAAGCATGAGATGCCAATAAATAAAGACCTGAAGAAACTAGTTTGATTTTGTGGGGAAATGCAAGATGCCTTAGTCAAAATATGAACGCCAAAGATAAATTTTGCTAATCTCTGCAAGGATATAGAAAGTGAGTCTGGCAGCAAATGATAGGTTGGTCTCTCTGACATTGGTTCCTTTAAGCTGTCAGGCTCACCAAGTAGACTCATTCATATAAAAGCCTGCCCCCAAACCTTCAAAGCGTTAATCATGAACCACTTGTACTGATTTTGTTTTACCACGTGAATCATTTTCAGTTTATGGTTTCACCATGATCTTTGGTCTAGCATGCTCAGGGCTTCCTCATTGTTTTTCCCCTCCACTTTTCCCCTACACACAATTTGATAACTCCCTCTGCCAATACCTGAGGCTTCCTCAAAAAAAAATCCTACCAATTTTGGTAATCTAGGACCATCTCCTCTGGCACAGACTACTCTGAACAATAGATCAGCTCCAGCTTTATGAAGATCCTGGACAAGATCCACCAAAATCCCCTCTTACAGAGACAGAAAACTGACAAAGTTATTGAAAAAAGCCCATTCTTTTCATTTACCGATATTCAACATGTACTTGGTTTTTGAACATATAATTGCAAAGTGTAATTATCAACCTTACTTTTGCAGAGAACATTCAGTTATCTCAACGTCTATGTTGCAAAATTATAAAAGAATTACTGAACCCACATTAATTCATACTGATGTAAATTTAGAGTATGTACATGTACCAAATAATAAAAAAATAGATATAATAAATTAAAAGTAAATAATAATGGTGTTTATTTTCCTAAGATAGTCACATTGGGGCAGGTTCCTTAGACATGTGCTTGGATATTAACAGGATAAAACACTGTTTCATAAATATTTTCATAAAGAAGTTCTGGCTTTTCAGGGCAACCTTTATAGTTCTTCCTTAAGCACAAGAGAACATTCCTATAAAATGGACAAAAACCTATTTTCTTGGTTCTCATTGCTTCCCAAAACTATGAGCTAGACTGAAAAGCCACAAGAGCAGAAACCTCATCACTCGTCACTTCGAGAATTCTAGTGCTTAACAAAATGCCTCACATAAAATACTTTTTTGGAATCAGAAGTCTGAGTACTGCTTCAGATCTGTATTTGATGGTCTGAAAGCACTGAAACAAACTGTGGAGGTGCTGTTATCTAGTGAGTGTCACTGTGCTTCCAGAAGACTACGTCCTGTTTCTGATTTCAACCATGGACTCTTAGAGTTGAAGGGGAGTGAAGGGGTCTTTTCCGTAGACCTCTCACCCATGTCAGCAAAAATGCCATTCGATTTCTGCTCTTTTTGGTCTTAGAGTGCTTGTTATGTCCAATCATTTGTCTGAGGCATTCTTTCAGAAGAAAGACAGAAGAAATTTACTCCATCTTCTATATGACTGTATTTTAACATCCAGAGGAAGAGTTGTCTCTTCTGCATGTGAACAATCCCCAATTTTTTATTTGACATTGTTTCTTGATCCTCATCCTCTTGATATTTAATCCTTTCACCTTTCTCTGGGACATGGAAATCTCCTTTAAAATGTGGTATCAAGAATTGAACTCGGGCCTCCCTGGTGGCGCAGTGGTTGAGAGTCCGCCTGCCGATGCAGGGGATACGGGTTCGTGCCCCGGTCTGGGAGGATCCCATATGCCGCGGAGCGGCTGGGCCCGTGAGCCATGGCCGCTGGGCCTGCGCATCCGGAGCCTGTGCTCCGCAACGGGAGAGGCCACAACAGTGAGAGGCCCGCATACAGCAAAAAGAAAAAAAAAAAAAAAAAGAATTGAACTCAGTACTCCTGATGCACTCTTTTTATCCCAATTAAAAATATAATAGGGCTTCCCTGGTGGTGCAGTGGTTGAGAGTCCGCCTGCCGATGCAGGGGATGCGGGTTCGTGCCCTGGTCCGGGAAGATCCCACATGCCGCGGAGCGGCTGGGCCCGTGAGCCATGGCCGCTGAGCCTGTGTGTCCGGAGTCTGTGCTCTGCAGGGGGAGAGGCCGCGGCAGTGAGAGGCCCGCGTACCGCAAAAAAAAAAAAAAAAAAAAAAAAAAAAAAAATATATATATATATATATAATAATCCTAGAGAAAAGTTGAAGGAATGCTATATTGAACACCTGCATATTCTTCACCTGTATTCACAAATTTTAATATTTTATCTTATTTACTTTTTTCTGTCTGTATATAAATATATGAATTTTTACCTGAAGCTTTGATATTAAGTTGCTGACATTATAACACATTGCCCCTAAATATATTAGCACATATTTTATAAGAACAAAAACATTCTCCCACATAACCACTATACCATCAACACATCCAGTGTAACATTGTTATGACAATATACAGTCAACATTCAAATACCCCCAACTGTCCAATTGTTATTTATAGGTGTTTCTTTTTTTCCCTGCCCCAGGATCCAACCAAGGACCATGGTTTAC
This sequence comes from Mesoplodon mirus, assembly GCF_964341445.2. Taxonomy (NCBI): domain Eukaryota; kingdom Metazoa; phylum Chordata; class Mammalia; order Artiodactyla; family Ziphiidae; genus Mesoplodon; species Mesoplodon mirus. Next base: position 19,036,407 of record NC_138982.1, on the reverse strand, counting down.
ATTTGGTGGTTATGTCTCTTTAACCTTCTTCAAGTTCTCTCACTTTTCTTTTTCTTTGATCTTTTTTTTTTAAAGACTCTGGGATAGGTGTCTTATAGAATGTTCCACAATTTGAATTGATGTGATTGCTTTTTCATTATTAAATTCAGGTTAAACATTTTCACAAGAATATTACATAGGTAAAGTTGTGTCATATCATTCTATCACATTAAGAGGAGCATGGTATCAGTTGGTCCCATTACTGATGGCAAACATTTTGGTCATTTGATCACCATTATTTAAGATGGTGCTCCCAGACCCTCCTTTATAAAGGTCAGTATTCTCCTTTGTAATTAATCCACAATATGTGAGGTAATACTTTAAGACTATATGATTATCTTGTTCTCCAAGATTTATACCTATAGTTTTAGCATCTATTGATGATCCTTGCCTTCATCAGTTATTATATTGGCAGGTGCAGCATTTCTAATTTTATCCTTTTAATCTTTACTAGCTGGCATTCTAATATAAAGAAGACCTCTGCCTTTCCTGATGTGCTTTGAGTACTTTTGATCTCCTTTGTTCTGAATATTATACTCTTCACAGTGCAGCCTTAGATTGCAGTAAATTATTTTTCACAATCAGGTCTCACAGTTCACTCATTCAAAGAACAAACTGTAGTTCCATTTGAACATGTAGAGTTTTAAATCATTCATCATATATTAGAGCATTAGAGTGTAAGAATTAATTAGATATGTTCATATAATTCATAGGAGATATTGCTATTTCTTTAGCATCCTGACTTAATTAGTTTTTATGTTTTCAAAGCTCTCTATTGACTTAATGTATTTTTCTGGCCTCTATCTACCTTCTGTCATGGTACTGCAGATACGTGGCTAGCAATAAAAATGATCACATAATATTTATGAAAATGACTGTAATTCTACCCATAGCTACAAAGTCATCTGCCAATGATTTTCTCTACATCAGTACTGTATGTTAACATGTTAGGACATAAATGTTTTTATTACATGCTAAAATTAAATGAGAATTATAAACACTAAATATAGGAATCATATGACACAATATTGCAACTTAATACTTCTCTGCAGAAAACCCTTGAGATAGAGATACTGTTAATATTTAAGCATATTAATTACTCAGAAAATGGTCTAAACTGTTTGAAATTAGGATCATCTGGTCCACTTTTTTTTTTTCCAGAGAATATGACACAGACTAGAGAAACTAAAAATCATTTCTTTTCAAGGACATTGGTATTTTTTTTGTTTTGGCTTGGTTCATAAAATCACAGGAATTCCTGAATTGGTGTTTCTCTCATGAGTGCCATTTACAGAAGAAACAGATGGGACTTTTCTTCCCATAAAGACTGTATGTGGCTGCAGGAGTTAAACATATTTCTCAACTGCAATCTGGCACTGCTTTTTAATTTCTCAAATTGAAAAAAACATAAGGCAAAAATTATGAGCCATTTCTCTTGTTATTATACTGATTACACAGATTCATCATGAACAAGACAGATGCTAATTTGTGCATAAAGCATATTCCTTTTGACAGGAAAATATACATAAGTTGTGGTTGAAAAAAGACAAGGATAGTGTTAAAACCATTTTTCGATTTATGTGGGAAGTTTCCAGTGAAAGACATGATCTCCTGCTTTATCACGTCAACAATAATTCCTAGATACAGAATGTCAGGAAAGACACCCAAACAAATCTCTTTCCATGGAGTCCAGTGTCTTGGCAATTGGGAATTTGAATCAGTGGTGAACCCAAGCAAATCAAGGAAGGTGAGTGGGATGGAGAGAAAACAATGAGGTCACCTGTGCCCCAATTTCTTGCACCATTTCTTCTACAGAAATTCCAATGTGACCTTCAGCAATTCCCTTAACATATTTTGGTTTCTGCTTTCCTATTTCTAAATTCAAGATATTTGGGTCACATGCTGGCTGTGTACCTTTTAGCTATAAAATTTGATATATGGATTCTATTTTTCAAGCTATGTAGAATGAGTTTGTGGTCTAAAGTTGAACTGATATAAATTTAGAGTCAAATAACCCCCGTGACAGGTGGATTTTCCCCAAATCCCATTATGACCTAGAAAATTTGGTATTAAAAGCAACTTCCCTCCTGATAATCTTATAAGTACTTAAGTGCCAGAAATTCAAGACCTTGTCAGTGGAACAAGAATGATGTCTGCCAAGAAAGATGGCAAAGCAGAGTTTTCGAAGAGTGGAAGATTAAAGCTTAAAGCTGGGAGAGTGTCTGTGGTGATGGATGAACTTCTATTTAACCTGTAATAAAAATCATACTTTTCTTTCAATGCCTAGTCAAAAAGCTACTTACCCTATAACACCTTCCCAATTGCCCCTCCCCCCCACAGTTTTCCATTCTGTTTCCCTACCACTTTGTTCTTTGTCCTTTTGATGTGGTCTTCTATTAAAATGATCAACATATTAATTCCTCTCACTGCTTGGTAAATTTCTTGAGCCTTCAGACACTTCTCTTCCATTTTTGTGTTCATTCTTCCGTTCTCTTCTCTCACTATTCTCCCACCCCTACTCCCAGACCACATCGTCTAAATATTGAGTAGAACCTACTCAATATTTCATTCTCAAATTTAACATTATTTCAATTGACAGATGTGAATATGTATGTCAGAGCATCAAAATCATTGAATTTGAATAGTTTCTTGATTCATTATGATTGTAGACAGTTAAGTACCCATCAATCTCTGGCAGACAAAGGTTAAGATTTACCTGACTGAGCTTGTTGAAATCAGGGACCATGTCTTGTCCAGCTTTGCGCTGTCGGCACTGGTCACGGCATCTGGCGCTAAGCATGTGCTCTCTTAAGGCTTACTGAATGGAACAATCCTGACCTATGAGCTAGGTTAGGATTAGATGGGGAGCTGTGTAGAGAGAACAAAAGATTAGTTTTTTCTTGGATGAATTCAAAAGGGACTTCCAAGAAAATAAATAAGGGATTGCATCTCTCTATGAACCATATTATCTGCAATATTTTTAGAGTAACTAGTCTTTAACTAACTACAGTTGACCCCAGAGCAACTCGGAGTGGGGAGGTGGTTAGGGGCGCTGACCCCTGCACAGTCCAAAATCCACATGTAAGTTCACTGTTTGCCCTCCCTATCTGGGGGTCCGGATCCATGGACTCAACCAATCAGGATCATGTAGTACTGTAGCATGTATTTACTGAACAAAACCTGTGTATAAGTAGACCCTCACAGTTCAAACCTGTATTGTTTAAGAGTCAACTGTAGTCTCATTTCAACAATAAATAACTTTTTAATAAACTGTGTGAGACAGTGAGATACAAAAGGAATCTTATTAACATTCTAGATTGAATCATCTAAGGTTTTTATCTCATTTTCTTCTTCTTCTTTTTTAAATACCCCCAAAGCAGCACTTACTTACCCAATGAATTCCAAAACATTTAATTTAGAAGTCTGGCATTTCATAATCACCGATTTTGATTGTCATGGGCTGACACATAGGACGATAGCCAAAGAGTTAGAAATCATAAATCCATGATTCTTAAACAATAGTAACCAAAAAAAAAAGTTACAGATATCAAAACTTTAGATGCATCGCACTGAAAAGAAGGCTTGTGCACCTCATGATTTAAAGGGGCAAAACAAGGAGCTACTGAAACCTCACGTTACACGGCTTATTATTAAGCTGGTGGAAAGGAGCAAGCGGTCTCTCCATCTCAGCTTCCCTTAGTTTTCCATCAGCTGAAGAAAGAGGTGGGAGGGGTGAATTCATTTATGCATGCACAGATTTACTGCTTTAATAAAACACTATCAGCTTGTTATAAATGAACTGTTTAAACACCGACTGCAGCCTGTGTCGGCTAATCCTCCGTTCTAACCTCCCCATTGCTTTCACCTGCATTTCACTTCGCTCGGCAGGCAGAGTAAAATGCCTCCTTCAGAACGCACCTGTCTGCACAATCGCAAAAGGAAGCTCCCGTGGTCTCACGCACCTGTCTGCACAATCGCAAAAGGAAGCTCCCGTGGTCTCACAGCAAACCGTCAGTCCCGCAATGCCCATGAATTCGTCCGGAACCGCTTCCGGGGGGAGCGGAGAGCAGATCTGAGTGGATCCGAGCAGCTGTGCTGCCATACAGATAGATTCAGTACTAGCTACGGAGTGACTGTAGCGAGGAAGGGGCGGTGGTGCTGGCGTTGGGGTGGGCGTCAGGCCAAGGCGCCCGCGTGGCCCTTCTCCGGCTTCCTCGTCCTGCTGGTCGCTCCTCCGGAGGGTGAGGTTGTCTCACAGCAGATGCATGATGAGCGTGGCGTCCTTATAGGAATCCCCGTTTCGTGTGTCCAGCTCGCCCGTGGCATCTTCGGAGGCTTGTTTGGCTAAGAGGCAGAGCTCCTCGGGCGCTTTCTGGGTCTTATAGTAGAACACGGAGAAGTTGAGTGCCAGACCCAGCCCGATGGGGTGCGTGGGCTGCATGTGCTCTTTGCTGATTTCGAAGGCTCCCTCATGGCGGCCTCCGGAGCGTCGACCACACTGTTTTTCTTCTCGCCGGAAGCTGCCTCTGCCAGGTAGCGGCAGTAGTCGCCTTTTATCTTCAGGTAGAGGACCTTTGTTCTCATACTGGAAATCAGTACAGTTCTTTTTTTTTTTTTTTTTTGCGGTACGCGGGCCTCTCACTGTTGTGGCCTCTCCCGTTGCGGAGCACAGGCTCCGGACGCGCAGGCTCAGCGGCCATGGCTCACGGGCCCAGCCGCTCCGCGGCATGTGGGATCTTCCCGGACCGGGGCACGAACCCGTGTCCCCTGCATCGGCAGGCGGACTCTCAACCACTGCGCCACCAAGGAAGCCCTCAGTGCAGTTCTTGATGAGGAACTTGTCCAGCAGAGCCGGCACGACGCTGCACACCGTTTCCAGCTCCTTTTCGATCTACGCCTGGTAAGCCTTAACCTTCTCCTGTTTCTTCTCATCCCCGTCGGCCATGGTTTTCTGCTCGATGCTGCTGCTAACCCTCCACATGAAGACCGCTGGTCACCGACCACGTTCTTGTAGGCCTGAGAGAGGAGGTTTCGGTCTTCACTGGGGAGAGGTTCGTTGAGCTCGGTCACCGCCTTCATGGTGGAGGCTTTGTCGTCGCAGCGCTCCGCATGCTCGGCCAGCCGCGCCCGCTGCAGCATCGGCTCGCAGTCCCCGTTACCGCTAAGGTCCGGCCTCACTTCGCTCGCTCGCTCGCTCGCTCGCTCGGTCGCCGCTCGCGTGCGTTCTGGGTCTCCGCGGAGGCTGCCGCCGCGCACGCGCACTGGCTCACCAGCGGCCCAGGCAGCAGGCGGCAGGCACCGCCGCTCGCCCCCTCGCTGGCTTGGCCCCCGCGCTGTGTTACCTCATTTTCAGATTTGTCTGGAGTGTTGAAAAAAGTTTATAGTTCCTTTTCCCTCCTTTCTAACATGTGATTGAGATTTTTTATCCACTTCATGATCTGATGAAAGTTCTTTAGAAGTTTTTCAGTAAATATTTTCCAGTTTATAGCATTCATTCTTGAGTTCCCTCTAGATACCAACAAAGCAAGTAAAGAAGTAGACTTCTCACTTCAGGAAGGAAGTTAGATAACCGATAACCCCAAGTTGCCTCAATAAAATTTGAACAAACCTCTGTCTCTGGTGTTAAGAGTAAGTTCCGTAGTAATAAATGTTGATAATTGTGTTTTCCTGCCAATCCTCCTGTTCGAAGGCCATGTGCACGTGGGATGTTTTATCTGCTCAGCAGAGTTTTCACCAGGCTCCTCCTTTTCCATAAAATGGATAGTACCTGTACTAGTCACTTAACTAATGACTAAAACGTGTCTAGATTGCATAGCCCTGATGGTTTGCTCTCATGGAGTTTCTTTTTGGTGCCATGTTCTCATAAAAGTATTACCAAACCTACCTCTATATTTGCTATAGGAATCTTGTTTGAGGATATTGCCCATCCCAATGTTCATTGCCTTCCCTATGAAGTTCCACATGAAAATGTTTTTTTTAGAAAATTTTCTGCTAATTGCTAGTGAAATTTACTTCTCCCAAAGAACAGGTATTTTCCCTCATAAACAATGAGGGTTTTCTGCAACACTAGCTCCAATCGTTAAAGCATCAGTAAATGTATAACCTCAGTTAACAAGATGTCAGGAGACAGTTTGGTTTAAGAGTGATTATTCAGCAGCTCAATGATATTCACAGCAATCACAAATTCCTGTTTTTTCCAGCTATGCACCTTCAGTGTCAAGCTTGTCAGGCTAGCCAATGTCATGGTTGTTAGATGGTTGCAGTAGAGCTAGGAGTGAAATCCTCAAACAGTAACATCCGGAAGAATAGCATATGACAAACTTTCTCAGAGTATTCTAGCTAATTTCAAAGAAACATCTCCAGAGGACCCCCAGTTATTTCCTACCATGGCATTGGCCAGAACCACGTTAGGTGCCCAACGAGAACAAATACTAGTACCACAACTGTTTCAGAGGAGATGAGATGACCATGGCTGGCTTACATTCATCAGAATTTACCCCCAGTCTACGTAGCTACCTTAATAATAAAAGAGTTTTGTTTTTTTTTTTTAAATAAGGAAAAGAGAGGAAGAGATCTTGAGTAGGAACCAACAGTGTCTATTAGAAACACTCAGAGGGGGTCATTTTCCTTTTAAAATAGAAAACTTAGAATTAACTTTGTAAGCCATGCATGTATCATCATGGCCCTTCTACTTTATGGCTCTTTGTTCTGCTTTTATCTCTTAGTCTTGCTTTCAGTTAAAATTTATTTTCTACTGCTCGTGATTTTTGTATACTTTTTTTGGACATGTATTTCTGATGTTCTAGACTTCACCTGTTTTTCAAAATGATGTATAATATATGAAAACTAGAGCTAATGTTTCAGATACAAACTAGGGAATAGAAGGTGATTAGGTAACTGTTCTGGATTTGAATATACAGGATTCGTTGACATTCCAGCAGAATCGTTAGAAAGTGGTTTTGGGCTAAGCCTTTAAAAACATGGCTGTAGTAATCGACTTCCCAAGCGTGGTAACACTGAATATTCTCATATAATTAACATCTCTAATTTACAGACAAGCAGTGGTGGCACTTTTTGTTACAGGTAGAATTTAATTAGCCAAGACAAATAAATTAGGTTTCACACTTCTATCAGGATAGTGGAATTGCAGAGGCTTGTCTGGAAATTTCAGGCCATTGAAGATGCCATTTGACCTCTCAAGGAAATAACTTTTCCAGCTGCCATTCTGAAAAGTTCTAATTAAGCCATATGGGTATTATTGACTTATTTATTACAATGGATGTCATGTAGGCAACTTTCTTGGAATTCTGGAAAATCCTCCAAATGACTTTTTCTTAATGTACAGGTGAGACGGAAGGCATCTTAGGATGGTACATGTCAATGGGACCATAGAGAGAGAAGATTCATAGAAGATTTATAGATTTAATCATATAAACCTCCAAAGATTCACTTTATTCTTTCCATATGGGGACCCAATTTGTATTACATTTCCTTTTGTACAAGAGTCTTATATAATAAAGAATGCATGAAGCATTTGAAAAAAATTAGCCTCTGTGGTCATGGGAAATATTGCAGAGAAGAGACAGATGTTGGAAAGGCAACTGTGGACTCATTTTATGGGGAAGTAAATAAATAATGGGAAGGCTCATGTAAGAGTGATGGTTAGTAGTAATCTTCAGGGAAATGGTTCAGTGAAATAGTATAGGACAAAACGTATTGGAAGAGGATTTGTAGGTAGAGATATAATTAATTATAGGGTTATGCAAACTTGGGAACACTTTGTGTGATTGGTTGCTTAAACTAAAACATATTGCACTAGTACAATTACTTAAACAGAAAGTAGAAAGTATGTGTTGCAATCAGCAAGAACCCTGGAGGCACAAATGTAATAAAGAGGAAGAGAAAGTTTGATATTCTTATAGCCAGAAAAGAGAGAAAGGAAACAAAGGGCTGGTGTCTTTAGTGAGAACAGTTAAATGTATGTGATTATAATGTGTGATAGTTAATAAGTTCTTCCTGTGTGATAGGTAATATATGTCTTCTCAATCTCCCCATGAAATAATTGATAAAAAGCTGACATTTCTCACTAATGCTTTGTGGGATGGCTTGTATTTCAGGAATGTAACAAAGGCTGAGTACTACTCTCAGGTTAGTTCAATTGAATCTTGGAGGAACAGCCACTTAGGTTCCATCCGTTAGATTTTGTTCTGTAAGTGGATTTATTTCATGTTTATTTGTTTCAATTTTGGAAGGAGGAACTCCTTTTTATCTTTCTCCATTGCAGAGGTCTAGAATTATCTTGGGCTCTGCTGTGTTTCCCCATCTCACCACAGGGCCAACATTTCTTCAGAAAGGGCCTTCTGTGTTTGGCCTGGGAGTAAATTACTCGGGTATGTGACATTATGGGGAAGGACGTGAGGTAGCAGGGCACAACTGGTCAGTATTTCTGTAGTCTTTGAATTAATTACTTGGATTATTTGCCTTTGGACAGCTCCTGCTCGTGGATGAATTCCTATGGAATACTGGGGAACTTCTCTTGAGTTTTGCTCAAGATTGTTGGAATGCATGGCTTTTACGTTTGTAGCAGTCCTCTCTGCCTGTTTTGGGTTGTGTGTATGTGTGTGTGTGTGTGTGTGTGTATGTATGTGTTTTCAACACATACTCTCTCATTGCATTCCAATTTCCAGAAATTTCACAAAAATTTTGCCCATCAAGGTAATCTCTTCTCTTTTTTTCTAGCTAATGTCTATTTTTATTTCAGCTAGATTTTGGAAGGAAAGAGAACCATGTGGGATTAATCAAGTCAGCCATCTTTAACAAAAGTCACAGGTGTATATTCTTGACACTTTAAAATGTTTTTTGATCAGTGTGTACATTGGGCCCATCCAGTGAACTGGTATCCATTTTCTTAATTGGTTAACAATATTAAAATTGGTTCAGTTGTTCATACATCATGCTTTCCTGCTCAGGGGAAAACATCTTTTTGGCCCAGGAAAGCTCTTCCTGGAATTGACCTGAAGTATACCAATTTTTATATAACCCAACTCATGTAATTCCTGCTTTGGCTTTATAGCTTTTTTTTTTTTTTTTTTTTTTTTTTTGGCTGTATGTGGGCCTCTCACTGTTGTGGCCTCTCCCGTTGCGGAGCACAGGCTCTGGACTCACAGGCTCAGCAGCCAAGGCTCACGGGCCCAGCCGCTCCGAGGCATGTGGGATCTTCCCGTACCAGGGCATGAACCCGTGTGCCCTGCATCGGCAGGTGGACTCTCAACCACTGCGCCACCAGGGAAGCCCCCTGCTTTGGCTTTAGACTTTAGCTTAAAGGGGGATTTGATTTAGTAAACAGCAGTTGATCAACTTTTGTGGTTATTGACCTAGGGCATTGCATCTGAATGTGAAAACCATCATAAGTAAAAGGAAGATTGATGGAATATGAGCTGGTGCTGTACTTCCTGCTCACTGCTACTATTTTATTCTTCTTTTAGAGCTAAAATATTAAAGCTTGACTTACAGATGAGTATTGCTAAATGCATATTCAAGCTAACAAAGAATTATCAAACACACAGTGAGAAATCAATTTTCAAAGTGGTAGAGTCAAAGCAGGCCAAGTATCATGAAAAAGTCTTGAGCATGAATGAAAAGACCTGTGTACAAATCTTGACACTGTCACTTTTCATATTGTTTTTAAACAAGAGAGTTACCTGTGCTCCTGCCTTCCTCCCAGTTTCCTCCACTGTAGACTAGGAATAATATCATCTTCTCATTGTTTTTGAGAGAAATTAAAGCATCCCTAGTATTTAATAAATGCTCAATAAATGTGACTTAAATCTGTTATTACTATTTTTGCATTCCATCCTCCTTTTTCTTTCTTTTCTCCTATTTCTCTCCTCTCCTCTGGCCCTAGTTATCACCTATGTATTGGGATTCCTACAGTCTTACACACTTCTTCTGTTGCTCTTGTTCTTGCATTCAGCCCTATTCATCTTTTTCTTGATTTATTGACAATCAATCTAAAAGTGAACATTTTATTCCTTTGTGCTTTTTACCCCTTTCTGCCTAAAACCCCCAAACTGTATTTTTGGTTCTCTAACATCTCCTCCAACATCTGCTACAAGGCTGGGCTGGAAATGCTGGCTAACAGAGCATGCTGGATGGCAGGGTTTTTGCACTTATTTCTGTCTTTCAGGCAGGTCATCAAATAATGGGTCAACCAGTCAATTAGTAAAATAAAATAATTATGAAACATAGGAAATGTAGAAGTGTTATAAATTCTACTAAAAAAGATAATCATAAAATCATATTATTTAAAAAGAAATATATTATTAGTGTTTTCACTTTTTATATTTATCATATAAAATTTTAAAATAATTTATAGATGTAAACCAGCATTTCTTTAAATGTTTACTCCAAGACTCTGTTTTGGCATTAAAAATGTCAAAATGGGATTAATGATAACAAATGAGAGAAATAATAAAGTAACAGATTTGAAGTTCAAATTTTATACATTGCACTCCTCCTGGCAAGGTGCACACACTCCTTGAAGCTCAGCCTAAGCAAACTCTACTTCCTTCCCACTTACCTCTCCCTTTTGTTCACACACATGTGTGCATGCACACACACACACACACACTCGGGTGCAAAAATTTGAAATTTTTATGTAATACCTATGTTATGCACACAAAAGTTTAATCAGAAAGTAATAGCTGAGACAAAATTGAGTTATAACACTCACATTGTCACCCAATAGGATCAAGAAAAATTCACCTAAGACATTCTACACAAGTATTTTTTATTGTCTCTCTTCCTATCTTCCCTCAGTGTTTCAGGGGAATGGACAAAAAATATTAAATTATTGCCCTCCTTAAACATAGTCATCATTGTCAGCTATGCAAGAAGATTCATCAACAAGAAGTAAAGGTATTACATTTCACTATAGAAGAGATAATAGATGTTCAAAATTCCCATTCTGTTTTTCACCTGTCTACTGTGGGTAGAGAAACACAGAATTTAAAGAAGGTTTACAAAGAGAACAAACTTATGTATACCAACAGGGAAGAGGGGGGTGGGATGAATTGGGAGATGAGGATTGACATATATACACTACTATGTATAAAATAAATAATGAATGAGAACCTACTGTATAGCACAGGGAACTCTCCTCAGTGCCCTGTGGTGACCTAAATGGGAAGGAAATCTAAAAAAGAGGGGATATATGTATACGTATAGCTAATTCACTTTGCTGTACAGCAGAAACTAACACAACATTGTAAAGCAACTATACTCTAATAAAAATTTAAAAATAAAATAAATTTTTAAAAATTAAGAAAAAAATAAAAAAGGTTTACAAGAACACAGTTTGAAAAAAAAATGGGAATAATTTCTACTTGTCATAGACCTATAAGTCAAATATTGTTCAAACTCTAAAACATCTCTGCAGGATTCACATATAATGATTTTTTGGTAGACTCCTGGAAAAAATCTGACATTTGGTCTGTAAGATCAGTCTCTATCTTGGATATAGTTGAGTGAGTAACTGCTACTATTTGGTTGGCAGCTGAGTTTGAGTTTCCGAAAAACACTTAAGTTGATTGACATATTTATAAACTAGAGATTTTCGTTTGAGGAAAAATGGTTTTAAAAAACACAATAAAGCAAAATTTTGGCTTCAAAGTTAGTCTTATCATTGTCAATGATTTAAAGAAAGAGAGAGAAAGCAAAATGTAAGAAGACTTACAGCTGAAGGATGTATGTGTTCTGCTATGACTATAGTTCTGTAGGTTGCATTTGCACATTGATATTAAATGTTTTAAGACTTAAAACAACGCTATGCATATAGTAGATATTTATGTGCCTTTGGAATATACTGAGCCCCTTTCCTATATTTGGTGAATTTCTTACATTATGAATCCCACTTCCTAAGATAAAGGCCATAAACTTGCTTTTCCAGGCTCCCTTGCAGCTAAGGTACAGGTATGTGACCTTGATTCGGCCAGTCACCCATTAACATATGAGGTCTCTGATTGGTAGAGTGTGGTGTGAAGAAGGCAGTGCAAGGGGGATTCAATTCTGATGGTGAGTTTGGTGGCAAGGAGACACTCAGTTTCAGAAATAGCAACAGCACATGGACTAGATTCCAGCACCTGATGTTGGAAAGACAAGGGACAGAGCCTGTGCCCAGAATGCAGGCCTGGTGTCTTCTGGTGCCAATCCGTCCTGCTTCTAATTATATAGCCTTTAAGACTGATTCTTCAGGAGTCTGTGAACTGTCTGATCCCCTCTATCAAATTTCTTTTCTACTTAAATGCTCCAGAACGGTTTCTGTTGTTTACACATCACACCTTCAATTAGTACAGTACATAAAACAATGGTACAACTATTTGTAGTACTAATACTTTATATTTGTACAGAAGTTTTGTAATTTTAAAATAACATCTTTTGAGCCTTGTCTTTCAAACGATCTCTTTCAATTCTCATATCAACTTTAAAACTTGGGGTGTGGCAGTATCTGTAGTTTCATTTGACATGTAAGGAAACTGTGAAACAGCAAGGCTAAGTAACTTGTCTTGTCACAGAACTACTTGGTGGGGATAGGAGTAGAAACTAACGTTATTTTTGCTTTGATTCTTTTGGCTTCACCATTATTTAATTCCACAAAGAAATGAGCTTTTCCCCTAACCCTTGCTTAAGCTTCTTGACTTCTTATATGCTTAATAAAAAAGATTACACCAGAGAGACATTATGAAAGTAGAATTATTGGATATGTAAACAGATCCGAGTGACTTGCATCCAGCATCTACTCATCTTTCTCCAAGGTGAATGTCCTCTGGGGGAGTTACTTTTCCCCTGCACCATTCCTGATCTGACTCTCCTCCTGGCTCCAAGGATGAGGGTAAGATTTATACCTGCATAGAGTGATTGGCTGAGGAAGGAACAGACACATGATCCAGTGAGATGCCATCTGGATAATTCTGCTTCCCCTTGGAGAGGCATGTTATCTTCTGCTGGTTTTAAACATGGAAGGATGCAGGCCCAACCTTCATAATGTATGGGTAAAGCCAACCCCGAAAAAAGAACTGAGAGATGGGTCCTGATGCCATTGTGTGAGTCTTTGAATCCAGTGGTGCCTGGAAGTTTCAGTTACATGAGCCGCTAAATTACCTTTCATGCTTAGACCAGTTGGATTGGATTTTTTGTCCCTTGTAACCAAAAGAGTTTTAACTGATACTGTGTGCCCTTCTAAGTTTCTTGGGCTTCACCAGTTATGCATAATCCAACAGAGCAGTACTACTGAATCTCATGCCAAGAGATAAGTCAACCAACTAAAAATCTAATTTGCTTTCACAACTTAATAACTTTTTTTACATGGAAGGACTCCAAATACTGTTTTCCCAAATCTAAGTAAAGGTTTAAGAGGAAAGCAATAGATCAGACATTAGGAATGTATAACTTTCTGAATATTTCCTGTATTAATCCTGTCCCTACTTTATTAGTATTCAGTAATCACTTAGCCCCTTCCTGGTTCACCTTCCCTAAATTTAGAAATTGCATTATAATATCCACTAGTAGACTTAAAAGGACAGAAAATACTCTTAATGTTTTTTAAAATACTAATCAATTTATTAAATTTGCAAATTCAAAAACCTAGATCCCTCTTGAGATTTTAAGTTCAGTTCAAAAATTTATTTTACTTATATTTCTACAAAATTTTTGCAATCAATTTTAAGGTGTATTTAAATAAATTTTGGTGCCATTTACAAAGTGTACGCCCTTATCTTGAAACAATTTAAACTGCATTCATAAACTTAATCATTTTCTGTCATTTTTAAGTACTTTAATATCTCACTTAAAACCTCCTTAGTATTTAACTAATGCTTATATAACTAATAAAGTTAAAAATATGGCAGATTTAATGTTCTAAGGGTTACCCAGAGTTAACCAAACTGTACAGTTAGAGGAAATAGTCCTAACAAGAGCGCTCGCTTCAGATTCCAGCTGCAAACTCAAGGTCTCCATTTCCACCCTCACTTCAGACCAGCTGGCTGTAAATTTGAGGATTCCCATGGCTACCCTCAGATTTGAAAATTTGCTACAAGGAGTCACAGAAATCATTGAAAGCTATTGTACTCACAAAGAGTATACAGGGACAGGATAAAGGTTAAAATAAGCCAAAGGATGCACACATAAAGCAGAGTCTGGGGGGCATCCGCACACAGAGCTTCTGGTCATCCTCTCCCTGTGGAGTTACGTACAGTGCCACCTCCTCCTGGCCGTGATGTATGACAGTGTGCAGAGAGGATTGCCAACCAGGGAAGCTCACTTGAGCCGTTGATGTCCAGAGCTTTTACTGGGGCTCAGTCACATGCTACCTACTTTTGGTTGATCTTTTGTCTCCAGACCTTCCCAGATGTCAGGCTAATGCCTTTACCTTCTAGTTAGTCTGGAGGTCAAAATTGATATAGCATGGCTCAGAGCCCCCATGATAAATCACAGTGTTAGACGACTCCCTGGTGGTCAAAGGCCCCAACAAACAGAGTACTACCAGGCAGGACATGCCAGGGGCCTAGAGCTTACCTTCTAGATAAAGGACAGACTCTTTGGGTAGGGTTAATTCTTCCTTATACAATACTGAAGTATTATTTCTCTATCTTTGATTATCCTAAATGTTTCTTAGCTGATTGTAAATCCTGTGGGTTTGGAAGATACATTCTGTGGAAGGTAATATCCCAGCAAACTGAGATTATGTTTCCCTTTAGCTTTTCACCTGGCATGAGTTCTGGAGTTGTACCCATCCTAGGCACTCCTCACTGTTCACTAAGACAGCTATGATTGTTGGCTTTGTCTTCTTAGAACATTCTAGACTTGGGCCAAATTTAGAGGTGGCTGGATTAGTTTTTAGATGAGTACCCTGAGATCCACAGATAAAAGATTTTCTATGAGTAAACAAACATTTCTGGACTCTTCAAGGTGGCATATAATGTTGATCTTACATTGGCAAGCTCCTTAAGAGAGAAACAGTAAATTTTCATCTTACTGCAGTAACTGTGAGCAAACTGTGAGTGTTCTTTCTAAAGCTTACTTAGCAGCCACAGTTTGGACATAAAGAGTATTAATAATGCTTTGAGGCAATTTTGCAACATAATAGGAAATCATCATTTTGGGATGCTCTGATTTTTGAAAAAGCTTAGAGATTTGTTTCTAAAAAGCGTGGTGACAACACACAGCTGTCATTATGTGCTCGAAACAAAGGGAAATCACTCTATTTGTGTGGACTTGGGAAGCATCACCTAAGCACACGGTAGGGCAAGTCCTGCCCAGAAGACTGCCTGACAAATCTCATGGTGTTTCTTGTCAATAGTACAGCAGGATGCCTCCAAGAGTGGGAAGTTCAGTTAGCAAACTCCATGAGTTGTGTCTTTGTGTTCAAGCCATAGATTATGTACTCAGCCTCTTAGACTCCGGAAACTAATTTTAGCATAGCTCATTATTTCGCAGATTGGCATATACCTCTCTTTTTCCCTAGAAAAATAGTTTCCAAAGCTTAAATGTTGAGGTTTTAAAGCAGTTATCTTTTTATTATTTATTTTTTAAATTCCTAGCTTCAAACCCCATTGTTAAAGAGGAGTTCAGTACCATTTTGACATGTAGAAGGCATTGCCACCATCATATCACAGCTAACATATAAGGACATCATATCTGAACTGAAGCAAAAAAAATGGTGCAGCCAGGTACACACAATAATGTGGGATTTAAATGAAATAATAACTAAATATATACTGTTTTATATGCATAAAGCAAATCCATAGAATTACAAAAGAAGCCAATTATATGGTAATATAGACGTAAAAAGCCCAGATTTGAAATATACATATAGTTTCTATTAAAACATCAAATAATAAAATCTACAGTGGGTCTAGTAGCTGCCTTAATTTCTAAGTAGCAATGAGCATTAAATGATATTTGCAACAATTATATAGTGATAAATGCTCAAGTAATGCCATTACTACTATAGTAATAAATAAATAAAAATAAATAATAAAAAGATAACTGCTTTAAAACCTCAACATTTAATCTTTGGAAACTATTTTTCTAGGGAAAAAGAGAGGTATATGCCAATCTACGAAATAATGAGTGTGTGTGTGTGTGTGTGTGTGTGTGTCTAGGAGGTGAATAATGTTGGCCAAAGACTGAATTCTAGGTAAATTGGTTTCAGAAATGCAAACTACCCTCTTTTAACAGGTGGCTATATAAATGGATTTTGAGAGATGTGTTAAACTTTGCAATTTCTCCCACTTTATCTCCCTTTGTATTCTCAGTCTGTTTCCTCCAAACTGTTAAACAGTAAAGAAAAGGAAAAAAACCCAAGAGCCCTTGGGGGAACTGAGGGAGATTATTTTTGCATTTTACTCACAGCCTTGGCAGGCAGAGAGTCAAAGGAATGAACTGGATGGTGGCAGCTTCAAATCAGAAAAGCTTTGAGAAAAGGATAGGAAAACAAACTCAATGCCTGGAATCCGCAGCAGACAAGGAAGGAAAATTTGGGAAATTGGTCCAGGAGGGTGAACAGAAAAAAGGCCTAAGTAAATTCCCTGACAACTTAGAATTCAGTGATTTCTTGAATTAAACACATTAATTTTATCCATTATAAAAATGCAGTATATATTTGTCAATGTGTGTTTTGTCTATTTGTCTGTCTGTGTGTCAGCAGTTGTTTGATCTTCTCAAAAAAACCTACTGTTTGTATTGTTACTCCCCTTTAGAGACAGGAAACTTGAGACACAAAGATGTTAAATGCTTGCCTAAGGTCACACATTTTGTAAGCAGAAGAGCCAGGCTTAGCATCTAAAACTTATTTCCTAATGCTTTCCCACATGGATAGTTGAAGGGATTGGACTGACCAAGTCTTGTTTTGGTGCACAAAGTATTTACATGGAGCTTCCAAAATGTCCTGAAATGCATTTCTCAGTATGCTCATTTTTCACTGGCATACAAGTATCTTATGCTATAATGCCCTTAAAATCAGACACTTAATATATGAACTTTTCCTGAAGTTATCAGGTGTGTAGGTTTCTCCCATAGCTAATATTTCACCTGCTTCTTAACTCCAAATCTTTCCATCACAAAGTGAGAAGACTCCTCTAACTATCCTTGGGCTTCTCCAAATTACCTGTTCAGCCTCACTTAGAGCTGGATGTGTGAGCTAGCAGTGCATGAAGAAGGTCATTAGAGAAGGGAATTGGATTTGATTAATTTTTTCTTAACACTGATTGACCATGACAGTGCATTTTGCTAACATTTATATTGCAGTAAAGTTTAATTATGGATTATTTCACCATAAGGCAAAATAGAGTGACATAAAGCAGAGAGTGAAAATTTACAGTGCTGTATAAATATCTATTTCTAATTTTCTGCCAATTACTTTCCTATTTTATTTACAACTTTAGGCACACACTTTTATAAGTACATACAATTGTGTTCCTAAAGTAAAAAAATTCAGAAAATTTGTTAAAGACAAAGAAAGAGATTGTAAGAAATACAGGATTGGTATCCAACTTGACATCAAGATGACACCTTCCATATGTACACATTAACATTAATGGTCAAGTCAGTTAAAAAATAGATAAACCAATGTGCATCTGATGTGCCTGTTTCAGAATAATGATTATACTCTTGCATATCATTGCGGTGTGAGGATGGTAGAAAGCTTTTCTAACTCTAGGACACTAGCTTAATATATTCTGTCACCAGACCTGTTTTCTTTTTTCTTTTTTCTTTTTTTTTCTTCCCAAATGCCTCTCTGTTCATTTGCTTCTTAAAGTGATTAAAGGATTATAGGTACTGCTTTGGAATTAGTCAGGCTCATCCAAGATATTTCCTATTAGTCAGAGAGAAAAAAAATTATTTTGAAAAGAAACTCAGAATAAAAAAGTGATTGGGTGGGGAAGGCAGATGGTGAGAGGGGTATTCAGGGGCAAAAATCCAAAATTTAATTGTGTGTCCAAGTTCATATTTGGTAATTGCTGTTCATTTTGGCTTCTGACACATAAAAATTTGGATAGATGTGCCAATCAGACAAGCACCAAATGGGAAGCGTGTGCACGTTAATCTCAGATCCCCAAACAATTCTGTTTTACTGACCTACCTTGGATACTGGATAATACAGGGTATAAAATAATGAGGAAAAATGTTAACTGAAGTTCTCAAGTTTAAATCAAATCTTGTCCTTATTTGATCACCAAGACCCTCAGTAAAAATGATTTCCTGGTTGGTATCAGTAGAATAGGCATTTGAGGAGAGTCAGCAGGTTCAGTTCATCATTATAGTTAGCATCTGGGTTGATAGCTTCAGCAATAAAAATTCTCGTGTAATAGACAGAACAAGGAACTAACTACTCAGTCTTGTTCTAAACAGTAAGCGCAGGTCTTTCACTTTATTCTTTTGACGATGAATTTTTGTGCCAGCTTCTTTCTAACACTTCATAAGAAAACTTGGACAATGCACACTGAAATTTTAGAATTTTATTCAGCTTTGTTTTATTGTCCAACAAATACCAGTTTGCTCTAGAATAAATTAAATAAATGATTAAGATCAAAGTGAAGAAAAAAAATTGCCTGTAATCCTTTCTCGTGCTGTCATTACACCTAAGCTAACCACTGTAAATATTTGGGTCCGTATCCTCCCAGACATAGACATAGGTGTATAGTGTTTCCAAATATATACATATATTTCTGATGCAAGATATTCAATATCTGCATTCAAGAAACAGAGAAGTTGCATCTTTTAGATCTTTACTTGAATAAAATTTCTGATTTCCTTCTCCTTCTTTCCTAATCACTCAAAATTTAAGCTTGCGTCAAACAAATGTACAATTAAGCTACTGATTATTAGCTAACTAACTGCTAGTTAAACATTCTTTTTTGGAGAGTCAGACATGTTTCAACTTCCTCTTAACTTTCCTGAGTTTAAATTAGTACATTTAAATATATTCCTTGAAGGTTTGTAACACGTCCAGGAATAATTTAGGGGCTGGGAGCAATAACAAAGTGTAAGAATTTGTCTGTCTTTTTAAAGTGATTCCAGTGTGCTCAGGGATACAAAACAAACATTGGGGATAGACTGGAGAGCAGTTGATGCAATAGGGAAGAGAGAAGGAATAAACACCGGGAATTAAAGACGCTTCTGAGAAGGCTTCAGGGGCTGGAAGGAGGCTGCTGGCTGTGAGAGATTTAAACCTTAGGGTGGAAGGGAAAACTCTTCCAGGCAGAGGAAGCAGCACGCGCCAAATCATGGAACTGATAATGATCTCGGCATGACAGGCCTTTATACAGTGGGAAAAGGCGGTAATGAAATTTGATGTGGGAGGTAACAAAACAAAGTAATCATTATTAGTGTACATTATTTTGACCTGAACCCATCTGAATGATATGATTTGGATTTACTGGAAACCTTATCAAATAGCACCTTTATCACCTCTTTAGCACTCTTTGCAAATACTCAGGTGCCTGTTCATGTCCCACAGATCTTTCAAATCAAATACGTCCCACACTGCACTCGTCATATTCCCTCTAGTGAATGCCCCAAATTATCGCCACAGAGTCTGTTAATAAAGCAAAACTTACCTCATACTTGTTGCAGCAAGAAAAAAACATGAATCTGACAAGGTCTTAGCTGTGTTTCAGAAGGGGAATATTTACAGAATTGTGGCTTCTAGGCTTACATTGTGTAAGGTGGTGTCCCCCCACCCCCAGACAAAACTAATCGGAGCGGCACAAAATCTCCTGAAGTAAGTCTTGATAAGCAAACTTTTGTTTGGTAAGTGGGCTGTTTGCTCAGGTGAACAGCCTCTTATCTTTAATAAATTTATCTGTAGGAATTTCCTAAAACAATTGGTGCAGTTATTTTTTTGCTTTACAGCCTTATCTTTCTCTGGAAAAGTTTTCCTGGAACAAAGAACTATATCATGTTGACATAGGTGGTCTGCAGACTTGTCTAAGTCATGTGGGCACAGATGGTCTCAGTTCTCACCTCCCTAAACCAGGCCCCTCTAAGATGTTTCCTGCCTGAGTCACTGGTAACACCCACCACCCTCCTGCTCTCCTAGGGAAAGAGCTTGACTTTGTTTTCACTTCCTCATCCTCCAATGCAGGCTGTCACTCTCAGCTCCCATACTTCCCAAATGTTCCCCAAATGCTCTTCCAGCATGTCTCCTGTTTCCACTCTTTGTTTCACATAAAGGTGAAAATTTCATTTCTGAGATAAATAACTAAATATGTAATTTCTCTCCTAAATGATTTACAATAGCTTCACATTGCATATATAGATGAAACCATCATGCATCGTGTGTATAGGCTAAATATATACAATTTTTATTAGTCAATTATGCCTCAATAAAACTGGACAAAAAGTTTCCCAACACTAAACAATAACACCTGAACTTAATAGCACTGACTTCAAGACCCTCCGTGAGCTGGTCTCAACCTCTTAATTCACTTCATACTATATTTTTGTGTGTGTGGATAGTTTCCTTAACACAGCATAGAATTTTCAGGCTTTTGTTCTACCTGATACAGTCTTCTCCCCTTTCTCCACTCAAAGGCCCTTTATTCAATGTTATTTGTCTCTGTTTACTTCCTATTTCTCTCTGCCTTCCTGCTAGTCTCCTCAATTACCAATTGATTTGATTAGTGTCCCGGGGTTATGTCCTTGCCTCACCACAGTTTGTACTTTGTCTTCTTTTCAAATGCTCTTAGCTATTTTAATAAATCTGCTTCCTCATATTTGATGGCTCTCCAATCCACATCAATTTTCCTTATCTCTCCTCTCAGCTCCAGATGCAAATTCACCTGTGCTACACATAGCCCCTTGGGATTCCTACAGGTATCTCAGATTCAACATGCTCAAAAGCAAAAGCATTCCTCCTCCTGTAATCCCTATCATGGTATCATCACCCAGGGAGCAAACCTAGGTGCTGTCTCCCTCACCCCTCATGTCCCATCACTCACCTTGCCTTGCCAATTTTACTTCCTTTGAATTTCTCAGATCTTTCCCATCATCTCCATCCCTCTTCAGTTGCTCCAGTTCATGCCTCACCATCTCTTGCCTGAGATTTGGTGACCACCTCCTCACTGCTTTTGTGACACCTTGCCATTTTCAAATAAACCTTCCAATGAGCCACCTGTGTTTCTAAAATGCAAAGTTGCTGTCCCTTAAAATCTTTCAGTGGCTTCTAAGAGCCTACAGAGTACAGCTCAGCCCCCCTTAACATGCAATATAAAACCTTCTATAGGGCTTCCCTGGTGGCGCAGTGGTTGGAAGTCCGCCTGCCGATGCAGGGGACACGGGTTCGTGCCCCAGTCCGAGAGGATCCCACGTGCCACGGAGCGGCTGGGCCCATGAGCCATGGCCGCTGAGCCTACGTGTCCGGAGCCTGTGCTCCGCAACGGGAGAGGTCACAGCAGTGAGAGGCCCGCGTAACGCAAAAAAAAAAAAAAAAAAAAACCACAAAAAAACCTTCTATAAAACCTGGTCCCTCTGAATCTATCCTACATGATGTGCCTTGTGTTTCACATTTCAGCAATTATGATTTTTTATTTTTTTGCCTTTGAGATTGTGTTTATGATGTTTCCTTTGCCCTGAGTTTATATATTCCCAAGTCTCCTGAATAACTCTGTTATTCTTTAAGATTCCATTAAGCATCGTTCTAAGGGAGACTTCTCTTAGGATAAGATAACTTCCTCTTTGTATTCTCATAGCAGGTACACTCTACTGAACACATTGTAATGATATTATTTGCTATAGGCTGCCCCTGGTGGATCCTTCAGGACTCAGACAATGTCTTGATTTTGTCTATTTCAGTTAATCCTCACAAACATACAACAAAATAGTATGGTATTTTAATTATTATCAACACCTGACATGTGAGAATTTGAAGTTCATGGAAGTTTAGTGACTTTCCTAAGCTAGCAAGTGACAAAGCCTGAACTTGAGCCCAGATATGCTTGAATTTTAACTATTAAGCTATAGTGAGATGATGTTATAATGCGATCAGTGTCTGCACATGGCATATACTCAATACATTTATTTATTATTATTAACAAAATACATATTATTTATTTGTATTTCTAGTATATAACTTACTATACGTGTTCAAAAAATGTTTGTTTCCTTGAAATAAAAGATGATTCTTATCCTCTGAGTTGAATGAAAAATTTCTTACACTGTGCTCCAAAAGCACTCTGTCTTTAATCTGAACAGTATTAATTTGAATTTCATGACTCAAATTGAATTGTTTAAATGTTTGTTCCTCATATGACCATAAGCTTAGGGTCACAGTGTGTACGTATTTTAGATTATTTGTCCACATACCTTCCAAGTGCTCTATGCACATGGAGGTGTTTAAAAAATCTTAGTAGAATTAGAGTGTCAAAGTATAGTTTATATAGAGAGAGATGTACAGATCTTAAGCGTACAATGAAGGATGACAAATGCAGACACCTACCGCATCAAGATATAGAACATTTTCATCAACCCAAAGAGTTTTTAAATTTTCCTTTCCAATAAATTAATGGGCCATCCAACATGGAACAGTCTTTTTTCCCCTTGGTTGCTTTAAGGATTTTCTCTTTATTTATTTCTCTTAAGTTATTCATTGTCAGCGATTTGATTATGATGGGTCTTGGTGTGATTTTCGTTATGTTTAATCTGCTTTTGGTTTGTGAGTTTCTTGGGTCTGTGTTTATATCTCAAATCAAATTTTGAAAATTCTTGGCCATTGTCCCTTCACGTATTTTTGTGCCCCACCCTGTCTCTCGACTTTTTCTGAGACTCCAATTACATATTTGTTAGACTGTTTGATAATGTCTCAGAGATCACTGAGGCTTTGTTCATTTTGTGTTTTTTTGTGTTGTTTCT
Organism: Mesoplodon mirus; assembly: GCF_964341445.2. NCBI lineage: Eukaryota > Metazoa > Chordata > Mammalia > Artiodactyla > Ziphiidae > Mesoplodon > Mesoplodon mirus. The sequence goes on along the minus strand of NC_138982.1, from coordinate 19,013,460 downwards.
ATCGCCTGATCTTGAAATTCAGTATTTTTTTTCTTGTGTTGACTCTAATCTTCTGTTAAGCCCATGCAGTGAATTTTTCATTTCATTGTATTTTAGCTGTAGAATTTTATTTAGCTCTTTTGTATGGTTTCCATTTATTTATTGACAGTCTCTATCTTTTTCCTCCATATACTCATGTTTTATTTTCAACCTTTGAACATGAACATAGTTATAACACTGTTTTTCAGGGTCCTTGTCTGTTAACAACTTTGAATCACCTTTGTACTTTCTGGTTTTATTTTAATTTACTGATTTTTCTCCTGATTATGGGTCATGTTGTTCTGCTTCCTTGCATGTCTACAAAGTTTTTATTGGATCCTAGATATTGTGAATGCTGTGTTTGTGAAGGTCTAGATGTTCTTCCTTTCCTTGAAGTGTGTTGAGTTTTGTCATACTTAACATCTTTGAAGATCAGCTTGATCCTACTGAGGCTTTATCACGCTCTGCTATAACAAGTTTAAAGTAAGTTTTGCTGAACTAGCCCTACTCTTCAGCAGTTGTCTTTCTGGAGTCTCTTCTGAATACCCTGGGTGTTTAAAAAAGATTCTTCTTTCTGGTTGGTCCGAACTCAAGTGCCTCTCAGCCCTATGCCCGTTCTGCTGGCTATTCTGGTTAGAGCTCCAGGTAGTTGTTCATTCCCTAGTAGCATTTTTGCCGCATTTCATGTAATCTCACCCTAGACCTGTGCAACTTAGTATTCAGCTGAAAATCTAAGGGGGATAAGGTTGATTTCTGGAGCTCTTTCTCTGTATGGCTCTCTCTTTGCCCCTCACTTCCAGGTGTCTTCACCTCTCTCACCTCTGATCTCTGTCTAGTAATGTCAGTGGGAACCACTCTGCCCCATTTCTGCTTTGTCCTCTTCTGTTCTAAAAGGGCCTTCATGAAGCAATCTGGGTCGATTGTGGGGTTCCTCTTGTTTCCTTTTTCTCATGGATCAAAATCCTGTAATGCCTGTTGGTTAGCATATGAAAAAAATTTATATATTTTAGCCAGTTCTCTAATTATTACAGCAGGAGATATAATCCAGGATCACTTAACTCCAGCATGGCTGAAATTGGGAGTCCTGTTAAAATTAGATCAAGTTATAAAAAGTAGCTGCTAATGTTATAAATGTATGGGCTAAATAAGATATTTGTGGCAGGTTAGGGAATCAAAGTATTACATATTAAAGCATGTTTTAAGGATATATTGATCACTTCTTCATTCTTATTAAAGGGACTTTTACAGTAGTTATTTTTTCTATCCTTTCACTAAATAAACACTTCAACTTCTATAATGTCTTTTTTTTGCTTGTGTAAGTGAGTTATTATTTAACAACAAAGCTGCTGAAGAATATTGCTCATTGGTGAATGGGTGACTTTCTTCAGGTTTTACTGTGGTAAAGCTATTCCTCATTAATCATGAAAAAAATAGCTTGTGCGTGAAAAGCTACCAAAGAGAGTACATTTGGGGGATATTGATGGACAAGATGCATCTTGCTAAACTCATCCAGCCCACTGAGCTGTGATGAGCGTCTCCCTTTATCTGGATGAGTGAGCACACGGTGTGTCTCATTTAAAAAACAAAACAGTTCTCAGAAATTTATAGTAGCATGAAGCCATAGTTTAATAATGTCTTTTTGACAATAAGCATGTCTGTAAGGAAGGGCTTGAGTTGACTAAGGAAGAACCTTTGGGTTCGATTTCAAAATGTGGGTGCTGCAATAACATTGGCCCCACTCAGCAGGGTATTTTCAACTTTTCTGCCTCTCATGAAGAACTGTACAGAAGGCAGCCATGAGACCCAGAGAAAATGAATGACCTGAAATATCTACTCTAGACTCTGACCCTGATCAAGTATATTTTTTGATTGAGGTAAAAAAACTTTTTTGAGTCTGGGGAAAAATAGAGTAGTAAAAGTTTTGGAAATATAATGTAGAGAGTAGGTTTTATGGCATGAAGTTACTTGGATATTAGAAGGCTTCAAGGAATAAAGTGTTGGTCTTACTCAATGAACTTTGGAGGGTGAATGGTAGACATCATGAAAAGGCAGACATGTGCTTTCAAAGCCCTCTGCATAGCAGAACACTGACGTGGGATATTGGAATTCATACCACGGGTAAACGTCTTTACTTTCAAATGTGCCTATGACCCCTTTCAAGTCCCCATTTTAACAGACTTTTGAGGAGACAGTTTATTCTGAACCAGGTGAACCAAAGTGGAAGAATAGGTGAAATCTTCTGCTGTATCCAGTGGGGTGCTAGTAAACCAGCTCTCTGGGCCGGGGGAAGGAAGCCCTTATTTGTGGTGCTTGTTGATTTCTGGGGCGCAAATATTACCACCACAACCAAGTACAAATTCCCAGATTTTAACAGTTGGCATAGGCCCAGGGGCAGCTCCAGCACACCAGTGGGTATGTGATATGATACAGTGCAGGAGAGGGGTTGTAACGATCTTAGTTTAGAATTCTGGGCCTGTTTTTTGTGAAGTGTGACTTTGGGAGAATAACCTTTCTGTCTGTACCCAATAATCTGTGATTTATTAATACTACAAAGGGTTGCTGTGAAAATTGAATGAGGTAATGATTGAGGTTTTACCACAATTCCTGAAACACAATAAGCATTCAATAATTGGTAGCTGTTATTGACTATATGTAGTTTTGAGATATTCCAATGCAGTTACAGAAGAGTAACTGCTTTTTTAATCTGAGGATTGAGAAAATAAAAAAACTACTATGAATTCTGTAATTTTTTTGAAAAATGTTTTTATTTTAATTATAGCAGTCTTCTCTACATTTGAAACATTATTTCTATGATCACTTACTTATTGTTACTACAGAAGATGCTTGGATGCATATGGGTTTTTAGATATGTTATAATAAATTAATAGCTTCCCAAGGGTCAAAGATTCGTAAGTTTGGAACCACTATACTGATAATTTTGCAGTGGAAGGTTGAGTGAGAGAGACCAGTTGTCACCTACAGAGGTGAGTAAACAAATGAGTTGATGCAGGTCTCTGGAGTCACTCCTGCTTTCACAAATGCAGCTTTCCAATCCAAACAACTAAACGCTTTTGTGGACTTGATAATGGAATTTCAAGTAAGACCCAATTTTATGTAAATTGGGGGGAACTGAATTTATTTTTCTAGGGTTGTATTATGTTTTCATGAGGAATAGTGCTTTTATTTCTGTTTTTCAGAACCCTATTCTTTTGAGGAGAATATCAATATATTTTGACCTATAAAGAAAACACTGATGAAAGTGGCTCATGTAGTAATTTTCTTAGGGTAGAAATGTCTTTTTGTCAGAACCCTTCTAGAGATTTTGAGTTTTGAGGTTCACTCAATTATTATTATTAGATATCTTGTTCATATAAGATTCAATCCAAAGAATTCTCTGAATTTTTAACTCTTAGTTAATGTTTTGTTCCTTTAATAATGAAAATTTTATAAAAATATTTCAAAAGGTAGCATGAGAATATTTCTAATGCTCTGTTTCTGGGTCAAAATAACAAGATCACCTTTTTATTTTAACGCTATTGTGCCGAGGCTATCAAAATACATATACTACACTGCTATTCATATTTAACAAATGGCTCTGATTATATTTGAATTCAGGCCTATCAGTGGTAATAAGACTGCAGCTACAATAATTCAAAATAATATAGACAGCATCCACAGACTTCTCTAGCCTTCTACTTTTGTGTAATTATAAAGCCTCCCAATTACACTGTTGGAAAATCACTGAAACATGCAAATGGGTAAGCAGTTGTCAAGCAGTCATGTGAACTGGCAAGAATCATAATGTTGGCAGTTCTGTAATCACGAAGCATACAAAAGCCGATAGGACAAGTACTTTCTTTCCACCAGTTGACTAAATGTATATTATTGCTGCATGCTTTAAGAAACACAGGTGAAAACACACCATTCTCTGAGCTGGACTTTTAAGCATTTTCCGACTCATCACGACTTGCAGAAAGAAAGAATGCTGTTTAATATTGAATTAGTTATTCTATAATCAGCTGTATTGAATGCATTATAAAGAGACATTTCTTTTTCAGCTAGGGAGCAAACAAGAGCCAAAATATCCTACTAAAAATGGCTTTTTGGGCTTCCCTGGTGGTGCAGTGGTTGAGAGTGTGCCTGCCAATGCAGGGGGCATGGGTTCGTGCCCCGGTCCGGGAAGATCCCACATGCAGCGGAGCAGCTGGGCCCGTGAGCCATGGCTGCTGAGCCTGCGCGTCCGGAGCCTGTGCTCCGCAACGGGAGAGGCCACAGCAGTGAGAGGCCCGCGTACTGAAAAAAAAAAAAAAAAAAAAAAAAAAAAAAGGCCTTTTTAGAGTCAGTCTAACTTTCTCCATTGATTGAACATTATCCAAGGAGCCACCAGGGCTGTTGCCCTGTATGGAAAGCTCTGATTGCTTGGTGAGCCAGGTGCAGGACCTGGAAGGCTCCATAGCTGGCTCATTTATCAGTGAGTCTCATGTATAATGGGGCAAAAAGTCAAGAAAGATCACTGAGGGCTAGAGATGATTCTGATTTCTGTCCAGTTGCCCAAGGTCTCAGTTTATCCGCCTCTAAATTACTTTTTTTTTTTTTTTTGAAAAGACCTGCGTTCGTTTCCTAGGGCTGCAATAAGAAAGTACTACAAACTGGGTGGCTTAAAACAACATAAGTTTATTTTTTCACAGTTCCAAGAGGCCAGAAGTCAAAGTATTGGCAAGGCTATGCTCCCTCTGAAGTCTCTAGGGGAGGATGCTTCCTTGCCTCTTCCAGCTTTGGGTAACCCCAGGAGACTTCGGCTTATAGCAACATAACTCTAATTTCTGCCTCTGTCTTCACATGGTCATTTTCCCTATATGTTTCTGTCTTCACATAGTATTCTCCTGGTGTGTGTGTGTGTGTGTGTGTGTGTGTGTGTGTGTGTGTCCAATTTTCCCTTTTCTAAGGACACCAGTCACATTGGATTAGGGACCACTCTAATGATCTCATCTTAAATTTGATTATATCTGCAAAGATTATATTTTCAAATAAATTCACATTCACAGGTACCAGGGTTTAGACTTTAACATTTCTTTTTAGGAGGCAATTCAATTCACAACACCCAAGGAGACAGATTACTTCTTCTGGTGCTACCCAAGAGGGTTAAGTCAATTAGAACAATAGGCTGTGTGTGCTCTAAGAAGTTTGAGACAAAAAATAAATTAATGGAGTGTCATTCATTCATTCATTTAGCATTATAGCATATTATGAATGTACTCTGTGCCAGACATGCACTGGACTTGCCTATATACAGTGATTAACAAAACAATGTGGTGTTTGCCCTCATGGAACTTGGAGTTTTGTAGGGGATTATACAAATATTCAATTAATCATAGGTGAGTTAAATCTAGTGAAGGAAAAGTTTGGGGTGCTAGCAGAGCATATACTGAGAGGAATTGATGTAATATGGGGAATCAGAGAAGGTCTTTGAAAAGCAAGATAATTATGGCAATGGTAATAACAATAATAAAAATAATGATGCCATCATCATTTAAGCATTTAGTGTATTCCAGGCACTATTGTAACTGTTTTACTTGTATTAACTCTCCTTATCTTTATAGCTACCTCACTTTACAGATAATAAAAGTGAAGAAAAGAGGTTAGGTCAATTGCTGAAGGTTGTACAAGAAGTAAGATTTCTGCTGAAACCTAATTAAGAATAAGAGAGGTAAGGAGGTGTGGACAGAGAGCTACACATGGAAGCAGCAGCATGTGCAAAGGCTCCAAGGGCACATAGTCTTCTCTCTGGCCAGAGGGAGGTCAGCAAGGGAGAAGGTAGTGCAAGAAGGGAGAGGAAGGCAGTCAAGGGTCAGATCCTGATGGGTCTTACAGGCCAGATTAAGACATCTGTCTTTATCCTAAAAGTAATGCGAAGCTATTGATGGGTTTATATAGGACAATGTCTTAAAGAAATTTGTATTTTAAAAGAAAAGTGATTAGTTGCAATATGAAGAAAGGATTGGAGGGAGACAAGTTCTCCAGAAAGGTTAATAAGAAGCTTCAGGAGGAAGATAATGGTGACTTGGACTAAACTTGCGACAAGGAAGGTGGACAGATATGAACACATTTGCAATCATTAAGAGGTAGGATTAAGAGGACAGGGCTAGGGCTTCCCTGGTGGCGCAGTGGTTGAGAGTCCGCCTGCCGATGCAGGGGACACAGGTTCGTGCCCCAGTCCGGGAAGATCCCACATGCCGCGGAGCGGATGGGCCCGTGAGACATGGCTGCTGAGCCTGCGCGTCCGGAGCCTGTGCTCCGCAACGGGAGAGGCCACAACAGTGAGAGGCCCGCATACCGCAAAAAAAAAAAAAAAAACAGGACAAGGCTAATACGTAGTATACTGTCATGATCAACTGGGTGGTTGGTGGTGCCATTTACTGCCATAAAGGAGTATTGAGTGAAGAACAGGTTGTGGAGGGAAAACTGTGGCTTTGGTTTGGACACATTACATTTGAGCACCTCTGTGGCATCCAAAAGGCTATACCAAGTTGGCAATGGGAAATACAGTTCTGTAAGTTCGTAGAGCCATCAGGGTAGAACTATACTTTCTTCATTATAGTGATAGCATTTGAAACTGTGGCAGTGAGTGAGTTGGACTGGGTGGAGAGAAAAGTGTATGAGGAGAATAAGGGCTTCAGACTGGGTTCCAAGGATCTCCTGTATTTAAAGAGCAAGTAAGAAAGGAAAGCAAAATTGGAAGAGTGGCTGAGAGGTAGGAGGAGGTAAATTAGAAGATGTGACATCATGTGACAGACGCCAAGGGAAGAGAGGATTTCAAGGCAGTAAACATGTCTAATACTGCTGAGTAAAATGACAATTGAAAACTGTTAATTAGCCTTAGTAGCATAAAAGTCATCGAAGATTTTATGAAAAATCATCTTAGTGATGTGGAGAGGGCAATGCGTGTATTGGAATGAGTGGACTGGTGGAATAAGGAAGCTGGAAAGTAAGAATTTTGTACCTTCTTACAGAACTTTGGCTTTGGGAGAAGGTAGGGCAGTGGCTGAAGGTAAGTTGGGATCTTGGTGTGTATGCATGTGTGTGTCTGTGTGTGTGCATGCACAAACACATTTTTTTTTTTTTTTTGCGGTACATGGGCCTCTCACCGTTGTGGCCTCTCCCGGTGCGGAGCACAGGCTCCGGACGCGCAGGCTCAGCGGCTATGGCTCACGGGCCCAGCCGCTCCGCAGCATGTGGGATCCTCCCAGACCGGGGCACGAACCCGTGTCCCCTGCATCGGCAGGCAGACTCTCAACCACTGCGCCACCAGGGAAGCCGCACACACACATTTGAAACAGGGAGTTCTAGTTTAGATCAAACATAAATACTCATAGTAAGGATTCAGTGAAGAGAGAGAGAGTTATTTAGGACACAGGATAAAGAGGGAAATCAGTAGCCCAAGATTCTAGGAAGTTTGAAAGTGGTGGGTTTTGTAACAGGCAGGGAGCAGCAGAAGGGTCCAGGAGCAGACTTGGTACCAGGAAGTTGAGGGAGTTTATATTGCATGGCTTCCGATTGTTTTGAGGGTTAAGAGGTGAGGTAACCTGCTCCAGTGAGAGGAAGAGGGGTGTGGCAGTTGAGGAGACTGAAATAGTCATTGCTGAGAGTGGGAAGGCTGTTGCAGAAATCCAAGTGATAAAGCTTGTTGGTTCAGAGATCTTGGTCATTCTGTTCTCCAGATGTGTTTCAAATATCTGGGATGGGGCTTGTGTATAGTTGACACTTAGCACATTTGTTGAAAGACAATTTTATGAATTTGAGGTTGCAAGGTGACTGTTGCCTAAAGGCCAAAGCACAGGAGCAGAGTTCCCTCTTTGTTTGTTTATATTTGACCTTGAGTCCCTTTACACAAGTTGAAGACAGTTCTTAGCAGACTTAAAAGGGACTTTTGGCTTTAGGAATTTGAAATGATGTGAAGAAATGTAGCTTCTTCAGTGTTACAATTTATATCTGTAAGAAAAGCTCACACACATTTTCAGCCTAGTTTGGTTCATTTTATCTAAGTTCTTGCTCTCTTTCAATTTCTTCTTTCCTTTAAGGCGTCTTTGCGAAGGACACATCCACACTTAGGAAGCTTTTGTCAAAGGATTACCACTTCTTTTTAAGCAATGTGTCCACGTTAGAAAGAGATTCGTCATAAAACGGGTGGCAATTATTCCATGTTTAGAATTAGTATTGCCTTTGGAAGAGGTAATGGCATGTTATTCCATGCTTTCCCTATGTCAGTTCAGTCTTTACTATGTACCAAATGGCTTGAGTCAGTTTTGACAGCTTTTGCCACTTCCAATGGAAACTTGATAAGCCATTTGACAATATCAATTTTTATCAGTGCTAAGTTAAGCAACTCAACTTTCAATTCTGAAGTAAATATTCTTGTATCACCACACATTCTGGTGGTATTATTTAGGCTTCTCTTTCAATGCTTATCTTTTATTTGGGAATTGAGATTAGCATAATCTTTTATTAATTTTCATTCTTGATAATGATTTAATAACTTTGGATTCACAGAGAGAAAACTTCCTTAAATTATCCCAGGAGCATATATAGGAATACATCTGATATCTTGATTAATTCCTGCATTCTTCCTATTCCTTTGTCCAGCTTGATTTTGTCCCTTCTTTCTAATAGTAATTGAGAACCATTCTTTGACAATATGTTTATAAATGATATCACTTTATTTTCCAGATTGCAGTATTAGAAAATAATTTTTAAAGTATTTCATATTTTAAAAGATGATGTTAGTTCATTCCACAGAACTAGGAAATTCTCAAAAAGATGTAACATACCATCAATGATAAAATACTCTGAGTATGACAGTCTAATCTATTTAATGATGAGAATCATGTTAGTAGCCTCATAATAGCTTTTATCTGGTAGTTTAGAAAAATGCTATTCATCATCTGAAATCATCAGCTTTTAGAAATTTTTTTCAATGCCGTTTGTTTTCTGCAAGGAATAACTTGTACATGAAATGCATTCCACAATAGAGCTTAATTCCCCCTCCCCCCCCCGAATGGCTTGGTTATGAGTGACTCATTATGGGCTAAGTGACAATTAATTCATTTTCATCATTCATCTATTCATTTCAACTTTGGTTAGGCACATTAACCACCTGAGGTACACCTGTTTGAATGCATGTCTTAGGTCTGCATATAAAGTAACTACAGGAAAAAAAAAACCCCCCAAAACCTGTTTCTGCATCCTCAGGGACAAACACAGTGCACTGCAAGTGTTGAATGCTTGATAAACAGTCACCGAAAAAATTAAGATTTGCTACAATTCTCACTATTACTCATTTTAGGTGAAGTGCATGTCTCGACTGTATGGTTTTTACATTTACTTTTATGCTGTCAAAAGATCCACTGGCATCACAACAACTATTGCTGAGATATTCTTCCATGAAGTGTCTATTGTGTATTCAGAGTAGGCATTATATTCAGGTATTTCACCTACCTGTAAGAAATGTGGAACCTATAGCTACAGAGAAAACAGTTTTAAAATTCCAGTGACATTAGAGCCTAAGACCTTCTTTGATCTGTCCTCAAATTGCTGTGTCTCCCAACGGGCAGAACAGAGCAGAGGCCTTGAATTACCTTTATAAAAGATCATCAAAATAGTTATTGTAGATACTCCATGGATACAGGATGGGCCCCATCCAAAATTTGGCTTGATGTCAAGACTGATGATGCCACACACACACATGCAAAGTATATGAAAAACATATTACTAAGCTCCCAGGCAGGTCTGAAATGACTCAGAGAGCAGGGAAAAGAGTCCTGGAGTCTTTATGGCAGTTAGGAGGTGGGGTCAGGATGAGGGTTCCTGCGTGGTTTGAATCGTCCCACTGGTGCCAAAGGAATGAATATGTGGGCTTTCTTAGCTTGCCCAGATTGGGGGCAGAGGGATGAGGGATGGAGTGAAACTTAAAAGATGTCTGTAATCAAGCATCAAAAATAGAGTCAGGTTCTTTAATACAGAAGCCTTCATGGGAAAAATCAGAATTTTGAGGGGAAAACTGTAAATTTTCATCTTTGTATTGTTATTTATCTATCTATCTATCTATTTATTTATCTATTTATGGCTGTGTTGGATCTTCATTGCTACACTCAGACTTTCTCAAGTTGCGGCAAGCAGGGGCTACTCTTTGTTGCAGTGCGCGGGCGTCTCATTGTGGTGGCTTTTCTTGTTGCGGAGCACAGGCTCTAGGCACACGGACTTCAGTAGTTGTGGTTCGTGGGCTCTAGAGCGCAGGCTCAGTAATTGTGGCTCATGGACTTAGTTGCTTAGTGAGATCTTCCCAGACCAAGGCTCGAACCCGTGTCCCCCTACATTGGCAGGTGGATTCTTAACCACTGCACCACCAGGGAAGTCCCTTTGTATTGTTTTAAATGATCTGTTTCATGGAGGGTGGAGAATCATTTCCTTTTGAGTCTTCAAGGCCTCAAAAGTTGTGTTTGGCTCTGGACCACCACTTACCTTTCTTTTTTTCTACTATTTTCTTTCTTGGAACCAACTGCTGGCCACATGGAATCATGGGCCAGCTCTCTAACCCTGCATCTTTGCTCATGCTCTTCTCTTCTCTTGGAAGCCTTTCCCACCTCATTTGAAGGTGTGAGTCTTATCCATTCTTCAAGCCCAGTTTAAAGGCTTGAACCTTTTTCTGGTTCTGCCTCTTGGAAGAAATCAATGCTTCTTCTGCAGTCTCAAAGCATATTTTGTTTGCTCTGATAGCACTTGCCATTTTCTAGCTGGTCTCTGAAAGTGCCTGACAACTGGAATCTAAGAGACTGATTGATTTTTGTATCTTCCACACTGTCTTTCTGAAAGGATGTCAGTTCTAAGAGGGCAGGAATTTTGTTTTGCTCACTGTTTTTAACACTTGGAACAGTGCCTGGCACAGAATAGATGCTTACTCTATACTATTTTGTAAATAAATAATAGACAAGTATTTATCAAATAAATAAAAACTAGATTCATAAAGGCTCTCTGACTCAAACTTCTATTAGATTCTTAAATTGCTTCTTTATGCATTGCTTAAATAAAAGGAAAATGCATATTTTATTGAGCGTTTAGCATTTCAACTGGTTGAGTTGGCAGTTGAACTAATTTAAAGGGAAAAATCAATATTGAACCAGACATCCACAACTGGGCATCTCTGATACGATTCTGTGACAGAGAATCTAGCATTTTCAGAAACTGAGACAGACTTTGATGGAAACAGATTGTTAAATAATCTGTGATCACTGTGAAGGTACTTGGCAAGCATAGACATTTTGCTTTTGCCCTGTTCTCAGAGATGTATGTTCTTTTTGTCACAGCTGTAGGCAAAATTAGTATATGCTGGCTTCATCAGGCTGTGCAGAAACTTTCCTTGCCTGTATTTGTAGGTACAGCTTTTATTGGAGGCCAACCTAAGACAGGTTAAAAGACAAGAAGTGAGCTCAATTACTGATCTTGTGGACATTTAACAGTATCAGGTGGGACATTCTGAGTGAGGGAAGTCTAATGAGGAAGGAGAAATCAGGAGTGAATACTTGTATCTATACTATTTTTTTAGATTCCACATATACACGTTAATACATGATATTTGTCTTTCTCTTTCTGGCTTACTTCACTCTATAAGACAGTCTCTATGTCCATCCACATCTCTACAAATGACCCAATTTTGTTCCTTTTTATGGCTGAATAATATTCCATTGCATATATATACCACATCTTCTTCGTCTATTCCTCTGTTGATGGACATTTAGGTTGCTTCCAAGTCCTGGCTATTATAAATAGTGCTGCAATGAACATTGGGGTGCATGTGTCTTTTTGAATTATGGCTTTCTCTGGGTATAAGCCCAGGAGTGGGATTGCTGGGTCATATGGTAGTTCTATTTGTAGTTTTATAAGGAACCTCCATCCTGTTCTCCACAGTAGTTGTATCAATTTACATTCCCACCAACACTGCAAGAGGGTTCCCTTTTCTCCACACCCTCTCCAGCATTTATGATCTTATTTGAAAAGCAGAAATAGAGACACAGACATAGAGAACAAATGTATGGATACCAAGGGAGAAGGGGGGGTGGGATGAATTGGGAGATGAGGATTGACATATATATATACTCTTGATACTACGTATAAAATAGATAACTAATGAGAACCTACTGTATAGCACAGGGAACCCTACTCAATGCTCTGAGGTGACCTAAATGGGAAAGAAATCTAAAAAGGAGGGGATATATGTATACGTATACATATATATGGATGTATATATGCAAATTCACTTTGCTGTACAGTAGAAACTAACACAACATTGTAAAGCAACTATACTCCAATAAAAATAAATAAATAAATAAATAAATAAAATGTGAATACACACAAAAAAATAAATTAAAAAAATTTTAAAAAGATTGAATACTTCCAAAGAAGTTTGGCCTCAGTGCTCCAGGCCTAACTCTTCTCCAGGTGAATATAAACCAAACACAGTATCTGAAGTCAGATATGTACTCCCCTAATTAAAGGTGTCAAATTTCCAACATCAAAACTTCCTTGCTAAACTGAATTTCAATTGACGGTTGTTTGTTTGTTTTAAAGAAGTTTCCTTGCCTTTCTACTTCTCTGTGTCTGTTCATATTCAAGAACTTCATATTCAAGAACATACTCAATGCTCTTCATTCTTGGATTATAGATGCCACAGTGGAAAGGACAAAAGGAAAAAAATAAGGATACCTGAGTACAAAAGGGGATGAGCAATAGGGCTAGGAGGACTGCTAAGTTAATTACTAAGGAGCCTGGGGTACAATGTTTTTTTTTGTTTGTTTGTTTTTTGCGGTACACCGGTCTCTCACTGTTTTGGTCTCTCCCGTTGTGGAGCACAGGCTCCGGACGCGCAGGCTCAGCGGCCATGGCTCACGGGCCCAGCCGCTCCGTGGCATGTGGGATCTTCCCGGACCGGGGCACGAACCCATGTGCGCTGCATCGGCAGGCGGACTCTCAACCACTGAGCCACCAGGGAAGCCTGGGTACAATGTACTTTCCACTCCTTGAATCTGTGTTTGTGATTGACTTTGAGGAAAGTGACACTGTATGTAATGCAGAGTCCAGTCTTCAAGAGGTCTTGCAACTTCTGCCTTTGCCCTCCTAGATGCTACCCTGAAATTTCCATGGAAGAAGCCAGTCTAGCTTACTGGAAGGTGAGAGGCCACATGGAGAAGAATTGAGGCACCACAACCAAGAGTCAACCAATCACTACAAATTTAGAGAAGTCATCTTAGACCTTTTATTTCAACTGAATCCCCAGCTGAATGCAGCTGTGTGAGTGAGTCCAGGTGAAGCCAGCAGAAGAACCACCCGGCCAACTCACAGATTAGTGAGAAATAATAATTCATGTTGTTTTGAGCCACTAACCTTTGCGATGATTTTGTTACATGGCTAAAGATAACTGATGCACAGCCTGACTGTGAATTTTACATTTATTTAGTCTACCTGGCAAGTCTTAATTATTTATTTCCACTTTCCAACTTCTTAGGTTTTTCAGCACCTTTAAAATCTCGTATATCTCTGAAGGGTCATTCATTCATTCATTCATTCACTCAGCTTGGTGTTGCTCAAGTATCATGTATGTGTAGGAAGTAGCAAAATGAGAGGTAGGCTGACACTAGAGCCGTGCTTTCAATTCAATATGGGCTGACAATTAAAAATGAAATAGAACAGATAACATCACACACAGTAAAGGCAAGTATGGTTTCAGTTATGAAAACATATGTGTACACTGAGTCATGGTATAAGTGTTTCTCTTACCTTACTAAAAGAAAAGTTTGAGGGGCTTCCCTGGTGGCGCAGTGGTTAAGCATCCACCTGCCGATGCAGGGGACACGGGTATATAGCCAATTTGGTATATAGCCTTTTGGATGCCACAGAGGTGCTCAAATGTAATGTGTCCAAACCAAAGCCACAGTTTTCCCTCCACAACCTGTTCTTCACTCAATACTCCTTTATGGCAGTAAATGGCACCACCAACCACCCAGTTGATCATGACAGTATACTACGTATTAGCCCTGTCCTCTTTTTTTTTTTTTTTTTTTTGCGGTACGTGGGCCTCTCACTGCTGTGGCCTCTCCCATTGCGGAGCACAGGCTCCGGATGCGCAGGCTCAGTGGCCATGGCTCACAGGCCCAGCTGCTCCACGGCACGTGGGATCTTCCCAGACCGGGGCACGAACCCGTGTCCCCTGCATCGGCAGGCGGACTCTCAACCACTGTGCCACCAGGGAAGCCCAAGAACTTTTAAATACTGGGGAAACCCTTAAGTGTCAAAGTAAAAGGAGGCCAGAATGATGGCAGAGGAGGAAAGCCAGGATCCACAGTGTACCAGAAATCAAGGGAAAGGACATTGTCAAGGAAGCTGGGTTTAATAGTGTCAAATGAAGTAGAGAGATCTAGGAGGGTAAAAACTAAAAAGGCAAGTAGGAGGTCATTTATAAGCATATCAGTGGAGGGGTGGGGTAAGTAGCCAGGTGACAGTTAAATTAGTAGAAAGAGAAAGGGTGTTTGGATGAGATTAAAAGGTGAGCGTCTTCCCCAACCTCCCTTGCATGAGTTCCTTCTATTTGTTGCTTCTTCGTTAGCATGATTCAGGCCTCCATTGCATCTTGCCTGGACTACTAGCTCCACACTGTTTACTGTACAGACCCTGAGATTTAAAGAATTGTGACAAGTAGAAAAAAACCCAATATATGAGTTGTCCTTACAGCACTGGGTGACAAGAACTCCGCCCACTGTAATACAGAACCGATGGTAGCATGGTAGCAGGAGCATTTAACCTTTCCTGGGAGGTTTAGAAAACTTCCCAGAGAATGCGGCATTTGAACTGAATCTTGAAGAATGAGTGGGTTTCTCCCAGAGGATCAGGACATTTGAAGTAGAGGGATGGCGTGTACAAGAGGAACAACAAAGCACATGGCCAGAAGGTAGGTGGGTATCTTAGTCTACTTGGGCTGCCACAACAAACACTACAGACTGGGTGGCTCAAACAGGAAAAATCTATCTTTCACAGCTCTGGAGGATGGAAGTCTCAGGTCAGGGTGTCAGCACAATCAGACTCTGGTGAGTTCTCTTTTCCTGCCTTACACATGGCTACCCTCTTGTTGTGCCCTCACTTGGTGGAGAGAAAAACCCTCTCTTCTTATGAGAGCATGAATCCCATCATGAGGGCACCACCTGCATGACATCTTCCAAACCAGTTATCTCCCAAAGGCCCCATCTCCAAATATCATCACATTAGGGCTCCAATACATGACTCCTGGAGGGACGTAATTTAGTCTACAACACTGCTTCTAGTCCCCTAAAGTTCATATCCTTGAATGCAAAGTACATTCATTCCATCCCAACAGCCCCCAAAGTCCTAGCTCATTCCAGCACCAACTCTAAAGTCTAAGGTCTAAAGTCTTATTTAAATATCATCTAAAGCAGGCATGAGTGACACTCAAGGCATGATTCAGCCTGAGGCAAAATTTCTCTCCAGCTGTGAACCTGGGTAAACAGGTGTTCTGAGATCCAATTTCCAACGTGTGTGTGTGTGTGTGTGTGTGTGTGTAGGGGGATAGTTTAAGGGTTCAACCCTATAAGACTTCAATCCCCCACCCCGCTTCAGACGCCAGTCACAAGCCCAGGTTGTTACCTGTGATTCTGACTCACTGGCTACAGGTTGGAGGTTCCCATGACCCCCTCCTTGGACTTCAGATGCAGTTGGAAAGTTCAGGTTGTTACCTGTATTTATGACTGACTGGCTATAAATCAGAGGTTCCCACAATTCCCTCTTCTTTGGTTTAATTAATTTGTTATAGGGGCTCACAATACTCAGAAAAAACATTGTACTTACTAGATTACTAGTTTATTATAAAAGGATATAATTTAGGAATAGCCAGATGGGAGTTGTGTAGGGCAAGGTATGTGAGAAAGGGCATCAAAGCTCCAGATGTGTCACTTCCCCCAAATCTCCACGTGTTCACCAATCCAGGAGCTCTCTGAGCTCTGTCCTTTTGGGTTTTTATGGCTTCACTGCATAGGCATGCTTGACTAAATCATTAGCCATTCACAATTGATTTAACTTCTAGCCCCTCTTTCCTGCCTGAACATCAGGGGACTGGGACTGAAAGTTCTAACCCTCTACCCCAGGTTGGTTCCCCTGGCAAGCAGCCTCAATTCTTAGGTGTGGTCCAAAAGTCACCTCATTAACGTAGCAAGAGACATCTGTCACTCTCATCACAGACAGTTCCAAGGATTTTAGTGGCTCTGTGCCAGAAACAGGGATGAAGACCGCATATATATTTCTTAGTATGAATCACAATATCACGCTTTGTGTTTCCAAAGTATGATGGTGGAACAGGCATAGGGTAAACATTTCCAGTCCAAAAGGGAGAAATCAGAAGGAAGAAAGGGGGATGGGTCCCAAGCAAGTTGAGTACCCAGGAAGCTAATCTCCATCAGATCCCAAGACTAAAGATTTAAGCCCCTTTGGTTCAATTACCAAGTCCACTGGGGCAGCAGCCCCACTCCCATGGCTCCGCTGGCCAAGGCTTGTGCCCCTAAAGGCTCTGTTGGGCAGGGATATTATCCCTAAAGCTATCCAGGTAGCTCAGCTCTTGGCTCTGGATGACCCCACCTGCACAGTATTGATTCGAAGTCCCTGTCTCTATCCCCTTCAATCCAATCTGGCAATGTCTCTCCTCATATAATCCCTTAATCTCTTGATTGCATGATAATCCAGCCCCTGGTGTTCTTGTCTGAACATGCTTTCTCATGTTTTTGCAATATGGGCAGGATGAAAACTATCTAAATCGTATAAAGTTTTGGTTCCTTTTTGCTGAACAGCTCCTTCTTTATTTCATCTCTCTCTTCCCGCACTTTACAGCAGTCAGGAGGAAGCAATGTTAATACTTTGCTTAGAAATCTCCTCAGCTAAATATCCAATTTCAATCATTTGCAAGTTCTGCCTTCCACACAACACTGTAACATGAACACAATCCAGCCAAGTTCTTTGCCATTGTATAACAAGAATCGTTCTCCCTCCAATTTCCAATAACATGTTTCCATCTGAGACCTTGTTACCAAGTCCAAGCTCGCACTGCTCACTGAACCACAGGACAGTAAATCTAGAGACGAGTTGCGGGGGCAAGGGCTAGCGACTTTATTCAGAAAGTCAGCAGACCAAGAAGATGGTAGACTGGTGTCCCAAAGAACCATCTTCCCCAAGTTAGATTTCAGACTTCTTTTATACTAAAAGGGGAAGGAGTAAAGCCCTGGTTCTGGCCAGACTCTGGAGAGGATGTGCTAATTTCTTCCTTCCTGCACCCATTCACAGGTGGGTCTCCTTGGGATGTTTCCTGTGAGCTAAACAAATGTATGTTAGCTTAAGGCTCATCACCTGGGAGGCAGGGTTCCCAGAGATGGGCCATTATGTATAATTTAAGCTTATAGGCAACATCCCTTTAGTGATTAACTTGTAATAGAACACAGTTTCTTTCCTATAACAACCTCACCAGAAATGGCCCCTAATGTCCATATTTCTATACCATTCTGTTAATAATTATTTATACATTCTCTAAGAAGATGGAAACTTTCCCTCCAGGTCTCTTCTCTTCTTATGAGCCCTCAAAAAATTACCTTTAAAAGTCCCTTTGAGGCAATGTTGGCTTTTTCTAGCATGCACCTCAAAGCTCTTCCAGACTGTGCTCATTACCCAGTTCCAAAGCCACTACCACATGTGTAGGCATTTCTTATAGCAGCACCCTACTTCTCAGTACCAAAATCTGTCTGAGTCTGGGAACCAATAATATATGAAGAGATTTACTATAAGGAATGGACTCACAGTTATCGAGGCTGCGGAGTCCCAGGATCTGCAGTCAGCAAGCTGAAGACCAAGGAGAGCCAATGGGATGGTTCTAGTCCGACTCCAAAGCCTGAGAACAGGGAGAGTCAATGATTTAATTCCAGTCTGAGTCCAAATCCAAAGGCAGGAGAAGACCGATGTCCCAGCTCAAGGATATTCAAGAAGAGAGAGCACATTCTCTTTTCGTTCTATGCAAGCTTTCAGTGGATTGGCTGCAGCCCACCAAGAAGAGCAATCTGCTTTACTCAGTCTACTGATTCAAATGTTAATCTCATCCAGAATCACCCTCACAAACACACCCAGAATAATGTTTAACCAAATATCTGGGCATCCCATGACCCAGTCAAACTGACATAAAATTAATCATCACAGTATGTATGGAGGGGCTTGTGTGGATGGAGGTTGGATGGGCAGGGCTGAAGCCATTTAAGAGCACACATGGTAAGCCTTCTGAAGCTTTTTGTTCCCTCTTAGCTAATAAAGAAGCATTTAAAAGTCTTTTAGCAGCAAGGACACAGGATCAGAATTGTGTTTTCATTTCTCATTAACATTAATGGTGGTAATTGAAATTTCTTCAGAAATTCACCCAAAAGACCCAGAAGTCTGGTTAAGACACAACAATATTTAGAAGCACTCCAATCTAGAGTCACATCCCGACTTCAGCACATATTATTTATGTGAATTCGTCAAGTTATTTAACCTCTTTCTAGGTCTCAGTTCTTCCATTAGCAATAGAGAAATTGCAGAGAGTCACAGGGATCAAATGCTATCATCCCTAAAGTAACTGGAAAAAAGTACTTTTCCCCAGATGTTAGCTCTCTTACCCTCTCTGTGAACACAGTCAGCCTAGATATGCTGCCTACAGCAGCATAGTTTCACCAGTATAGGGACCACAGTGTTAAGAAATCATATTTCTGTATTTGGAATTTCATTTTATTATTTATAAAAAGGGAGTTGATTGATAGAAGCAAGTGGATTGTTTTATGTTTTATTATAAAAAATTTCAAACATGCACAAGAGTATAATTAATGAACTTTCATATACACGTCACCCATTATCAAGATTTTGCACACGTGCTTAATTGATGGCTTTCTGTGAAGTATTTTAAAGCACCCAGACATCTCACACACCCTCGTGTACCCTAAAAATATGGGTATATTGCTACATAACTAAAATGCATTATCACACTTAACACTAAATAAATATTCATGTGTTCTCAACAATAATGATAGTTCCGTGTGCTTTTAGAACTATTCATATTATAGGGGCTTTGTTAATAAATGCATAGAAATTGATGGATAAAAATAATTTATCATTTCTAAATATATGCATACTCTTAACAGCCCCCCCAAAAGTGTTGTTCAGTAAGTTGGCTTATGATTTGTAATATAGAGTTTAGTGTGAGTTAATAATATTCCCACAAAGACGTGTGCCATTGATGATGACAACAGTTTAAACTTGGCAGATCAATACTAATGCAAAAATAGAAGCCACAAGGGAAGGCTTCAGAACATTACCAACAGGCTAGCTTTCCTTGTATTCTCCGTAAAAACTTGTGTTTTATCTGAATTAAAGAGCCATTGACATTCAATTCAGGGATGTGTGTGACAGAAAAAAGAGAGAATATATATATATAATTTCTCTGTTTTTAAGTGAAGTTATTGGAAAGCAATGACTTTCTTCATAAAGTAGACACAATAACAAAGCCTTATTGTTGAAATTGTTTTTACACAACTACTCAAGTCAAAAATGTCTTCATCCTTGAAACTGACCTTATCCTAGTCATGGATTGTTGGTGTTTAATATTCAAGCTTCCTAATTCTTTTTTGAAAGGCTGTCGCGGGAGAATTGCATGTAGAATATATAATGATTTATTTAGTCTCACAGTCCCTCATATGTGGGAACCAAAGAAAAAGAAGACAAGCTGATTCTCTCATATTAGTAGAAACAATTGTCTATGAATTAATTTAAGCAACTGATAATACAAAATTAAAAATAGTAACATAAGAATCTGATTTTTTAAAGTGTTTTTGCTATTCATACCATCCATCCATATTTGAAACATCTGTATTTGAAGTGCTTCAAGATAAGATATTTTAGCCTTGCACTGTTTCCATGAAATTAGATTCACCCAATCAGAGTACTAAATTCATAAAGTTCATTCATCTCCATAGTGAATTTCTGTGAGTTTATTTCAAGAAACAAATATTCACAAACCCAGGCGATTGCTCTGAAATGAAAGGATAATGATGACGCAGAGCTTGTAGATCATTTTTTCCCATATATGTCTAACAAAACAAAACAAAACAAAACAGGCTGCATCAGCACGTTTAAATGTTTGAAAAAATTTAGCCAGACAACTGATTATCTTTAAAAAAAAAAAGGAAAACAAAAAAGGTTTACTTCAAGTAGGTTATTAGCTAAATTCTATCTCATTTTCTCCCAATGTTTTGTGTTTGTGGTTAAATAGGCAGTGTGTAGGATTGCTCTCTGGTATGTATGGTATAAGTAAAATAGTTGAAAAATGAAGGTCAGCCGTATTGCCTTATTTCTGAGTACAAACTTGGTGCCTTGGAAGTACTTTTTGAACTTCTGGGGGTTACATGTAAGCCAGTAACTTTGCAGCAGTGTCCATCAGAAATTTCAGCTACAAGGAGCCAGGCCTAGCTTTAATAAGGGTGAAAGATGATTTTGGCTTCAAAAAGACAAGAAGCCACTTCGTATCTCCATTAGGATTTTAATGCTTGTCTCATAGTCAACCAGCCCAAAACTCATCTCCTGTCAGGACTTCCCCTGCCTCAATTGCTCAGGCTAAGAAGCTCTGCTTAGGGTAGTGCTTCCAGTGTTCAGAGAATCCTGCAGGCTCTGCCTTTAAAATGTATTCGGAACCCAACCACTTCATCATCACCATCCGGGTCCAGGCCACCCCATGTCTTCCCTGGATTACTGTAATAGCTGCCTAACTGGTGCCCATTTTCACTCTGGTCTCTCTACAGTTTTGTCTCAACACAGCAGCCAGGATGACTTGTTTTCATGTTTAGAATTCCCTGCTTGAAACTCTCCAAAGACTTCCATTTCTGAGGAAAGTCCAAAGTCTGCATTATGGCCTATGAGTTTCTACTTGACCTGATTTACAGGTTACTGTGCGCCCCCTTGTTCATTTATCCTTCAATACACCAGACGCACCCATGTCCCAGGGATTTTGCACTTGTTACTTCCTCTGCCTAGAATATTTTCCCCCCAGATATCCACACAGCTAGCTCTCTCATCTCCTTCAAACCTTTGCTTAAATATCTTCTTGGTGAGGCCTTCCTTGGCCTCCTCATTTAAACTTGCAGTCACCCCCAGTGTTCATTATCCTTTTCCCCAGCTTTCTTTGCCTCTGTAGCATTTATCACCACCTAAGCCATGACTAATTTTATTTATTTATTTACTTTTTATTGTCTGTCTCCTCAACTAGAATATAAGCTCTCTGAGGGCAGAGGGCTTTTTAAATTGCTATATCCCTTGTGATTAGAAGAGTATCTGGCACACAGTAGGTGATAAATATGTGTTGAATAAATGAACAAAGGTACCCACGGAACTATTTAGCAATATTTTACATTATGTGTTTTTAAAACATGCTACCATACTGTATATATAACACTTTCTTTTTATATCCAACAATTTGGCCTAGAATTCTTCCGATGGTAGTATGTGGCTCAACCTCATTTGTTGGAATTGCAGTATGCCTTATATGGATGTAGCTCAGGTACTAAGGGACCTTTAAAGTTTTCCAATTTTTTTTTTTTTTTTTTTTTTTTTTTTTTGCGGTACGCGGGCCTCTCACTGTTGTGGCCTCTCCCGTTGCAGAGCACAGGCTCTGGACGCGCAGGCTCAGCGGCCATGGCTCACAGGCCCAGCCGCTCCGCGGCATGCGGGATCTTCCCGGACCGGGGCACGAACCCGTGTCCCCCGCCTCGGCAGGCGGACTCTCAACCACTGCGCCACCAGGGAAGCCCCTCCAATTTTTAATAAAGACAATATTCTGCACCTGCTTCCTTGAGTGCATGAGAGTATATTTCTTTGGGGTAAGTAGATTTGTGGTTTTTCACCTTTGCTAAGCTGGAACTATGTTCCTGGCATTCCTTCTCTTCCATAGTTCCTACATAGTGTGAGCTCTAAGAAGCATTTTTCATGAGACTTGGAAGGTGGAAGTTAGCAGGAGCCATATTGTTTTTATACTTGGAAGGTTCGTCTGGGCACCAGGTGCTGCCTCCGCTCATGCACCTGTCGCTTATCTACCGGCTCCCGCGACTGCCCTGGGGTAGCAGCTGGGCCACTAGGCCAGCCAGGCCACGTCTCCTGCTTCAGCTTCTCTGCCTCCCGGGCACGGCACATGTTTAGTCCATGATGGCACGCGCGGGCTCCTCCTGTTGGACCCCCCCATCACCCAAGTGAGAAGTTTGGTGGTGCTGAGAGTCTAATGCAGATTCCCAACCTTCCTCGGGGCTTCAGCCTCAGCCTCCCAGGTTCCAGTTTATTCTGTCTTCTCCCATTACATCCTGTTACTTCCATCTTCCCTTCCTGACCACCTGCCCTGTGGATTTCATGCTCTAGCACCAGACACAGAAAGGACAGCCACATGTTGACTGTGCAGCCATCTCCCACAATTGCTTCAGGTCAAACCAAATACATGTATTTATATCCTAGTGGTTCTGCTTCTCTGTTGAAATGCTGATGGATGCAGGTAGATATCGAAAAACGAATTTGCCAGGCCATAGGATTTGTGCATATTTTTCATTTTCATAGATTAAACGATGGATCTCTCGTCTATGAAACATTGGAAACATTTCCCCCCAGGGATCTATAAATTATGAATCAGTTTCATTCGTTTGCACCATAACAATCTGAGCAGATAGTAGAGTGTGTTTTCATGCTGAGAGAGTGGCTATGGAGGAAACCAGGGAAGGGAAACAAGAGTAACATGAGACCAAATGTTGTCGCGTCCTCCTCTGCACAGCTGGCCTCAGTTAACAGGACCACAGTGAATCAATTTACATTTTAAATACTCCCTTTGTAATGCCAGAAATCAGAAACATAATTTCAACAAAAAAAAAGCTTAGATTTTTTTTTTTTTTTTTTTTTTTTTGTCGAACGTCGTTTGAAGGTTTGTTGTTCATGAACAAAAGCAATTTTCCTCAGTGTGTGCATTCTTACTCTTGGCAGATGCTGGACAGATGTTTTTACTATAGACACATGGGGACTTACAGGAAAAACACCCTTCTAATTACTGAAAGCAGCCAAAAACTGTGTTCCATAACTTAGTGATGAAATTAAAAACCCATCTCATGGCTTAAAACATTCATATTAAGATGCCATAATAGTTTGTTGTTCCTTTGATCACATCTATGTCCTAAGAGTAAGTTCCTTAGACCTCTGTCTTTACAGAGGCCCAGGGAGACGTTTTAAACTCTTGCCCCCCTTGTTACTACTGATTGAAATAGATTTTTGGAAGACAGAGTCCTCTTTAGATTTTCTAGTTTCCCTCTACTATAAAGGGTTTCTGTCAAGCAGTAGTCCCTAAAGATATCAATAACAAAAGGCCATTTTCAAAAGTGAAGGAGCTTTCCTCTTTGGAAGAATGTGTGGGTGGAGGCAAGTGCTTAACAGAGCAGGGCCTGCCTGCCTCTGGTATTGTGCCTCATGGGCTTCTATGGTCGACCTTGGCAAACCAAGCTTCACCACAGAAAGTGACTGTGGCTCACCCGTAGAGTCCCAGAGGGTCCACATGTGCCTTTAACAGAATCAACATTCCTAGATGACATTAGGTTCGCAACTAGGAAAAGCAAATGCTTGGATGATTTATATTTTATTTTGCAAAACTTAGATGAGCTCAGACACTAAGCTGAAGGTTAATAGGTATCTCTTTCCTGAAAGCTGAACTCCCCTTCAGCAAAGACCCACAGCAACGCTGTGGGTCTCTGGGGAGCTCTGCCTCTTATCTCTGCTGGCAGCCAAGGGCCTGGCACAGCTGGGAAAGAGCAAGAGGTGAAGCTGCTCTGCAATGAAATACTTCACTAACAGTCCTGTTTGTATTCCAGAGGCATCTATTATGTACTCTTAAGTCACTCTCCAGGGAATCTTAAAATGTGTTTTAGCCTCCTCAGGTGACGGTTAGAGATGTATTCAAGCTTTGGAACAGCTTTACTGATAATGTATAAAATCGGAACAGGGGCTTCCCTGGTGGCGCAGTGGTTGAGAGTCCGCCTGCCGATGCAGGGGACACGGGTTCGTGCCCCAGTCCGGGAAGATCCCACATGCCGCGGAGCGGCTGGGCCCGTAAGCCATGGCCGTTGAGCCTGCGCGTCCGGAGCCTGTGCTCCGCAATGGGAGAGGCCACAACAGTGAGAGGCCCACATACTGCAAAAAAAAAAAAAAAAAAAAAAAAAAAATCGGAACAGAGTTGTTGGAGTTCTGCCCTGCTCTGGCCCCTAATAATCAAGTTTTGGAAATAGGTGTCTTCCCTTCTTAGAAATTCTTTTTTATTTTTAAAACACCATTAAGATTCATTGAGAAATGCACTTTTTCGGAGCATTTCTGGCCTAGGGTTCTGTGTTTGGTCCTTCTCATCATCTCAATTTCCTGTGAGCTGGGCACATTCCACACAGTCGTTCCTGGTTGGCCTAGAACACTCTCTGCCTTTGCAGCCCCAGTGGTTTAGTTTTCCTATTCCTGAGGAGAAAATAACTCACTTCCTAGCCCTGACTCTGATGTCATTTCCTTTCCTCTTCGTGCCACAGAGGGCTCCCATTCTGGGAAGAAGCATTTAGGCTTCTGGGAGGAGTTCTCTGGTAAGGTATGGTGCACACCTTTCATATGTAACTTTGGGCCCCGGCTAGATGATTGGCACATCCGTAACCTCAAATGCCATCTGATACCAGCCAGCTCATTCTCACTCATCTCCTCCCTCTACCAGAAGGCACCTCCAACCCTGACGGGCATACCCTAATACACAGAGTTATATACCCATCTTCCCCCCACCTGCCTGCCTAGCTTTCTCCTCTCATTGTTGTAAGAGACACAGCCCCAAGCATGGGTCTCTACAGACCTCATTTCATGCAGTGGTGGTGAAAAGCGGAGATCTCAGAGCCAGGGGGTGTGGATTCCAGACCGGGCTAAACTTGGGCAAATTACTTGGGCAAATTACTTGATCTCTTTGTGTCTCGGTTTCCTTAGCTATAAAATGTGGGATTAAAATAGTATATTTACCACATAGTATTGTCGATACTTATTGAATTAATATATGTCTGTTTTCTTGAATAGTGCTGGCCAATAGTAAGTGCTATGTAAGGATTAGCTATTATTTTCTGACATATTTGAAATACTGCAGCTATTTCCAAAGTATTTCTGTTTATTAAAAGGATGGTTCCGGATTATTGATCTTTTTTAAGTTGAAAGTATTACCAGATTCTTCAACTCTCTCTTTTCCTTCTCCTTTTTACTTTCCTTTTCATGTTCTCTCTGTACCTGCATAGGGAGGTAAAGCACAAAATGAGTCCACCTTGCTGACTCTAGGTGCAAAGGGTTCCTTGGGTAGCACTTTGGAATCTTTGATGGGCCTAATGGTATGTCTCTTAATGCATCCCAATGTTTGTAACATGACATCAATGGCTTTCTTCATCTAACACCAACCATACAGAAGTAGTAGCAGCTACTTACTGTGGACTGGATCTTGTGATAGGTATATAAACCTACAGTCTGTCTCTTTACAAACTTAATCTTAACTTTTAGAAACATGGTGGTAAATACCAGATGAAACAACTAAAAGAGTGGACGTGATTTCCTCTGGGAAGGGGAGATGGGGGAAGGAATGGGTGGGCAGGGGATTGCAATTGTCTTCTTGTACTCTACAGAATGATTTGACTTTTACCTATTTCTTCTGGTATTTATCATGATTATCAACAAACATGCTTATACTTTCATTTCCTGATTTTTTTTTCAGTATTATATATTATCTCATGGTTTCCTGTTATTGGGAGGTAAGGGTTTAGCTCTCTTACAGCCCTTCTCCCATCATCTCAGTATATTTTGGTTAGCTCAATACTGTATTTAGACGGTATACTGACTGTAAATATTATTCACAACTGAGCCATTTAGTATATATTTCATTTCTTTTCTCTTATTGTACAATGTTGAGTATCCTCGGAGTTAATAGCTATTTTTTCTATGTATCAGTCGCTTATTCAAGTCCTCTTGATATCTTCAAACACACCAGGTAATTACCAGATTTGGTTTTGTTCGTGCTATCTTTCCTCCAGCCCTCCATCTTTCTGCTCTAACCCAGTAGTTAGCCTGGGTCTCTCCTCACCATCACCAGAAGATAGGGATCTGATTTCTTCTACTTCTCTCTTTTGTTGGATTCTTGTTTCTTGAATGGCATGGCTTCCTTTTCTTGGTCAAGTGGAGCACATACTCCACTAGTCTCCTGAGAAAAGGAACACAGGAGATAAATTTGTTGAGGCTTTTCACATGTGCATATCTATTATCACCTATACTCACAACAGTCTGCAAGATAGTTTTTATTATACTTATTTTATTGATAAGAAAACTGAAGTTTAAAGAGGCTTAAAACATCTGCCCAAGCACACATACCTATAATGAAGTAAAAGTAACTGAGAAAGAAATTGGCAGAGCTGTATACATGCATGCACACACACACACACACACACACACAATATAGAATTGGCTAGTACCATTTATCATTAATTCATTTCATTTTTACAGAAACAAATTTTAGAGAGTTAATTTGAAGAGTATAAATTTTTCTTTCCTTCATTTAATTTTTTCCCTTTCGAGTTTTGCCTAGACAATTAATTCATCACTCTTTTTGAATGATAATCCTAGAAAAAATTTTCATTTTCTGTAATTAGAATATCAGCTTGAATATTAAAAGACAACAATCAGGGCTTCCCTGGTGGCGCAGTGGTTGAGAGTCCACCTGCTGATGCAGGGGATGCGGGTTCGTGCCCCGGTCCGGGAAGATCCCACATGCCGCAGAGCGGCTGGGCCCGTGAGCCATGGCCGCTGGGCCTGTGCGTCCGGAGCTTGTGCTCCGCAACGGGAGAGGCCACAACAGTGAGAGGCCAGCATAACGAAAAAAAGAAAAAAAAAAATCAATGGAGAAATGTTACAGATATAGCAATTGAGTTTGACTATACTATATCATATAAATGTTAGTTTGGACACAATATTTTTTTCATGGGCATAATATAAATAGGAATAGGACTACAAGGATTTATAACTGCTGAGTAATTAGAAACTTATAAATTCTGGCTACAGTTTTTATTAGAGAAACAATTCTTCACTCCCAGTTCTTTATTGAATTATGTGACTATTGAATTTGAAGTCTAGGCAATGGCCTAGATGACCTTGAGTTCTCTCCTTCAGCACTAACATGTTAAAATCACTTCATATAAAAATGAGGAACGAATGTAAAAATGATACCAATGTTTAATTCCTCCACAGCTGTTATGAACTGAAAGTTTGTGTCCCCTCAAAATTCATATGTTGAAGCCCCAACCCTTAATGTGATGGAATTTGGAGATAGGGCCTTTGGGAGGTAACTGGGTTTAGATGAGATCATGGGGGTGGGGCCCCCATGGTGGAATAGTGTCCATATGAAAAGAGTAAGAGAGACTAGAGTACACTCTTTTCTCCACCATGTAAGGACATTGAGAGAAGACTGCTGTTTACAAGCCAGGAAGAGTGTTCTCACCAGGAATCAAATTGGCTAGCACATTGATTTTGGACTTTCCAGCCTCCACAACTGTGAGAAATAAATGTTTGCTGTTTTAACCACCCAGTCTATGGTATTTTGTTATAGCTGCCAAAGCATATCAAAATAATAGCTCATTTATTAAAATTTGGGATATTTTAAGACCTAGGATATTATAATATGACGAGGAACACTTTATATATAGAATGAACACTTTATATATTAGTTTAAGATATCATGTAATTTGGAGGGCTGTAGAGTGTTTTTTTCAAAATCAGAACTCTACAGTTGGAAACACTAGGGTTCAAGTTTCACCCCTGCCACCATTGGCTGTTGGAATCTGAACAACTTTCTGCATTTGTGACATAGCATTAATAAGGCACACCTTGTAGGGTACTGTGAGAGTCAAAAGACTAATGTCAGGTACTTAGCATCATGCCCTGTATGTACTAAGTACACAATATACATTAGATTGCTTTTTTTAAAAAATGATTTACATTTATTTTCTCTCTCTCCCCCTTTCTCCCCCCTTTCTCCTTCCCTCTCTCTCCCTCTCTGAGGTGGTAAAGAAAGACTCAAAATCAAGAGTAGTTTCCTGACTAAGAGGTCTATATTGGTCAGGATCAAGTCACAAGACAGAAAGAACAAAGTATTTTGAACGTGGAAAGCTTAATATAAAGAATTATTAATAGCAGAATGAAGTCACAGAGAATTAACTTGTGAGAGGTAAAGAGAATTGGAAAGGATACAGGGTTAGCAGATACAGGGAGCAGCCACCACCCCTAGGGTGAGACACAGTGTCTGAGGAAGCACCCTCACCCCACCCAAGCTGAGATCCAGACCTCCTTGCAGGGACGAGGATGACTGCTAGATGGCAGAAAAGTCACTGTGGAGGTGTACTGGTAGGACTTGCCAGAGATCTTCCCTCCGGCTTGTCAGAGAATGCAGTCCACGGAGAATTATCAAGCCTCAGAACTTGCAAGGTGCCGGGGATACCTGCTGACCACTGGATGCTGATACAACTGGGAGCTGGGGAGGCTGCCCTCTGCGGGAGTCTAGCCCACTGCCCTGTGTGGCTTGGACCAGGGCACTTCCAGGTCATCTGTACAAAATAAAGGTCAGCTCCCCTGGGTTGATAGATGACCAAACTTGCAGGATCCTGGGCATATGTATACACGAAGCTGGGAACAGTTCCCAGGCTGGGGCACTACTTTGTACTGCCTGGAGCCCCTGGCTATGCCACTGCTGCTTGAGTTGGAAGCTATAAAGAGTGTGCTGCAGCCAGATATTAGAGAAAGGTGTATCCTTCTGGAACTCAGCACAAGAGGGCAAGCAATGGAGAAAAAGCATTCTCTTCTGGAGCCTGGAAAGAGATCTACCCAGGAACCAAGAAGAGAACTCTTTTCTCCCCAGGTCTCCCTCTAGCACCCTCTATAGACAAGGCTTAAGGTCTTGCTGGGTGGCAAAAGAGAAATATTTGCAAGGTCCAATTCTGTTATCACAGAGCATGCAAAAAGGATGAATTTGCAGCTGACCTGTAATACTTCAATAACCTGTACCATGTCACAGTCAGAATCATACATACAAATAACTCATCATATCAGGACAACATTTATAGTATGCCTGACACTGTGTACCCTAGAGAGATCAAGAATATTAACCCTTAATGGGGTGATAAATGTCACATATACCGTTCCAGGTGTCTGACATCCAAGAAAGAAATTTTAAATCTCCCCCTCAAAGAACTTAAGGAGCAAGTACGAAACAATTAGAAACAAACAATAATATACTGTCAAGAGTTAAGTAGGGTTATACAAACTTTTTTGTCAAGCAATTATAGAGATGATGGATTTTTTTACTATGTTTTTGTGTATTTATGTCTTTTTAATCTTCCACAGACACATTCAAACTGCTTTCTATTTAAGTATTTATTAAATTCCACAATAAAGTATATTTCTCTACAAGCTTTATAAACCACAAATAAACATTACTTTAAAATCATACAAAATCATATCACAATATTCTGCATGCTCCAGTTCTGAATTTCCCAAAGCCTGAAGATCATTACTTTGTAGATTAGCCAGAACCATTTTTTTTGGGGGGGTTACATAAATATTCTTTTTCCCACCCCAGTGACATCTTATTTGTTGCCAATTTGTCACATTTGTTTTTCTTGCTATTGCTTCTCTTAAGAAATGCATCTTGGTAGTTAAAAGAACGTGTTGGAATCCAATAGACCTGGTTTAAATCCCAGCTCTTTCACTTTTTAACTTAAACAGTTATATAACTTACATGAAGACATACTTAGGTATCTATGGTACTTAGCAGACTGTTGATACACTGTAAATATTAGTTATATTGTAAAGTTTAACTAGCCTAAGAAAGGGGAGAACAAAAACTAATTCATCTATTTTCTGCTTGTTAATATCAGTGATAATGGAAATAAAGGGAGGAAATTTTGAAACTCATGGATAAATACAGTTTAGCTGTCATCCATCAGTGGACATCAGTTTGATGAACAGTCTCTATAGTGACAGAGGCACAGCACTGGTCCAATCAACCAGAAAGTCTTAACAAATCAAGTTGTGAGTTTGGGGTGATGACAAGTCCATTTATTCATCTCTTGCTTTCTCCTAGGACTATGGCTGCTTTGGTGCCCTCAGGAAATGAAATAACATCAGAGTTAGATTAGATATTCTCTGTAGACTTGGTTCCCGGATATTAACATCCAGAGAGCACACAGAATGTTTACATGTGCTAGATTCATCTGGCTTCCTCATGATGAGCCAAGGCCAATTGGAATAGCCCATGTAGCCGAGATGTTATCATGATAAGCTCACAGTCACCAGATGTTCTATTTTCTACTCTCTCCCACATGGCAAAAAGTGAAACTGTCTGCCAGCCTCATGATTAAACCAGTCTTCATCTTCTGTCCCATCCAAAATGCCAACTTCATAAATTATCTGTTCCACCCATTCTTTACCCTACAATCCCCTGACTGCATCACATACCTTACACTCCACAAAATACCACAAAACAAATGTTCAGAAATTCCTGAGAGAAAGCAGAGCTTCTTGAAGAAAACAGAATTCCTTCTGCTTTCATTTTCCTTATTAATTAAAATAATTTAAAAGCTGTACATCATAGGAAAAACAGAACCCATAGAAATGCATTGAGGCCCAAGATGTATAAGGAGAGAGAAATCAAGCAAATATCTTTGTAGAACAGATATTTCAGATCTCAGCCACAAATCAATTTTTTTTATGGAAAGCAGGAAGAAGTTAATGGAGGATCACAAAATTATTTTGAAAAATTATGGAAAACAGTGACTAATGACCCAACTTTTGAAACAATGAAGAAGTTGGATACCACAAACTTTAGAGCAGAAGCTTCACCATGATCATGGGAAAGATGAAGCAATAGATTATTAAATGGCAGTTTGTGAGCTCTTAGAAAGGAAACAAAGCTCGCTGGAGATCAGCATAGTTTTATATGATCAAATAATGTCAGACATCACATTTCCTTTACTGACAAGGGTTTTGAATGGGATAGGGCAATAAAATCCTTTAGAAATGGTATATATTAATTTCAGAAAGACATTTACCAAAATATCCCTTAATGTGCTTTGGGCAATTCATTAATTTATTTAAGACATTTATTAAACCCACATTATATGCCAAAGGTTATACTAGCACTATGCAACATAGAAGAATATAGGCTGGATGATGGTAGCTGTGGGTAGATTGAATACTTTCTAAAATCTCTACTCCCAAAGTATGTACTATCACGTGAGAAGGCTAACAGTGGTAGTCAGCAAGACTATAAGAGTGTCCTACATTTTTTTTTTTAATGTTGAGCCTTCTTTTAATTTATTTATTTTTATTTTTGGCTGTGTTGGATCTTCGTTTCTGTGCGAGGGCTTTCTTTAGTTGTGGCAAGCGGGGGCCACTCTTCATTGCGGTGCGCGGGCCTCTCACTGTCGTAGCCTCTCTTGTTGCGGAGCACAGGCTCCAGACGCGCAGGCTCAGTAGTTGTGGCTCACAGGCCTAGTTGCTCTGCGGCATGTGGGATCTTCCCAGACCAGGGCTCGAACCCATGTCCCCTGCATCGGCAGGCGGATTCTCAACCACTGCGCCACCAGGGAAGCCCTGTCCTACATTTTTATGAAGATTGTTAACTACCCAGAACTGCTTAAGTTTAAGTGACATATTTGAAAACAGAATCAAGGCTGAGAGATAACATGATAGGCTAAAGTAATGGGCCAAAAACGACAAGGCAAAATTAATTGGAAATGACACAATATCTTGCACTTAGTTTCAAGACATCAACTGCACAGGTAAAAAACAGCCTTGATTAAAACAGTTGCTCATATGAAAACAGCCATTGTATTTCACTGGAAGGTCACTGTGATTTATTAAGTGTGACCTCTCTACCGAAAATTCAATAGAATTTGAGCTACCTGTCAGAGGCTTAGAGTCAGAATAAGAGTCCATCGTAAGGACACTACCCCATACTTGTCAGACTATTTCTACCATGTTATGCTCAGCCTTGGGTACTGAATTGTGAGAGGGGCAGTCTATGTCTACCAGCATGCCAAGTTGAAGGCAAGCAGTATTGTGTATGTTTTGGCAATCTTGTCATAGAAAGTCAACTGGACTAATCGAAGGATGTCTGCACAGAGAAACAAAAACTCCCGAGGCAGATACAATAATTATCTTCAAATGTTGAAGGGTTTCAATGTGGAAGAGGGATTTAACCAAGTTTGTGAGTTTATGACCTTAGAGCTTTGGGATACACAAGGGACTGAGGGGTCTTATTTGCTGTGCAGGGTATTGGGGATTTGAAGCAAACGGAGAAGAGAGAGTAGAAGGGGTTTGAAAACCCGTATCAGAAAGAGGAGGAGTAGAGACTGTCTGGTGAGTAGAACAAAGCCTTTGAGATCAGATATACCTGGATTCAAGTCCTGGCTTTGAGCTTACCGTGTGATCTTGGGAAACTGGTCTAACCTCACTGAATTCAGTTTTATCACCTGTGAATTTGGAATGATGATCATACTTAATTCAGAGGATTGATATGAGAGTGAAAATATATGAGGCATGTAAAGAGAGAGGTGCACAGCATGTGATCAATTAATATTAGCTTGTCTGCTTTTTCTGTAATGCAATGGAGTAAAGCTAGGATTAGCATCTGGAGGTTAAATTGAGTCCGTGTTTGGCTTTCTAATATAAGAAACTTCTGATCTGTTAGAACTTCCCAATAATACATTTTGAGTAATAATGAGCTCTCCTTCACTGGAATGTTCAAACAGGTTTGGGGAGGAGTTTTACATCATGTAAGACATTGTTCTAGAATGACCCTATTTGTTCCTAGCTTTTATAAGTATGAGGATCTGTATTTAGCATCAAATATTTCTCATAATTTTTCATATGATAGTATTTGTATTTTAATTATTTAGTTGAAATAAGCACAACAGAAACTCCTGTAGAAAATATGAGTGACGGCTACAACATTGAGTTTTTACTGTGTGGTAGGCACTTTACAATAACTCTACAATAAACTTTACAATAAACTCTACAATAAACTCTTTGCAATAAACTCTATGACACAGATGAACAAACTGAGGCTTCTAAGACTTAAAACATCGGACCTAGGCTACAGAATTTATGGAGGACAGTAAAAACTTTAAAATATTTAAAAAAACCCTAATTATCATACAAACAAATAGTAAACATGTGCCAAAATGTTATTTAACTTATCACTGAGAAAATCAAAAAATGACAAAGTTGGTTCAATGGAAGATATTTATTATATAGAGTCCATGAAAGAAAGAATGCTGGGATAAAATTGCTAAATCAGATACAAAAATTTTATTGCCTTAATACCATGAGGACAATTAAAACATAATCTTTGAAGTTATTTTCTCTCCTGGACAGAAGTGTCTTTTATCATTATTAGACAAAGTCACTGTTAGGTTGTGCAAGGAATAGCCTCCAATACCAAGTTTGATGTGTAGAATATCTACTGGGAAATGTTCATGGGATCAACACCTAATGAAGAGAGCATAAGAAAGCATGATTGGGCAGAAGGAGAAGCTGCGCTGTGATCCTGCCCCAGGGAGGGCTCAGCTGATCCAGCTCTGTTTTCTTGAGCTGGGAGGAGGGAGTTAGCCTTTTATGTCCCTTTCTTTACATGACTTCACCAGTCATGGGAAGTTGGTTACCCTTGGGAGGAGGTGTGACCTTGGGAAAGCCAGTTTTCTTCAATGAGACAGTTCCCAAAGTGGACTGGTAACTGAGGACTGTCTTTTGGAAGTATTTCCAGTACCTGGGGAATAAGGCCTTCATTTCTGGAGGTAGATCTGGGGAACACCTTATGGGCTCTATCACAAATAAAAATGCTTTAGTTTTCTACATATAGAAATCTAACTTTAAAGTATTGTTAAATGTCTGGGCCATAATTGGTAGTAAATAGTAAGTCCAACAAACTTACACTTCCCTAGGTCCTAGAGAGTCATAATGGGTTTGCTAGATAACCATTAGCATAATAACCAAGGGTGTGCAGCCATCTTTTGCATCATTTAAAATTTTCCTTAACAATAGTAAGGGGATATGACTCCAAAGAAACTCTCAACAATTAAGACAATATCATGAAGTAGCTAAGAATTTAACATCTTGAAATGGACTCATAATTTTTCAAATATTAGCACAAATGAACTCAAGGTGTGTTATTGCTTCAAACTATGGACATTTCTTGGTAAAATATGAATATGAGGCACTATTCCCAGGGATGTGCAACCCACAGATTGCAAATAAAAGCATTAGATAAATTTAGGGCAATTTCTACCTCACAGATTCTGAAGTGCTTGTCTTCCTCAGAGAAAGAACACACCATGGATGTTTACTTTTAAAGAACATCAGGCAAAGTCTCTTTCTTAAACGTGCTTTTTCCTCCTTCCTCACTAGTGGCTGAAATTCTTTTAACAGGAACAAAATCTTGCATTTAATCACTAGTGTTATTGCCTAAATTTAAATGACTTTATGAGCAGCAACATTTTACAGTGGACATTATTATTGCTGACCATGATTTTTAGAATTTCTTTCTTTGCAGGCATACTTTGAAGTAAGATGTGGCTTGTGACTTGATTTAGTCAATGAAATATGAGTGTAATTATCATTTACAGGCAGAAGCATTTATGAGCTGGTGCATGATTTTCTGTGGTCTCTTTCGCTGTTGCAGCAATTGTGGAAGCATGCATTGATGTGGAGGTGCCAACAGTTTGAAGAGGCCTGGAATGCAGAATCACCACATGGAGGCTGGTTGCTATGGAGAGCTGCCCATGCTCTCCAGCAGACTTTGTGGGACTGAGAAAGAAACTGTGTCAAGCCACTGATATTTTGTCTTTATTATCTTAGCATAACTGAGGTTAACTTACTAATAGAAATGAAGAGTTATGTGTATGCTAAGGTATAACTGACTCAGATTATCTACTTTCCTTTTGGCAGGTTTTAGCAGAAAGGAATGGCAAAGAGAAGCCAGGAAGGCATTTTTAGGACACTCAGTCAGGGGAAAGGAAACCAGTAGGTGGGACAAGGAAATATTTATAACCTTTTCAAGTTTGTCCTGTGACAAACTTTCACTGATGTAGTTTATCAAAAGTATTTTTGTAGTTTATTGAAAATATTAAAAATATTTTTGTAAAAGTATTTTTGTAATATTAAAGGTTTCCTTCCCTCCTTCCCTCTCTTATTTCCTTCCTTCCTGAGTTGATACCAGAGAAACTGGAGCAGAGAAACCTTGAAGATTTAGTTGAAAGTCTTAAAAAATTATATAGACTTTCTTACAGTTTACAGAATATTATGGGATTTCTAATGTACATATCATTGTTCAACTTGCAACTATTGAAGTGGTTCACAATTCAGAAGTGCTTCCAAGTACAAACAGCACATATCTAGGCCACTTAAAGGTTTATTTGTTACTAAATCTACTACTGGGGGAGCACACTTAAAATGTGAGTTAAAATCTACATAGTTTCTAAAAATGTAAACCTCACTTTTATTGGAGTCATACAGGCTCATAACAACAAGAACAAAACCATAGTCCTATATTCACTCTACCCTTCCCATCGCTATCTTCTACTTTCAAGAGTCAAATACATTTAACTCTCTTAACAGGTCTCTACAATAGTTACCTTCAAATTTCATTTTAATTGCTAACAGTTCTCTTTCTCCATTTCTGTTTTAGATATTATATATTGACTTACTACTAAGAAGGATGAAGATTTACCTCCATTAAATTGGTAATTGCCCCAATTACCATCCTCTTATACACACCACCCTCCCCTAATTTTAAATATTATACTTTGAGTGAAATAAATATTCATTGACAATACTATGACTATACATATTCACAACTGAGCCATGTAGTATATTATGAGACATTTTATTTAATTTATAATTTTTATTTTCTCTTGATGTGATAATTATCTACCATTTTTTAAAGTTTATTTTTCTAATTACTTAACTCTAATTCAGACAGAACTATAATACCATAAAACTCCCAGTGATACATTCAAACACATTTGCTGGTTTCTTTTTCTTTTTTTGACATATTCCTCCTGGAGTCCTCTATCCTCTTGAAATTGTTAGAATTGTTTGCTCTCTAGGCTTGCTGCCTAGGTGTCAAAATGCAATCTCCCTTTACCATGAATTTGCGTGCCTTCTGCAGTCATAAACATGCTTGAAATGAATGAAAATTGGAAAGCCTCAGCAAAGAAATAGAAACTCTCGACAAAGAGATAGAAGATATAAAGAAGAAGTCAATGGAAATTTTGGAGTGGAAAAGTATAGTAACCAAAATAAAAAACCCAGTGGATGGACTGAAAAGCAGAATGGATGGGACAGAGGAAGGAATCAGTGAACCAGAAGATAAAACAGTAGAAATTACCCAATTTAAATAATAGAGGAAAAAATGACTGAAAAAAAAATATGAACAGAGTCTGCCTTGGACACCTGTGGAATGATAATAAAGGATTTAACATTCATATCATCAAATTCCCAGAAAAGAAAAAACAAGGAGGCCCCAAAAGAGTACTCAAAGAAATAATGGCTGAAAAACGTCTTAAATTTAGCAAGAGGGGCTTCCCTGGTGGTGCAGTGGTTGAGAGTCTGCCTGCTGATGCAGGGGACACAGGTTCGTGCCCCAGTCCAGGAGGATCCCACATGCTGCAGAGAGGCTGGGCCCATAAACTATGGCTGCTGAGCCTGCGCATCTGGAGCCTGTGCTCCACAACGGGAGAGGCCACAACAGTGAGAGGCCCGCGTACTGCAAAAAAAAAAAAAAAAAAAATTTAGCAAGAGACAAACCCCCACAGATTCAAGAAACTGAGTGACCTTCAAAAAGGATAAATTCAAATTAATCTATGCCAATACACATTATAATTAAACATCTAAAAATTAAAGACAAAAAAAACTGCAAAAATTGCTAAAAGGCAAAAGCAATTCCAATGACAGTGGATTCTCATCAGAAATCATGGAAGCCAGAGGAACTGGCAAAATATTTTTCCATTGCTGAAAGGAGTTAACTATCAACCAGAATCCTCTACTCAATGAACATATTTGTCAGTAATGAAGGGGAAATCAAGACATTCTCAGATGAAAGAAAACTAAGGAATCTGTTATCAGCAGACCTAACCTAAAAGACTGTCTAAAGGAAATTTTTTAAACAGAAATCAATAAAATTGAAAACAGAAAACAATAGCTAAAATCAGTGAGACAAAGAGCTGGTCCTTTGAAAAGATCAGTAAAATTGACAAACCTCTAGGAAGACTGACAAAGAAGAAAATTGAGGACACAAATTACCAATGTCAGGAATGAAACAAAATCAGTGTAGAGACTCTGCAGACATCAAAAGGAAAATAATGAAATGCTACAAACAACTTCATACACATAAATTTGACAATTTAGACAAAATGGGCCAATTCTTTGAAAAACCCAAACTACCACCACTTACTCATTATAAAATAGACAATTTTAATAGTCCTATAAATATTATTTCATTTCATTTCAAATATTTCATTCAAAAGCAATTAATTGGAGGAAAGGACCTTTTCAACAAATGCTCCTGGAACAATTAGACATCCAGAGAGGGAAAAAAAAACAAAACAGAAACTCAACCTAGTTCTCACAACTTACATGAAAATTTAACTGAAAATGGGTCACAGACTTAACTGCAAAATGTAAAACTATAAAACTTTAAGAAAAAAACATAAAAGAAAATCTTCCAGATTTAGGGCTAAGTGAAATGTTCTTAGACTTAACACCAAAAGAATAATCCATGAAAAGTAATGTTGATAAATTGGACTTCATTAAAAAAAAAAAGCTCTTTGAAAGACCCTGATAAGAGATTGAGAAAAGAAGCTATTGACTGGAAGAAAATATTTACAGACCATCTCTCTGAGAAAGAATTGGTATCTCCGCTACATAAAAAAACTCTCAAAACTTAAGTGTAAAGCTTTTAAGTTTCATTAGGCCCCATTTGTTTATTTTTTATTTCCATTACTCTAGGAGGCGGGTCAAAAAAGATCTGCTGTGACTTATGTCGAAGAGTGTTCTGCCTATGTTTTCCTCTAAGAGTTTTATAGTGTCTGGCATTACATTCAGGTCTTTAATCCATTTTGAGTTTATTTTTGTGTATGGTGTTAGGAAGTGTTCTAGTTTCATTCTTTTACATGTAGCTGTCCAGTTCTCCCAGCTCCACTTATTGAAGAGGCTGTCTTTTCTCCATTGTATATTCTTGCCTCCTTTGTCAAAGGTAAGTTGGCTCTCTTTCCTGTTCCATTGATTTATATTTCTGTTTCTGTGCCAGTACCATACTGTCTTGATTACTGTAACTTTGTAGTATAGTCTGAAGTCTGGGAGCCTGATTCCTCCAGCTCCGTTTTTCTTTCTCAAGATTGCTTTGGCTATTTGGGGTCTTTTTTGTTACAGATTGCCAACAAACACACGAAAGGATGCTCAATATCACTAATCATTAGAGAAATGCAAATCAAAACCACAATGATGTATCACCTCACACCAGTCAGAATGGCCATCATCAAATAATCTACAAACAATAAATGCTGGAGAGGGTGTGGAGAAAAGGGAACCCTCCTGCACTGTTGGTAGGAATGTAAATTGGTACAGCCACTATGGAGAACAGTATGGAGGTTCCCTAAAAAACTAAAAATAGAACTACCATATAACCCAGCAATCCCACTACTGGGCATATACCCTGAGAAAACTATAATTCAAAAAGATACATGCACCACAATGTTCATTGCAACACTATTTGCAATAACCAGGACAGGGAAGCAACCTAAATGTCCACTGACAGATGAATGGATAAAGAAGATGTGGTACATATATACAGTGGAATATTACTCAGCCATAAAAAGGAATGAAATTGAGCTATTTGAAATGAGGTGGATAGATCTAGAGTCTGCAATACAGAGTGAAGTAAGTCAGAAAGAGAAAAACAAATACTGTATGCTAACACACATATATGGCATCTAAAAATAAATGGTACTGAGGAACCTAACGGCAGGGCAAGAATAAAGACACAGACGTAGAGGACGGCCTTGAGGACATTGGGGGGAAGGGGAAACTGGGACGTAGTGAGAGAGTAGCATTGACATATATACACTACCAAATGTAAAATGGATGGCTAGTGGGAAGCTGCTGCATAGCACAGGGAGATCAGCTCGATCCTTTGTGATGACCTAGAGGGGTGGGCTATGGAGGGTGGGAAGGAGGCTCAAGAGGGAGGGTATATGGGGATATATGTATACTTATAGCTGATTTACTTTGTTATACAGCAGAAACTAACACAACATTGTAAAGCAATTATACTCCAATAAAGGTATTAAAAAAAGAAAAAAAACTTAAGTTAAAAATAGATACAATCCAATAGAAAATGAGCAAAGGCATGAACAGACATTTGACTGTAGAGAACATACAGATGCCAATAAGCACATAAAAAGATATTCAACATTATTAGCCAATGAAGTAGCACCACACACCTAAGAATGGTTAAAATAACATCACCAAATGCTGGTGAGGATATGGGAAAACTGGGTCACTCATACATTGTTGGTCGGATTGTAAAATGTTACGGTCATTCTGGAAATATTTTGGCAGTTTCTTAAAAACTAAACTTACAATTTTTGATCCAGCAGTTACACTCATGGGTATTTATCATAGAGAAATTATGATTTATATTTACATAAAAACCTAAACATGAATATTTATAGCCCTCAAAAGGAAACAACGCATATGTCTTTCAATGGATGATTAAACAAACAGCCATACATCCATACCATGGAATATTGCTCAACAATAAAATGTAATAAACTACTGATACATGCAATAACCTGTACGGATCTCCAGAAAATTATGGTGAACTAGAAAAACAAATCACAAAAGTTTGCATGGTATATAATTCCATTTATATAAGATTCTTGAAATAACAAGACGATGGAAATGGAGAACAGATTAGTGCTTACCAGAGATTAAGCAGGTGTTGTGGGTGAGAGGGAGGCATGTTCAGCTTTCAAAGTGAAATATGAAGGAGATTTTTGGGATAGAAATGTTCTATATCTTGATTGCATCAATGTCAGTATTCTGATTGTGGTGTTGTACTATAGTTTTGCATGATATTACCACTGGATAGAACAGAGTAAATGGTACAGGGAACACTCCAAATTATTTTTTTACAACTGCATGTGAATCTACAATTATCTCAAAATACACCATTTAACTTAAAATACTATGCCATGAGAAAATAGAATTTTGAAATATTTGGAAATTGACAGATAAACCAATAAATATATATTATACTTGTATATATATGTAGTATACATATGTATACATATTGCAGTGTACATATATTTGTGTGTATATGAATAAACCTATGATATTTACTATTTGGCCATTTACAAAAAGCTTTGCCAACCCATGATACACACACACACAAAATTGATATTAGCAGATTCAACGTTCACAGTTTCCACTAGGACTTAAGAATTCCAGGGCATATAGGAATTTATAATTTTGCCAATTCATGGATTTTATTGGCACACTGTAATTCTGGTGTTTGTTAGCAAGCTGTTTAGCTAACCGGGGAACAATCACAACACAACTTTATGCTTTACTTGTCATTCCCTATTCTTTACATTATCCTACATGATATAAACTTTTTTTTCTGAAAAATAGCCATTGATAAGATGCTAATAAAAATGTAGTTAATTTTTAGTGTTAGATATGCAGGGGAAAGACAAAGTGCTAATAAAGGAACACATCAGTGATAACATACTTTTGTGTTTTTAAAATGTGAGGAATTCATCAAGGTATTGACATACATCCCTTGAGAATGTCAGTGGTTCAGAAATACGTATAAAATACATATTACCATTTTATTGAAGAAATTTAAGTAGAAAGTAAAATAATTTTAATAGCAGAACATAGTACATGAGGATTTTTGGTAAATTCATAAGGCTTCTTACAACATAACTAAGGATGAGCCAATGATATTGAAATCATATGAACATAGAGTCAATATTGTTTTAAATACTACATTGCTTGGGAAGATCTGAAATATTATTTCCATACAGTTTTTTAGCATTTTCTCCTCTCTTCTTACTCCTTTGTGTAGTTTTTGTTTGTTTGCTTTTTAGGGTTATAGTTTCTAGTACAGATCAAAGAATTTCTCTTTCAGTTGGATCCAACCATCACAATTGTAAACATGTATTTGCTGTTAGAAGCCCTCCCTTCTCTCAATTCATAGTGAACATTGTTCTAATGCTGTGGTTGCAGTTTGAGGAGGTAGTGTTGATGTATCAGTAAATAACACTAGTAAAAATAACATGCTTTTAAAAAAATATTTTATTTTATTTATGGCTGCAGCATGTGGGAGATCCCGCATGTGTGGAGCACAGGGCTCAGTTGCTCCATGGCATGTGGGATCTCAGTTCCCTGACCAGGGGTCGAACCCATGTCTCCTGCACTGGAAGGTGGATTCTTAACCATCAGACCACCAAGGAAGTCCTCAACATGCTTTTCTGTCCTTCAGGCCCAGACATATATACAGTGCTTTAAACAATCATACAAATGATAAAGGAAGAATACTATACACTATTATATTTTCTTTTACTTTTTGCTGTATTTTGTACCATTTCCCTCTTCTATAGCTTCCAGTTTCACTGAAGTTTGCTATTATAAATAAACGATTTGGAAAATAATTTTTTCAGAATGATTATTTTTTCTTGCATGAAAGTTTTATACAGTTTTTATTTAAAGTTTAGTCTGCTTTTATCACCTCACATGAAACTTAACATTTCAATAATTTTGTTTCACATGCATTTTT
The DNA here is from genome assembly GCF_964341445.2 of Mesoplodon mirus. NCBI lineage: Eukaryota > Metazoa > Chordata > Mammalia > Artiodactyla > Ziphiidae > Mesoplodon > Mesoplodon mirus. Next base: position 18,971,375 of record NC_138982.1, on the reverse strand, counting down.
TTAACATCTTTATTGGAGTATAACTGCTTTACAATCGTGTGTTAGTTTCTGCTTTATAACAAAGTGAACCAGCTATACATATACATATATCTCCATATCTCCTCCCTCTTGTGTCTCCCTCCCACCCTCACTATCCCACCCCTCTAGGTGGTCACAAAGCACTGAGCTGATCTCCCTGTGCTATATGGCTGCTTCTCACTAGCTATCTATTTTACATTTGGTAGTATATATAAGTCCATTCCACATGCGTTTTTAATAGCTTACCGTGTTGCTTGAGTGAATGCTGACATCAGCTATAAAATGTTTGTGGGCATATCAACATAGTCTTACAGTCATATATTCATATATAAATCATGTAAAGTGTGTACTTAACCCTGACAGAACTTTGGCATAACTTTTAAATTCTCATTATCTGAGGACATACGAAATTGGGAAAAGCATAAGAATGGTTTCTGGAACTTTCCAGTTTCCTCAGGAAGCAATTGAGTGTTGATTTACTTAGGATTCCAGAGTAAATTTCCCGACCACAATCAACTTTTTACAATGTCTATAAGTGGTAATTCCCTTTTCCTCAAAGTTTCTTTATAATTAAGCAGGCAAGTATTACAGTTTTTGAGGAGAGTTAGAGAGAGAAGGGGGGATTAGTTATACAGCCTACAGCATTTATTTGAATACATTGTTTAAGTCTCAGAAAACTGGGCTGAAAATTTTAATCATTCGTTTTGCAGAAACAGAGATCTTACAAAAACCTTTAAAGTGATAAATTTGTGTGCCTTTCTAATATAGACCATATAGTAGAATGGAAAAACTACTGTATTTGGAGTTAAAACACATACACACACACACATCCTAGGTTTAAGTTTTGGCTCTAGGCAGTGTTCTTATGCTCAGACAAAAGTGGAAAATCTTGTTAGTTGCAAAGCAGAAAGACACTAATCTTTCCTATATAGCCAAGGGACATGCATGTTTATAAATATTTAATATTGCTGTTATATCAGTATAGCTAGGAGATAGCCTTAGTTTCATTCTTTTCTCTTTATAGATGGTCAACAATTTTAAGCATATTATCCCCAGTTTTACTCTTTTTATCTGCTAAATTTATCATTTCTTGTGAAAACTATTTGATACTTTTTTTCTTTATATATTGGGTTTATATTGTTAGTTGCAAATAGGTTCACAATTGTTATATCATCAAGTAATGTACATATTTATACATAATACTGCTTTTAACACTGAATTCTATTTGTTTTAATGGTACAACTTTTGCTATATATTTTTTTATTATTTATTTTGGGGGGCTACTCTATGTTGCAGTGTGTGGGCTTCTCACTGCAGTGGCTTCTCTTGTTGCAGAGCACAGGCTTCAGTATTTGTAGCACGCGGGCTCAGTAGTTGCAGCACACAGGCCCTAAAGCACATGGGCTTCAGTAGTTGTGGCATGTGGGCTCAGTAGTTGTGGCTTACAGGCTAAGTCGCTCTGAAGCATGTGGGATCTTCCCAGACTAGGGACCAAACCCATGTCCCCTGCATTGGCAGATGGATTCTTAACCACTGTGCCACCAGGGAAGTCCCTCCTTTTGCTACCTTATCTTTCTCTTGGTTAGTATCATTTTCCATTCCTCCATTTTAAAACTTCCTATGCCATTAAGTTCTAAACATGAATTTGTAAATAGCTTAATTTTCTTTCTTTTTATTCAAGTTGAGAATATCTGCCTTTTAAATAAGTTTATTTTGCTTATATTCATAATGATTACATTTCTATCATTTTATTTCTTTATCATGTAAGTCCTTCACTTCTTTGATCTCATTCCTTCTTTACACAACATCCTTATTTGGCTTTTTCTGCTACTGGTTTCAAAGTTATACTTTCTGTTCTATTCATTTGAGTCAGAGTTTCTCAGCAACAGTACAAATGACTTTTTGGGCTGGATAATTCTTTGCTGTGAGAGCCCATTATGTGCATTGTAGGATGCTTCTTTTTTTTTTTTTTTTTTTTTTTTTTTTTTTTTTTTTTTGCGGTACGCGGGCCTGTCACTGTTGTGGCCTCTCCCATTGCAGAGCACAGGCTCCGGACGTGCAGGCCCAGCAGCCATGGCTCACGGGCCCAGCAGCTCCGCGGCATGTGGGATCTTCCCGGACCAGGGCATGAACCCGTGTCCCCTGCATTGGCAGGCAGACTCTCAACCACTGCACCACCAGGGAAGCCCTGTAGGATGCTTCTTAACAGCATGCCTGACCTCTACCCTCTCCTAGAGTTATGGCAACCCAAGATGTCTCCAGCCATTGCCAAATATCCCATGGGGGAAAACTCACTCCCATTTGAGAACCACTGTTTTAAAGGTTATCTGTAAATTGTTATGTGCACATAAATTTTAAAAAGCTAAATATCACACTGTATCTTCTGCCCAGAGAAGACAGGGACCTTAAAATACTGTGTTTGAACTCCTTCCTTGTAGATTTAATTTCCTTTCTGGTAAAGTACTTTCTTCTGAAATGGTACTTTCTGTAAGTATAAAGTCTTTTACTGGGTTTGTATCTGAAAATGTGTTTATTTTATCCTTATTTTTAAATGACAGTTGAGATTGGGTTAGAAGGATGATGTTACTTTTCCTCAGCAATTAGGAGATATTACTCCATTTGGGTTTGGCATGTATCATGGCTCATGAGAAGTCTGCTGATCATTACTTGGAAGTGATTTGTATTCTCTTAAGTTTTTGTTATTTTCTCATCATATTTGATGTTTTGTAGTTTCCTTATTATATGTTATTCTATATATGGGTTTGTTTTTAAATTAGCCTACTTAAGATTTGAGAAGTGCTTTTAATCTGAGTATTCACGCTTTCTTCAACTCTGGAAAATTCTCCAACATCATCCTTTAAATATTGCTTTCCTCTCATTTTCTGGATTCTCTCCTAGAACTGTAGTAGAAATAAGCTGAAATATCTCATTCTTTGTTTGTATCTCAACTTTCATGATTCCATCCCTTTATCTGTCTGTGTTTCAGTCTCAGTGATTTCTTTATATTTATCTATAATTTTATCAATTTTCTCTTTAATATTGTCCAACATAACTGCTTACAAATCTGCGATTTTAATGTTAATAAACTACATTATTTAATTCTATAATTTACATTTTATTCTTTTTATCTGACTCCTCTCTTTTCCCCACAAGGTTTGTTCTTGAACTTTGGTTATATTATTTTCATCTCTGAATATTTTAAACCTATTTTATAATATCTCTTTTAGAGTTGTCTAAAGGGATTGATGAGATATGAATTTTCTCATGTTCATAGCTGCCATTTCTAATTTTGCCAATCTATTTCCTTTATGTATGCTGAAATTTCTACAAATGGGCTCCTTGTCAGTGGGAGTTATTTTTCTTTTGGAGGACTGAGTGACCTAAGTTGTGGGAATGTCCTTTCAGTTATTAAGGAAGTACCTTGGCTCTGTGCTTCCCTCTGCACTGAGTAAATGTGCAAATTCAGAAATCACATCCACAAGTTCATGTTTTCCCTTTCTTTCAGGTTATAATTATTCTTCCAGTGATGCATGGAGATTAGATGACCTCTGCCATAGCCTAAGGCCACTGGATGTCCTCTCTGGTCCTTTAGAATAGATAAGACAACTCATGCAGAGTCTTCTCTTTACTTAGGAAGCTCAGTTCCATCTCTCAGACACCAAGACCATGGCCACCACAAGCATCTTGGTGAAGCTGTGTTAAAAATCCAGTCATTTAGACAGATGTTCAATCCAGATACTCTATGGGACACTTTAGTTCTCAGTCACTCTTTGTTTAAGTTTCCTCTTATTTTCTGGCATCAGGGATTACTCATTTTTACTTTTAAGCTTGGGTTTGAATTTAAATTTTATTGGTTATATTTATCAATATAATGTTAATATATAATTTCTATGTTGGAAGTTTTCTACTTCAGTTGAGTTTTCTGTATTGACTAGAACTCATTTGATTTTCTAATGTATCAATATTTCTTATTACTGCTTTTGCTTCTGTATCTTTATTTTTTTTTAAAGAAATCATTATTTTATCCAGTTTTACTCAGATCTTAATCTGTTCTCTCCTTTAAGCCTTCTGCATCTGTTTCATAGAGATTGCCTCTTTTCATATCCTACTGAGAACACCAAACCTATTTTTAAAAAACTATGCTAGTTCATATAGTTTCATGTAGTTCATACACTTTTCAGATGTCTTCACTTCATTTTTGCTTTAGGATGACATTCTTTCCCCCTTCAACTACAGTAAATTTTTCATAAGTTCTACACTAGGGTCTTTTTCAAGTTAAACCTCTAAATCCACCCTCCACCCTCCTTCACCCTCTGGGCACTCACTGTGAAGCTAATATTTATGGACTCCATCAATAGACGGGAGAATCTTCTGGCTTCCAGTTGAGTCCAACCAGTGGGAGCACCTGCAGGAGATTGGAGGACAGAAAGAGAATGAGATGGAAATATTTAGTTCTCTATCTTCATTCCTTCCAGGCTGTTGAGACTTGGCATAGCACCTGTGAGGGACCCTGTCCTTGTAGCTTCCTCTCTAGATTCCAAGATCTGTTCCCTGACTTTGCCCCTTCAGACTTGGGGTAGAAATGGCTCCCTGTGGTTGCTAACCCTGGGGATCTGCACCATCCTGCCTTGTATTTCTACACCCTGCCCACGCTTTGCTAAAACAATCCCTTTATTAAATTATTTTCCTGTATTAGTTTTTGGTTGTTTGTTTGTTCTTTTCCAAGTCTTGATTAAGACAGGTTTCACTTCAGATTTTATTTTTTGCTATTTTTCTCATTCTTTATAGGGAGATGATCTATCTAGAGCAGCCAAAGGATATGTGGAGTTTCCTTGGCCATAGTCTTAAAATGTGCTAGTCAGTTCTGTTTTCCCTGTTTATAGCTTGAATTTATTGCTTTCATGTTGTATGGCTTTGTTAGAATCAAATAGGAATCTCTCCAGTCCCATTCCCTAGCTCTCCAATATTCTCTGCAATACTCCATGTTAGCTGTGACACTTACATTTAACTAGCCAAGTTGCTTTTTGTGTAGGAAGGGAAGAGAGTATCACTTTCCCGCATACATAGATTAAGAAAAGGCTCTCTCTCTCTCTCTCTGTCTCTCTCTCTCTCTGTCTCTCTCTCTCTCTCTCTCTCTCTCTCTCTATATATATATATATATATATATATATATATATATATATATATAAATTTGTCATGAAAATGATTACTCAAAGGGGTACTTCATCTGACAGAGAGGTTAAAACAAAGAGAAAGACTCAATGCTGAAAAAGTTAGACTATAAAAAGACTTACAGAAGCATTCTGCTTCCACTGGGCCAAGTAGCTGTTATCAGACTAGCCCTCTTGGGATTGATAAAAACTATCAACTCTTGAAAAACATATATAAAACAACTACTTGATGGCACTGAAGAGTAAATAGAAACAGGTAGAAATTGGAGGAGAGATGATACTTGGAAGAAGGGAAAGAAATCTTGTGAGTTTCCTGTTTATAAAACATTTAGCCTCCACCTCCAGGGATAGCTAAAACTGATGGAAAACCCACAATTTTAGTTGTTTGAAGAACCAGAAGACAGGGTTCAGTGGGCAACTGCAGCCACTGGAATATGAGGAAGAAAAATACCAGAAAAGGAGAAAGCTAGAAAGAGGGAGCCCCAGATTTTGTGTATAACTCTGCCCAAATCTCTGGCAGTTCAGCTAAGGCTTAAAGAACTGAACTGAGATTTGAGATGCTGCCCACAGCAGGGAAACAGAGTTTGGTACTTTTTCTTCAGAACTCAAACTAACTGCTTGCATAAAAAAACAAAAACAAAAACAAAAAAAGAGAAAAAAGACATGCAGATATTTCCTTATTGAACTTATCAGTCCGGGGCAAAGCTTATCTGTGTAGGGAGGGTTTCCTTCCCTTCAGTTCTGTTTCTTTTCCATTTTTGTCTCCCCCCTCCCCACACCCCTGCCCTCTGCCAATTCCTTGAGATGTTTTCTTGAACCTCCATTCATCTTTCTACAAACCAGACAGAATCTCTTATCCCTTTTCCTACCTTGTCATTCAGTCATTACTTGCAAGGAACAAAAATACACTGAAAATAGCTCAACAACAAAAAAGAAGTGAATGTTATTCAGAGCATAGCAATTCAATACAGGGAAAAGAGGTAGACTTCATAGACAGAAGACTGGGCCTAGTAACAGAAAGTCATCAGATCTAGAAAAAGGAAGATATTTCTCTTTCTAGGGCTACACTACTCTTTTGTCATTGCTTGTTCTGCATGTAGTCTAATATTGAAACCCTAAGAAGAGACCTCTTCCCTTAAGTCTACATGACTACTTGGCCTCCACTCTCAATGTGACTCATTCTTTGAGTCCGATTTCCAGGAAAAGACAAAAAACAAAACCAAGAAAGCGACTTTATGTACTGGCCAACTTTGAGTTCTGGTGCTAATGACTGGTCCCATTAGCAGTAGCTGGTGAGATGTATGTGTGATACATATGTTGAAGGGGAATGGGTAGATGGGTTACATGATCCCCACAGAAGTCCTCTGGGATGCAGAAGATTTTCTAAGAAGGCATGCAAATTATCTTGTTAAATATACTGCAACCTCTGAAATCAATAATTTGCGATATCTTGGCATAGCACTTAATAACAATAGATAATTATTTTCATGATGGGGACATTGCTAGGTTACTTGTTAAGCCACAAGTATTTCTTTTGCTGTCTTCAAAAGCAGAGTTGTAGAGATCAAGGAAATGGTCATTGTCAAGGACCTTAGACAATATATTTCTTCATCTTCAAAATTCGTATAGCATGATTTGATGTATTATCTAATTTTCTAATGGTGGCAACAGACTGATAGTGGTAGATATTATAGGTGAATACATTCTCTCTTTGTATTATTTTCTATCCAGAATCTCTAAATATTCTTTTGTTAATTATCATATATATAATCCTTTTTCTACTGAAAGGGTAGAGTGTTAACACCCAGCAAAAGACTCTAAGGGAATATAAGGACTACATCAAAATGTTAACAATTGTTATCTTTGGGAGTAAGATTTGCGAATGATTTTCTTTCATTTAAAATATATGTTAAAATATTCTACAATTAATTGTATTGTGTTAATAATAAAAAAATTAACTTCAGGGCTTCCCTGGTGGCGCAGTGGTTGAGAGTCCGCCTGCCGATGCAGGGGACACGTGTTCGTGCCCCGGTCCGGGAAGATCCCACATGCCGCGGAGCAGCTGGGATCATGAGCCATGGCCACTGAGCCTGCACGTCCGGAGCCTGTGCTCCTCAACGGGAGAGGCCACAACAGTGAGAGGCCCGTGTACCGCAAAAAAAAAAAAAGAAAATTAACTTCATAAAAATAATGCATTTTAAGTGCACAGAGGAAAATGTTTTTGTAAATGAGAAGAACTGTGGGTAGAAATACATGATTAAAGTTTTGTAAGCATCTAAGTATGGCTGAGAAAAGCACAGAAGTAAAAACCAGGACAACTTAGAGAAAAGAGAGTGCTAGAAGATAACAAATAAATTTAGAGTTACAATAAAAAACAAAAAGTAAGAAATAATGGTCAACATAAGAGACAATAAAGGGAAACTAAAAAGTAGACTTTGACATTTACCTTTAAATACATGTAGTAGAATCACAAGTAAAAACTGCTTCTGCTACAAGGACACGCAGAAAGACTTAAGTTAAAAATTCTGAGAAAAAGTTATTTTTGCATTGTAACTTTTTTCAAAAAAACTCAATGATTTGACTGGGGATGGCAGGTGAAAACGGAGACCATGATGAGAAAAAGAAAATGTGAAGAAATAATTCAAATTTGGTCACTTAATCTGATCATTCAAATATTTATCTTTTCTCTGACATAATCTAGAGGCAGGAAGGAGGGGAATCAAAGTAATAGTAAAACAGTGATTTCTAAATGTTAGTCTAGAAGCACTTGCGGCTGCAGTTGATCAAGATTTTATTAGTTATTTTTAGTAAAGGGAGAAAAATTAGAACAATATAGTGAACTTCATATTAAGGTAAATTTATTAAATTTACACGAGATTATGTCCTTAATATACTTTCATTGTTAAAATGTCCTTTCTCTTATGAGATGACATAGACAGTAGATGATGGCTTTTAATGTATTCTCAGCAAAAGGAAGAACTGGGAATGTTATATTCACCCCAAAGTTTATGAATCCGTGAGATCCAAGAGTTAAAGAACTACAGCTTTAAACCATTGTCATTGTACATATCCTTTAAGGGACAATAGTTCAACTGAGCAAGGAGATACACATCCATAAATAGGAGCAGTGTCAGGCATTATGTGATTGTTTGACACAGTGAGTGGCATAGATGTGGGCTGGCAGGATCAAGAAGGTCTCACACTGGAGGTAAGACTACCTTGTGTTTTATACCCTGGGTAAGACTATAAGCGATGATGGAAGAGAACAGGGCACTCTGGAAGAAGACAAATGGGAAGACGAAGTTCAGAATACACATGACATACAAAGGCCTATGAACTGAGTAGATGTACTTGTTGGGCATGGCAAAAAAAATAAGTTCAGATAAAGAAGATTGATGCAGGTTGAGAAAAATCACGCCCTTCAGGATTGAGTGTTTGGTTTTTACCATTAAGTAATGACAATTGTTTGTTAGTTTTAAAGCAAGGTGAATGAATGCTTGAAATTATTATCATTTAAGATTTTTCTCTTTGTATTTGGTGCTCTGCTGTTTAAACTACGTATCTAGGTTTGACTTTATGATTATTTATACAGTTTTTAACATGTTGATCTTCCTGAACCTATGGTTTTATATCTTTAAACAATTTTGGGAAGTTCTCAGTCATTCAAACATTATCTTTTGCCATTATCTCTATATTTTCAATCTTCAACTCCTAGGAGACGTATGTTAGAACACCTCATTCTGTGACATATGTTAGAACACGTCATTCTGCCTCGTATCTCTGAATGTAACACCTGGCCTGGAGGAAAGGCTCAAGTCAATTCTCAAATGGATCTTGCTCTTTTTTTTTTTAAAATAAGTTTATTTTATTTATTTATTTTTGGCTGCATTGGGTCTTTGTTGCTGTGCAAGGGTTTTCTCTAGTTGCAGCAAGTGGGGTCTACTCTTTGTTGTGGTGTGCAGACTTCTCATTGTGGTGGCTTCTCTTGTTGAGGAGCATGGGCTTTACGGGTGCAGGCTTCAGTAGTTGTGGTACGTGGGCTCAGCAGATGTGGCACATGGGCTTAGTTGCTCCATGGCATGTGGGATCTTCCCAGACCAGGGATCGAACCTGTGTCCCCTGCATTGGCAGGTGGATTCCTGTGACCCAAGATATGATCTATCCTGGAGAATGTTCCATGAGAACTTGAGAAAAATGTGTATTCTGTTGTTTTTGGATGGAATGTCCTATAAATATCAATTAAGTCCATCTTGTTTAAGGTATCATTTAAAGCTTGTGTTTCCTTATTTATTTTCATTTTGGATGATCTGTCCATTGGTGAAAGTGGGGTGTTAAAGTCCCCTACTATGAATGTGTTACTGTTGATTTCCCCTTTTATGGCTGTTAGTATTTGCCTTATGTATTGAGGTGCTCCTATGTTGGGTGCATAAATATTTACAATTGTTATATCTTCTTCCTGGATCAATCCCTTGATCATTATGTAGTGTCCTTCTTTGTCTCTTCTAATAGTCTTTATTTTAAAGTCTATTTTGTCTGATATTAGAATTGCTACTCCAGCTTTCTTTTGGTTTCCATTTGCATGGAATATCTTTTTCCATCCCCTTACTTTCAGTCTGTATGTGTCTCTAGGTCTGAAGTGGGTCTCTTGTAGACAGCATATATATGGGTCTTGTTTTTTTATCCATTCAGCCAATCTGTGTCTTTTGGTGGGAGCATTTAGTCCATTTACATTTAAGGTAATTATCGATATGTATGTTCCTATTCCCATTTTCTTAATTGTTTCGGGTTCGTTATTATAGGTCTTTTCCTTCTCTTGTGTTTCTTGCCTAGAGATGTTCCTTTAGCATTTGTTGTAGAGCTGGTTTGGTGGTGCTGAACTCTCTCAGCTTTTGCTTGTCTGTAAACGTTTTAATTTCTCCATCAAATCTGAATGAGATCCTTGCTGGGTAGAGTAATCTTGGTTGCAGGTTTCTCTCCTTCATCACTTTAAATATGTCCTGCCAGTCCCTTCTGGCTTGCAGAGTTTCTGCTGAAAGATCAGCTGTTAACCTTATAGGGAGTCCCTTGTGTGTTATTTGTTGTTTTTCCCTTGCTGCTTTTAATATGTTTTCTTTGTATTTAATTTTTGACAGTTTGATTAATATGTGTCTTGGCGTGTTTCTCCTTGGATTTATCCTGTATGGGACTCTCTGTGCTTCTTGGACTTGATTAAGTATTTACTTTCCCATATTAGGGAAGTTTTCAACTATAATCTCTTCAAATATTTTCTCAGTCCCTTTCTTTTTCTCTTCTTCTTGAACCGCTACAATTCGAATGTTGGTGCGTTTAATGTTGTCCCAGAGGTCTCTGTGACTGTCCTCCATTCTTTTCATTCTTTTTTCTTTATTCTGCTCTGCAGTAGTTATTTCCACTATTTTATCTTCCAGGTCACTTATCCGTTCTTCTGCCTCAGGTATTCTGCTATTGATCCCATCTAGAGTATTTTTAATTTCATTTATTGTGTTGTTCATCATTGCTTGTTTCATCTTTAGTTCTTCTAGGTCCTTGTTAAATGTTTCTTGCATTTTGTCTATTCTATTTCCAAGATTTTGGATCATCTTTACTATCATTATTCTGAATTCTTTTTCAGGTAGACTGCCTATTTCCTCTTCATTTGTTAGGTCTGGTGGGTTTTTATCTTGCTCCTTCATCTGCTGTGTGTTTTTCTGTCTTCTCATTCTGCTTATGTTACTGTGTTTGGGGTCTCCTTTTTGTAGGCTTCAGGTTCGTAGTTCCCATTGTTTTTGGTGTCTGTCCCCAGTGGCTAAGGTTGGTTCAGTGGGTTGTGTAGACTTCCTGGTGGAGGGGACTAGTGCCTGTGTTCTGGTGGATGAGGCTGGATCTTGTCTTTCTGGTGGGCAGGTCCACGTCTGGTGGTGTGTTTTGGGGTGTCTGTGGACTTATTATGATTTTAGGCAGCCTCTCTGCTAATGGGTGGGGTTGTGTTCCTGTCTTGCTAGTTGTTTGGCATAGAGTGTCCAGCACTGTAGCTTGCTGGTCGTTGAGTGAAGCCGGGTGCTGCTGTTGAGATGGAGATCTCTGGGAGATTTTCACCCTTTGATATTACATAGAGCTGGGAGGTCTCTTGTGGACCAGTGTCCTGAAGTTGGCTCTCCCACCTCAGAGGCACAGCACTGACTCCTGGCTGCAGCACCAAGAGCCTTTCATCCACATGGCTCAGAATAAAAGGAAGAAAAAGTAGAAAGAAAGAAAGATAGAAAGAAAGAAAGAGGAAGAAAGATGAAGGGAGGGAGGGAGGGAGGGGGGAAGGAAGGAAAGAGGGAAGAAAGGAAGGGAAAAAAGAAAGAAGCTAAAATAAAATAAAGTAAGATAAAATAAAATAAAGTTATTAAAATAAAAAATAATTATTAAGAAAAAAAATTTTTTAAGGAAAAAAAAAAAAAAAAGGACGGATAGAACCCTAGGACAAATGGTGGAAGCAAAACTATACAGACAAAATCTCAAACAGAAGCATACACATACACACTCACAAAAAGAGGAAAAGGGGAAAAAATAACAAATCTTGCTCTCAAAGTCCACCTCCTCAATTTGGGATGATTCGTTGTCTATTCAGGTATTCCACAGATGCAGGGTACATCAAGTTGATTGTGGAGATTTAATCCGCTGCTCCCAAGGCTGCTGGGAGAGATTTCCCTTTCTCTTCTTTGTTCTCACAGCTCCCGGGGCTCAGCTTTGGATTTGGACCCGCCTCTGCGTGTAGGTTGCCGGAGAGCGTCTGTTCTTCGCTCAGACAGGACAGGGTTAAAGGAGCAGCTGCTTCGGGGGCTCTGGCTCACTCAGGCCGGGGGGAGGGAGGGGCACGGAGTGTGGGGCGAGCATTTGGTGGCAGAGGCCGGCGTGATGTTGCACCAGTCCAAGGCGCGCCGTGCGCTCTCCCGGGGAAGTTGTCCCTGGATCTAGGGACCCTGGCAGTGGCGGGCTCGCACACAGGCTTCTTGGTGGCAGCAGCAGCAGCCTTAGTGTCTCCTGCCCGTCTCTGGGGTCCGCGCTGTTAGCCGCGGCTCACACCCGTCTCTTGAGCTCCTTCAAGCGGTGCTCTTGATCCCCTCTCCTCGCGCACCAGGAAACAAAGAGGGAAGAAAAAGTCTCTTGTCTCTTCGGCAGCTCCAGACCCTTTCCCCGGACTCCCTTCCGGCTAGCTGTGGTGCACTAACCCCTGCAGGCTGTGTTCACGCCGCCAACCCCAGTCCTCGCCCTGCGCTCCGACCGAAGCCCGAACCTCAGCTCCCAGCCCTGCCCGCCCCGGTGGGTGAGCAGACAAGTCTCTCGGGCTGGTGTGTGCCTGAGGGCACCGATCCTCTGTGCCGGAATCTCTCCGCTTTGCCCTCCACACCCCTGTTGCTGTGCTCTCCTCCGCTACTCCGAGGCTTCCCCCTCCGCCACCCGCAGTCTCCGCCCGTGAAGGGGCTTCTAGTGTGTGGAAACCTTTCCTCCTTCACGGCTCCCTCCCACTGGTGCAGGTCCCATCCCTATCCTTTTGTCTCTGTTTATTCTTTTTTCTTCTTCCTTACCCAGGTACGTGGGGAGTTCCTTGCCTTTTGGGGGGTCTGAGGTCTTCTGCCAGCGTTCAGTAGGTGTTCTGTAGGAGTTGTTCCACGTGTAGATGTATTTCTGGTGTATCTGTGGGGAGGAAGGTGATCTCCGCGTCTTACTCTTCCTCCATATTCCCCTCGTCTCTGGCAGGTGGATTCTTAACCACTGTGCCACTGGGGAAGTCCCAAATGGGCCTTGCTCTTTGAGAAAACATTGCCCTGCTGAGCAGTCTTGTCTTGATAATACTCAGCCCAAACCTGATGTCTGATGTCCCAGGTCTGCGTTGCCTGTGGACCTGGTGTCACCAACTTTCATGTTCTCTTTGGCTCCCCAGTATTGCTGTTCCATGGACCAGTGACTTGTTATATGTCCAAGAGCCAAAACTAAAGCAACAGCTGTGAAGTGGGGTGGGAGCACTTGTTTAGAGGTCTGAGGATCATGGCCCAGTCCTGAGTCACTGCAGCCTCTAGGCTCATTCAGAGGATTGAGTTCTTGGTTCTCTCCACCTTTAACATACTTTCTCCACATATCACATGGCTTCATTCTTCACTTCTTTCAAGTCTTTATTCAAGTTCCATTCAATGAGATCTTTGATGAATACTCTATTTAGAATGGTAGCAAGTTTTTTTGTCAATTTCTTGGTTTGCAGATAGTTTACATCTCAAAACTGCATGAAGTACAGCACTCTGGTTATAAGATGTTCAGGAGGCTTTCTCGTCCACCCTTTCTGAGACAAATTTCCCTGTTATCTCCCTTTAATGGTGGTTGAGCTTCCTCTCATCCCTTCTTTTACTGAGGATAAAACCTTTTAGGAAAAGAGGACTCTCAGCTTTATTGGGAATCTGTTTTCTAACTCTCTGTCTTGAGTGGACCCTTTGTCTTGTTTCTAACTCTGGCGTGGGCTTATAAAGCTCAAAGACATTACTATGACTAACCAAACTCCCAAAGATACCTGCAACCTCAGCTCACTGCTTATCACTATGGTTGCAGTTAGCTCTTCATTTTAGGTTTTTGGGGATTTTTCCATTACATTCCTATGATCTCAGCTATATATTTGTAAAGATATTTACTATATTTTTTTTCTCACACTTCTAGGAGGGATAATTAATTTTTATCTAACAGATCTCATTGCTCAAAAATGAAAAACAAAATCAATGTGTTAAAATATTAATTGACAATGGTACAAGGTAAGATTAGAAATATAAAAGCTTAGTAGTGTACCAGTTAGAAGGCTAGTACAGTGCACTTTTTTTTTCTTTTTCTTTTTTAATTGAAGTATAGTTGATTTACAATGTTGTGTCAATCTCTGCTGTATAGCAAAGAGACTCAGTTATGCACATATATACATTCTTTTTTTAAATATTCTTTTCCATTATGGTTTATCACAGAATATTGAATATAGTTCCCTGTGCTGTACAATAGGACCTTGTTGTTTATCCATTCTAAATGTAATAGTTTGCATCTGCCAACCCCAAACTCCCAGTCCATCCCTCTCCCTCCCCACCCCTCTTGGCAACCACAAGTCTGTTCTCTATGAGTCTGTTTCTGTTTTGTAGATAGGTTCATTTGTGCCGTATTTTAGATTCCACATATAAGTGATATCATATGGTATTTGTCTTTCTCTTTCTGACTTACTTCACTTAGTATGATAATCTCTAGTTGCATCCACGTTGCTGCAAATGGCATTATTTTGTTCTTTTTTATGGCCGAGTAGTATTCCATTGTATATACGTACCACATCTTCTTTATCCATTCATCTGTTGATGAATATTTAGGTTGTTTCCATGCTTTGGCTATTGTGAACAATGCTGCTATGAACATAGGGGTGCATGTATCTTTTTGAATCATAGTTTTGTCTGGGTATATTCCCAGGAGTGGGATTGCTGGATCATATGATAATTGTATTTTTAGTTTTCTGAGGAACCTCCATACTGTTTTCCATAGTGGCTGTACCAACTTACATTCCCACCAACAGTGTAGGAGGGTCCCCTTTTCTCCATACCCTCTCCAGCATTTGTTATTTGTAGACTTTTTAATGATGGCCATTCTCACCAGTGTGAGGTGGTACCTCATTGTAGTTTTGATTTACATTTCTCTAATAATTAGTGATATTGAGCATCTTTTCATGTGCCTGTTGGCCATCTGTATGTCTTCTTTGGAGAAATGTCTTTTAAGGTCTTCCGCCCATTTTTCGATTGGGTTGTTTGTTTTTTGTTTTTTTTTAATTGAGTTGTATGAGCTGTTTTTATGTTTTGGAGATTAAGCTTTTGTCTGTCACATAATTTGCAGATATTTTCTCCCATTCTGTAGGTTGTCTTTTCGTTTTGTTTATGGTTTCCTTTGCTGTGCAATAGCTTGTAAGTTTGATTAGGTCCCATATTATTTTTGTTTTTATTTCTGTTGCCTTGGGAGGCTGACCTAAGAAAACATTGGTACAATTTATGTCATAGAATGTTTTGTCTATTCTCTCTTCTAGGAGTTTTATGGTGTCATGTCTTATGTTTAAGTCTTTAAGCCGTTTTGAGTTTATTTTTGTGCATGTTGTGAGGGTGTGTTCTAACGTCCTGATTTACATGCTGCTGTCCAACTTTCCCAGCACTACTTGCTGAAGAGACTGTCTTCTTCCCATTTTATATTCTTGCCTAATTTTCTGTTGAAAATTAATTGACTGTAGGTGTGTGGGTTTATTTCTGGGCTCTCTATTCTTTTCCTTTGATCTGTATGCCTGTTTTTGTACCAATACCAAACTGTTTTGGTTACTGTAGCTTTGTAGTATTGTCTGAAGTCTGGGAGAGTTATGCCTCTTGCTTTGTTTTTTTTTTTCAGGATTTCTCTAGCAATTCTGGGTCTTTTATGATTCTACATAAATTTTTGGATTATTTGTTCTAGTTCTGTGAAAAATGCCATGGATAATTTGATAGGGAGCACAGTAAATCAGTAGATTGCTCTGGGTAGTATTGCCATTTTAACAATATTAATTCTTCCAATCCAAGAGCATGGGATACCTTTCCATTTCTCTCTTTTTTTTTTTAAGTTTCCTTTTTTTTTTTCACAACTCACACACACACACTGTATTTTATTTTTACAAGAGATAAATAAACTGACACCAAGCATTGTAAATGGATGACCACAACAAAAGCAACAATGATTGCAATTACCAAACACGAAACACACTCATACTATGTCATAATATTGACATTCAGTCCAGTAATCCTCCACTGTAACAGCTCACTTATTGCAGTGAAAATTTATTTGTATATTTTTTGCCTCTGAGTCCTTGTGGGATTTTCCTTTCCATTTCTTTGAACGCTTTTTAAATTTCCTTTATTGATATTTTATAGTTTTCAGCATATAAGTCTTTCACCTCCTTGGTCAGGTTTATTCCTAGGTATTTTATTTTATTTTATTTTGGTACAATTAACTTCTTTTAAAGACTTTATTTTTTAGAGCAGTTTTAGGTTTACAACAAAATCCAGAGGAAGGATTTACCATATACAAGCTGCCACCACACATGCATAGTGCCCCCATTATCAACACCACTAGAATGGTGCATTGTTTTTTTACCAAGGATGAACTTATACTGATACATATAACCAATCAAAGTCCATAGTTTACCTTAAGGTTCACTCTTGTTTTTGTATATTCTATGGGTTTGGGCAAATGTATAATGACATATATCCATCAGTATAATATCATCCAAATTATTCTCACTACCCTAAAACTCCTCTGTGTTCTACCTATTCATCTTTCCCCTGCCTCCAGCACCCCTGGAAACCACTGGTCTTTTTACTGTCTCCATAGTTTTGCCTTTTCCAGAATGTCATATAATTGGAATCATACAATATGTAGCCTTTTCAGATTGGCTTCTTTCACTTAGTAATATGTATTTAAGGTTCCTCCATGTCCTTTCGTGGCTTGATAATTCATTTCTTTTTAGCACTGAATATTCCATTGCCTGTATGTACCACAGTTTATTTATCCATTCACCTACTGAAGGATAGGTTGGTTGCTTCCAAGTTTTGGCAATTATGAAAAGAGCTGCTATAAACATCTGTGTGTAGTTTTTACACGGACTTAAGTTTTCAACTCCTTTGAAACTCCTAAGTACAAAGAGTGCAATTGCTGGACTGTTTGGTAAAAGTGTGTTTCGTTTTGAAAGAAATTGCCAAACTGTCTTCCAAGATAGCTGTGCCATTTTACATTCCCACAAGCAAAGTGTGAGAGTTCCTGTTGCTTCACGTCCTCACCAGCATTTCATATTGTCAGTGTTCCAGAATTTGGCTATTCTAGTAGGTGTGTAGTGGTATGATGAATTTTTGACTTGATGAAATAAAATTTATATTTTAAGGCAGGACAAGAAAATTTAAACATAAAATCATCTCTGTTTGTTTGTTTGGGCCTCCTCTCTCCATCCTTAATGTGCAGTGCGCATTTGCACTACACATGAACCAGAGCTCCTCAAAGATAGGAGTGACTGCCCAACTGTAAAGATCATCTTTCCCCCCCTTTTTTCTGATGCTAGCAATGTAACTTCTCAGAAGAATAGCACTCTTTCGCAACTCTGTAGGGGGTCATGGTGACTTGCTGCTTGCTTTGTACTTGCTTACCTGGACTATGTATGCTTGGTGAACTTTATGTAAAATATCAATGTCATTTTGATGTACAATCTTTTGTCTTGGAAATGTATATGACTGTGCCTTTGACGTTCGTTTCTTTGGCTTTCTGAGAGTCTGTCTTCCAGTTTATAATCCTTAATTTGGCTCTAATAAAATCCATTTTTTCCTCTTAACTTGATTATTAATGAATTTTCATCAACAGATTTAACAGTTCTACGTGTTTAGTCACAAATTAGGGTAGAGATTTTGATAATTGAGAAATGTTGTGTACTTAGTGAGTACAAAATGGCAGAAGAAACACTTTCTCTTTGTTGAAAAATAAAGCCAAAGCAGGAGCAATTTCAGGGCTGGAGGGTAAGCAGTTGGGTAGAGAGCATCATTCTATTACCTGAGGAAGCAAGCATACGACTCTGACTTTCACAGAAGAGGGCAGGGGAAGATGTCTTAACCAAGCTTAAAACACCAAGAGCTGATTTATGTCTCCTCTTAAGACTTACTTAGATAGGCACTTTCTACTTCTATAAACATTAAATAAAAATTATAGGAAAAGCCAACAACTTATGGTATCAAGAAACTAAGAAATTATCCCAGTTAGATACCTCTGCCAGCACGCACTAGTTGAAGGGAAAGGGAGGGGCTCTGGGTAGTTTAGTAGGTTACGTGCCCTTGAGCAGCGATAGAACTTATTAGGAATTTTATATTTTCACAAATAAAATTTCACGTCCACGGTTATAGTTCCATTAACCATTCCATTGAGTAGGTGACTGTATGCTTTAGGTTACCAAAGAGTTACACATTACTTAGTGGAATTTGTTTTCAAAGTGTTGAATGCATGAAACAATTCTGAATTTGAGGAAAGCATTATATAATTCTGTCACAAAATTGCAAAATGGAAGCAAACTTGTCTTTTGAAAATGTAGCTCTTCTATGCCCACTTATTTGAAAAGAAAGTTGCTTTCATGAAAACAATAAATAAACACCCTCATGACATGTCACTTAGAGACAACTTCCTATTGCATGAATAAACTATTAGGAGTCAAGAAGGCAGGTGGGATTTTTCTCTTGACTTTACTGTTACATGGTTTGATCAACAAGGATTTTGAATTGTTAGCATACGGCGTGTGAATAAACTACTAATGTTCATTAAATAACCATCAATTAGTTAACACATTGCGAAGCTGGAAGGGAGTTCAAGGGATTTTCTTGTTCAGGATGTTTAGGCAGACGAATATCTAAATCAGAAATACCCAACTAATTGATAGGCTCAACCCACCAATCAAGTAGCTGATATGGCACAATGTGACAGCATCAAAGAAAACCTTCACCACTGGGTCAGAGGTCTGACTGGAAATTGCTACCATATTTACCCCTCTCTTTCCTTTTCACAGTTTTGGGGTAGTCATCCATAATAAACCTTTTTAAAAGCATATCTTTCCTTTCCAGCTATGGAAAGAATACGTTCTTTCCCCTGAGCTATGGAAAATCTACTTCTAATAGTTGAACAATGAGATGTCATTGTTTCTGATCTGTGGTACAAGTAATTTGGGGCGTCAGCTTTTGGCTATGATGGAGGAACTTATAGCAGATGATTACCCCATTGAGAATAATCAGAAAATGAATACAATTCACACATGTATATCCAAACCACAACCTTTTTGAAGGTGTTGCAGAGCTTCTCAGACTCCAGGACTTGGTCCAAGATCTTCAGAGATGAAAGGCTTATTGACTTGAGCCCAACATTCTGCACGTGGTGATACTCTTGGTCTGTGTGCCAATTTTTAAGCTTGGCAGAGTGAAAGGCTTAGGGAAAATGCTAAGGGGCAGCAAAGGCAGCAGGACTTTCAGCAATCCCATGGGGTTTAGGAAACAAAAGTAGATATATAGGCCTGTGAGGGAGGCCAGGACTTGAGGGTCCAAGATTCTGGAGATAAATGGGGTACAAGGAAGTGTTTTAGAAGTGGTAAAAGAGAAGTGGGCTATTTCTCCTGCAGGTATTTGTTGATATGTAAGCTACACAGGGCAAGAGATCCAAAATTAAGCAAAAAATAAAAATCAAGCAAAGATTTCAGTAGTCTCACTTCTTTGCTGGGGAGACAAAAATTGGAGTAATGAATATCCCGAATGGAAAAACCTTGTTAAACATCAAAGGCTTTCAGTAAGGAACCTCTGGGGAGAGGGGTGGTTGTTTTACATGCTAGGAGATAGAGTTCAAACCTTACAGTGTCTGAAAAACAGCCTCAGCTCACCTAGATTGAGACAGCCTGTCAGCACTCTGGCTGGCTGCCAGAGAATGAGGCTAAGAGTCTCTGGAGGTACATATCGTCAACCAGAGCCTCTCAAAATTTTCATGCACAATGACTGTATTTCAAAAAACTTACAAGTGTACCAAGAAACGTGTCCAAGAGAAAAAGCTAAACAATAGCAATTACCCCTATGGTTAATGCAGGCTCTTGCAATAGGAAACTAAGACTTTAGATTTATGGTAATATGTTCAAGATAATAGAGGGTGAGACGGGCAATTTAACCAGTGATCTGAAATCCACAAAAGGAAGTTGTAGAACTAAACATATAATTTAAAATAAAAATGCAATAGATGTGTTTAACAGCAGATTGACACATCTGACAAAAGGATATATGTCTAGAAAGACAAGAAAGACTGAAGCAGAGAAAGTAAAAGAACGGGAAATACACAAAGATCACAAAAGACACATGAACACAATGAAAAGTTCCTATATATGTAATTTTTATAATAGAAGGAGAAACTGTGAACGGAGCAGAGCAAGATTGGAAGACCAAATGATTGAGAATACTTCAAAAGTGATGAGAGTAATCAGGCTAAAGACTCATGAAGAGCTGTGAACCCAAGCATGGATAAAATGGAAAAATAAACCAACCAGAAACCATGCAACTGTATCATAGCAAAACTGTTTCAAACCAAAGATAGGAGGAAAATATAAAGAACAGAGAAACCTGAGACAATATATATATTAACCTTCACAAGATCAATAATAAAGCTAATGACTGACTTCTCAAGAGGATCAACATAAGTCAGACAGTGGAATGGCATCTTTAAAATGTTGAAAGAAAGAAAACTGCCAACCTAGAATCACTCTTTCCTTAGTGAAAAGTTTTTTCAAAAATAGAGGTAAAATAAAAATATTTGTAGGCAATTATTCTGAGAATTCTGCCCTGGGAGGCCAGCCCTACAAGAAATACTAAAGGGAATGATACTAAAGGGAAATGATTCCAAATAGAAACATGGAAATGAGGAAGGAATGAAAAGCAACAAAATGAGTAACTATGAGTAACTCTAAGCACTTACTCACCATGAGAAGCAACAGCAATCCTGATTTCCCAAGAAGATTAACATAATTTTAAATTAATGTATAATAAACCTTTTCAAAAGCATATCTTTCCTTTCCAGCTATGGAAAGAATACTTTCTTTCCCCTGAGCTATGGAAAATCTACTTCTAATAGTTGAACAATGAGATGTCATCTAGGCTTATTTTATTTTATTTTAATTAATTTAATTAATTTATTTTAATCTTATTTTATTTTTGCTAACATGTATGATGACTGCCCCATCCTAGCCCTTTCCCTGTCCCCTTGACTGTTCCCTTTGTCAGATTTAGATTTGGGAAGTGCCATTGTGTGGAGCAGATCTTTGTCTCAATTCTGGTGCCTAGATTATATTTATCTTATTTCGTCTGGCTGTTCTTGTTTTTTTGTTTGTTTTCATTTTTTGTTTTTGTTTTGTTTTGTTTCATTTTTTTGTATAATTGCTTTATGCATATATCCTCTCTGTCAAGGAAAACTCCTAGGGCTCTTTTTCTTTCTGCCTTTGCCTATCTACTTTTTTTTTTTTTAAGTAACTACATATTGCAAGATAATATTTGTTCACACCTTCATCATCTATGTACCCAGGTGCTTATAGGCTTTGAATGACAAGTTTAAAAACTACTTCCCATGTAGGAAAGAGGAATTTTTTGAAAAAATTGTGATAAGAACAACCACAGGATTCCTGAACTAGAGACAGACACTGAAAAAAAGGTTCTCAGTGTTTTATTGATTTTAAATGTATATACTTTATTTACAGCTGTAGCTGCTATCCTAGTTCAGAGGTTTGGACATGCTTAGTCAAGGACTACACAGAGTCTGCCTGGAATATGGCACTTCATTGAGCAGGCTAATGATTTATTTTCATTTCAAATGGATATTCTTTAAATGTTTGTTTAATATTTATTTAGTGGGGACAGGAAGGGACCTAATTTTTAACTTAATGAACTGCTGAACTATTTATTTATGTTTAAACTATGTAATTTATTTTATGTACTAAACATGTATTTTACTTGGAATTATCCTTTATTTTACAATCCTTCTGTTACTCATATCTTATATGGTATTCATCACTCAATCACTGACTTTAAAGGTAATCATAAGGTTATAGTTTTACTTAAAATGCATTTAGAAATCCTTTCTTCTTATTTTCATGGTGGAAAAACAATGTTCCCTACTTCTCTCTAGTTATTTTCCTCTCCGTTTTCTTCTTTTTCTTTTTCTTGAGATATAATTGACATACAGCATTGTACAAGTTTAAGGCGTACAACGTGTTGATTTGATACATTTATATATTGCAATATGATTACCATCACAGCGTTCACTAACACCTCTATTATGTCACGTAATTATCATTTCTTTTCTATGGTGAGAACAATTATGATCTAGTCTCTTAGCAACTTTGAAGTTCATAATACAGTATTGTTGACTCATTACTATGCTGTGCATAGATATCCAGAACGTATGTATACACTAGTCACAAGTGTGTACCCTTAAACAACATCTCTCCAATTGTCTTGTGAAAGTCCCTGAACAATTCTGCCTTTCTAGAAGGCACATAGAATGTTTAAAACTGAGATGATAAAACCTGCTTCTGGTCATTGCACTGTGCACGTGTGGTTTTGGTTGGAAGTTTCTGCTGACAGTGACTACCCCATGTTGGCTGCCTCTCAGCAGTCTGGTCTCTGAGTTGAGGCTGGGCTTGTCAGCAGTTGCAATGTGTATACAGCAAACTGGCTGTATGAATTGCAGAACCACTCAAGCAAGATAGGGTGGTAGGGTGGCGCTAGTGAGGTTTGTTCTGAAACCAGTGTCCACTTGAGGGCACTGTCTCCTTCAGTGGGAGTGTAACCAAATTACATTCAGGCGGTTATATCAGGAATTCTGCCTGGAAAGCCCAGTAATTGGCACCAATGCCTCATTTGTTGCAGTGCATCTGTAGCACTCTTTATTGGTGTGGCCTCAGGTAGTTTCCTGGCTTGTGGCTCAGGTGTGTTTTTCAGTCTAACTCTACTGATACTGCACCTAGTGGAATTCCCCACCCCTCCCTCTCAAGGCCATCTTCTCTAAGCTTTATTTTTTGTAATCTTGCACATTTTTTGCCATTTAGCATATCTCTCATAAACATTTTAAATCAGATGATGAGAGTGTTTCAGATCATGCCACCATGTAAAATGTGCCTAATTGGAATTTTCTTCCCATACTTATTGGTACTTCTCTAGTACCATTCCTTCAGGAGAAGCAAAACTCAACATACCTTAAGGTTAAATTCCATAATTGCAATGCAAGTTGAAAAGGCTACACCTATACAACATTTTACAATTTATAAGTTTTCCAGTGTGGAAACAATACAGCCTGATGAACAGCAAACAGTAGGGGAAGAAAGAAAGGAGGGCTCTGAAGAGGGACATCATCTGGCTTTCTTCTCAGCCTCTAAAATAAAATATACTTTGACAAACAAGGATGACTTTATGTATTTCCTTGTCTACTTTACATGAGAAATTTATGTTCTTCTAGGGATAAATGTACTCTGATTCTGTGGGGTGTGTGTGTATGCGTGTGTCAGTGTGTGAAATAATCACCTTAGCTTTAAGCTAAGGATCTATTTTCTTCCCTATTTTCTGGCATTCATCAAACTTAAATGGTACCGTACCCATAATTACTTCTTTCTAATTCCTAAGTTGTTTTCTTGACCACACTGATGGTGGCAGGATGAGACAAGGAGAAATATTGTGGGTTTGTGAAAAAGTTCATTTGGGTTTTTCCGTAACATCTTATGGAAAAACCAGAACAAACTTTTTGGCCAACCCAATAAGCTTCAGTTCACCTTCAATACATTTAACATATTTAAAAATATTTATAGTACATCTTTATCAAGTTTACAGCATGTTCATGAAGATGGGATTGTTTTATATTATTGTTTATTTCTTTTCCCATTATATCTGTCTTGAACACTTAAAAGACTAATTTGAAATATTTCATTTTTGAAAGATTTAAGATATTTCAGGTTCACAGCATGTCACATGAGATTAAAATGTTTCAATACATTTATTCAGTAGAGAAACACTGAGTTAAGAAATACAAGATGATTCATAGGATGACCCATAATTAAACTGTATCAAGATTGCACATCCCATAGATGATTGTATTTAATAGCTTAGTATTATTGGGAAGATTTGATTGCTAACCTTTTTTTAACTGAAAAAGTTTTTTTGTTTCTGACTAGGTGTTAACATATTCAAAAATGAATTATATATTAAATAAAACCTTAAAATATTTCCAGCTTTCCCAAAGTGTTGCATATCTAGTATTTATTAAGTATACAAAATTAAGATAAAAATACTCTAAGAACTAAATAATGAAAATGCTAAAATTTGCCCATAATGTAAAAAGTAAAAATAAATCATTCAAATATACACAAACATATTGAAAAGGGGTTTGAATATTTGGAAAACTCCTTTTAGGCAAAGGGGTTTGAGGTAAAATGGCTTTAGGAAATATGGTCTATTTTTGTAACTGTATCCTTAAAACTTCTAACTCTATCATAAAATTTATTCACCATATGTAACTGTTGCACATTACTATTCAGAAACATATTTTTACCTTCCAACACATTTCTAGGTATTTATAGTACAGTGTATGCATATGTTTATATATATGCATATATTATGTCTGTACACATATATACCAATTACCTATCATCACAATAATATTGCATAACAAACAACTATGACATCTTAAAGGAATAAAACAATACACATTTATTTATCTCACACTAACGTGTTCAGGTGCTCTTGGCTGGGCTAGCTGGTGCACCTGCAGTCAGCTGGAGTGACAAGGCAGCTCTGCTGATCATAGCTGGCCCATTTGCACGTTGGGTATGGACTAGTTTTGACTGATGTAGGATGTCCTTGGCCGAAATGACTAGGGTGATGTGATCCTGCTGCACTTGTCTTTCAACCACCAGCAGACTAGCCTGGCTGTGTTCATAGCTGGTAGAAGTGCGAGAGCAATGACAGACACTTAAGTGCTTTTTTTTTTCAAGCCCTGAGTGCACCATCACTGCTAGCCTCCCACTGAGGAAAACAAAATCACATAGCTGAATCCAAAATCAAGGGAAATATATTCTGTCTTTGTTTGAGGGAAGACATACAAAGTCATATAGCAAGAGTATGAATGAAGGGAGAGACAAAAAATTAGAGCCATTAATGCAATCAATCTATTGAAACTTTTATATTTAGGTTTTTAAATAAGACTCATCTTAATAGAATTAGGAGTTTTTATGGGCTAGAACTCAGACAAGGACTGTCTATAATAAAAAAAAGAAAGGCCTTGAAATTTTCTCCAATATTAAGTGAAAATAACAGTTTTGCTTTGACAGATATTTTAACATTAAATTTTTCTTTTGATTATGAATAAGATTCCATTAGTGAATGTAGAATTGAGTATGTCCTAAAAGGATTTGAAGGTACATGGTAAATGGTGGGGAGGAAAATATTGAGCATGATATGTGTGACTGCATTCTCGAATTCTGTGACATTACTGTTCCCTCTCTGCTTGTAATATGTCTTGTACTTCTCTTCTTCCTTCATGTTCAGACATCATAGAAACACTTAATGGCACTTAAGCTGCATCAGGCCAAAGAAAACAAATGAACAAGCTGAAACAAATGGATTTCACTTCCAAATTCAAAACATGAGACTGAGGAAAAAAGCATTCAAGGGTTTGGAAACTAGTCCTGGCAGTCAGCCACTTAAAGGGGATTTTATGCCCATATAAGATATACCAGAATGGGAGGGAAAGAAATGTAGAGATCAAAGCTGTATAATCTAAATCAAGAAATTGAGAAGATGGAATACAATAGAGTGAATCTAGTATCACCTTGAGATATAGACTTAGTTTCTCAGAACAAAGGAGCCTGAGTCTCATCCTTCTATTTCTTGTTATTTCTAAATATCTGTAGGCTTGACAGGCAATGATACAATTCTCAATGCATTAGTAATACTTTTGGAAACCTTATGTGCTAAGTTGCTTCCTCCTGGAAAAGCAAGCTTTTTTTCCCTTAATGCCTGCTTAAGAAAGAATAAGGTTAAGTAGAAAAAAAGACCTGAAAGATGAAGTATTCAAAATTTATCTGGAATATGACTTCATTTTATTTTTTTTAATTTTTTTCTTGCGGTACGCGGGCCTCTCACTACTGTGGCCTCTCCCGTTGCGGAGCACAAGCTCCAGACGCGCAGGCTCAGCGACCATGGCTCATGGGCCCAGCCACTCCGCAGCATGTAGGATCCTCCCGGACCGGGGCATGAACCCGTGTCCCCTGCATCGGCAGGCGGACTCTCAACCACTGCGCTACCAGGAAGCCCGACTTCATTTTAAAGAAGGATGTTTTAGGAGACAAGAGAAAAATAAATTACTATTAAAAACAAAGAAGCAAACTCCTATAAATCTCTTATAAATTGTAAACACGTAAAATGTTTGAAAAGCTCTATTTTGACTGCTGGAATATTTTGTACTCAAATTGTAACCATGAGAAACAGTTTCTAATGAATTGGTTTGAATCATTTATGCTTGGGGTTGTTCTTAGGTCCATACAGTTATTTTAGGAAAGAGATAAAAGTCAAGGGACCAATAAACAACAGAGATAACATAAATCTGAATTTGCTAGCACATGCTTTTAAAATCCATAGCTCCTATGATTTAAAACCTCCCTCCAACAACTGCTGAGGTAATTCATTCCACTATCGGTGGTCCTTAACATTTCTGAGATAAAGATCCCTTGAGAGGCTAATCTGAACTCTCCTTCCCTGGAACATTCAGAAACCAGATTTTTAGATGCATTTTATAGAGAGGAACTAGTGATTTGTAGTTCTATTGAAAAATAGTATAACCCTGTTGAGTTTAAAAATATAAAAGCCATGCATAACATTAGTTATAAATGAGGTGATCAAATGGAGAATTTTTACCACCTAATAACAGCAATAATGTTATTGATAAATTGGTATAATGCTTTATAATTAAGGCATTTTTGTGAGCATTATGTGCATTGATCCTCAAAACAGCACTGTTATTATTTTTATTATCATTATCAATATAATGATCATTATCACAACCTTATGATTAAAGCTACTGAACCTTAGTTTAAACAATTTCTTCAAAATTGTTTTCATATACACTTTTTACACATTATATCACATTTTTATGTGCAGTGTATTTCATTTTCCTCTTCTGTAATATATGCTTAATAGTAGTGACTACCTCACAAAGAAGAGAATTAATTGAGATAATGCATATAAACACTTAGAATAATGGATGGCATATAGCAAATGCTTGATAAATATAATTTGGTATCTTGATAATGAATATATATTTAATCAGAACTCAGGTGGCAATGGCCAAACAGAAACTTGGTATATAAAAAAGTGCTGAGAATAAATTAATTTTAAAAACCAAGAAAATTCCTAGATAGTCTAGGATCAGCACATATTTATCCTCATGACTTCTATATAAATATAACTTTAAAGATTGCTGAAATTGATGTTTAAACTCATGTGGGTTTTTTTTTGTTTTGTTTTTGTTTTTGTTTTTGCTGTACGCGGGCCTCTCACTGTTGTGGCCTCTCCCGTTGCGGAGCACAGGCTCCGGACGCACAGGCTCAGCGGCCATGGCTCACGGGCCCAGCCGCTCCGCGGCATATGGGATCCTCCCAGACCGGGGCACGAACCCGTATCCCCTGCATTGGCAGGCGGACTCTCAACCACTGCGCCACCAGGGAGGCCCACTCATGTGGTTTTAATAGAAGATTCAATTGTATTTACTATGTTAAGTGCTTTTTACAGAATTAGTGGTCCACTCAATTTTGGATCCCTAGTAAAGGGAGTATTTTTTCACTTAAGCCCTGGGGACAATCAATAGGAGAGTATGTTCACAACTAAGCAAGTTGTGTTCTAGAAAATTCCTTTATGTGGGTGTGCCTGACATCACCAGGCTCAGTTTCTGAGAAAGAGTACACAGGACACACCAACAAATACACAGGCTTTATTTTGGGTAAGAGCTTCCAACCTGAGCCCTACCGGCCACCTTTACTTTCCTGGTGATCTGAAAAGAATATGACCTATTTATAACTCTATCTTTTTTTTTTTTTTTTGCGATACGCAGGCCTCTCACTGCTGTGGCCTCTCCCGTTGAGGAGCACAGGCTCCGGACGCACAGGCTCAGCGGCCATGCCTCACGGGCCCAGCCGCTCCGCAGCATGTGGGATCTTCCCGGACCGGGGCATGAACCCGTGTCCCCTGCGTCGGCAGGCGGACTCTCAACCACTGCGCCACCAGGGAAGCCCTGGAAGTTTGTACCTCTTAATCTCCTCACCTATTTCTCTACTTCTCCAATTCCCCTCCTCCCTGGCAACCACCTATTTGTTCTCAGTATCTGAGTCCCTTTCTGTTTTGTTTTGTTTATTCATTTGTTTTGTTTTTTAGATTCCACATAAAAGTGAAATCATATGGCATTTGTCTTTCTCTGTCTGACTTATTTTACTTAGCATAATACCCTCCAGGTCCATCCATGTTGTTGCAGATGGCAGGAGTTCATTATCTTTTATGTCTGAGAGATATTCCATTGTATATATGTACTACCACTTCTTTATCCATTCATCTACTGATGGACACTTCGGTCACTTCCATATCTTGGCTATTGTAAATAATGCGACTATGGACATTGGGGTGCATTTATGTTTTTGAATTAGTGTTTTCATTTTTTTCAGATACCTACCCAGGAGTGGGGGGTCTCAAGCTGGTGCCAATCTGCTGGTGGGAAGAGCCAGGTCCCTGAGCAGCTGGCTGCAAGGCCCAGGGTTTGCTGGGACTGATACTGGCCCACTGGTAGGTGGGTAAGCCTCCAGTGCTAATAGAATACAGGGAAGACTCCAGAATGGCATTTGTCAACACCAGTGTCTTTGTGTTAGAATGAGCTCCTCAAAATGGCTGTCACCAGTGTCTTTGATCCCAGGGGGTGTTCCAGTTGCCTCCTGCCTCTCCAGGAGACTCTCCAAGATCAACAAGCAGGTTGGACCTGAAGTCTTTTCAGATTACTGGCTCTGTGCTGGTTCCCAGAGGGTGTGAGATTTTTGCATGCATCCTTTAAGAGCAGAGTCTCTGTTTCATACACTCCTCTGGCTCTCCAGTATGCAAGCCCTAGCCAGACATTATGGGGGCTCATCTTCCTGGTTTAGGACCCATCCAGTGGAGTAGCCTGATGTGGTGCTCAGACCCCTGACTCTTGGGAAGAACCTCTGCAGTTGTGATTATCTTCCCATTTGTGTGTTGCCTAACTGGGGGTATGGGTCTTGACTCGACTACGTTTCTGCCGTTCCTACCCTTCTCCTTGTGGTTCCTTCCTTATACCTTTAATTGCGGAAAATCGTTTGTGCTAGCCTTCAGATCGTTCTCATTTATAGTTGCTCTGTACATAGTGGTAATTTTGGTGTGCCCATGGGAGGAGGTGAGCTCAGGGTCTTCCTACTCTGCCATCTCAGCCCAAGCAACTCTTCTTTAAATCTTTATTTCCATTTCCTTTTGCTTGCTGTCCTCTATGTTACACTGCATGTTCCTTGAGCATTTTGTCCTGTGTGATTCTGCCAACGTAGCCTTCATCTCTGTGATGGTTTTACTTTCTATTCCACTGCTTTCCTAAGCTCTTTTGGTTCATATTTCACTCCTTTGTTATATAGTCTCCTGTTCTGTAATCTTTTGTACCTTTTATTTGAGTAGTTGCTTTATGTAGCTACCACTTCTTTAGGTGTTTTTAATTTATGGCAATATTTTTGGTCATCTGCTCTGTGGCAAGATTATTTTTGTGGGTGTTCTTTGCTATTTGCTTTTCCTATTCCTTTCCTCCTTCATGTGATGTTATGTTTGGTAAGAACCAATGCTGATTAGTTTTTGACAGTGGCTTATTTTTGAGCGTGGTTCTCATTCTGCACCAGTTATTTATAGGAGGTTCATTATAGGACTGGACAGTTCATGGTGCTGTTGGGTAGCTCTTTTCTCCATCCAACATAAGTTAGCAGATGTGGGGCTGCCTTCATTTATGTCATTATCTTTTGCTCTGCCTCACCAACTAAATGCTTATATGAAAATATGGCATGTCAGTGGGAGTCTTTATTCAGCCTTACCCTGATTTTTTGTTGCCATATTAGTTCATGGAAGTTCCCACAGTTAGCCCACACATTCTGATGTTTCAGTCAAGAGATGTTGGCTTGTTACTCACTTTGGAAATTCTGCCACGTTCGTCTGAGATCTGCAGCCACAGGCATCCATCTTCCCCTGTTTACCTCCCATTTTACCTTCTCTAGATTTGGAAGTCCTAACTCATATCATTGTTATTCTGATTCACAGATGCATCTCCTCTGTTCATTAAAGTAAATTTTTTAATGTTTCTTTTTCTCTTTATTTTCTAGGATAGTACCATCTTTTATACTAGAGGCATAAAAATGTGATTTTTAAAAACAATGTTAAAGGATTATTCAGAAGCATTGGAAAACTTTTATAAATCTGAATTAGTTTTTCATTGTAAATAACATTATTTCTCCTCTTGAAAACATAAGACTTCTGTGATAGGAAATGCCACCAAGTATACTTATAAAATATAAGCTCCCATGTAATAGCCCAAATCCATTTGTTCATTTAATAAAGAAAAATTACATTTGGGAAACTTTGAAGTGATTATGAAATTGAAACAAATAAAGGATCTAATGTAATCTTGACTAAAATGACTAACAATGGGAGAAACTTCTCAGTAATTAACTATGCTGGACTTAGACTTCCACAGTGCTTATAAAGATTCTTAGTTACAAAGGACTTTATTCTCATGTTGTAAAGATGCCCCACAAGTCTTATAAAGGGATGGTGATAAATACTTACTTTTTGCAGAAAGTGAAACAAAGTGGATTTTTCCCTACCATCATCAGGGACACGTCCATGAGTAAAATCCTTTTAAAAGAGTATTTGAAGCAGAAATATGTAAAGAGAAAAATGGAGAGGTTTTTAGAGATGAGCCTACGTTTTCAGAGGAAGAATTATCTGCATTACAAGCGCCCTCATTACATTGTGAGGCTAAGCCTGTATGTGGGTTAGAGACTGTGCCTTCCAGGTTCCTGTGGTCAGAGTTCTGGTTTAGTTCAAATTCCTGCTCCTCCTCGTGGGAAGGATGGGGCTGCCTACTTAAATGCTTATTGTACATTCAGAGGAGGTCACGAAGCTGAAATATATTGTGTACTATGACATTTAAAAAATACCATAATTATGCTTGAAATTATTGTTTGGTTCCACTGTCCTATAATCAGGAACTACAATTTTACCACACCAGTTTGGGGGTAACTATCTAGTTTTAAAGGGACCAAAAACATATTTGCTGAACTTAAAGTAAATGTTTGTTAAAAAAAAAAAAAATCAGACACTTTTATAAAAAGAGATACAATTTGACAGAATTTTCAAAATAAATCTTTGTTAGTTTTTACCCAGCGTTCAGTCCTCTTCATGGATATAAACACTTGTTTTGTGATTTTATTTTTTATCCCTCATAATTTTTATGCCATATGAAATTTTACCACTCCATATTTTTCAGATTCAATATGTTACTTATGTTTTAGAAAGCTTACTAATATAACTTGTCTGCAATTGTCAGATACCTCTTCATTCTAAAACTACATTTTTTAGGCTCTACAGTAGCTCAGTAATGCTTTTGATCAGATAGGGATTAAAAGGGACTAAGGGAGTTTCTATATTTAATAACAGCAAAAGAGCTCCCAGCTATTTATATGTAAGGTCTATATATTTCAAGAATACTTTACCTTTCCTATCTTTTGAAGTTCATGTTTCCTGACCTTACTGTGACAAGATTTTATTTTCTATTTTTACTCCTTCTTTGTAATCTGCCCTACTTTACCATGTTTTCTGGTCTGTATGCTTCTCAGGTCCCTTTAACCAGCCTCAGCTATCACCCACAAGCCTAGAGGAGAAAGTACTTGCCATTTATTTGTACTTCTGTAGTGCTTAGTATGGTGCTAATTTAAAGAAAGTGCCTTATAGATATATATGTGTTTTTGATCACTTGATCATAGCTTTTCCAGGGATGGAAAGCCCTTAATGGGTTCATACTTAGGATAACTTTTCATCTATCTATCTATCTGTCTGTCTCTCTATCTATCTAGTCTGTCAGTGATTGCCTTCTCCTTTTTATCCCTCTAGACTTATAATTATTTTTCCATTGTCTACCCAATTCTTTAGATAATTTGACCTCACACAGTCTTCTTCTACAATCTCCTGAGACCAGTTTTTGTTTAAAAAAAAACTTATTTTTGGTATGCTGTTGCTTCTTTTTCTGGTTTTATTCACATTTTTTTTTTTTACACCACAGTGGTCTTAGAGTAAAAATAAGTTTACAAATCCATACTTGTCTAAGAACTCTAGCCCCCTTCAGATTCCTCACATGTGCTCAGTGGATTGTTTTGAATGCCTTCGCATCCCTTTTCTCCTTTTCCTCTTTTTACCTCTACTGGTGGTGGTGATAGCTCGTCTTGCTGCTGACTCCAAAGCAGGAACTTTGCTGGCCATGCCCACTAAAGATTCTGCTGCTGTTCCGGGTCTTTCCTGAGAATACCGAAGCTCCATGCGAAGGATCCTGCTGTGTGTGCCAAGTGCACTTTCTTGCATCCCCGACAAGCAATTTCCTATTTTTGCTGCAGTAATTAGCCTTATCTCCCATTGCTGCAGAAACTAGAACCATTATGGTGAACACCTTGTACTTGCCGTTTGGTTTTTACGCTTTTAGGTTTTACTTTCTCTTTTATTGCAACTCCTTAGCCCTAGAAACCAGGCAATAGCCTGTAGAGTTTGGTCTGGCTTAAAGGACAAATGGAGTAATAATAATCAGGCTATGCTCAGAACCACCCTGATAATTGCCCCATTTCCAATTTATTTCCTTGTCAGAATGTAAATATACTGAAAGACTAATGGCTTAAATGTAATTCTCTCTTTAAAATAGAAACCCTACTATTGAAGCAACAAGAAGTTGTAGAAATCAGAAATTTACCATTCAGTTCTCAGAACAAATGATAAAGCACCATTTTCCCCAATTATTTTTCTATATGCAGTTCCCTTTTATTTAGAATATAGGATAAGAATCAAAGCATTTACCTCCTTTGAGGTTCATCTGTACTTAATATAGAACTCTGAAAATAGGGAATCTGTTATATATGGTGATGATGACCTTTACTCTTACATGCAGATGCTTATTTGAAAAACACTAATATGAACAAAGCATTTCCATATGTTTATTGCTTTAGTCTATTAGTTTAAAACAATCATGGCTACTGGAGTGACATAAATGCCTTCACATATATGAAAGAGAAAGTTGAATAACTATACTCCAGTGATTGCAAGGTAGAGGGAAAGGAGAGGGAAACTAACACACCTTTGTAAAGCAATTATACTCCAATAAAGATGTTCAAAAAAATAAAAATAACAGGAAGAGAATGCTGATCAAGTGGTCATAATACCATAAGTTGGGGAACATAAACCAAATTCCAAAGAAAGACATTTAATTCTCTCATTTACTTTTCTTTAGGAATTAGATCATCATCTGCCTCAGGTTTCAATAAACAGTCACCCCTGGACAAATCAGAGTAAAGAAGAAAGATAATTTTCAGAGATTTTTTGTTTAAGTCCTCTAAGGTCACTGGTGCACCCAACACCTATGGAGACAGGGGATGCTAACTCTTTGAGTGACGGCTTAGGCCAATAGTTGTTACTGGTAGCAATGATTCCTAAGACGTGTAGGATCCAGGGGCAGTTATGGTTATGGACATAGTCTTTTAGATTTTTAACTATGTAGTTACAGAACGTTACATTTCTATGCCTTTTGAGATCTCTAGTCAAATGTTTACTAAAAGTGTGGACTTTACTAAAGTGTGTAGCTTAGGATGCTAATTCATAGGGAAATTATCAGGTATCTTCTTTTTTTTTTTTGCGGTACGCGGGCCTCTCACTGTTGTGGCCTCTCCCGTTGCGGAGCACAGGCTCCGGACGCGCAGGCTCAGCGGCCATGGCTCACGGGCCCAGCCGCTCCGTGGCATGTGGGATCCTCCCAGACCGGGGCACGAACCCGTGTGCCCTGAATCGGCAGGCGGACTCTCAACCACTGCGCCACCAGGGAAGTCCTCAGGTATCTTCTGATCAAGATAGTTTGAAAAGTTCTGTGTTAAATAAAGTTAAGTGGATTTCTTTATCATAGGGCTTTTCAGAATTTTTATTATGCTAATGAATATATGAGTGACCAAGAGAAGGATTTTATGATTTAGGGGTTTGGGTCAGCTGCATGTAACAGAAACCCAATTACGCTGGCTTAACTACAGGGAGATTTTTTCTTTTTTTCCCCACATGAAAAGAAGCCCAGTGTAGGCAGTCCAGGGATGGCTCAGTGGCTTCATTAAATCATCATTTTCTGAGCTCCTTCTGTCTTTCTGCTCTACCAATGTTATTGAGTGTTTTTCCACCTAAAGTTTTCAGGAAGAATCCTACATCTCCAGGCATTGTATTACAATTGCTTTCCTAGGTGTCTCACCCAGTAGGTTTATACTTAAATTTCATGCCAAAACTAGATTATATGCCTACAGGAAGTCTGAAGTCTGTGGAAGTGAGATTTTAAACCAGGAACATTGTCACTCTGCACCAAATCGGGATTCCACTGGTGAGGAAGTTGGGAATAATGGATATTGGGAGGCAAAAAATAGTGTTTGTCATCAAGCATTCTCTAACTTACGTTATTGATGTCCCCCTCTTCCAACTCCTTCCTTTTTTTTTAACAGACTAACATATGGGATATACTGATTCTAGTCTCTTTAGATACACATTTAAAAAAACTGAAACCCAAATATGTAAGAAACTTGCTTAAGTCCACATGCTTCTATCAGTTTCATTTTTAGTACAATTATGGAAAATTTGAAGTGAATGTCCAAGAAAATAGCTAGTAATAAAAATATTTGTCTCAAAAAGTTCTAAAGCATTTCTTTGAGCTGTTACACTGTTAGTCACTTTAGGCCTCTCTTTATCCTGTTTCACAATTCAGAGCTTAAAAATTATCTTAGGATTTATTTTCATTTGCAAATTGAGAGGTTTAGTTATTGAGATCATCATAAAAAGGACCAATTTTAGAAACCCGAGCAGACATTTTTAATGTGGGCCATTTGTCTCTGATATCAATTTTATCTGATTACTTTATTGCATATGCATGCTACAAGTGACAGATAGCTTTAATATCACCATGATTAATAGAATATTTTTCTTAGGTTCTCCTGCAGAGAAAAGTGTCATGATGAAATATTGATAAAGTTCTTCCGAGAACAGCAAAATTATCATGATACTTCACAAAATCTTTAAAACTGAGACTGTACTTTCTCTGACTAAACAGGTAAGGTATTTTACAGCTGCAGATTGAAATACTATATTTATTTTTTTAATAGAAAAATCATCTCATGAGATTTGTATATTCACCACAAAAGGGTCTTTCCAATGACTTTGGGCTCACGGACTTAGGTTGTCTTTGATTGAAAGAGATTAAATTTGTCAATAATACCAAATTTGAAAGTCAGTAGCTTAGAAATATATATATAAACCACAATGCCTGGACTAAACTGAAAAAAAAAAGAATAATTAATACCTGGAGAACATTCAGTAGAAACAAGTAGGGTATACTTTACATAGGGAAGAGAAAAAAATCTTGATAAAGAACATAAGATGGGTCATTTCCAAATGTGTGTAAGTAGTGAAGGAAAAGTTCTTAGATGAAGGGAGATAGGCGGCAGTAATGTAGACATATAGTACTTGTGTACTATGTTGTTGTACTCAGTCTCTCCCTGACCTTGCCCTGGATTCCTGTAGGCATTGTATTTCCTGTTGACATGGGGCACATCACTAGTTTTGGCTAAGGGAATATGAATAGATTTAGTATTGAACATACTTGTGGGGACTGGCTGTGTCCCTCTGTGAGCATCTGCTTTCTGTCATGAGAACAGCACACCCCAGATAGCGGCTGTCCATTAGCCTGGTACATAGAATGTGAACACATATAGAGCTAAGTCAAGACCAGCAGATCTGCAGCCGATTTCAGCCTTCATGTAAAGTGAG
This sequence comes from Mesoplodon mirus, assembly GCF_964341445.2. Lineage (NCBI taxonomy): Eukaryota > Metazoa > Chordata > Mammalia > Artiodactyla > Ziphiidae > Mesoplodon > Mesoplodon mirus. The sequence continues at coordinate 18,935,458 of NC_138982.1, read as the reverse complement.
CAAGAAATAAACATTTGTTATTGTGAACCACTGAGATTTGGGGAATGTTTGTTGCAGCATCATAAGCTGACTAGTAAACCTGTCAGTAATACAGGGCTGGAATACTTTAACATGTAAACAGATGTACAATTGGTTAATCCTCCTGTTGCTTAGTTACCTAGATTGCCTCTGATACTGTTTCTTAATTTTTCTATGTAATTTGCCTTTCTTCTATTAAGGAGAGTAGAGTTAGAAAGTGAAAGAACAAGTATTCTATAGAATTGTACACTCATATATTTAAAAAATATGTATTTATTGAGAGACAACTATTGCCAAGCTCTGTCCCACACACCAGAGAAGATAGTGAACAAAAGTGTTAAGTCCATGCTTTTTGGAAAGTTAAGTTCTAGTCAGCGGAGACAAATAATAAGTAAATGAATTTATCAGTGATCAGTGGTATGAAGAAAAACAAGGCAGGATATAGGAACCACAAGTGATCGGGGGCAAGAAGGACTCACTGAAGATGTAGTATTTGTACCAAGTGTCTTAATGCAATGGATGAACCTGGGCTTTGTCATCAGTCAGAGCTGAGGCTGACCCACAGTTCCTGCACTAATTAGCTAAGTCACTGACTATAGCTAAGTTACCTTACCCTTCTGATCTTGGTTTTTTTGATAGTAAAATGGGAATTATAATATAAATGCCTTAGGCATATAGTAGAATTAATACACATTTAAAGCGGTCAACACAATATTTAACACACAGTAAGTCTTCAATAATTGGCAGTTATCATTATAGGCATTAATAACAAGGAATGGCCTAGGGGCATGGGAACAAGTATTACTCTTACTGTGAGGTAGGGTTGGGGGTGGCTTTAGTCATGTAGGGCCCACAAAAGGAGTTTGCATAAGATTTTAAAAGAGTTTTTATGAGGCAACAGGGAAGGCAATCAAAAAACAAAAGCCTTCATGTCATGGAATGGAGAACAGGGCACAGTAGTCAAGATTTGGGGCATGTGCATCCAGAAGTCATGTAGCTCCAGGAGCCTGAGGAAGCATCCAGTACAAAGAGGGAGGAACCCCATTTAGGGTTTAGCTGAATGAGATGCTGCTTCCACTGACTTTAGCTGCTTTTATTGGCCTCATCTACATGGATCATTTAATAAACGTCCTCCTTCTCTAGCTTAGGACATCACTCTTCTAATTTATCTCTTTTCTCCTAAGACATAGAGTAAGAGAGTAAAAATGGCCACTAATTGGATTCAGAAGATCTGGATTCACATCTTGACTATACAATTATCTTAGGGTTTTTTTGCTTTCCCTCTAAAATTACTTCATGTAATTCTATCAAGAATTAAGTAATAATCATGTATATTTAAAACCTTGTAAACTGAAAAAGCCCTATTCAAACATCTTTACTACCCAAGAATAAAAGTTCATTCACTTTTTCATTCATTCACTCACGTCCTCGCTCACTAAACACTGATGAACTGGGGTAAAACATGATTCCTACTTTTAAAGATCTTTTAAGTGTGTGTTGGGGGGAACCCTGCCTAACATCTTTTATTATGACAGAAAAAGAAAGCATGCTATGAGTGTAGCATGAAAGGATTATGAATATTCCCTCCTCATTTTCTCCTTCGTTGGTACACAAGGTTTGGTTCCTTCTCCCCCTACACCCCTCCTCCCATTCCAAAGCAAGAGTAAATTTTAAAAGGTAGAAGAAGGCTTCCCTGGTGGCGCAGTGGTTGAGAGTCCGCCTGCCGATGCAGGGGACACAGGTTCGTGTCCCAGTCCGGGAAGATCCCACATGCCACGGAGCGGCTGGACCCCTGAGCCGTGGCCACTGAGCCTGCGCGTCCAGAGCCTGTGCTCTGCAAAGGGAGAGGCTACAACAGTGAGAGGCCCGCTTACCGCAAAAAAAAAAAAAAAAAAGATACTTGTGTGCAAACTTGAGGAACCAGTTTTTGTTCTTTCAGAGACTAGGTAGATGGAGACTGGAGAAGTGGAAAGACAAGAGTGACAATGCACAAAGGAGAGGAAGGATGGACAAGGAGAACCTCTTGCTCTTGTCATCCCCATGGAAATGCCAGCATGCAGGAGTTCTAGGCATTTGTAAGGTTCCCAAAGAGAGGGTGGGGATTTGGACACTGTATGTAGGAGCAGAGGCAGGAAAGGAGAACAAGACCCCTTGAGTAAAAGTAGAACTGAACAGCCACTGAACAAACCATCACTTCTACACAAAATTCACTATCTTTCCTTTGAGAAGTATTTGCAAAGGCTTTTCTGTTACTCCTACCTAAATGTGTGTGTGTCTACATATACGTTATTTTAAATGTGGGTATGCTAAAAATAAAAGTAAGTTTCAAATTTTGGTTTCTTTTCAAGAATCCTTTCACCAACCTGAGAGACTTTGTGTAAAGAGGAATGATTACTTAAACTTTTTGCTTTAAGTATTTCCTAAGATTGTTACAATTTATATAAACAGCTTCTTTCCAAGATACAAGTTTAGACAACAAAGTATCAGTTATATAATATTAATAACTAGAAACTACATTTTCTAAAAAGGAGCTTGGTTAATAAATCATAAACATAATTGCCTCTGTGTGGATTAAACCAAAGTAATAACTCTCTCTCCAATCTATCTTCTGGACATCTCCCACACTTCCAGCTGCTTGCAGGGAATTCACATTCAGGGATCCCACTAGGTAGGAAACATTTAATTTGTTTTAAGCTGAATTTATTGCTCTTCCAAAACTTGATCCTTATTCTGGGCTTTCTCAGAAACTTATACTCAAAACCTTAGAATTATTTCTAATTAGTGTCTTTCTCTTTTCATCCATGACTAGTATCCTCATCTCATTCTACTTGCAGTACTCGGTGTTACGGAAGTCCCTCCCTAGGCTCTGATAACATAATGCTATGGCATTACTCATCTCTCTTGGGAAGAATATGGTATTAATAAGTTATGACTAATAACCAAGTTGCAAAATGACCTGTGCCCTTTTCCCATTCGTTTCCCACAAGATAAGTTATACATACTGTAACAAGAATAGAAGATAAATTACACATATTGCAGATTCCTGTGAGAAATATCTCTTCATCTAGTCAATTATATATATTTGCTACTTGAAGTTTATTTTAGAGAATAGAAAAAAAACCCTCCTCTTTTGGAATGCAAATGAGGTCAAGGATGTTGCGATTTGCTGTCATCATTGAACCTGCCCCAGATGAACTAAGAACTGAAACTGGATGTCACTTGAGGTCTTTGGTTTCTGCTCCAGGGAAGGTAATAGAACAAGTGAGAATATATCTCCCTATTGAAATAATTGCTTGGTAATTCCACTGAAGCCTGTCTGTGGGATGTAGACAAAGCTTTCTCTCTGTGTTTGCTCAAAGACCAAGCCACCTAGATGAGGTCAGGTATCCAGACTGCTTGGAGTTGGAAGAAATAGCACATTTGCTGGAGGAATGTAAGCAGTGCATGGAATATCTGGTTATTGCTTAAGATTTTCTTGATTAGATAATAAAGAGTAGTATAATATTTTGAATGGTCTCAGTGTCTCAATGTCATAAAACTTTTGTCCTATTGTGGAACTAAACAGAGTAAAGCCTGGCCAGAGAAATGTTAGACTCTAATTTTTTTAAGACCTCAGACACTAAAAGTGTTCATAACCTTACCGTCTAAAAGCATCTATGACCATGGAAACATTATATGTAGAGGAAGTGTCACGGAGTTGCAGTTCTGAGCCCTGGGCTGCCTACTCAATGTCTCCAAGTGGAGACATCTCAATCTTAACATAGATAATATAAAGATTTTTGATAGTGTTATTAATGAATAATTGACATTCTTTATTTATCTTCCAGATATGATAGATGCTGAAGAGGTATATTAAAATCTTCCAGCATAAAGTTATTTTATCATTATCTCTTAAGAGATATTTCTAAAAGTTTTTTAAAAATATGAGTATAGTTGCTATGTGTTGGCTTATGACAGCTATATTTGCTCCATAATTATGCCTTCTATCATAACTTATCCTAGTTAGTTGCTTATCCTTATATTTCACCTGACTAACATTATCTGCAACTACTGATATTTTTTGCATTTATTATTTATTTATTATAGTAGGTCCTTCCTGATTGTATATTTTAAATATATCAGTGTGTACATGTTAATCCCAAACTCCCAAGCATCTCATTGACCATCCACATCTTTTCTAACTCTATCACATTACATATATTTGTTGTAATAGCAGATAAATGTTTTTTTAACACAATTTTACATCTTGTCCTTCTGTAAGAGAATTGAATTAATTTACATATAAAGTAATACACTTGATGTTACTTCTTTAATCTTTTTTTGTGTACTACTTATTTTCTTTATTTTATTTTTTAACATCTTTATTGGAGTATAATTGCTTTACATTGTTGTGTTAGTTTCTGCTATTTAACAGGGTGAATCAGCCATATATACATATATCCCCACATCCCCTCCCTCTTGCATCTCCCCACCACCCTCCCTATCCAACCCTCTAGGTGGTCACAAAGCATCAAGCTGATCTCTCTGTGCTGTGCGGCTGCTTCCCACTAGCTATCTATTTTACATTTGCTAGTGTATATATGTCCATGCCACTCTCTCACTTCATCCCAATTACCCTCCCCCCTCCCCGTGTCCTCAAGTCCATTCTCTACGTCTGTGTCTTTATTCCTGTCCTGCCCCTAGGTTTTTCAGAACCATTTTTTTAAAAGATTCCATTTGTATCTGTTAGTGTACGGAACTTGTTTTTCTCTTTCTGACTTACTTCACTCTGTATGACAGACTCTAGGTCCATCCACCTTGCTAAAAATAACACAATTGCATTTCTTTTTATGGCGGAGTAATATGCCATTGTGTATATGTGCCACATCTTTATCCATTCCTCTGTCGATGTACACTTAGGTTGCTTCCATGTCCTGGCTATTGTACATAGTGCTGCAATGAACATTGTGGTAAATGTCTCTTTTTGAATTATGGTTTTCTCACGTTATATGTCCAGTAGTGGGATTGCTGGGTCATATGGTAGTTCTATTTTTAGTTTTTTATGGAACCTCCATACTGTTCTCCATAGTGGCTGTATCAATTTACATTCCCACCAACAGTTTCAGAAGGTTCCCTTTTCTCCACACCCTCTCCAGCATTTACTGTTTGTAGATTTTTGGATGATGGCCATACTGACCAGGGTGAGGTGATACCTCACTGTAGTTTTGATTTGCATTTCTCTAATGATTAGTGATGTTGAGCATCCTTTTTTGTGTTTGTTGGCAATCTGTATATCTTCTTGGGAGAAATGTCTATTTGGGTCTTCTGCCCATTTTTGGATTGGGTTGTTTGTTTTTTTGATATTGAGCTGCATGGGCTGCTTGTAAATTTTGGAGATTAATCCTTTGTCAGTTGCTTCATTTGCAAATATTTTCTCCCATTCTGAGGGTTGTCTTTTCATCTTGTTTATGTTTTCCATTGCTGTGCAAAAGCTTTTAAGTTTCATTAGGTCCCATTTGTTTGTTTTTGTTTTTATTTCCATTTCTCTAGGAGGTGGGTAAAGAAGGATCTTGCTGTGATTTATGTCATAGAGTGTTCTGCCTAAGTTTTCCTCTAAGAGTTTGATAGTGTCTGGCTTTACATTTACGGTTCTTTAATCCATTTTGAGTTTATTTTTGTGTATGATGTTAGGGAGTGTTCTAATTTCGTTATTTTATATGTACCTGTCCAGTTTTCCGAGCACCACTTATTGAAGAGGCTGTCTATTCTCCATTGTATACTCTTGCATCCTTTATCAAAGATAAGGTGACCATATGTGTGTGGGTTTATCTCTTGGCTTTCTATCCTATTCCATTGATCTATATTTCTGTTTTTGTGCCAGTACCATATTGTCTTGATTACTGTAGCTTTGTAGTATAGTCTAAAGTCAGGGAGCCTGATTCCTTCAGCTCCAATTTTCTTTCTCAATATTGCTTTGGCTATTCAGGGTCTTTTGTGTTTCCATACAAATTGTGACATTTCTTGTTCTAGTTCTGTGAAAAATGCCATTGGTAGTTTGATAGGAATTGCACTGAATGTGTAGATTGCTTTGGGTAGTATAGTCATTTTCACAGTGTTGATTCTTCCAGTCCAAGAACATGGTATAACTCTCCCTCTGTTTGTATCATCTTTAATTTCTTTCATCAGTGTCTTATAGTTTTCTGCATATAGGTCTTTTGTCTCCTTAGGTAGGATTATTCCTAGGTATTTTATTGGTTTTGTTGCAATGGTAAATGGGAGTGTTCCCTTAATTTCACTTTCAGATTTTTCATCATTAGTGTACAGGAATGCCAGAGATTTCTGTGCATTAATTTTGTATCCTGCTACTTTACCAAATTCATTGATTAGCTCTAGTAGTTTTCTGGTACCATCTTTAGGATTCTCTATGTATAATATCATGTCATCTGCAAACAGTGACAGTTTTACTTCTTCTTTTCCAATTTGGATTCTTTTATTTCTTTTTCTTCTCTGATTGCTGTGGCTAAAACTTCCAAAACAATGTTGAATAATAATGGTGAGAGTGGGCAACCTTGTCTTGTTCCTGATCTTAGTAGAAATGGTTTCAGTGTTTCATCATTGAGAACAATGTTGGCTGTGGGTTTGTCATATATGGCCTTTATTATGTTGACATAGGCTCCCTCTGTGCCTACTTTCTGGAGAATTTTTATCATAAATGAGTGTTGAATTTTGTTGAAAGTTTATTCTGCATCTATTGAGATGATCATATGGTTTTTCTCCTTCAATTTGTTAATATGGTTTATCACATTGATTGATTTGCGTATACTAAAGAATCCTTGCATTCCTGAGATAAACCACACTTGATCCTGCTGTGTGATCCATTTAATGTGCTGTTAGATTCTGTTTGCTAGTATTTTGCTAGTATTTTGTTGAGGATTTTTGCATCTATGTTCATTAGTGATATTGGCCTGTAGTTTTCTTTTTTTGTGACATCTTTGTCTGGTTTTGGTATCAGGGTGACGGGGGCCTTGTAGAATGAGTTTGGGAGTGTTCCTCTTTCTGCTATATTTTGGAAGAGTTTGAGAAGGATAGGTGTTAGCTCTTCTCTAAATGTTTGACAGAATTCGCCTGTGAAGCCATATGGTCCTGGTGTTTGCTGGAAGATTTTTAAACACAGTTTCAATTTCAGTGCTTGTGATTGGTCAGTTTATATTTTCTATTTCTTCCTGGTTCAATCCTGGAAGGTTGTATTTTTCTAAGGATTTGTCCATTTCTTCCAGGTTGTCCATTTTATTGAATCATAGTTGCTTGTTGTAATCTCTCATGATTCTTTGTATTTCTGCAGTGTCAGTTGTTACTTCTCCTTTTTCATTTCTAATTCTGTTGAATTGAGTCTTCTCCCTTTTTTTCTTGATAAGTCTTAATTTCTTTTTCATTTGTTTATGATCTGTTCTTTATGATTTCTTTCCTTCTGCTAATTTTGGGGTTTTTTTTGTTCTTCTTTCTCTAATTACTTTAGGTGTAAAGTTAGGTTGTTTATTTGAGACGCGTCTTGTTTCTTGAGGTAGGATTGTATTGCTATAAACTTCCCTCTTCGAACTGCTTTTGTTGCATCCCATAGGTTTTGGGTCATCATGTTTTCATTGTCATTTCTTTCTAGGTATTTTTTGATTTCCTCTTTGATTTCTTCGGTGATCTCTTGGTAATTTAGTAGCATATTGTTTAGCCTCCCTTTGTATTTGTTTCAGATTTTTTCCTGTAATTGCTATCTAGTCTCACAGTGTTGCAGTCGGAAAAGATACTTGATATGATTTCAATTTTCTTAAATTTACCAAGGCTTGATTTGTGACCCAAGATATGGTCTTATCCTGGAGAATGTACCATGAGTACTTGAGAAGAAAGTGTATTCTGTTGTTTTAGGATGGAATCTCCTATAAATATCAGTTAAGTCCATCTTGTTTAATGTGTTATTTAAGGTTGTGTTTCCTTATTTATTAAAGTCCCCTACTATGATTGTGTTACTTTTGATTTCCCCTTTTATGGCTGTTAGCATTTGCCTTATGTATTGAGGTGCTCCCATGTTGGGTGCATAAATATTTACAGTTGTTATATCTTCTTCTTGGATTGATCCCTTGATCATTATGTAGTGTCCTTCTTTGTCTCTTGTAATAGTCTTTATTTTAAAGTCTGTCTTGTCTGATATGAGAATTGCTACTCCAGCTTCCTTTGGATTTCCATTTGCATGGAGTATCTTTTCCCATCCCCTCACTTTCAGTCTGTATGTGTCCCTATCTCTGAAGTTGGTCTCTTGTAGACAGCATATGTACAGGTCTTGATTTTGTATCCCTTAAGCCAGTCTACGTTTTTGGTTGGAGCATTTAATCCATTTACATTTAAGGTAATTATTGATATGTATATTCCTATTACCATTTTTTAAATTGTTCGGGGTTTGTTATTGTAGGTCTTTTTTTCTCTTGTGTTTCCTGCCTAGAGAAGTTCCTTTAGCATATGTTGTAAAGATGGTTTGGTGGTACTGAATTCTCTTAGTTTTTGCTTGTCTGTAAAAGTTTTAATTTCTCTGTCAAATCTGAATGAGATCCTTGCTGGGTAGAGTAATCTTGGTTGTAGGTTTTTCCCTTTCATCACTTTAAATATGTCCTGCCACTCCCTTCTGGCTGGTAGAGTTTCTGCTGAAAGATCAGCTGTTATCCTTATGGGGATTTCCTTGTATGTTATTTGTTGCTTTTCCCTTGCTGCTTTTAATATTTTTTTCTTTGTATTTAATTGTTGATAGTTTGATTAACATGTGTCTTGGTGTGTTTCTCCTTGTATTTATCCTGTATGGGACTCTCTACACTTCCTGGACTTGATTGACTATTTCCTTTCCCATATTAAGAAAGTTTTCAACTATAATCTCTTCAAATATTTTCTCAGTCCCTTTCTTTTTCTGTTCTTCTTCTGGGACCCCTATAATTCAATGTCAGTGTATTTAATGTTGTCCCAGTGGTCTCTGAGACTGTCCTCAATTCTTTTCATTCTTTTTTCTTTTTTTTTTTTTTTTTTTTTTTTTTTTTGCAGTACGCGGGCCTCTCACTGTTGTGGCCTCTCCCGTTGCGGAGCACAGGCTCCGGACGCGCAGGCTTAGCGGCCATGGCTCACGGGCCCAGCCGCTCCGCGGCATATGGGATCCTCCCAGACCGGGGCACGAACCCGTATCCCCTGCATCGGCAGGCGGACTCTCAACCACTGCACCACCAGGGAGGCCCCATTCTTTTTTCTTTATTCTGCTCTGCAGTAGTTATTTCTACTATTTTATCTTCCAGGTCACTTATCCGTTCTCTTGCCTCAGTTATTCTATTGATTCCTTCTAGAGAATTTTTAATTTTATTTATTGTGTTGTTCATCATTGTTTATTTGCTCTTTAGTTCTTTTAGGTTCTTGTTAGACATTTCTTGTATTTTCTCCATTCTATTTCTAAGATTTTGGATCATCTTTACTATCATTACTCTGAATTCTTTTTCAGGTAGACTGCCTATTTCCTCTTCATTTGTTTGGTCTGGTGGGTTTTTACCTTGCTCCTTCATCTGCTTCATATTTGTTTGTCTTACCATTTTGCTTAACTTACTGTGTTTGGAGTCTCCTTTTTGCAGGCTGCATGTTCGTAGCTCCTGTTGTTTTTGGTGTCTTTCCCCCAGTGAGTAAGGTTGGTTTAGTGGGTTGTGTTGGCTTCCTGGTGGAGGGGACTGGTGCCTCTGTTGTGGTATATGAGGCTCCATCTTGTCTTTCTGTTGGGCAGGACCACATCTGGTGGTGTGTTTTGGGTGTTTGTGAACTTATTATGATTTTAGGCAACGTCTCTGCTAATGGGTGTGGTTGTGTTCCTGTCTTGCTAGTTGTTTGGCCTGGGGTGTCCAGCACTGGAGCTTGTTGGTCATTGAAAGGAGCTGGGTCTTAGCGTTGAGACAGAGATCTCTGGGAGAGGTCACGCTGATTGATATTACATGGGGCCGGGAGGTCTCTGGTGGTTCAATGTCCTGAACTCAGTTGTCACACCTCAGAGGCTCAGGCCTGACAGCTGGCTGGAGCATGAAGACCCTGCCAGCCACATGGCTCAGAAGAAAAGGGAGAAAAAAAAGAGAAAGCAAGAAAGGCAATAAAATAAAATAAAGTTATTAAAATAAAAACAATTTTTTAATATTATTAAAATAAAAAATAATAATAGTAAAAAAAAAAAGGAAAAGTGATCAACCAAAGCAATAAACAAATCCACCAATGATAACAAGCAGTAAAAGCTAAGCTAATATAAACATAAAAATGAGAAACTAGTCAGTCTCATACAGCAAACCCCAAGTCCATAGTTGCCCCCAAAGTCCACCACCTCAATTTTGGGATGATTTGTTGTCTATTCAGGTATTCCACAGATGCAGGGTATATCATGTTGATTGTGGAGATTTAATCCACTGCTCCTGTAGCTTCATGGAGAAATTTCCCTTTATTTTCTTTGTTCGCACAGTTCCAGGGTTTCAGCTTTGGATTTGGCCCTGCCTCTGTGTGTAGGTCGCCTGAGGGTGTCTGTTCCCCAGCCAGACAGGACAGGGTTAAAGTAACAGCTGATTGGGGGGCTCTGGCTCACTCAGACTGGGGTGAGGGAGGGGTACGGAGTGCAGGGCAAACCTGCGGTGGCAGAGGCCTGCGTGACGTTGCACCAGTCTGAGGCGCGCCGTGTGTTCTTCCGGGGAAGTTGTCCCTAGATCATGGGACCCTGGCAGTGGCAGGCTGCACGGGTTCCTGGGAGGGGAGGTGTGGATAGTGACCTGTGTGTGCACACAGGCTTCTTGGTGGCAGCAGCAGCAGCCTTAGCGTCTCATGCCCGTCTCTGGGCTGACAGCTGCGGCTCACGCCCTTCTCTGGATCTTTTTTAGGCGGTGCTCTGAATCCCCTCTCCTAGCTCACCCTGAAACAATGGTCTCTTGACTCTTCGGCAGCTCCAGACTTTCCTTGACTCCCTCCCGGCTAGCCGTGGCGCACTAACCCCTGCAGGCTGTGTTCACGCCACGAACCCCAGTCCTCTCCCAGCGCTCCGACCGAAGCCCGAGCCTCAGCTCCCAGCCCCCACCCGCCCCGGCGGGTGAGAAGACAAGCCTCTTGGGCTGGTGAGTGCTGGTCGGCACTGATCCTCTGTGCGGGAATCGCTCCGCTTTGCCCTCCGCACCCCTGTGGCTGCGCTCTCTTCCGTGCCTCCAAAGTGTCCCCCACCGCCCACCCCCATCTCCACCAGTGAAGGGCCTTCCTAGTGTGTGGAAGCTTTTCCTCCTTCACGGCTCCCTCCCACTGATGCAGGTCCCGTCCCTATTGTTTTGTCTCTGTTTTTTCTTTTTTTTTTTTTTGCCCTACCCAGGTACGTGGGGATTTTCTTTCCTTTTGCGAAGTCTGAGGTCTTCTGCTAGCGTTCAGTAGGTGTTCTGTAGGAGCTGTTTCACGTGTAGATGTATTTCTGATGTATTTGTGGGGAGGAAGGTGATCTCCACGTCTTACTCCTCCACCATCTTGAAGGTCCTCTACTATTTATTTTAGTTTGGTTTTTCCTTATACTTTTCCTATTAGGAGTGTGATCAGCTTTTCTTTTCTTCTTTTTCTTCCTCTTTTCTCCTTGTTCTTCTATGCAATACTTCACTAATGTGTGAATCATCCATGTGAAGGGGTCATCCCAATGTTTGCATTATTCCAATTTTGATTTATTTATTCAATTATAAATTTATTTATCCAGTTTATTCCAATTTTGAAGTTACAAGAGGTTGCATGGATCAAGTGTGTTTTCGTTCCCTTTTTCAAAATTAAATTCTTGATCTCTCTTTCCAGAGCTGTTTTTCTGATCTCCTCAAGCTGGAATCATGGTAGTTAACTCTCATTCCTGTCTTTTTTCGTAGCCACTTCTGATCTTTTAACAAATCCTGTCAATTGTGTCTCCAAAATGTCTATTCACTTCACATATTCACAGCTACTATTCCAGTCTGAGCAACCCTCACTTTTCACCTAGATAACTGTAGTAATCTCAATCGATATCTCTATTCCCAATAAGAAAATACAATAAGTAATATTTGCAAAATTCTTGTGAAAAATTTGTCTTTGTATTTGTCTTGTTCCCCCACCAATACCTTTTCCACACAAATGTATTGAAAAATATTAAAAAATAAAACCTGATCAAGTTTTTACCTTGCACAAAGTACTTCAGTAGCTTCCCATTCCACATGAGATGAAACTTCAGATCCTTATCATGACAACATGAATTCATACGATCTGATCCTCATCCTTATTCTTTAACCTCATGTCATATATTCATATTATTTTTGCTCAAAATGATCCAGACAACATGGGCCTTCCCTCTGCTTGTCCAGACAACATGGGCCTTCCCTCTGCTTGTTAAATGTACTAGTCTCATTCACACTTCTGGAGCCTCTCATGCCATGTTCCATCTGCCAGGAATATATTTCTCCATAAAGTTTGCATCACTTGCATCACTCTTAACTTCTCATTGGTCAGCTGTCTTCTTAAACATCGCCACCTCAAAGAGACTTTACCTTGTTAACTCAGTCAGCCGTAGGGTGTCATTCTCCATCATGCTTACTTATTACAGTTGAAAGTAAGTCTCTCTTTGTGTGCTTACGAGTCTATGGTCTTTTGTCTATCATCTTTCTCATGAGCCTCTACAGGCCATGGTAACAGAGACCTTGTCTGTCTGGTTCATCGATGTACACGGTACCCAAGTCCTCAGCAGTTTCAGGCACATCAGACAGTGTCCAGTAAATACATAAATACATATGAGTAAACAGGTGACTGAATATATCTACAGTGTTATAAAAAACACAATTATGTGTACATTTTTAGATCCTCAGATCAATAAGGAATATTGAGGCACAGACTGAAAGTCCTTCTATATAACTTTCTTCTCAAGTTATTTAGAAATTAATAGGAGATGTGCAATTGTGGTAATAATAAGTACATATGTTAATATTTCAGTTGTATTATTTGAGGAAAGTTGTTCATGCGACAAATATTCATTAAGCAACTGCTTAATGCCAAGTATCTTTCCAGATACTGGGGACACACAAATGAACAGCACAGAAGAGGTCCTTTTGCTGGGAGCTTACAATCTAATGGGGTAATTCTATTTTGTTAGAGTGTTTCTTAGATTGTTAATTCTATTTTAAGTGAATCCTTAATTCACTTAAAAATACATAATTTCTCTCTGAAGCATATTTCTACTAAGAGTCCTTCTGGATTTTTTTATGAGTAGCTTTTTAAAATAACTTTTTATTTCAAAATAACACAGATGTGTTTTGTGTTTGAGGCAGAGTTGACAATACTATTGTTGAAAAATAAATAAATAAAAATATAGTTAGGAAAAAGAGGAAAAGTTTAGATTAAAAAAACCCTCATAATCCCAGAATTAACTATCGATGATATTTTGGCATATTTTCCAGACATTTTCCCATACACATAAACACAAATTTTAAAAAACAATATGGAAACATATGTATATGTATAAATGATTAAATTTGTTATAAGGCAAAAAATTAAAAAAAAATCATATTTCTATAAAGTAGGTTAAGACATTTATAATTTAAAATATACAGTCAGTAATCCAGCTGTGCTATTTTGGTACAAACAAAACATATTACAAATACTATTTTAAAAACATCTCTAAGGCAATATCCTTATCAGAAGGGACAGAAATGGACCCAGGTTACTTTCAAAACTGAGAATTTATTTTAAGAATTCTTCTTAGCAATGAGGGAGCTGGAAATCCTTCCAGATCATAGAACAGCCAGACCTGTTGGTGATGGCGTTACTGTTTAGGAATTGAAAAGATCTTTCAGGTTTCAGACTAACTTTAATGATCAGGTAATTCTGATACTTCTTCAGCTTCAGGTTCTCTTCTTTTGGATCTCCCCTCACTGCTCCACTAATGTGACTCAGCTTCACCTGTTTCCCCATTGTGTGTCTTCTTATATCACTAGCCACTTCCAACTCAACTATTATTTCCCCAACCATATACCTACTTTAACACCACCATGAACCTGACTTGCTATAATGTTACTAATATCAAATTATTCCTGAGACTCACACATAGACACACACACACACACACACACATGAAGGTATGTGTGTATAAATCCCAATGAAAACATTCCAACACAACAGGTTGACTATATGTTCATTTGAGCACATTCACATCTATTTATAATTCCTCATGATTTGACTACTCATGTGTTTTCAGCCAATGAAAGCTAGTTCTACAGATGGTACTGTACACTCTTGGCCAATGAGCTTTCTTCATCACACTCCCCTCACCATCAGAGATGAGTGGATTCTGCAACAAGTAGTCTCCAACTCTTGGTCTTTATTTCTGTTATATATTTTGGCCCTTAATGGCTGAGAAGATGTATAAAAATGATAGTGCTGGATCTGTTACAAAAACTAAAGCAAAAAAAAAAGTGGGGCTGTAGAGAAAGTATGCTGAAAGATAAAATGAAAGTTTGGTGACTACTTGAGATGCTTTCAAGAAAATGATCAAGGAATTAGAAAGTAGAGATAACCTGGCATTAAGAGTGGGTGGGTAGAAGTCCTTTTAGTTTAGCAACTACATCTTATAGCAACTTAAGGTAACCATGGCTGGAGGCAAGTCATGGTGTCAGGTGATTGTTGATGTTTTATATAAAGGACACCCCTAAAGTAGACTGTCCCAGCAGTCTTCAAACTGAAGAGTACTTATGTCTGGAGGGTATCCGGAGACTTGACAGGGACACAGATAGTTTTAAGGGAATTCAGTTACCAGAGTCTTAACTTCCATGGATACACTTCCCTGAAACTGATCTGCCTGAGTGATGTCAAGATGTTCTCCTTTCTTTTTCATAAGTGTCCTTGTCCTACTTTACTCCCACCCAAACTGAATCTTCTCATGGGATACAAAAGCCTCCAAGTTTCAAATAACAGGGACACTTAAAAGAATGGTATCTTTAAGTCTTCTTATTTAAGACACCATGAGATAAGGGTTATCTTTTCCTTTTTTTATTCAGTCATTGTGGTAAGGAGAATTCTAGGATGGTCCCCAAGATTCCCAACCCCTGAACTACACCACTCTGTATAATTCTCTCCCCTGGAGAATGGGTGGGCTATTATGGGATAGCCACTGCCAAGATTACATTACAGTGTATAAAACTATCTTAACACACCAGAGGGAGAGATTTTTCTGCTGGTCTTGAGAAAGTAAGTTGCCATGCCCTGAGAGGGCTTGTGAGAGCAACATGCACCAAGGGACTGTGGGTGTCTCTAGAAGCTGAGAGCCAGCAACCAAGTACTAAAGCTGCAAGGAGCTGAATTCTGCCAATGACCACCTTGGAAGAGGACCATCGGACTCAGGAAATAATACTAGCCCGCTGACATCTAATGAGATTCCTGCAGTCTGGCAAGACCTGGAGCAGAGGCCCCAGTTAAGCCAGCCGGGACTCCTGACCCAAGGAAACTGAATAAATAAAATACATATTGTTCATAGTTACTACTTTTGTAGTAATTTATTATGCAGTATAGAATACCAATGCAATCATTCAAAAAGTACTTACTGAGCACATACTATATTCCGGACACAGAGCGATAGTCTTTAATGACACTCCAAAACCTCTACCCTCATAAAACTTATTTTTTGGTGGGTAGAATAAACCATAAACAAGTTTAAAATATAAAATATCTAGCATGTTAGTGATAGTTGCTAGAGAAAAAAAATTCAAGTAAGAAAATGGGAGATGACTAGTGGGAAGGACAGGGATGGAAGGAGAAAGGTATTGAAAGTTTAGGTTCACCTAGAAGGAGTAGGTCTTATATGAAGGAAGGTAACTGACAATGTTGAGGGAAGAGAGAAAACTGGTGTCCAGGCTCTCCAAGACCAGGTAGAGGGTTGGGGGGCATGTGGACCATGCAGTGCACTGGATGAGGATGGAGAATAGGAGATAAGGTTAGAGAGGAGAAAGGAGATCAGATCATGCAGATCTTTGAAGGCTTTTGTTGGCTTTTATTCTGAGTGACATGGTGAGCCAAGGGAGATTTTAAGCAGGGGAGTGGTATGATCTGACTTTTCTTTTAACAGACTCACTGTAGCTGTTATAATACAATATGGTGTAGATGATAATAATGTGGTATAGATTGACAGGGGACAAGAATGGAAGCAGGGACGCCTGTTAAGGTCCTGTTGTAATAATCCAGGCAAGAGGGGATTCGTGGCTGGATCAGTGTGGTGGCAGTGGAAAGTTGTTAAGTTTGAATCCTTTCTTTTCAAGAAAATTGAAGGCAGATATGGTTGACAAGACAATTAAAGTCCCCTTCTCTTCCCTCTACTTATTTATGTAAAGAAGGTTTCTCAGAACTTATAGCTCTAAAAAATGAACACGGGGCTTCCCTGGTGGCGCAGTGGTTGAGAGTCCGCTTGCCGATGCAGGGGACGCAGGTTTGTGCCCCGGTCCGGGAAGGTCCCACATGCCGTGGAGTGGCTGGGCCCATGAGCCATGGCCGCTGAGCCTGCGTGTCCGGAGCCTGTGCTCCGCAACGGGAGAGGCCACAACAGTGAGAGGCCCATGTACTGCAAAAAAAAAAAAAAAAAATGAACACGTAGAGTAGAATGGATGCTAAAACGTAACAACAAGTAATATGTATACATGGATACTGAACTAATTAAAACTTCCCCAGCTATCTCATTAAATAATACATTTTGTGTCCAATATTTTTATCAAAACTTTTGATATATTTTCATTTGTATATTAATATTGCTAGTAATAATACTCAGTTCACAAATGTGCTTTTAACCTGTGAAGCCTTATAACCACAAGAATAAAAAATTAATTTCAATTTATATTTTTTTTTGCAGAAAAGATTGATAGAGTGGTTAATAACAGGCCTTTGAGTATAAATATATTTACTAGGAGTACTGCATTACGATAAACAACTGTTGGGAAGTGAAATGGAAATTTGAGTACAAAGAAAGGAACAATGAGATTTTTTCACTCTTTAAGAAAAATGTGACGATTAATTTTTTAAATGGGTAAAGGTGAGCATTAAATCACTATAGTAGTGACATTCTATTAAATACATTCAAGCTGGGCTGCCCTAAACATTAGTGGTGCCTGGACCATGAGAACAAATGGAGGCCCACCTACTACATGCTTAAATATTTAAGAGTTACAAGTCAAGCAAGCAATTATAAAGGAAAATATGCTTTACTTCACCTTGAAAAATGTATTGTCAATGTGACAGAAAATCAAATGTGTAAAATTTTGTTTTTTATAGATCTCAAAGTTGGCAAAATGTTAATGAGGACTAAATTTATTTATTATAGTGTATGTTTGGGTGTTGTGTTGGGGAACCAGCTGTGTTTGGGTACATAAAAAATATAAAGATATACATATTATATAAAGTGCTATATATTCTTCCATAAATTTCATTTTTGTCCCTATTTTATGCATAACATGTTGTCTTAATCAAATTTGTCACATAATTTGCATTTTATTGATGGTAAAAACCTAAAGATTAATAATAAAATGTAATTATAATCAAAGAGCACAAAACTTAAAAACAATTCCCTGGGGCTTGAATGGTGTTCATATTGAGAACAGATATATCTAGAGTTACAGGCCTTTCTGTGTGCATGTTAAATACCAGCTCCTGAGTAATACAGAGTCCTAGGAGTTTTTTGTTGTTGTTGTTTCTGGGTTTTTTTGCGGTACACGGGCCTCTCACTGTTGTGGCCTCTCCCTTTGTGGAGCACAGGCTCCAGACGCACAGGCTCAGCGGCCATGGCTCACGGGCCCAGCCACTCCGCGGCATGAGGGATCTTCCCAGACCGGGGCACGAACCTGTGTCCCCTGAATCGGTAGGCGGTCTCTCAACCACTGCGCTACCAGGGAAGCCCCCTAGGAGTTTTTTTAATGAATTTGTATGTTTTGTGTCTTTGTGGTATGCAGGGTTCCTTTTGCTCACGTCTAGGATTCTACTTCATTTTAATAGGTACTGTGCTACTATCATCTTTAATTGGGCAGGGACAAATCCCAGGAGGCACATATAAGAAAAGGAATGAGTGCTTACTAGAAAAAGAGCAAAAAAGATGAATGCTTAATAGATATTACTATTTGATGAGTGTGATATCAACTGCAGAGCAATAAAGTAGCTGCATAAACCCTATGGCCATATTGTAAATGTTCTTCAGAAATGAGAGTATTTCAACTAATTTTTTTAGCAGAATTCTTTCTGATGGGTGCAAAACAATGAATTGTTAAGTGTGTGGTCTCTGGAATCAGATTGCCTGGGTTCTCAGCTAGCTCTACCACTTACTAGCTGTGAGACCCTGGGTAAGTTACTTAGCCAGTCTGTGTCTCAGAATACACATCCATACAACAGGAATAATAACAGTAACCTCCTAGTAGGATTATGAAGATTAAATGAGATCATCATTGTTAGTCAATGTGAATAGTGCCTGACACAGATGAAAAACTTAAGAAACAGGGCTTCCCTGGTGGCGCAGTGGTTGAGAGTCCGCCTGCCAATGCAGGGGACACGGGTTCGTGCCCCAGTCTGGGAAGATCCCATATGCCGCGGAGCGGCTGGGCCCGTGAGCCATGGCCAATGAGCCTGCGCGTCCGGAGCCTGTGCTCTGCAACGGGAGAGGCCACAACAGTGAGAGGCCCGCGTACCTCAAAAAAAACAAAACAAACAAACAAAAAAACGTAAGAAACATTAGCTAGTATTATGAATAAAAAAGTTTATTGAAGTCAATTCAAATTTTAACATATATTTTTGAAAGTAACATATGAGATAGTGTAATTAGCCTGCATTAATGGAGGGAAGGAAAGGTGTTAATAATATACACAACCAGAAATTGGGTAAAAGATGCATTAACTCATCTTTCCATCATTTCTAGAAATGATCATCTATTTTTAAAAAATAACTTGGTTTGTACTGTTTCACCTTTTTTATGAGTCTCGCTTTGATTACGAACACAGAAAAGCAATAAATATAAAAAGCAATTCATTCCTAAAATTGAAACAATTCCACCCTCATTTGCCAAAACTACCACTAACTCTTTCATACTCCCATGAATCTGCTGAAATTATATGCATTTAGAAATGAATGGTGGATTCATTCCTGCTCCATGGTTGCTTAATATTCATATGGATGTCCTATTGAAGAGGAAAACAGTGAGTGATCTATAAAATACAATCAAGCAAGTCTAGCATTTAAATCCAAAATGAAAAGACACGCATGTTGTAGCAAAGTAATACTAAAAACAACATGAATTCATTTAGTAGCAATAATTTCCAGGTGTGCTTTTATAGAATTGTTACTCAATAGTCTTGTTTTATGATGCAAAACTTATGTTCCTGCTAAGTTGTTATTTTAATTTTCGAAAAACAAAATTCCTCACATTTCTAAACCACAGAAGACATCACATGTGTGTGTGCATGTACACACACACACACACACACACACACTTTTAAAAGCCAGGCCACAGATTACTTTCAATCATAAATTTCCAGGTATAATTATTTACTAAAAAAAGTTTGTAAAATGGCATTTTATGTTGTATTACTTTGTTAAAACCCAAGAAAAAAACACTATACCTTTTAATAAAATCCATACAAGTAAGATAGAAGAAACATTAGATTTGAATTTTAGCTACTTTAGAGGCACTATCATCCCTCATTAGGCACTTGATTTATAAATGTAATTATCTAGTATAATTATAATGTCTCATGGAAAAAAATTTCAGTCAAATTTTTATATTTCAGATAGATATCATAATCTAATTTTCAGTTAAAAGTCTTTTTTTGTGTGTGTGGTATGCGGGCCTCTCGCTGTTGTGGCCTCTCCCGTTGCGGAGCACAGGCTCCGGACGCGCAGGCCCAGAAGCCATGGCTCACGGGCCCAGCCGCTCCATGGCATGTGGGATCCTCCCAGACCAGGACATGAACCCATGTCCCCCGAATCGGCAGGCGGACTCTCAACCACAGCGCCACCAGGGAAGCCCAAAAGTCATTTTTAAGGTAGATGAATTGCTCAGAAAGACATGAGAGAGAATTAAAATGCTCCAACATGATGTAGCATGGTTTATGAAAATATTATGTTAGAATTTAGGATGACTATATATGGCCCTGATCTTTGAACAAAAGGGGTTTTACTTCTTACTCTGCAGCTGATTATCCTGAGCCTCTTAAAATGTACCTGATGCCAAAGCTGGAAAGTTGTGTTTTCACAGCAATTGGAAACAGAGTCCTACAATGCCTATCAGTGGCAGAATCCTAACATAAGGTGGAACCCAGGCTGCCAGTGTTCAAATCCTGACTGTGCCATGTTCTAGATAAGTGAGGTATTTAAACACTCCCTACTCCAAGACCCTCATCTATAAAGTAAGGGTAACATTATATCTACCACTCAGTGTTGGGGTGAGGATTAATAGTTAATATATACACTTAGAACTGAACCTGGGTATATAGTAAGCATTTAATTAATGTTATATTACTACTGTTATAATTGTATTATTGTTGTTGTTAGCCTTAATTCTAAGATTAGGATTGGGTTTATGCACATATAATAGGAAGAGTTGCATCTATGAATCCTGATTGCTAAGATGAGCTTTTTCCCTGCCAATTAAACTCCTTTTATGGATGTCTGAAATTACACATCAACGACTTGTTCCTGTTAGGACTATGGAGCTGGAGCACAGCCACAGAGGGCTTTGAGTGGCCGGAAGTCATGCCAATTTTACATCATCCTTGGATCAGACAATTAAGGCCATCCAGCCTGGTGACCAATTATCCCAGTAGGTGGACAGACTATAGGTGAGTGGATTTGGTCATCTGTAGATCCTTGTGAGTAAGCAACTCATGTCAGGGAGGTTTGGCAGTAGATATCAATGGCCTAGTCATGGAGACTAAGGTCAAGAGTGGCAGTCCCACCTGTAGAGAGTTTGGAGAGGCAAACTGACTGTAATGAACAATGGTACAAAGGACAGGGGTAGGATATTAGTGATGGACTGTGTACAAGTCATTATCCTAGTCACCTAGAAGAAGGCAATGATCCATGCCAGCAGAATGACAAAACCACTGCTCCAAAGGCTCTTTGCCCACTCTAAATTTTTATTTTGTGATGGACACTGGTTGTTTTGGCCACACAGCATCCATATATCATGATAATAGTACCCAATTTTTCTTTGGGGAAATCAGCCCTCTCCACTTAGCCCATGTGCTTTAGGTGAAGCTTTCCTCAATTCCCCAGATCGGAGAAACTGACCTAAACTAAATCACTCAGCATATTCCATCCCCACATCTACAGTGATTGGCTTAGGTTGGGCACATGACTCAGATCATCTTATGAGACCCAATAAGACATAAACCCAGAACTTTATGGTATCATGAAGCCAGATTATTTCTTCTGGTATGAAGCGTGGTGTTGGTATGACCTTGAATCTTCTTGAGATCCCACATGGAGGCTGAGGATGGAGTCCACTCAAGAAAAGCAGAGATAACAGATAGGCCCTGGCTAGGTCCCTTTCTCTAATGTCTCCTGAACTCTAGCTTACACGAACCAATATACTATGTTTTGCTTAAACTATTTGGGAAAAGTTTGCTGGCCACTTGCAACAACAAGAACAAATCTAAAGTGACACACACTTACCTTATCAACTTATGATTTTTTTTTTTGATGAATCTATCTTTCCCTTGAACTCTGAGCTCATACAGGGAAAAACTGTCTTAGTCATCTTTGTACCAATATGTAATAAGCCTTGTCAAGTAATTGACACATAGTAGGGGCTCTATATTTTTTATTAAATGAGGAAGTGAGTGAGTGAGTAAATGAGGACAGCTAACTGGCTATATCACTAAGGCTCTAGGGAAGATGTTGGCCGACTATGACTTATGGGTCATGTTAGGCCCACAGTCTGTTTTTGTTAATAAAGCTTTATTGGAACACAGCCATTCCCATTCATTTACATGTTGTCTATGTGGAGGGGGAGTGCATAGGTGTGCAAGTGTGTGTGTTGGGGGAAGAGGGGTTGGGAGGAATGCTTAGAAGAAGAAAGAGTAGAGATAAGGGAGATAAGGTTGCTGGAGACAAACTTCTCCTCCTCCATAATATTGTTTCAGGCCTAAAAGTCAAACATAGTTTGGTTTTGGAGGCTATTGATAATTCTATCCTCTTAGCATTCCACCTGAACTTCTCTATGAGGCATATGGGACAAAGAAGCAAAAATTCAGAGAACAGCACTTCTAATTAATTAGGTCAATAGACAGTTTGTACTGATAAAATGGAAAGAGTATTTTGTGCCAATTTTGTAAAAACAAGAGTATGATAAAAAAATGTACTCAGAAGAAAAAAAAGAACACACAGTTCTAAACTCAAGTGTTTCTATTAAAGAATTTTAAAACACTATCTCTAGAACTCTAGGAATACAAATTGATAAAAATCTTTATTTGAATTCTGAATCTCTTCCCATCTCAAGTAATACAGACCTTATAAAATGAACAAGCTTTAACATCATCAGGATACTAGAGGTGAGCAAAAAAATGAAAAAGTGACAAATATTTAGAAATCAACATCTACAAAAAATACAAGGCTACTTCTACACTGAAAGAACAAGCTGCCAAACATTTTTGTTCTCTTTGGATTTGCCAGAGAAATTAAGTTGAAATAGCTTGGGGGACTAGTTTCATGCTAACAGTTTAAATTTGTTTAACCTTTTAGTCTGTTAGCAAAACATACACAGTGTGTTAAATCCATAGAGTTGCTTTTACTACCAAAATTAGCAACAAGAGGGTTTGATCTTTCAGCACTATTTTTTTTTGTATATTTTGTATGTTAATGTGCCCTTTATTCTTCCCAATTTTCATTGACAGAAGAACATAATTGTTTTAGAAGAGACTTAGCATAACTTGAAATCTCTCTGAAATAATTTTCCCAAATAAGCTAATTTAGGGAGAGACGTGAAGGGTACTATTACATTAACTTCTAAGATGATTACTTTAGCAAAAAGCAAATTAAAGCTGATCAAGTGTAAGTTTATTGCTTAATTTTTTTTTACTTATGTTTGTTCCATTTTGTATATAATAAAGGGTGAAAATTTTGCCTTAGGCTTTAAATCATCTCAAGTCAGATGACTTTGCTTATAAAGAGGGAAAAAAAACCTAATTGTAGGAACACTTACCTGCAGCAGTTTTTCAGACAATCTCAACCATCAGGAATACACTTGAAAACTAAGAATAGTAATAAAAATTATAATAGCAAAGCGCATTATCTGCAATGTGTATAAGGGGGTTAGTATCCAGAATTTATAAAGAAATCCTACACCATTATCAGTCAGCTGGGTGACGTGCATTATCACATGATACTAATTCTTACCTAGTCACTAATTACGCCCAGCATAATACAGAGTGGAGGTGTACTCATTGGGAAAATTTTATGTGAACAGATCTCTGTTCTTTCTGAGATCTTCGGATATATGAATTAGATTTCCATCATCAGGTAACAAGTTGATTGTCTTCGTTGTTCTTCATTGTTAAAATGTAGCATAGGGCCTCCCTGGTGGCGCAGTGGTTGAGAGTCCGCCTGCCGATGCAGGGGATACGGGTTCGTGCCCCGGTCTGGGAGGATCCCATATGCCGCGGAGCGGCTGGGCCCGTGAGCCATGGCCGCTGGGCCTGCGCGTCCGGAGCCTGTGCTCCGCAACGGGAGAGGCCACAACAGTGAGAGGCCCGCGTACCGCAAAAAAAAAAAAAAAAAAAAAAAAAAAAATGTAGCATAAAATTCATTAGGTGTGTGTATACTTTTTTTTTCAGTACTGCTATAAACTAAAAATAAAAACAATATTGAATCACAAGTGGTGGCAGTCCTGAGATACCTTTATGTAGATCAGTTTGGAATACACTGGCCTGGGCCATGTAACATAAGGCTGGCAATATGGGCTCAGACTTAACTTGAGAGTGACACTTCCTCTAAAATTTTGGGGGGCTTTTCTTTTCAGCCAGACATTTCTTTTTTTTTTTTCTAATGTGTTGCTCATGATTCTGCATATCTAAACTTTTATCCATACCCTCATGCTGGCACTGGTTTGATGAATATCTGGGATTGCCTTCATAGAAGTCCAAACTTGCTCCAATATAATATGGTGTTTGGCCAACGTTCAGAATCTCTGTCATGACCTTGTCACAGGTCTGGTTTCCAGTCACACACTGCTATGACTCATGGTACTAAAGCCCTTCCATCCAGACAAGACACACTCATATCAACAGAGAAAGCCAAACAGCAAACTTATAATTAATCTTATTTGCAATATTCTAAAACTGAGCTTAATTCAGTATAACTTACTAGACTTAAAGGGAATAAGGACTTGAGTGTGATTTCTCTTTATTTTACTCACTTTTATATAGAGTTATCTGGTTTCCTGGACCATTTCCAACTGATAAAAAGAAAAGCAGCCCCTGACCTTCAGGATCTGGCCTGGCGTAATCAGCCAGGCCTTGGACCTGGAGCCCAAAGCTAGGCCTTGGTGTTCCCTTGTTGAACATAAGTAATTCCAGAGAACATCAACATCTGGCTAGGCTACTCGATGACTATGATGGATGAAGATAAAAAACAAGACTGCTCTCTAATAGTGCTTTTTTAATTTTTTTAAATTTATTTTCGGTACTCAGGCCTCTCACTGCTGTGGCCTCTCCCGTTGCGGAGCACAGGCTCCAGACGTGCAGGCTCAGCGGCCATGGCTCAACGGGCCCAGCCGCTCCGCGGCATGTGGGATCTTCCCGGACCAGGGCACAAACCCACGTACCCTGCATCGGCAGGCGGACTCTCAACCACTGCGCCATCAGGGAAGTCCTCTAATCACGTTTAAATGCAGGCAAAATGTGAACACTGTCCTAACGACAAAAATTGCCAAACACCCCCTTCTGGCTAACATGAATGATTGCTGCTTCTTTACCAATTACAACTTTAGCCTCACTTTAGTTTTCCCTCCCTGTAGGTAAGAATTATGAGATATGTAATTGTAAAATTGTTCCCACTTTTCGGAAAACCCAGTCAATAGTGAATATTCATTATCTTGAATTATTCCCCAAATTACCCAACCAAAACCGAAGTATAATATGTTCTTTCTAATGCACTCTTCCTTAGATGCCCCACTGTTTTTCACAGTGAGCATTCTCTCTTGTTGCAACAAGTACCACACTCACTTGTTTAACTACAGGCCTCTTGCTGGAGTCTTTGACTGGAGGACCTTGACACAATGCTAAGTTTCTCTAGCCTAGTGACCCAGAACCTTTACTCACTAGGCCTGATCTCTTTCTTGCCCTGCTGATTTTATCTGTACCTGATTCTACCATTACCTTAGGCCTAGATCATCTCTTAAATCTGCCATCTGCTTTGGTTTGTCTCCAAGCTGCCTCTACCTATATCCAACTCTTGCTGGTTCTTTCACTAAGACCCTAGACTATCAGCTTGATTCCCTGTTTGCTTTTCTATATATATCAGATATATCATTCCTTAATAAAGCTGGTTAAATAAACATTATTTTCATGAATAGTAAAGTTAGACTAGGCAACTTCTACACTCTTTCCCAGCTCTTAGATGGAATAGGTCTCTGAGCCTCATTTAATTGTACCCACAAAGACACATACTCTCATGGTAAAAACTAATCAAAATAAAGAAGGCCAAATTGTATTTACTCTTTCAAGTAGTGAAGATGAAGAAAACTCCACTAATTTCATTTGGAACTCACATAGCTAGCTATGTAAAAAGAGCATGATGTTATTATTTAAGTGCAAACTCTCCACTCACAATGATTGAGATTTAATTCATCCTATTTGACTGGCTCATATTTATTTACAAATTTTCATTAACTCAATTACTCTTATCTTAAAATTTGATGTTCCAGTAAGAACTGTTGCAAAAGAAAGGGATATATGTCATGCATGAATGCACTATACAATTATTGTTCTCAGTAATATGTAAGCTGTTGTTTGCAGATTGCTAAATTAAAGAAAATGGGGATACAATAAAAAGAGGGCTGGAAAAGTTCTAGGAGACATGTCTTCTTGACCCGACTCTATCACTGAGTTGATTAAATGGCTCCAATCTTTGGATTTCTTATCTTTCAAGTGAGATAATTTGGCAAAATTTCTAAAATGCTATAATCTTATTTAACAAACATTTCATAAACATGAAGTGGGCTACTCTTAGCCATGTATAAGTATCCAAAAATCATACTAACTAGCTAACTACTAGGAAGAACTAGGTTAACTAGTAGCATATATCTCTTTCAACTTACTTCTGTATGACTCAATGTCTGGTAAGTGTTCTTTTGGTAATTACTCTCCCCAAGGTTGAGGGCTGCAGAAAAATATATGCATCTGGCAAACAAGAAGCTGGGACATTTTAAGGATTTGCTTAAAGTCCAAATGATAGAATAGTGTTTATATTTAGGAATCTTGTTTCCCAATCTATTTTTTATCACCCATACATCAATACTCTGCCATCCTTAAAATTTGTATTTTAAGTGTGTGTGTGAGTTTCTTCCCATGATGTATTTCCATGGAAAATAGTGTTATGCTTCTGGGAAACAGAATCAAATCCTGGGGAACAGTCTGGTCTGCCAACATCTGTTTATAAAGAGGAGAGTGAAGGAATTGTTCAGAGGACTGGGACAACTCAGTTGCCTTGCAAAGCTCTCAAGAAAGGTCAGATAGGCCTCTCAGATGATTTAGGATTAAGTTGAGGCACTATGTATTCCCACAGAATTTTTCTCACTTCAATTAGGGTATAAATGACAGAAGTTAAGTCACAGCAAAAAGCCCGTCATGTGTTCTGTGCCCTTTTCTCTAGGATCCCCTAAAGGCCCAGCTGAGACAGAAGAAAAGTAAATTAGATAGTTAAAATTTAAAAGCTTAGGGCATTTTGATAAGTTTATCCTTGTTTTCAACAAGAGCAACTGCCCAGTTCCTATTGTTTATATTTTAAAAGTTAGCTGATAGCTGAATGAAATATTGTACATTCTGTAGTTTTCCTGCTTTCCTCTGAAACTAATTGTTGAATTTTCTATAACAGCATCCATTTAGAGGTGTGCACAGGTAGGAGAAACAGTGCAAGAGATGAAAGTAAAAGGGACAGAAAGAGACAAGGTATAACTTAACAATTCAGGAATTAAACACGAAATAATGGGATAATAAGAGAATTCTACAAGCAACACTATATACTTGAATTTGATAACTTAGATGAAAATGGACCAAGTCCTCAAAAAAGACAAACTACCACAACTTACTCAATATAAAATAGACAATTGTATAACTCCATAAGTAATAGGAAAGTTGAGTTCATAATTTAAAAACTTCCCATAACAAAATCTCTAGGCCCGTATGGTTTCTGGGGAGAATGGTACCAAATGTCTAATGAATGATTAACATTAATTCTACCCAATCTCTTATAAAAATTATAACAAGATGGAGCACTCTTCAAATCAATTTATAAAGCTAGATTACCCTGATAACAAAACTAGATGAAGACAGTACAAAAAAAGAAAACTATAGACTGAATATTCTCTTGAATATAGATGTAAAAATCTCTAACAAAATATTAGCAAATAGAATTTAGCAATCTATAAAAAAGAATTATACACTGTAACCAGGTGGAGCTAAATACAGGGATGCAAGGTTGTTTCAATATTTGAAAATCAAATAATGTGCTCTATCATATTAACAGACTAAAGAAGAAAAAATACATGATCATATCAATCGATGCAGAAAATGCATATGGCAAAATTCAACATCCATTCATGGTAAAAACATGTAATACATGTAATAGATATGCACACATAAGGTCACAAAGGAAATGTATAAAAATGTTCATAGCAGCACTATTTGCAATATCCCCAAAGCAGAAACTACCGCTTTTCAATAGTCAAATAAATAAATTGTGCTACATTCACATAACACAGGGGTTGGTCAACTTTTTCTATAAAATGTCAGGCAGTAAATATTTTAGGTTTTGTTGTCAACACTGTCTCTGTCACAACTTCTCAACTCTGCCAGTGGAGCTTGAAAACAACCATAGACAATACATAAACAAATGAATGTGCAACAAAACTTTAATTGGCACTAAAACTTAAATTTCATAAAAATTTTCATGTATCCTGAAATAATGTTCTTCTTTTGATTTTCTTTCAATCATTTAAAAATATAAAAACCAGGACTACCCTGGTGGTACAGTGGTTGAGAGTCTGCCTGCCGATGCAGGGGACATAGGTTTGTGCCCTGGTCCAGGAAGATCCCACATGCCGCGGAGCGGCTGGGCCCGTGAGCCATGGCCACTGAGCCTGCGCATCCGGAGCCTGTGCTCCGCAACTGAAGAGGCCACAACAGTGAGAGGCCCGCGTACTGCAAAAAAAAAAAAAAAAAAAAAAAATATATATATATATATATATATATATATATATATATAAAAACCATTTTTATCTTGTAGGTCTTACAAGCAGGTGGTAAGTCGGATATGGCTCATGGCCCATATTACAGCCAACCTTTGGTGTAGAAGAATATATACAGAAATGAGAATGAAGAAAACTACAATGACATGCAAAAATATGGAAGACTATCATAAACATAATGTTGAGTGAATGAAGTTGGACACAAAAGGATGCATATCATATGAGTCTATTTATATAAAATTCAAAAATAAGCAAAATTAATTTATGATGTCAGAAGTTAGAGAAGTGGTTACTTTTTTTTAAAATTAATTTATTTATTTTTGCTGTGTTGCGTCTTTGTTTCTGTGCGAGGGCTTTCTCTAGTTGTGGCAAGCGGGGGTCACTCTTCATCGCGGTGCACGGGCCTCTCACTATCGCGGCCTCTATTGTTGCAGATCACAGGCTCCAGACGCGCAGGCTCAGTAGTTGTGGCTCACGGGCCTAGTTGCTCCACGGCATGTGGGATCCCCCCAGACCAGGGCTCGAACCTGTGTCCCCTGCATTAGCAGGCAGATTCTCAACCACTGCGCCACCAGAGAAGCCCAAAAAGTGGTTACTTTTGACTGAGATGATTCAAAGGGGGCATGAGTGGGGCTTTGGGGGTGCTGGTGATATGTCTTGGTATGAGTGCTAGTTATAAGGGTGTGATTGCTTTTTAAAACTTTATTGAACTGTGCTTTGTGATTTGTGTAATATTCTGTTCATTATACTTTAATAAAAGGTTAAAAATGCTTATAATTTAAAATTTCCCACTGTCACTTTAAATTTTTTTATCTGGGGAAAATGTTTTCCCCTTTCACTGGATAAAAACTCTGATGGCCTTGTGATTTTCTAGTCTCCCTCAGGTAACAAATGGTCCTGTGCAAATTATAGCTTTGATTTGGGAATTGTGATATATTAATCACACATCCATATTTGTTCAAGCTTCTCTCATCACTGCCCACAAGTGTAGTCTGTAGAGAATCACTACCTGCTTTTAGGCAGTAGAGTGTTTCATTTCTCTCCTTTATTTATTCCCTTTCTCTTCACTTGCCAGTAATTCTTAAAGACCACATGGATTGGCACAAAGAAAGAAGAGAGAATGAACAGAAAGTTCTGATTTGATTGGTACTGTTGAAATATAATTTTTGGCTTTGTGGAATTGTCAGAAAAACTGACCTTTCTCTCATATGTACCTTTCACGGGGTGTTAAAATCTCTCCTACTAGGACACTCCAGCTGCAACTCAGTTGATCTTGATGTATTCTATTTCTTTGACAGATGCTTTACCCTCAGTCTTTGGTTCTCCTGTCATCCTTTCCATGTAAACTTTCTCTGTTGGAGTCCTACAGGACATGTAGGTCGTCTTCTTAGGAAGAAGTCAAATAGCTCCAGGCTGGCTCTCTCTCCAAACTGGCCTACATATGGTTCACAATAAACACTAGTGAATATTTTGATCAAATCCATCCTGGAAGCACAGGCAAACCCAAAATATCACCTCTCCTTCACTTTGTACTCTGCTTGGCAGTCCATCTATCTCACTCTCCTATCTAGCAGAAGTCAGATACCAGTCCCCTGTCCTTCTCAAATTCTAGAAGAGATGTTAAACTCATGTAGTGGTTCTGTTACCACCAGATCTCCAGGCTTGAGGAAAGGAGAGCTCTACCCATCCCTAACCCCTGTGTGTGTGTGATTGTGTGTATGTGGGGTCAGTGGAGAACTCAAATATGGCAACAGTTTTTTTTGTTTGTTTGTTTTTTGCTGTATGTGGGCCTCTCACTGTTGTGGCCTCTCCCATTGCGGAGCACAGGCTCCAGATGCACAGGCTCAGCGGCCATGGCTCATGGGTCTAGCCGCTCCACGGTGTGTGGGATCTTCCTGGACTGGGGCACGAACCCGTGTCCCCTGCATCGGCAGATGGACTCTCAACCACTGTGCCACCAGGGAAGCCTGGCCACAGTTTTCTTCGAAGAAATCTCTTTACAGATCCTCACAGCTATCCAATTCCTGACCCTTTTTATATCTTCTTGATGGTAAGGAGTTTTTAAAGTGGTGTAACCAGTTCCGAAATATCCCCTTTGAAAATCTATGTTTTGGGTTATCTCATAATGCATTTGGTGCCACATTTGAAACTAACAATTTAATTTACAATTACATTAAACTTCCTGTTATGAAAGGAAAGCAGAGCCCAGAAAGCGTAGTCATTTCTAATTTTAGAAAGGATTTAAGATAATTCAATTCTCAAATTGATTTCTAGAAATATATCAAATTAAATTTTCAAGAATATTTGAGAATTCCCAACTCACTCAAGACAACTATTATTTTTAACACTCTAAATACTTATTTCAGGAAAATTATTACACATTGCATACATTTTTTATACTGATAATAATCTTCTTAACATCATACTCATTAAATAATCTTAGGCTCTATTACTATTATCCATTTAACCATATCTGTTATCTTTCTCAAATGGAATCACTGTCATCATTTCATTTGCCCTGACTGTGACTATCTTGACCCTTCCCTCCATGCTTCCAGTTAGGTTTTAGCCCAGTGTGTTGTTTCTTGTTCTTCTAATTTATATTAGTTTTGATGACTGGTAGTGTTTTATCCTTAATTTATTGACTTAGCTCTGCATTATTAATCATATTCTGTTGGTGTAATGTCTCATTTTGTTTCACTGATTTCATTTTCTTTTAAATTTTTTCTATATACAAAACAAATGCTATAGAATGTTTTCTTCTCTTTCCTATACTGGATTTTTTCTCTGTCTCACATAACTGAGATTCTTCCTTCCATTTTTCTTCATCTGGATTTCTACCTACTTCTCATGCTATTTCTTTTCATCTTATTATACAGCATCAACTCTATCCAAACCTTCCATTTGCCAAGGCATAAAAGGGTAACTTGTTCTAGACTCCCTTTTCCTTATCTGGGATCTACTGGTATTTCCCTCAAAGCACATGGTGTTGATATGTTCTCCCAGCTTGTCTGTTATATGAGAGAGGATTCAACTAGGGATGTGGGCAACTGTTGGTAGAACAGGTCTCTAATATTTTTGATAATTGTGTTAAAAATCTTGTTTTGGCATTTATTCTACTATTCAAATGTCTCTCTTATTTCTGAAGGGGCACTGTATCATTCAGGGTTCAACCAGAGAAGTATAAACACTAGGAGATATATATATATATATATATATATATATATATATATATATATATATAATATACACTTGGGATTTGGCCCTATGTAACTGGTTAGTCTCTGCAGGGCTGTTTACTTTACATCTGATGCTGGAGTTTAGAGTCTTCAGAGCAAGCAGTTGGGAAGGGAAGATAAATGTAAAGCGGGGGAGACCAAGAGCAAACTGGAACTCAAAAGCATAGCCTGGAACTCCACAGGAAAGCACTGAAACCCATGTCAGTTTTTATTGCCTCTAGTGTGGGTCACATGGGTGTCTTGCAGAAGCCAGGTAGTATCTCACAGAACTAAACACACACACATGACCCAGAAGTCAGAGAAACTGAAGGAGAACGCATGGGAAGATAGAACAGTTGACGGCTCAGCTGTGTTTCACAATAACAAGATGGGTCAGCAAATCAGCAACGACACATTTGAGCTGCAAAATGGCTGGTGCTTCCTTTCTGCCCTCTAAGTCCCCCAAGACTCTCTCTCATGGACTATCCTAACTGGAAACTTAAATAAGGGCATTCTAGGAAATGTAGTTCAATCTATCCAAGTGGAAAAAGTACAACGGTACCTTTTTTTAATTATTATCCTCAAATAAAGCAGAGTCTTGCCTTTAGGCCTTTATTTCTGATAGACACAATAAGATCAAAGTTTTATTTCCTATTTCATTCATTTCTCCCCTGAATCCAACCAAGAAAGTGACAAAATCTAAGCAATTGCCTTGTAAATTAAAGTCATATTTGCAGTGTCAGGAGAAAATAGAGAATAATAATAGTCCTTATGATTTATCATACTCCGTATTTCGATTTGATATTTAAACTCATGAAAATTCACTCCATAACAATTATTTTTTTCCAGGCTATCTATGAAGCTGGCCTTACTACAACTGTATTTTCCATGTGCAGAGAGAAGCAAAAGGGAAGATTTTAGCCAAACTTACCTTCACTAAGCCTTTTTTTCCCTTAGAAACTTTGTATAATCCTAAACTTTGTATAATCCTAAACAGAGCTCATCAAAGCGCTTCCCTGAAATTACCTTGGCTACCAGAAGCATTTTTACTCAATGAAAAAGCTTTAAAATGACTCAGCCTCATTAGACAATTATTTCAAAAGCCACAATAAACACCCGACTGTGAAAAACACAATAGTGACTTAAAAAAAAAATCAACTGGTGATGTGAAAACATCAGCAAACCCTCATATTGAAAAAAAAGTATTACTGCCAAATGGCCAAACTATAAAGAAATCCATGCAACTAATTAAGCCTAAAACCAAAGACCATTGATACTTCTGTCAAGAGCCAAGAACTTGCTCCATGGCATATCTACAAATTAAAAATTTAAACACAAAAACTAAGCATCTCAAAACACCCAATGTTTTCTCTGCTTGCCAGATTTGGTAATTATGAGTTGTTAGCTGAATATGCACAGAAAATAAAACAATTTAAGAACCTAACTTTAGCTTCAATCTTGGTCTTGTGATTTTGACACTTGTGATTTTGATTTTGTTTGCATACTTTTTAACTTAGTGCTATAAAACTATTTTCTATTCATTTAAAGCAGGCTGTATCTGTTTTCCATATTTTACAGAGAATGCCACAGCCAAGCCATTTCATAATTGCCTAGTCGAACATGTGAAATTTCCCAAGGCCCTGGACCTTTGTTTTCTTATCTGTAGAATGAGAATAAGAAGACCTATATTTGATTATCTCAAAATACTTTTTTTAGTTCTCCAAAGCGTTATTTTTTTAAACTGCTCTGTAAAAATGAAAAGTAA
Organism: Mesoplodon mirus; assembly: GCF_964341445.2. Classification (NCBI taxonomy): domain Eukaryota; kingdom Metazoa; phylum Chordata; class Mammalia; order Artiodactyla; family Ziphiidae; genus Mesoplodon; species Mesoplodon mirus. Next base: position 18,901,977 of record NC_138982.1, on the reverse strand, counting down.
ATCTTTATGGCTAAGCCTGGACTAAAAGAGTATTTTGGACCTTTGTATAAGAGAACAACAAAGCTCTCTGAGTAGTAGTTATCTCCTTTCAGAGAAATGAATATTTGAATTTACATTTTCAGAGGCTCAACTGAACTAGCAAATGAAATCCTCAGAAATAGATGGGAACATACTGAAAAATGGTAATTTCTTGGCAATCAAGCTATACATTAAAAGGGAATGAGACCTGAATCAGTAAAGTCAGGTTGGTGAATTTAGGTTATTCAATTGTTTATCAGTATGGGAATTGTATATTATTTCACCTACTCTTAACCTTTGGTTAAGATGAATTGTTACAGACATATGCTTTTAGATTGTCCTCCTAAAACAGGCCACCTTGATCTAGCACTCTGTGTTCCAGTGACAGTGAAAATGAAGTTCTTCTTTAACATAGTAGAATAATGGCTCAACAATTCCTGAGAAAGGCAATTGATGTCAACTATTAGAGTATAATTTTTTAAAAATTAAAAATCATGGCTGTTATAAAGACATAAAATAAGCATGTCAAAAATTTTATTTGTCATTAATTGGATTTAATTCATCATTTAATGAGGGAACCAATAAGAGATTAAAATCAGTTCACCTGGCTTTCCAGGAAACAAACAAACAAGCATGCAAAAGCCCTGGTTTGTAGTGTCTGCCAATTTTTGTAGTCCAAGTACTCCAAGCATGGCTGATTTTAACTCACCAATGAGAAGCCAGTGAGCTTTCAAAATTCTTGAAAATTAAATAATTGGTTCTCATGAGCCAGTCTTAGCTGGCTCCAGCACACCACTGTCATAGGTATATGTATAATTTAATAAAAGAATGTTAAGATAAGGTATACAGGCTATGAAACCAGTTGATGTCTCAAGGAGAAATAAACTTTTAGAGTTATTTTTCTGCCAGACAGGAATTATTTGCATCTCTATTGAACAATATCTGTAAGTTAAACTCTGCCCTAATAGAGTTGCAAAATAGCCCAGACAGTAAAGCCCAGTATTTCACTGAAAGAACACCTAATAATTTCTCTTTTCTTTTCCAACTTATGAATAATATTTTCTTACAGAACAGATTGTTAAATATATAATGAATTAATGTTCCTCTGACTCAATCTAAGAATATGAAGTTTCCTTAGTAGGCTATGAGGTACTTGAAGGTAGGAAATCTTTTTTTAATCTTTGTTTTTCAGCCCTCAGCAAGTACCCAGGACTCTGTAGGTTCTCAATAAATGTGTGACAAATTGAAGAGCATAATTTTATATGGGAAAAGTAGAGCTAATTTCTCAAAATGGACAATCTCTTTTTCATTCTTCTCCTTCTTTTTTAGATTCCTGCCAAGAAATATGACTGGGGACAGTTCAGGGCAATAAATGTTCTCTGCCCTCAAGGGGAACTTTAAAGGCAATGAAAACAAACATTTTAAAGGCAGTAAAAAAACATGGGTTAAATGGTAGAAATAAGGAGGTCATAAAATGATGTTGCAATTTAAACTTATTAAAAGTTCTTTGAATTTTGACCTTCATTCTTCTTGAGAGTATAATGTAGAGTTAGATTAAAATAGAAATGATCATTTCTAATGAGACAAGGTACTTAAGGATTAAATGAACAAGATTAGACAATTTCTTGGGCCAAAGTTGAAACACAGTGGCCACTAGGCTTATTATAACTAAAAACTAAACAAACAAAAGATCAAAACTGAGCTGATCACAACTTGTTACATTAGGTGATCACTGATAAATCTAGTCTAAAGAAGTAATGAGTAAAGATATTGTCACAATAGTTTGTATTGTGGTCTATTCATTCATGCATCAAAATTTTATTAAATGCTTACCATATGTCAGGCATTGTTCTAAATGCTAGAAATACAATAGTGAAGAAAAAAGATACAGTTCCTATTTATGTGGCATTTACTCCCCAGTGTGAGTGTATGTATACCTTGCCAAATGATCACCACAGTAAGTTTAGTTACCATCTGTCACCATACAAAGTTAATACAATATTATGACTATAGTCTCTGTACTGTACATTACATCCCCATGACTTATTTTATAAATGGAAGCTTTTACTTCTTGATCCCCTTCACCCATTTCACCAGCCCGCCAATCCCTTTACCCTCTGGCAACCACCATTATGTTCTCTGTATTTATAAGCCTGGGTTTAGTATGGTTTTGTTTGTTTTGTTTTTCAGATTCCATGTATAAGTGAGTTATACAGAATTTGTCTTTCTCTGTCTGATTTGTTTCACCAAACATAATACCCTCTAGGTCCATCCCTGTTGCCTTGAATGGCAAGATTTCATTCTTTTTTATGGCTGAGTAGTATTTCATTATAAATAAATAAATAAATAAATAAATAAATAAATAAATAAATAAAAATAAATATCACACCTTCTTTATCTGTTCATCTACTGTTGGGCACTTAAGTTGTTTCCAAATCTTGGCTATTGCAAACAGTGCTGCAATGAACATAGGTTGGCATAATCTTTTCAAATTAGTGTTTTCATTTTCTTCAGATAGATACCCAGAAGTGGAATTGCTGGACCATATGATAATTCTATTTTTATTTTTTTGAGGAGCCTCCATACTGCTTTCTGTAGTAATTGCACCAACTTACATTCCCACCAGTGTGCATGAGGGTTTCCTTTTCTCTGCATCCTCACCAACACTTATTAGTTGTTTTTTTTTTATGGTAACCATTCTGATAGGTGTGAGGTAACATCTCCTGTGTTTGACTTGCGTTTCCCCGATGATTTGTGATGCTGAACTTTTTTTTTTTTTTTTTTTGTATGACTGTGGGCCATCTGTATGTCTCCTTTGGAAAAAAGTCTATCCAGGTCTTCTGCCCATTTTTTCAATCAGATTTTTTACTTTTTTTGTTATTGAATTGTATGAGTTCTTTATATATTTTGAATATTAACCCCTTATTGGATATATGATTTGCAAATATCTTCTACATTCAGTAGGTTGCCTTTTCATTTTGTTGATGGTTTCCTTTGCTCCACAGAAGCTTTTTAGTTTGATGCAGTTTTATTTATTTGCTTATTTCTTTCTTTTGTTGCCCTTGCCTTTGGAGTTATATACAAAAACCATTGCTAAGAGCAATGTCAAGGAGCTTACTGTCTATGTTTTTTTCTAGGATTTTTATGTTTTCAGGTTTTATATTCAAGTATTCAATCTATTTTGAGTTAATTTTTGTATATGGTGTCAGGTAGTGGTCCAGTTTTATTCTTTTGCATGTAGCTGTCCAGTTTTCCCAACACCTTTTATTGAAGAGACTGTCCTTTTCCCATTATATATTCTTGCCTCCTTTGTCATGAATTAATTGACCATATAAGTCTGGGTTTATTTCTGGATTCTCTCTTATGTTCCATTGATCTTTGTTTGTTTTTATACCAATACCACACTGTTTTGATTACTATAGCTTTGAGTATAGTTTGAAATCAGGGAGTGTGATACTCCCAGATTTGTTCTTCTTTCTCAAGATTGCTTTGGCTATGCAGGTTCCTTTGTGGTCCTTTAGAATTATTTGTTCTAGTTCTGTGAAAAATAGCATTGATATTTTGATAGGAAATCATTGAATCTGTAGATTGCTTTGGGTAGTATGGACATTTTAACAATATTAATTCTTCCAATTCACGAACATGGGATATCTTTCCATGTATTTGTGTCTTCAGTTTCTTTCATGATTTTCTTGTAGTTTTCAGTGTACAAATCTTTCACTTCTTTGGTTAAATTTATTCCTAGTTAATTTATTCTTTTTGATGCAATTATAAGTGGGATTGTTTCCTTGATTTCTCTTTCTGAGAGTTTGTTGTTAGTGTATAGAAATGCAACAGATTTTTGTATATTAATTTTGTGTCCTGCAAGTTTACGGAATTCATTTATTAATTCTAACAGGTTTTTGGTGGAGGCTTTAGGGTTTTCTACATATAGTATCATGTCATCCACAAACAATGACAATTTTACTTCTTCCTTTCCTGTTTTTTTCTATTTTAAGAATGTCTTGATTATTCTTTACTTTATATTTATGTATTTAAATACTCTATTTTTTACTAACAAAGAATGTCTAATTCTTCATTATTCTGACTGTTCATTAATAACTCCAAACATTTAAGCATATATATCCATGTCAGCTTTTCTAGTTATCAACAGAAGGATTGGTCCTATTCCACCAATGTCAAAAGTGCAGAAACATATGTATGTATGTATCTATCTATCTATCTATCTCTATATATATGGGTATTTATTTCTGTCATGTATATATGGCAGAATTTTCAATATTCAGAACACTTAATAAAAACTATAATTAAAAAAACTATAAAAATAAAATAATTAAAAACTATAATTTTTAAAAATCTCAAATTTTGTTTTTGACACATAGAAATTTAAGACCTTTTTTCTTGTGTCAGTTTCCTACCATTTCCCTGTCCATAAAAAGGGTTTTTACTTTTTTAAGGAAAAAAGTCTGATTAGTGACTTATCTTAAGGGCTAGAACCTAGTGCTGATAATATTTGTTTAGAAATGAAGAAAAGGAAGGATAAATACAATGTCTGAATATACCTCTTTCAATTTAATGTCAGGGTGTTGTGTGCTTCCTGTCTTGATTTAGAAAATTGTGATGAGGACAAAAAAGGCTCTTTCATAAACTAAGCTATGAATTGTTGATCTTTTGAAGGTTTTGTTCTGTTATACAGAGAACACATATATTCTAGAAGAAAAAAATTGTGAGTTTGGTGATTTGACTTCAGTGTTATACTGTATGATTTCTATTTCAGCCCTCTGATGCTTGTTCCCCTTATTCATCCCAATGCATCCTGTAAGCCCCAGTGTTTATCTAAATGCCTGATCCGTGCTTATTCACCTCTACCCCTTTCCCTGCCACCACACTGGTACTAAAGTATACTTGCTATGATAAGAATGTCTTGGCAATACTCACCCTTTATATCAGATACAAGTGTCAACCTTTGGCCTTGACTCTTACTCTGGCTACAATTATATGTGTAGCAATTAAAAAATGTATATAAAAGAAGTGGAACCTACCAGCCTCTATAACTCTCCTCTCTTTAAAAATTCCTGGGCTTCCCTGGTGGTGCAGTGGTTAAGAAGCTGCCTGCCAATGCAGGGGACATGGGTTCGAGCCCTGGTCTGGGAAGATCCCTCATGCCGTAGAGCAACTAAGCCCGTGCGCCACAACTACTGAGCCTGTGCTCTAGAGCCCGCAAGCCACACCTACTGAAGCCCATTAACCTAGATCCTGTGCTCTGCAGCAAGAGAAGCCACCGCAATGAGAAGTCCACACACTGCAATGAAGAGTAGCCCCTGGTCACGGCAACTGGAGAAAGCCCGCATGCAGCAACAAAGACCTAACACAGCCAAAAATAAATAAGTAAATTTCTAAAAAAAATTCCTACCTCAATCTTATTGAGTTAGTAACTCACACAGTAAAATTCTGTCTAAAATATGAACAAAGAGGCTCTGAGCATGTCCCAAATTAGACCCTCCTTAAATAAATGAATATGTTTTGTGTTATATAGTTTAGCTGGTCTGGGATCTTTCTGTTTTGGGGGGCTCTGGATGATTGATGTTACTAAGTAGTTGATCTCTGGATAAGTGGGATATTAACATGTTAGACCTTAAACACCCATCTCAGGGCTCTGGAAACAATGATTCCTAAGCCCAGTAAACAAAACAGGGATGAACAAACATTCCTAGTTGTGAATCTGTTTCAAGGAGAAATATTTTAGATTCAAAATATGTTTAAAAAAATAAATTTCTTAACAATTCTTTGTATCAGTGTTTTGAAGTGATTTACATATCATTATAAATTCTGCTCCTGACAATCATTTCAAAACACAACTTAATGTTTAAAGAATTACTCGAAGTAAGTAGAGTATAATAGCTCAGGCATAAACCTGTCAAAATTAAAATGATAAATATTTTCTTTTCTTTTCTTTTTTTTTTGGTACACGGGCCTCTCACTGTTGTGGCCTCTTCCATTGCGGAGCATAGGCTCTGGACGCGCAGGCCCAGTGGCCATGGCTCACGGGCCCAGCCGCGCCACGGCATGTGGGATCTTCCCAGACCAGGGCACGAACACGTGTCCCCTGCATCGGCAGGTGGACTCTCAACCACTGTGCCACCAGGGAAGCCCAATATTTTCTTTTATTAGAGGAGAAGTTCTGAGTTTATCTGAATGTAGCATATCTCAAACAATGGTCCTATTTAGCATGCCATTTAATTTTTATTTCCCATATTTTAGCTAGATTATCCTGTAGGTTCCAAAGGACGAGCTTAAAGGGAAATCACATTTCCTTGGTATTTCTACATGAAGAAACTTGAAAATGACTAGACTCAGAGTTTTCAATTGTAGGTCTTAGGTAAGTAAGAACATTATACACCAAAATATGTACTGACTTATATTAAAGAAGTCTGTAAATTTCTACTAATGACCTAGAATGATGTAAGGACCATCTACTTCACATTATCTTTTGACTAAAGCTCAGTTTCTTATATGAGATATTCTTTGTTTCTAGAATCATGATAGATTGATATTCTCCTTTCAGAGTTTGAAAAGAGATCAATTATTAGAATGCTGCTACAGCTGAGATCTGGTAGTTGTTTTAATTTGGGAAGGAACTGGTGCTTGGAAAAAAAAATCTGTTCTATCTCCTTCAAAGCTGCATAAATCTAAGTCTGTGACATGAAGGAAGCCCATTTTAGTTGACACAAAGTGTCTCATATTCAGACAGGCTCATTTTGAAATCACAGTTTTACCACTTACTAGCTTTGTTGCTTTAGGATATTTACTTGATCTCTAAAAGTCCCAGTTTTCTACATTGTTTTGTGGATTATTACAACCTGTGTCATAGGAAAACCATGCAGGTTATGGCACTGTAAATTGCCTTAAATAAGGAAGAAGCAAGGATGTGCCATTCACAAGAGAATTTAGTAAACATGGTTAAGAATGACCAGTGCTGATAGTAGTGACTCTAAAGAACAAATGTGGTTTTACTGGGCTCTTAAAAGCTGGCTAGTTAGACACAGTTGAGACTTCAATGGTTCCTGTTTGTGGTAACAATAAACTTCACCAAGCAACTCATTTACTTCCATGTATTTCCTGGCATCCTTGCAGTTAAGTAGAGTCTTCTGATTAGCTCTGGCCAGTGAAATGTTTGTTGGGTGGCCCCTGTGACTTCCTGGGCTGAAGCAGTGAAAAAACTATAAAAGATTCAAGATTCTCCAGCTCCTCTTTGCCATGCCACAGTAACCAAGATTACTTCATTTTAGATGGTACAGCTATACAATGTTAGAACCTCCATCAATTTGGGTCCCTGCCTGACAATGTGGAGTAGACCCCCCCTCAAGCTGCGATGAACATGTAGTATGAGCAAGAAATAAACCTTTGTTTTGTTAATGCCTTGGGACTTAGGGCTTAATTAATTACCATGGCATAAAGTAGCCTATTATGATCAATACCCTGGTTTAGAGTGGCCACATTTTCAAATATATTTTCCCTTATGAATTGCTAAATTTAATTAATAGATTCCGTTAAGAATTAGAATTAAATGCAATGAGATTTCCAAATCAAAAAAAAAACTATGGAATAGTTATTGAGGATTATGCTATATATAGCTTTCACATAATATTAACATGCTCAAGCTCAGTAAAAATGAGAGATAAAATCAGGAAGGTCCATGAGTATAGCAATGAAAAACACTAACACTGGGGCCTCCCTGGTGGCGCAGTGGTTGAGAGTCCGCCTGCCGATGCAGGGGATACGGGTTCGTGCCCCGGTCTGGGAGGATCCCATATGCCGCGGAGCGGCTGGGCCCGTGAGCCATGGCCGCTGGGCCTGCGCATCCGGAGCCTGTGCTCCGCAACGGGGGAGGCCACAACAGTGAGAGGCCCGCATACCGCAAAAAAAAAAAAAAAAAAAAAAAAAAAAAACACTAACACTGCTGAAATAGGCTGATTGCTAAAATTAATAATGGTTATATTTTGAGCTTGCATAGCATTTTTTTTTTTTTTTTTTTTTTTTTTTTTTGCGGTACGCGGGCCTCTCACTGTTGTGGCCTCTCCCGCTGCGGGGCACAGGCTCCGGATGCGCAGGCTCAGCGGCCATGGCTCACGGGCCCAGCCACTCCGTGGCATGTGGGATCCCCCCGGACCGGGGCATGAACCCGTGTCCCCTGTATCAGCAGGCGGACTCCCAACCACTGCACCACCAGGGAAGCCCTTGCATAGATAGCATTTTGTAAAGTACTCGATTCACTACTTCAGATAAAATTCTGGATCCAAGTGATATTGAACTTAGTAGGAGATATAACCAAGAATAGCATATTGAACTGTAAGTGGACTTGAAGTTCAATTGTAAGCAGTTAAAATCCTCTTCATGTAAGCAGTTAAAATCCTCTTCAAAGGACCCTCAAACTATCCATCTTATTCATAGTATAAAATCTCCATTAATACCTAAAGAAGGCTTCAAAGCAGCCCAGAAACGTTAATTAACTGAGCATCAGAACATGGCTAAGAAGTAGGAAAGAACTACTGTAGTTATCCCCATTTTTCAGGCCAACAAGAGGCAGTGGGTAATAACTAGTTCAACTGGAGATAATTAATTTAGTAGTAAGATGAACAGACTTTTGATTTCTAGATATTAGACCCAGTAGGGTCTTATAGCTGTGACCACAAATACTTATAGCACAGAAGATGATTGCTGACTGCATCAGAGAAATCTGATCTCAAGTCCCAGCTCTGCCACACTTATTTTCAATGTGATCTTAGACAAATTTACTTCCATGTAGATGGGAATAATCATGTCTCAAAAGGTAACATAAGACTTAAATGACAATGTAGGCAAAGGGTTTAACATAGTGACTCACCCAGTGTAGGCATTTTAAAAATGGAGTTTTTCATCCTTTATGTATTTACCATTTATTTTATTAAGAGAGCTAACAAGTTCACTTCTGAGGAGGCCCCCCCCCCAAAAAAAACTGATGTCATTACAGCCATTATGTAACCCTCAAATGACACTACTCTGAATGTACATGTAACTGTTTATCTAACAAACTGCACTATTTTAGGGTCCACCAGGTTTTACCATTCTTATATCTGACTCAAAGTCTCTGAACCAAAAGGAATCATTTACAATTTATTGAGGATTAAGACAGACTCCTGACTTGAAAGCAACGGTGTATCTGCAAAGATGCTTTAAAAATTGGCACCACAAATGTCTTTGTACAATTTTCCTTCTTTAAAAATATTACATTGTCAACTAAGGATCCCCATACAAAGAATCTTCAGAAGTCCAAGTTCTTATTTGGTATACTGCTATTCTAGAGATACAAGCTAAATAACACCCATTCATGAAGTTACATATTCAGGACTGCTTAGTTTAGGCACAAGGCTGGGATGAGGAAGGAAAAACTTTTTTTTTTTTTAACCTAGCCATCTACTGTAAGTAGCTATATATTAGGTAAAATAATTTAGGGGCATTTTGTTTCAAGCTCTAGGAATGTTTGAACTTTATGTATATTGTAATCGAACTGTAATTTTTATTTGAAAGGAAATTAATTTGTTGTTTGGGATTCTTCCTGCCTGTTTCTTTTGTCTGTTGTCCCTGTGCATATTCTTGTGAAAACTTGTTTTGGCTTTGTTTCTCCCATCCAGGTACTAACCAGGCCTGAGTCTCCTTGGTTTCCGAGATCGGACGAGATCAGGTGTGTTCAGGGTGGTATGGCTGTAGACGTTTTAGCTTTGTTTCTTATAGTTTCCATGACGGAGGTCAGATTCAAAAGCTCTTGAACATAAAATCCCACATTATAGACAAAGATCATAACATTATGTTAAAGAAGAGTTGTAATTTATGTCTCTTGTTTCCTTTGTGGCCCCTGTCTAATCAAACATACTCTTTGGCTGACCTCAAACTCTTCTTTTTGTCAATACACTGTAATTCTCTACTATAGCTCTTTGCTTTCTTTATAAATAGAAAGCAAAGCTCCTGCCAAACAATACAGACTATGCTGTGGTTATGAAATCTGTGGAAGTCATCTATTCAGACACTTATTTCACACATGAAATTAAGACACTGACCATAATTATATCCAAAGACCAGCAGCCAGTGAGGGGCAAAGCTAAAATTTGAACTATTGATATTTTCACTTTTGGAGAAAGAAATAAAATAACATTTACCTACAACTGTATTATTATTAATGACTATATATTGTTGGAAAGATTTAGCTGGTAAATTATAACATCAAAAACATAAGTTATGGGGCTTCCCTGGTGGCGCAGTGGTTGAGAGTCTGCCTGCCAATGCAGGGGACACGGGTTTGAGCCCTGGTCTGGGAAGATCCCACATGCCATGGAGCAACTAGGCCCATGAGCCACAATTACTGAGCCTGCGTGTCTGGAGCCTGTGCTCCGCAACGAGAGAGGCCGCGATAGTGAGAGGCCCGTGCACCGTGATGAGGAGTGGCCCCCACTCGCCGCAACTAGAGAAAGCCCTTGCACAGAAATGAAGACCCAACACAGCCATAAATAAATAAATAAAATTAAAAAAAAAAGTTAACGTAAATTGTTAAAAAAAACAAAAACATAAGTTATGGTGGGAAAATAGAAGGGTAAAGCTTTTGTATGCAATCAACTGTAAGTTATTACCATAAAACAGATTGTTATATCTATATGATATTTTATGTAAGCAAAAATTCTTAACAAATACTAGTAAACCAAATTCAACAGTACATTAGAAGAATCACACACCATGATCAAGTGGGATTCATGCCTGGGATACAAGAATGGTTTGAAATTTGCAATAAATGTGATACACTAGATTAATAGAATAAAAACTTAAAATCTTATGATCATATTAATAGGTATAGAAAATGCACTTGACTAAATTCAACATCTATTAAAGATGTTAAAACTATTAACAAATTAGGTACAGAGGGAAAGTACCTCACCATAGTGCAGGTCATATATAAGAAACCCACAACAAATATCATACTCAACAGTGAAAGATTGAGGGCTTTCCCACTGAGATCAGGAACAAGACAAAGGTGCCTACTCTCACTATGCCTATTCAACATAGTACTGGAAGTCCTAGTCAGAGCAATTAGGCAAGAAAAAGAAAGAAAAGGCATTCAAATCATAAAAAAAGAAGTAAAACTGTGTTTGCAGATGATATGATCTTACATAGACAGAACCCTAAAAATTCTACAAAAAAAACTATTAGAACTAATCAACAAATTCAGTAAAATTCAGAAAAAGCAGGTTACAAAATTAACATACAAAAATCAGTTGCGTTTCTATATGCTAAAAAGGACTTATCTGAAAAAGAAATAAAGAAAAGTTCCTATTTATAATAGCATCAAAAATATAAAATACTTAGGAATAAATTTAACCCCAGGAGGTGAAAGTTCTGTATATAAAAATTACAAGACATTTATGAAAGAAACTGAAGAAGACAGAAATAAATGGAAAGCTATGTCATGTTCATGGATCAGAAGAATTTATATTGTTAAAATGTCCAAAGCAATCTACAGATTCAATGCAATCCCTATAAAAATTCCAATGACATTTTTTTTACAGAAATAGAAAAAGCAATCCTAAAATTAATATGGAATCACAAAAGACCCCATATAGCCAAAGCAATCCTGAAAAGTACAGTGGAGCCTTGATTAATGCAGGGGGTTAATCCACATTTGACTTACAATTGGCCCTCCTTAGCTGAGGTTCCTCTGCATCTGTGGATTCAACCAAACATGGACCATGTAGTACTGTAGCATTTACTACTGAAAAATATCTGCATATAAGTGGACCTGCATGGTTCAGATCTGCGTTGTTCAAGGGTCAACTGTACAAAGCTGGAGACATCACAATTTCTGATTTCAAACTTTTTTACAAAGCTATGGTGACCAAATCAGTATGGTAGTGGCATAAAAATAGACATATAGACCTGTGGAACTGAATAAAGATCCCAGAATTAAACCCATACATATATGGTCAACTGATATTTGACAAGGGAGCCAAGAACACTCAATAGGGAGAGGACAGTATCTCCAATAAATGGTGGTGGACAACTACATGCAGAAGAATGAAACTGGATCCCCATCTTACACCACTCACAAAAATTAACTTAAAATAAATTAAAGACTTAAGTGTGAGATCTGAAACTGCAAAACTCCTAAAAGAAAACAAGGGGAAAATATCCTTGACATTGATCTTGGCAAAACTTTTTGGATATGACACCACGAGTGCAAGAAACGAGCAAAAATAAACAAATTGAACTATGTAATATTAAAAAGCTTCTGCACAGCAAAAGAAACAGTCAGCAAAATAAAAGGGCAACATACAGAATGGAAAAAAAATTGCAAACCATCTATCTGATAAGGGGTTAATATCCAAAATATATAAATAACTCATACAAATCAATACCAAACAAAACAATCTGATTTTAAAATGGACAAATGACCTGAGTAGACATTTTCCCAAAGAAGACATATAGATGGCTAACAGGTATATGAAAAATGCTTGACATCACCAATCATCAGGGAAATGCAAATAAATACTACAATGACATATCACCTCACACCTGTTAGAATAACTATTAACAAAAAGACAAGAGAGAACAAGCATTGGCAAGGCTGTGGAGAAAGGAGAACACTTGTGCAACTGTGGGAAAGTAATTTTGTACAGCCACAATGGAAAATATCATGGAGGTTTCTCAGAATATTGAAAATAGAACTACAATATGATCTCACAATTCTACTAGTAGGTATATAGCTGAAGGAAATGGAAACACTATCACAAAGGATATCTGCACCCCATGTTCATAGAGCATTATTCACAATAGCCAAGACACGGAAACAAACTAGGTATCCATCAACACACGGATAAAGAAAATGTGATACACACACACACACACACACACACATACTGGAATAGCATTCAACTAAAAAGGAAGGAAATTCTGCCTTTTGCGACAGCGTGGATGGACCTTGAGGGCATTACGATAAGCGAAATAAGTCAGATAGAGAAAGTCAAATACTGTATATTTTTACTTGTATGTGGAATCTAAAAAAGCTGAATTCATGGACATAGAGGGTTGCTAGGAGCTGGGAATTGGAGGGGGACAGGGGAGAGGAAATGAAGAGATGTCAGTCAAAAGGTACAAACTTCCAGCTATAAGATGAAAAAGTTCTGAGGTTCTAATATGTAGTACGGTGAATATAATTAACAATACTGTATTATATACTTGAAAATTGTTGAGAGGAGATTTTAAAAGTTAACACCACCGAAAAACAAAAAAGGTAATTATGTGTTGGGATGAAGGGGCTTAACTAACTTTATGGTGGTACTCATTTTGCAATATATACATGTATCAAATCATCACCTTGTACATCTAAACTTAAATATAAGTTAATAATATCTCAAAAAAACTAGAGGAGAAAAAAGGAGACTTGATTGGTTGGGAATGATCATTAAGCACTCAAATGTGCTGAATAGGTAGTAAATGCGATATTGGGTCTCTCTCACATTTAGTGTACTTTGCCTTACACGCAGGCCATGGTTAGGGATACCAAAGAAAGGGGATGGTAAATACCGCATGCTCTTATATAATGTCATTTAACATTCAGGAAGATCCTTGATCTTGTATACTTTCAGTTGTACTTAGCAGAAAATTCAGTATTGGGCAAAGTCAACATTAGTGGTTTATACAGTATAGTATGGGTCAAACTGATAACAGAAGATTTCTAATCTGTTTCATGTAAAATTCTGTGTGCAATTAGCTAAGCACAGAAAACTGTCTTGTTCAACCAGCTTCTTCCATATTCTTCTTACCTCCCAAGAAAAACTGCTTGAATATTCAAAGTCTCAAGGCTGAATGCATCTTGAAGAGTTTGTGTCCAACATTTGGCAAATTTTATGAGACACTAATTTGGAGAGAAGTCCCTAATTTAGTCCTCAGATCTCAATGATGCTCACAGTTCTAGTGTTCTGATACGCAAAGCCAAACTGACAAAGTAGAATTTTGAACATTTGGGAAATGTTCCTGACAGGAGACAATCTTCTTACTTGAAAGTGATACTGAATCTATATTTATTACATGAAATAACATGAAACGTTAATGTCACTTTTTATAATAGGTTGTAAAGATAAATAAACAATGCTTGGTTTGTATTTTAAAATATTTGAAAAGCCTCTCTCACTCAAATAAATTATTTCCCAATATTAAACAAAAAAAATCAGATATTCATTAGTAATAAAGCAAGCTACATAAATGAATTCAGTGTTGGTGGTGGAAGGCTTTCTTTAATTCTGATAATGTACTGTGACTATCTCAAACAGAAATAGTATATACAGCAAAATATTCCTTTTCCTGCGCTGAGGACATTTTTGTAATAAGATATGTTTCTTCACTGTCTTTTCACTTCCATTTACCACTCTAACCAACATAATCCAGAAAAATTTTTATATAACTTTAAAATGTCAGGTAAACAGATAAATGTAAAGTCAATTATGTCTCTTAGATTATCCTCGTTTTATCAATTGCAAATCAAGCTTCTGAGTTCTAGTAAACATTATCACTTCTCTGCCTTATTTGCTGTGGTTCTACGGCGCAGCTAGGAATCTGGCATGTTTACTGTAGTTAAGCCCTTACTTCAGACGCAGCCCCAGGAAATGTGACTTTTTCTTGTTTCCTTTGTGTCCCAAGATCTTTATTTGGGCCGCTTAGGGACTGAAGTCTTAACTATTTCCAGTAATAACCGATGTATTTGCTCTGAGCCTCAGTTCCAAAACCTGGGTCCCCTACTCTTTTTGTCACCCCCTGGGACCGCCCTGCTGCCTGCCCGCCATTCATCTACTCTCGCTTAATGCCGGCTTCCCGCCCAGAGGGTCTGCGCACGCGCGATTTTGCGCAGCGCGACGCTCGCTCTTTCTGCGAAGGTCAGCCCTTCAACCCTCTGCTCCACGGTAAACTGCACAAAGGTTTTGGCACGGTGAGATTTCTGATGTGTAAACTGCTGATTTTTGACAGTGAACTCTATGCTGGAAATGAAGTGATCCATTACTCTCTTTTTACTATTTCCAAGGAGGATTAAGAAAAGGTAGGACCCGCAAGCTTTTTAGAACGGGCACTACCTCGCCCTCCAGGGTACCCGATGTAGGTGGGGTAGGATGGGGAAGCGCCCCTCTCTCCGTAGGCGTGTCCTCTTATCTTCGTCCGTTGATCCCTTTCTCTCACGTACCCATAAACGGCCCCTACCCCACACCCCCAGTGTCAAGCAAATATGTAGATATTACGCACACTGCTCCTGCACTGTTTGATAAAAAAGGGTTCCTTTTCTTATTATGAAATATTTTCTGCAGATATGATGGCCAGTGTGGGAGGTATAATAAATCATAGTGAAGTGACCACCTGTCTGTACACACTGCTTTTAATAATAAATATTTCATTACCTGGTAATAAAATGCATACCAAACTTACCTATGCACAATTTTAAAAGATGAATGTAATGAAATAACGGTAATATAAAGAGAAATAGAAAGAAAGCAGAATAGAGTAAAATAAAATGTATTTCAATCTGTAAATGTTTGGACACATGTACACTAGAGATCTCATGGAGCAGTTACATTTCTTACATGCTTACAATGAATCTGATTTGATATAGGATTTATAAGATCAATATCCATTCCATACGGGAACAGAGTCAAGGGTGGACACTAGAATTAAATAAATAAATCAAGCCTAAAGTTTGGGTGAGCAATTATGGACCAAACTTACTAGTGTAATGGATAGGAAAAGCCAAAAAAAAAAAAATGCAGGGATAACAGGCCGAGGCAAATTACAGACTGCTCAAGTGGAGAAAATGAGGTCAACCTCATCTCTCAAGTGACCTTCAGAGCTGTATTTGGAACTGTAGTGTTAAAATTATTTGCTTTGTTATAGCCGGGGATGCTGCCATAAGAGCACTGTATCCCGAAACCCTTCTCAATTACAAATGTAGCTGAAATGCTAGAATATATTGAGTGAGAAGAAGTGCAGAATAAAACATTGAATAGTTTCAAGATGATATCTTGATTCTGTTTAAGCTTCCCTCTGGATAAGGTCTGTTACATTACTGAGCTTTTAGAGTAATTTCTTGTAAAAAAATGTCTTAGTATTATCACATATTAAGATACTTCCAATTTATATTTGTAAGAGTTTAATTCAACAAGACATTCAGAAGTCCAGTACACTGCACTCCTAATCATGAGTTTCTGCAGTGCCCCCAAATGGGGCGTCACTACCCATGTTAAGAACTCTGAAGTCCCTGGTGTTCCTTTCCCCATCACACACCCCTGCATCTCTGCGACCCTGGATTTTGCATTTGTAATTCCCTTGGTTTTCATTCAGTTTTAATATGCATGCATCATTCCTAAGAATATAATTAGTTTGGGATAGTTATGAAATTTATATATATGTAGTATACTGCAGATTATTTTCTCACATCTTGCTTTATGTAACACATCATGTTTGCGAGAATCATCCATGTTGATGCATGCTGCTCTAGTTCATTTTGAATGACAGTGTTCTGTGGAATGAATGTAATGTGTACTTACTCTCTGTTCAATGGGTGTTTGGGTTATTTCGGGGTTTTTTTTGATGTTATGAAAATATTGCTATTAACATTCTTTTACATGTCTTCTCATGCCCATACGTGAGAGTATCTCTAGGGTCATATGTAGGAATAAAATGCATACGTTTTGGAGTAGGCTCACGTCTAACTTAGAAGGTAATGCCAAGTGATTTTTTCAAAGTGATTGTACTAATTTACAGTCTCACCAGATGTTTATATGTGTTCCTCTTGCTATACATCTCACCGCACTTGGTATTACAAGATTTTTATTTTTGATAATATATGGGTGTGAAATGGTATCTTGTAGTTTCAGTATTCATTTCACCAAGTACTAATGGTATTGTCTTTTAAAATGAATATCAGGTATTTGAGTTTTGCACTTTTGTGAAAGGCTTGTTTATGTCTTTTGCTTATTTTTCTGTTGGATTTCTTACTGCTTTTGAGTTCTTTGTATGTTTTGAGTATGCATCCTTTGTTGTTTATGTGTTGTAAATACCTTCTCCCAGTGTTTGGCTTATCTTTTCATTTACCTAATGATGTCTTTTGATGGGCAGTAATTCCAATTTTATCTAGTAAGGTAGATCAAACTTTAAAAAATGATTATAATGTTTGTGTCTTGTTTAAGAAATCATTCCCTTCTGCAAGGTGATAAATTCTTCCTCTAATTTTTATTATAGTTTCAATCTTTTGGCTTTCCTATTTAAATTATGAACTCTTCAAGAATTGGTTTTTATGCAGTTATAAAATAATCAATTGTCCCCTCAACATTTACTGAATATCATTCTTTCCTCTCTGATGTGCAGTTCATCACTGTCATATTAAGATATTACATATGAGTATATCTGTGTTTCTGCTTTCTATTCAACTGGGTTAGTCTGTAGTAGCTCTGTAGCAGTGACACACATTTTAAATACCAGAGCTTTTTAATATACCTTGACATTTCTAAGTTTCTTAAATATTCTACTTGAGAAATATGTTAGCGAATTTTGGACCTTTGCTCTTCTCTATGCATTTTAGAATCTCTTTATCAAGTTGCATGCTAATATATCTTTGTTTATAGAAGTTCTATTTGCCTCTTTTTCAGATTTGTTCAGTCATATCTGATGGTCTCTTGTTCTTAATTCAAACTGAGAATTATTTCTTTTATCTCTTTAAATATATTAAACATATTTCTATTTTTTCGGTTGATATCAATATTTAAAGTCTCTGTAGATCTAATTCTTTGTTTCCACGGACTCACCCTGTTCATGTTCCTTTTGTTCCTTACTATATTTTGCGTAGATCCGAGATGGGCCACAGCCTGGTCCCAGGACAAAGTTGAGGAAGCAAGATGTACTGTTTCTCTACAACTTCTCAGCTCCTGGGCTTGGATTTCAATGTGTGTTTTCTAGGTTTTGTTTTGGATATTCTTTGTTCAAATTTCAATGTGCTAATATAATTTCAAAATTATACACTACTAGATATTTTTTCTCTTCTTTACTGTGAAATAGTACAAAGTAGTGATTAAGACTCTTATCATACCATCTGAATTCAAATCTGGACTTTACCAATTACTAGCTCTGCAAAATAAAATTTACCTATATGAGCCCAAGTTTCTCACATTATGTTAGTATAAATATGGTTCAGTGGTATATGGGGCTATTGGTAGTAGTGAATGAGCAAATGCATGTGAAGAATGAATAGTGCTTAGTACATAGTAATAGCTCAATAAATATTCATTATCATTAGTACTGTTGTTCCTCCTTTAAGCCCAGCACTGAATCTTTCATATACTTGATATCAGTAAGGAAGTAGATTGATTGACAGGTGCTGAATATCTGACTGTTGGACTACTTACTAGTAGCTGTAAATCCACTTCAGAAAGTGAAAATGAAGTACTGGTGTTGGGATTGTTCAGTATACACTGTACAGACAAAAGAGGGCTACCTCTTTTGAGGCAGCACAGATATATACACTTGAGTGTGGTGGCTGTCTCAGGGAGGTCCAGCCCAAATGATGGTGCTTTTCTCCTGCACTCTCAGGAGGTCTGAGGTATCAGGGCAGGGTGGAATGCAGCAGGGAGAAAGAATCATTTGGTCCCCGGTACTCTGGAAAGTACATATGTTGTTACAGTTATTTCTCCTGGGTATTGCTCTTAAATTCAATCTTAGAAGAACATATGAATCATCTTAGTCATCTTTTCCTACTTTTACATCCACAGAGATAAATTTACTCAAAGCATTTCCAGTGATTGACCCAGAAAGGAGTCTTTTGGAAATGTGAGCACATAGATAAACAAGCCCTAGTCTTAGGTTATATTGTTTAGAAGAATGAGAGATAGTGTGTGTGATTTAAGAAATGTGCAATGAAGAAATGCCCATATTTTTCTTAGCCTAAATTTAAACACTTTAGATCAAGTTAAACTTGAAAATGTGATTTAAAAAAATCTTTTTTGTTTCTAAGAGAATCTTTTTCCTGATATTTCCTTTCTGTTGGTTCTCCAGGAGCTACTTGCCATGTCACTACGCATTTCCTATAGTGTTTTGAAACTATAGGTCCTCACTAAAGCAAAAGGGATTTCATAGCTCCCATTTTCTTTTTAACATCTTTATTGGAGTATAATTGCTTTACAATGGTGTGTTAGTTTCTGCTTCATAAGAAAGTGAATCAGCTATACATATACATATATCCCCATATCTCCTCCCTCTTGTGTCTCCCTCCCATCCTCCCTATCCCACCCCTCTAGGTGGTCACAAACCACCAAGCTGATCTCCCTGTGCTATGTGGCTGCTTCCCACTAGCTATCTATTTTACATTTGGTAGTGTATATATGTCCATGCCACTCTCTTACTTCACCCCAGCTTACCCTTTCCCCTCCCCATGTCCTCAAGTCCATTCTCTACGTCTGACTCTTTATTCCCGTCCTGCCCCTAGGTTTCTCAGAACCACATTTTTTTTTTTTAGATTCCATATATATGTGTTAGCATACGGTATTTGGTTTTCTCTTTCTGACTTACTTCATTCTGTATGACAGATTCTAGGTCCATCCACCTTGCTAAAAATAACTCAATTTCGTTTCTCTTTATGGCTGAGTAATATTCCATTGTATATATGTGCCACATCTTCTTTATCCATTCATCTGTCAATGGACACTTAGGTTGCTTCCATGTCCTGGCTATCGTAAATAGAGCTGCAATGAACATTGTGGTACATGACTCTTTTTGAATTATGGTTTTCTCAGGGTATATGCCCAGTAGTGGAATTGCTGGGTCATATGGTAGTTCTGTTTTTAGTTTTTTAAGGAACCTCCATTACTGTTCTCCATAGTGGCTGTATCAATTTACAGTCCCACTAACAGTGCAAGAGGGTTCCCTTTTTTTCCACACCCTCTCCAGCATTTATTGTTTGTAGAATTTTTAATGATGGCCATTCTGACCAGTGTGAGGTGATACCTCACTGTCGTTTTGATTTGCATTTCTCTAATGATTAGTTATGTTGAGCATCCTTTCATGTGTTTGTTGGCAATCTGTATATCTTCTTGGGAGAAATGTCTGTTTAGGTCTTCTGCCCATTTTTGGATTGGGTTGTTTGTTTTTTTGATATTGAGCTGCATGAGCTGCTTGTAAATTTTAGAGATCAATCCATTGTCAGTTGCTTCATTTGTAAATATTTTCTCCCATTCTGAGGGTTGTCTTTTCGTCTTGTTTATGGTTTCCTTTGTTGTGCAAAAGCTTTGAAGTTTCATTAGGTCCCGTTTGTTTATTTTTGTTTTTATTTCCATTTCTCTATGCGGTGGGTCAAAAAGGACCTTGCTGTGATTTATGTCAAAGAGTGTTCTGCCTATGTTTTCCTCTAAGAGTTTGATAGTGTCTGGCCTTACATTTAGGTCTTTAATCCATTTTGAGTTTATTTTTGTGTATGGTGTTAGGGAGTGTTCTAATTTCATTCTTTTACATGTAGCTGTCCAGTTTTCCCAGCATCACTTATTGAAGAGGCTGTCTTTTCTCCATTGTATATTCTTGCCTCCTTTATCAAAAATAAGGTGACCATATGTGCATGGGTTTATCTCTGGGCTTTCTATCCTGTTCCATTGATCTATATTTCTGTTTTTGTGCCAGTACCATACTGTCTTGATTACTGTAGCTTTGTAGTATAGTCTGAAGTCAGGGAGCCTGATTCCTCCAGCTCCGTTTTTCTTTCTCAAGATTGGTTTTGCTATTCGGGGTCTTTTGTGTTTCCATACAAATTGTGAAATTTTTCATTCTAGTTCTGTGAAAAATGCCATTGGTAGTTTGATAGGGGTTGCATTGAATGTGTAGATTGCTTTGGGTAGTATAGTCATTTTCACAGTGTTGATTCTTCCAATCCAAGAACATGGTATATCTCTCCATCTGTTTGTATCATCTTTAATTTCTTTCATCAGTGTAGTATAGTTTTCTGCATATAGGTCTTTTGTCTCCTTAGGTAGGTTTATTTCTAGGTATTTTATTTTTTTTTGTTGCAGTAGTAAATGGGAGTGTTTCATTAATTTCTCTTTCAGATTTTTCATCATTAGTGTATAGGAATGCAAGAGATTTCTGTGCATTAATTTTGTATCCTGCTACTTTTCCAAATTCATTGATTTGCTCTAGTAGTTTTCTGGTAGCATCTTTAGGATTCTCTACGTATAGTATCATGTCATCTGCAAACAGTGACAGTTTTACTTCTTCTTTTCCGATTTGGATTCCTTCTTTTCTTTTTCTTCTCTGATTGATGTGGCTAAAACTTCCAAACTATGTTGAATAATAGTGGTGAGAGTGGACAACTTTGTCTTGTTCCTGATCTTAGAGGAAATGGTTTCAGTTTTTCACCATTGAGAATGATGTTGGCTGTGGGTTTGTCATATGTGGCCTTTATTATGTTGAGGTAGTTTCCCTCTATGCCTACTTTCTGGAAGGTTTTTATCATAAATGGATGTTGAATTTTTTCAAAAGCTTTTTCTGCATCTATTGAGATGATCATATGGTTTTTCTCCTTCAATTTGTTAATATGGTTTATCACATTGATTGATTTGCATATATTGAAGAATCCTTGCATTCCTGGGATAAACCCCACTGGATCATGGTGTATGATCCTTTTAATGTGCTGTTGGTTTCTGTTTGCTAGTATTTTTTTGAGGATTTTTACATCTATATTCATCTATGATACTGGCCTGTAGTTTTCTTTCTTTGTGACATCTTTGTCTGGTGTTGGTATCAGGGTGATGGTGGCTTGCAGAATGAGTTTGGGAGTGTTCCTCCCTCTGCTATATTTTGGAAGAGTTTGAGAAGGATAGGTGTTAGATCTTCTCTAAATGTTTGGTAGAATTTGCCTGTGAAGCCATCTGGTCTTGGGCTTTTGTTTGTTACAAGAATATTAATCACAGTCTCAATTTCAGTGATAGCTTCCATTTTCTTTCAGCACTCAGCTCAACTGGAAATTTTCTTCAGGTTTATCATACACTACTGCTGTTAAAGTATTCATTAACACATTGAATCAGGCCTCTTGGTATAAAATTATTATGAATCTACTAACTAGACATTTAGCACATTAAATGACTTTTACTTAGTTTTATTCCTATTAATGACTCAGCTTATTATACCTGAACAATTTCTAAATCCCTTTTAAAAAAATGTCTCTGCAGTTTCTTAAAAATCTACTTAAATTTCCAATGTTTAAGCATACTGTTCTGGTTCATCCTTAACTTATACATGTCACACACATTGCAAAGACATTTGCAAGATAAGATTTTTCTAGAGATATTTTGTTTGTGAAAACAGCATTAGAGAAGGCTAATTTTGGAGCAGTAAATTACCAGATATTGTGTGCCAGAGTTAGTGTCTCACTTTCTCCCCCATTAATTTGACTGGTTTGATTGTGCTGATGTATTCCTATCCCCTCAATTAGTGGGAAAACTCTTTTTAGTTCTCCCAGGACAAAGACTGGATTTGAGATTTATGCCTGAGTCTGGGCTTAAATTCCAAGAGGGCTGGAACCTAGCGATGAAGGGGTGACATCCTGAAACTCACTTCTCTGTTAGATACTTCTTAGTTTTGAAGGAAGAAAGAAATGACTTTCAAAGGAATTTTATACATATATATATATATATATATATATGTTTTTTCTTTTTTTTTGGCTGTGTTCAGTCTTCATTGCTGTGCACGGGCTTTCTCAAGTTACAGCGAGCAGGGGCTACTCTTCGTTGCAGTGTGCAGGCTTCTCATTGCAGTGGCTTCTCTTGTTGCAGAGCTTGGGCTCTAGGCGCACAGGCTTCAGTAGTTGCAGCATGTGCGCTCAGTAGTAGTGGCATGCGGGCCCTAGAGCACGTGGGCTTCAGCACTTGTGACACGTGGGCTCAGTAGTTGCAGCATGCAGGCTCTAGAGCGCAGGCTCAGTAGTCGTGGCTCACGGGCTTAGTTGCTCCATGGCATGTGGGATCTTACCAGGGAAGTCCCAGCAATGATATATTTTGATTGTATTCTTAAAACTGCATTGATTTTCACTCACAAGAGAGATTACTATTCATTTAAATTTATCATTTTTGTTAAATGATGACTAAATATGTTGTTCTTATTAAAATAAATATTTGGATTATGAGTTAGTCTTGAAAGTGAGAAAAGACTGAGAAAATAGACTGGCAATAGGACACAGAAATGTATTAAGAGTGATTCTATAATTGATCACAGTGTATTCTAGTGACCTCTCTGCGGTGTTGCCTATAGTTTTCTTGCCATACTCAGGTTGGAATTTTTCTAAGATCAGTCATGTTTATCCATTGTCAGCTCATGACTCTCACTCATCCCTTCTGCAGTCTACCTCAGGACTCACCTATACAAAGAGGATGCCATTGTAATTATTTTTCCCAGGTACCCCAGTGTGGTAAAGTAGTATATTTAAACATTGCCTGCAATCTGCAGTAAGAAATACATTTTATTTCACAATGGCATATACACATATGTGTACTCACCTACTGCAACTGAAACAGAATGTCAAGAAACAGTGGACACTTTTACTACTTAAAAATTTCAAGATATTTGTATTTAATTAAAAATGTAAGTTGGGACACAGTAACTTAATTTAATGATCTGTAGTTTGAAAAATACTATTCTAAAAGATGTCTACATAAGAAAAATATACATGTAAGTACTATTTTTCACCTTTCTTAATTAATGAAAACTTATATTGTTGCCAATCAGAGCATAGGATAGTCAGTTTTTCCACACTAAGGTGATAAATCTCATCCCCAAACAAAGAAAGCTCTCATTTTCATTTCTGTTATGCTCTGTGGAATATGAAAGTCATCCTGTTGACCCAATACTTTCTCTCCAGACTCCAGGTTTGAACTATTTTTCTATAGGTTGTGGATGAAGTATCTCTTGGGTCTTTTTATAGTTGGAAAAAATACATTCACTCGACATTTATAGTTTACTTATTGCTTTATAGGCCTTGTGTGAAAATTTTCTGCATTCAGCTACAAGGCACACAAGGAGAAATAGAAGTCTGCAGAGGAAAAGTCATAAAGAAAAAGTTAAGCTCCTTACATTTATATTGTGTGTATCAGGTTTTTTTTTTTTTGGTTGTAATGAAGAAGAAAATACAAATCCGTCTCCTGTGTGTTTTTGAAAGCTAAATCGCTGATGATTTGACAATGCTGCAGGAGCTATTACCAGCAAATCAGACTCAGTTATTGGCTGTTTCATTCAGGTTTTGCTATTTCATGAGATGAAATTGACCCCAGGGATAGGAAGTGCTTTTCACAGTTAGGTCACTGGGTTGGCGAAAAGAGCATGAAACCATTGTATAACTTCCCATCTCATGGCTCATCCAAGTATGCTTAGAATTTAAGGCAGGAGTTCTCTCTCACTTTTCTCCTTTTTGGTTTTTAACTTTTTCAGCACAAAAGAAAAAAATAGTAGGTTTAAATGCCTAAGAGATAAAAAGCTTAAAACCAAAGTTATATTAGGTACATTTGTACAGCATCATGGCTCTGTACCATTTTGAATGAAAAAGCAAAAGATTTAGAAATTTACCCTTGACCAGAAGTGAGAAGGGAAAGAAGTGATGCCACCCGGAGTCTTTAATTATTCAAGTCCCCAGTAACAACCAGCATCAGCTCTTCCATTGTTATACCTAGGATCAATTTGTCTGAAGACATTCAATTTTGAGAGTGGAAATAAAGATAATAAGAATAATATTTAAACTTTATGGAAATAGCTTGCAAATTATGAACAGCATTTGGTTAGGAACCAGAATACCCAGGAATTTTGCAGGATATTATACAAATGGATTTTCTTTTTTTTTGGACTTACTTGCAAAAATACCACTTAAGGTAGACATAATTTTTATTGACCTTCTCATTCTATTCATCTTGGGACTGTGCAATAACTATCATGTAGTATTTGAAATACAGACAATTTTCCTTTCACTGTAATGGAAGCTTTCAGAGTTTCAGAATTGACTCTAAATTTATACATTTTCAAGAAAATAGGAGCATTCAGTGTTTCAATTTGATAAAGCTTGTCATAAAATGGAATGTCCTTTCTTATAAATGAGAAGACAGTGCAAACATGAAAAAAAAGCACAGTAATCCTTTCTGAGCCATTGCAGATTTATCTTAGTGATTTAAATAAGTAGCATAAATCCCAGTCACTTTACCTGGAGCTTTCATCACAGACTCTTCATGCTGAATCTTCTGGCACTCTGTACTGTGATGGGACTCAACCTTGACCTCAGAGATCTGCTTCAACCTTAAGCCCAGATAATTCCACATTACTGCCACTATTTAATTAGTACTCCTCTCCTATCTTCTATTCTCTCCCATACTAACAACCTCTGGAAACTCTTGCTTAATCCACCTGCTCACTACTTACTCCCTTCTCTACCAAACCTTTTAGCTCTAGCTTCTGCAACCCCTATGGCACACTGAAAGTACCCTAGTTACTAAACCTTTTCACACAATACGATTTTAATTTTCGTTGCCCTAGGTAAACCCTGTCCTTCCTTGTGAATACAAATGCACCTGGAACATTTCAGGTAAAAGTATTCATTCTCTCAATACATCATTTGTGTTGGGTTGAATGATGCCCTCCACCCTACCCCCTGAAGATGTCCACATCCTAATACCCAGCACTTGGGGATTATGTTACTCTACATGGTAAAAGAGACTTTGAAGATGTAATAAGTTATGGATCTTGAGCTGGAGATATAATCTTAGATTATCTGGGTGGGTCTAATATAACTACAGGGGTCCTTATAAGAGGGGGCAGGAAGATAAGTGTCAGGAAGAAGTTATAAGAAATGGAGCAGAGGTGAGAGAGGAGAGAAGATGCTATGCTTTTGGCTTTGAATATAGAGAAAAGGGCCATGAGTCAAGAAATGCTGGTGGTCTCTACAAACTAGAAAGAGCAAGGGAACAGGTTCTTCCTAGATCTTTGAGAAAAATCACAGGCCTGCCAACATCTTGATTTGAGCCCAGTGAAACTGATTTCAAATGTCTGACTTCAAGAAATGCAAGACAATAAGTTTGTGTTGTGTTATGCCACTAAATTTCTGTGTTTTGTTATAGCATCGGTAGGAAACTAAAACACCATCATTCATCAACATTTGTGGCAAAAAGCTCCCCCCGTGAGGTTTATGACTTCTGTTTATAAATGCTTAAACTCCCAATTTCTTGTCACAATTATAGAAGACGCTGACACCTTGCTCTTCTCCATCCTCCCAGAAGTCCACCATCTTTGTTCTGCTCTGGATTTTGTCTCCAAGGACTACTATTTTACTTCTCTTACCTAACTTCAGTGTTCATTCAGGAACCCATGCTTGATCACCTAACCTCTCTTAATTCCCTTGGATCCTCATCTTTCTGCTACATCTATCTTGTAAATCCCCAGCCTAGAATTAATCTCACTGTCTGCGTTTTATAACTGAGCTGTTGAGGATTGCTAGAATAAAATTCCTCTAATATATAGACTCCTCGACACAAATTCATGGTCTCCATGGTTAACCAGGTCCTTAAATACTGGTCATGACTCAGTTTATGTGGCCACAAACAGCTCTGTCTCTCATTATTATTAACGATTGTGCTAAATCATCATAACTCTTTTAAAACCTCTACAAAAACTATCTTTTTCACTTGTGACAGGTGACCTTAAATTGTACTTTATAGATAAAAGTGAGGTCAGCAAATGTGAATTATCTCCACTTAATGCTACCTATAAGGTATGTAGGGCCTAGGAAAAATAATATTTTGTAAGATCCATATTGTTAGAAATTCATTGGATTAAAAAAAATTACAATGTTAATGGAGCCATGTGAGGTTTAGTGATTATCAATGAAGATTTAGAATAGTGAGTAGAGTCATCTGTGTATTTGCTTATTGTCCAATCAGTGCATGAGAAAATTCTTCATAAATTCTTCATCTATGTGTTTTTCTTGAGATGGTTTCAATTACCACCTGTAAATAGGTGATTCTCAAATCAATATCTTCAGTCCCAATCTCCCTACTGATCTTTTCCAGGCCTCCAAATACCAGCAGACCTGCTGTTTCTATTTGCAAATCTTATAGCCATTTCAAATTTAACATGTTCTAAAATGATTGCATTCTATTTCTCCTTTATCATTTACTCCTGCTATATTCCTTGTCTCATTTAATTGATCAAATCACTGAAGCCAGAAATCTTAGTGTTATGGGTATTTTTTGCTTCCATTTATCCCACATATTTATATATCCACATACATATATATTTTAATATATATATTTTAGTATATGCATTAATATATACATTATTTTAATATGTATAAAGTCAATTTAATTTAACTTTTGCAGCATATCTTCAGTTTCTTCAACCTCTTTTTTATATCTACAACCATTGCTTGGGTTTAGGTTCTCATTTCCTCTTACCTTGAATTTATAATACCTTTTCACTGAAGTCTAACATACAGACAGAAAAGTACACATATCATTAGTATATGGCATAATTAATTTTACAAAGTGAACACACTCATGTAACCAGTGCTTATGAATATGCAGCTGTACAATGGGTATAGGAGAAACTCTGGATCCCAAAGGATTCTCTGGGATGCTGCCTAGTAGTTCTAACTCCATCGTAAAATTACAGCAACCAATGAAATGCAGAATCACTGAGAATTCAGACACTTTAGATCTTTCAGGAATAAAGATTTGTGTTAACTTACCAATGTGTAAACACTGGCCATCTGAGGCCTTGGTTGTATGTGTGTGTGTCTTAACTAATTATTTTTCTCTTTATCACCCCTTACTATTTTATATAACATTGTTGATGGTAGTTAACTTTAAAATTTAGTTGTTAAGTAACAGAATATTCAGAGAAAACTGTAACTAAATTTGAGGTGCAATTAACAACACCCAGAAACAGATACTGCAACTACTTTAGGGCCATAGATACAATGACTATTGAGATGTCATGTGTCTTCACTTCTGGGAGAGGGTGGGAGGGAGTGTCTTTCTAAGCAGGATAGTTGTCGAACTTGTTTTGTTATTGATAGATGTTTAAATGTATGTTAGAAGGTGTGTAAAAGGGATTCTGAGTACTCAAAAGGGTAGACCATGCTGGTTCTTATGCTGTTGCATCTCACTGTCAAACCCATCTTTCTGTACTCAGTCTTGTGATGCTACAAGGGGGACCCTGCAAACCACATTTCCTCTTTGTCAGTGGCTCCTCAGGAGACTGCAATAGGGAGCATGAGAGGGAGACTGAAAGTTTGGAGGAGGGAGAAGGGACCTGCTTCTTCTGTTCGCTTTCTTTTTCTGTCAGCATCACTCCAACAATGGCCCCTTAGTCTGGGAATGACAGTTCCATTGTAGTTTTGCCTATACTTCCTAAAAACAGACTCATTGTGCTCTCCTCTTACCCAATATGTACATATTTCCTTAGCCAGCTGGCACTATTCCTCTGCATGAGCTTCACAAGGTCTCTTCTTTCAAACCTGTAAGTTTTATGTTGCAATGATTTTAACCTCTTCCCTTTCTCCTCTCGGTTTTTGAGGTTAAAAACTCCTTTCAGCAGTTACTGCATTTGTAATCCGTCCATCCTTCTTTCCTTCTGTTTTTCCTTTTTTTTTTTTTACTGTTTTTCAAAGTTCTATTAAAATTTTTTTAATCCATTTTATTTAGGTGTTATTTGCATTTAATAAAATTCATGCACTTTTACTGTGCTGGTCAGTTATAGCTCACTAACGAATTTACCCGTGTAACTACTATTGCAACCAAGATATAGAATATTTCAAACACCCCCCACAGCTCCTCTCTTCCCTGGCAGTAAATTGTCATCCACTGTGAGCTTGAGGCAGCCTTTGATCTTTTTCCACTATATATTTACTTTTTCTGCTCTGCAACTTCATGTAAATGGAGTCATACAGTATATGTTTGGATTCTTTTGCTCCTAATAAAGCTTTGGCAATTTATACATATTTTGTACTTACTAATAGTCAATTCCTTTTTATTGTCAAGTAGTATTCCATTGAGTGAATATACCAATGTTTGTTTATTCATTTACTCGTTGATAGTAATAATTTGAATTATTTCCAGTTTGGTGTGACTATGATTAAAATTGCTTTAAGCATTCATATTCAAATCTTTTTATATGCATATATTTTCATTTGTCTTGGGTAATTCCTAGGAATGGATTGCTATATCACATGGTAAATATATGTTTAATTTTATAAGAAACTGCTCAACTATTTTCCAAAGTAAAAAACAAAATGGATTTACACTCCCAGAATTCTGGTTGTTACACATCTTCATCAACCATTGATCTTGTCAGTTTTTAAAAATTAATCATTAATGAGTGTGTAGTGGCTTATCATTGTGGTTTCACTTTTTTTTTTTTTTTTTTTTTTTTTGCTGTACGCGGGCCTCTCACTGTTGTGGCCTCTCCCGTTGCGGAGCACAGGCTCCGGACGCACAGGCTCAGCGGCCATGGCTCACGGGCCCAGCCGCTCCGCGGCATATGGGATCCTCCCAGACCGGGGCACGAACCCGTATCCCCTGCATCGGCAGGCGGACTCTCAACCACTGCGCCACCAGGGAGGCCCAGGTTTCACTTTTTTATTTCCCTAATGGCCAACGATGCTGAGCCTGTTTTTGGTCACTGTTAGCCATTTCTGCATCTTATTTTGTGAAGTACTCCTTAAAAACATTTGGCCATTTAAAAAATTGAGTTGTTTGTCTTCTTCTTATTGAGTTGTGAAAATTCTTTCTAGATATTAGTACTCTGTCAGATATATGAATTATGAATATTTTATTCCCTGTCTGAGGCTTGCCTTTTTAATATCTAAATGACATCTTTCCAGGAGCAGATGTTTCTAATTTGAATGAAATACAGTTTATCAAAAAATTTTTTTCATTTTATGGTTAGTGCTTTCTATATTCTAGAAATCATTGTCTAATTAATGTAATGAAGATTTTTTATCTTGTGGTTTTTTTTCCAGAATATTTTAGTTTTAGATCTGTGATTCATTTTGAGTTTTTTTTTTCTTCTTTGTGGTGTTGTGATGGTTGAGTTTATTTTCCTAATGAATATTCAGTTGTCCCTATACCATTTGTTAAAAAGGCTGTCCTTTCCCACTGATTTTCCTTGGTATCTTTGTTGAAAATTAATTGATTGTGTATGTGTAGGTCTATTTCTGGACTGTTTATTACTTTCCATTGATCTATGTGTCTATCCTTACATCAATACTGTACTGTCTTGCTTACTACAGCTTTATAGTAAACCTCTGAATCAAGTGAGTGTCAGTCCTCCAACTTTGTTCTTTTTTTTCAAAATTGTTTTGGCTATTCTAGATTTTTTGCATTTCCATATAAATTTTAGATCTAATATGTCAATTTCTACAAGAAAAAAACCTGTTGGGGCTTTGTTTGTGATTGCATTAAATCTATAGACTAATTTGGGGAAAATTGACGTTCCTAACAATATTGACTCTTCCAATCCTTGGAGGTAATATATTTGTCCATTTCTTTAGTTCCAATTGAATATTTCTTAGAAACGTTTAGTAGTTTACCTTGTACAGGTTCTGCACACATTTTATTAAAAATTGCCAGGTATTTCATGTTTCTGATGCTTGTATCATACAACTTATCAAACCCACTTTTAAATTTAGTAGCATTTTTTCCCCCAATTCCCCAGGCTTTTCTACATACATGAACATGTTGGCTGCAATTAAAGATTATTATATACTTTACATGTTCCAATTTGTACACATTCATTGTTTTTCTTGCCTTATTACACTGGATAGAACCTCAAGTACAATATTAAATAAAGTGATTAAAACAGACATCCTTGGCTATTTCCCAGTCTTAGAGAAAAGGTGTTTATATTTTAACCATTAAGTATGATGTCACCTGTAGGTTTTTCATAGGTGCTGTATTAGTTTTCTAGAGCTGCCAGAATAAATTACCACAGATTTTGTGCTTAAAACAACAGCAGTTATTCTCTCAAAATCTGAAGGCCAAAAGTCTGAAATCAGGATGTCATCAGGGTCATGTTCTCTTCCTAATTCAGTATGAGCTCATCTTAATTAATTACATCTATTGATACAAATACTCTATTTTCAAATAAGATCACATTCACAGGTGGTAGGGATAAGGAGTTCCGCATATCTTTTGTGGGAGGGGTTCACAATCCAGTGCACAATAAGTTTCTTTTATTAGCTGAGGAATTTCTCTTCCATTCCTAGTTTTCTGAGGATTTGTATTATGAATGAGTGTGGCCTTTCGTCAAATGCTATATCTGAATCTATTGAGATGATCATATCAATTTTGCTTTATTTTTAACACAGTGAAATACATTGATAAATATTTTATAACATATTATGGACATTTTCAAATATTCAGCAAAGTTGAAATATAATTTTACAGTGAATATTGGTATACCCACTATCTATAGTCTATCATTAGTATTTTAGTATATTTGCTTTATCATATATATATCTTACTACCTGTACTTCTACTTTTCATTAACCCATCATTTTTGGTGCGTTGAAAGTAAATTGCAGACATCAGTATACTTTTTCCTAAATAGTCTGGCATGAATATCAGTACAAGTTCAATATTTGTTTAATCTTTTTACTTTTGAGAGAGAGTTTACATACTTTAAAAATCAGTTCTTAGCAGGTTGTAGATCTAAAGATGAGAGGCAAATAAAATAATATTTCTGTTAGAAATAAGGAGAATATCTTCATATAAGTCAGACAGAAAAGACAAATACTGTTTCAAATACTGAAACAAATGTTTCACTTACATGTGGAATTTAAAAAATAAAACAAAGAAATAGAACAGAAACAGATTCACAGATATGGAGCACAAACTAGTGGTTACCACAGGGGAGTGGGTTGGGAGAAGGACTGAATAGGTAAAGGGGATTAAGAGGCAAAAACTGCTAGGTATAAAATAAATGAGTTACAGGGATGTAATTTACATCACAGGGAATATAGCCAATAGTTTATGATAACTTTGTATGGAGTATAATCTATAAAAATATCAAATTACTATGTTGCACATCTGAAACTAATATAATATTGTAAGTCAGCTATACTTCAATTAAAAAAAAGAATATCTTCATAACATTGAGGTAAAGAATCATGTCTTTAACAGTATACAAAATACCCTAATTATGAT
The DNA here is from genome assembly GCF_964341445.2 of Mesoplodon mirus. Taxonomy (NCBI): domain Eukaryota; kingdom Metazoa; phylum Chordata; class Mammalia; order Artiodactyla; family Ziphiidae; genus Mesoplodon; species Mesoplodon mirus. Next base: position 18,869,689 of record NC_138982.1, on the reverse strand, counting down.
GGAAAAATATTGTAGTTAATTAGTAAACATTTCTTTCTATACTTAAAAAAATGCTATTTAAAGAATAAAGAGATAAGCAAGAGAGTGGAAGGAGATATGTGCAATATATATTCTCAAGAAAGAGTATATTTCACGATAATATAAGAATTCTTAATAGTCAATAAATAAAAGACAGGCAATGCAGTATAAAACAAACAAACAAACATAAGTCTGAAACAGGCCCTCCAAAAATAGGATATCCAATGACAAATGAAGATATTAAAATATATCCAATGTCATTAATCCTTAAAAGTACAAGGAGAAACTTCTAAAACCCACCAAAATAACAAAAATTTAAAATGACTGCATTACATGTTGGTAAAGATGTAGAACGAGAATTCTAATACACTGCTAATCAAAGTATAATTACTTTTTTACCTTGTAAAACTGCCATTATCTAATAACATTGAACATATGCATACTTTATGACACAGAAGTTTTACTATTAGGTACGTATCCAACAGAAATATGTGCAAATATACACCAAACGTTATATTTAAGATGTTTATATCAGCATTCTTTGTAGCAGCCCCAAATTTGAGAAACCCAAATGTTCATCAGTAATGGATTAAATAAACTGCGTACTTTCATACAATGGAATACTAAACATCAGTGAAAGTGAAGTAATTGTACCTACAGGAAACAACGTAGATAAACAATGCTTAGTGAAAGAAGACATTCAAAAGAATACATACTGTATGATTTCTTTCATAGAAAAACAGGCAGAGGTAATCAATGGTGTTTGAGAAGTAGGAGATGTAGGGGTTGGGAGGGGCATAAGAGAGGTTGCAGGCAGTGGCGGTGGAACTGGTAATGTTATGTGCTTTAATCTGGTGGTGGTTACATTATTCACATTGCAATGCTTCATTGAACTCTTCTGATATAATTTATGAAGTTTTCTAGAGCTATTCTTCAAAAAAGAATTTAAAAAAATAACTGGTTATGTCATGCCTTATTCCTCCTCTCTACCACCCTTGTTCTTCAGGATGTCTCACAATGTGGTCCCTACTTTTCAACACTTCTCTCTTCGTCCTTTACGCTCCAGCCGCGCTGGGAAACCTCTCTGCCTTGAATCCAGGCAGAATTTTTCCCACTTCTCTGACTTTGCTCATTTTCCCCCCTTTTCTTCAAATCCTCCCCAAACTGCATCCAACCATTTTTCAAGTCCCACCCCAAATGCCACTTCTTATTCAAAACTTTCTTGATCCTTCCATTTCAACATGATCTCTTCTTTCTCTGAAATCCCATGCTATTTTCCACTTCTTTTTTGAACATTATATTTCTTTTTTTTCTTCTTTTTATTTTTTTGTGGTACGCGGGCCTCTCACTGTTGTGGCCTCTCCCGTTGTGGAGCACAGGCTCCGGACGCGCAGGCTCAGCAGCCATGGCTCACGGGCCCAGCCACTCCGCAGCATGTGGGATCCTCCCGGAATGGGGCACGAACCTGTGTCCCCTGCATCAGCAGGCGGACTCTCAACCACTGCGCCACCAGGGCAGCCCCATATATTTCATTTTTAATGGTAGTAATTTTAGTACTTGCTTTGTCCTATCTCCCATCCAAACCCCAATTAAGGGAGAAAGTATGGAAGATTAATGTATGAAATTAAAAAAATGTATGGACTTGGGATTTAGACTAAATTTAATGGAAATTTATTATGGAATATTTCAAACATAGACTAAAGTATAGAGAATAGTATAGTAAATTCTTATGTACCCATCACCGAGCTTCAACAATGATCATAATTCTGGCTTAATTCAGTTTTGAATCCCTTATTAACTGAGTGATAATGGTCAATTGAGATGGAAATTAATCTACTGCTTGTAGGATAGATATAAAATGCATAGAAACACGTGTAAATTTGGACCTGGGCATGGTTACATGTTCAATAACATCTCCTTATTTGCATACATGAACTTCCCATTTGACATGTTTTAACTTTAATATTATTGTGTTAACAGTTTGATTTTAAAGTTTCCTATCTTCCTTATGTATGTGTGTCCCAATAGTCTAACCAAGTTTCATAACGGGATGAACAAATGACTTTGGTCTTTATTTCAAAATAGTGTAATTTTCATCCTCTCTTTCCTTTCCTCTTCCTCTCATCACGCCTTCACTCCTTCCTTCCTTCTGACATGTTTTCCAGGGGTAAATTTTCAGAACGCTCAACTCTGAAGAATAGAACTCCTAGGGACTTCTGGAATGTTAAAGGTAATTAGACTTCAGAACAATAAAGTGATTTCCCCACTTCCATCCCTTCAAATTATTTGTGTGTGTGTGTGTGTGTGTGTGTGTGTCTTTATATAATGAACAGCAAGTGCAAAGTATATTATAAAAGTGGAAGAGAGCCATGGGTTATTATGCACTAAAAAACAAATTCTTAAAGGTCCAAAAAAGGTGATTTTTCTTCATTACCACATTGAAGAGTACTTCTAGTGAAGAAAGACAAATTAAAATCCACATTATCTTAAAACTGAGGTGTTTGGAATGGACAGAGAACGCTGAGTCTTTGTGGGGTCCTTTAAACGAGTTTTTCAAAATATACTTTTAAGAAGTAAGAATGAAGTATGGGAAATACAAATAAGACTTTTGATAAATTAAAGATGTAGGTACGTAGTCTTCCTATCTAGAAAATAAAAAGAATATTTTTACTTCTAAAAGTGAAAAAAAACATGAAAAATAAATATGAATCTAATAGAGATCTGTCATCCTTAATTACATCTATTACTGAATAAGTGTGCAAAGACACACTCTTCTTGCTTTTCTTACAGTAAGAGCTTTTCCATTAAATGATAACAGCCACACCCACACACAAACACAAGCTATGTGAACAGTATTGGTCAGCAGCCAGTTATATAATGAACTTTGTGGGATAATAAATGGGTTTAATTTTAAGTGATTTGTTTTTTAGAATACTTGAATATTAGAGTGAATCTTTTGTGATTTTGTGGGTGGAGAGTAAAGGGAGCATCAGAATTACGAATAAGTAGTTAATAATGTATTTTCCATGCATCTGCCCAATGCCCAGCAGAATGGTGGTCATTGAAAGTGTTAAATTACAATCCATGCAAATTGGTTTGGATGCTGGGTGAGCACAGAAATGTACATGGGTAATTATGTTTCTTGTTGGCATTCCTGAGATGCTTCTTTCGTTCATACTCAATTCACATAGAAAAGCCTGTTGTTTCAAAGGTTTTTCAGCACAACATATATATTTTTTCCTTCAAATTATTTTCATTTTCTGCCAAGCCTTGCTGAGGAAGTTGACATTTTGCGCTACCCAGTTAGTGACTCACTCACACATTTTGTTTTGTCCACAGTGGTTCAGTGACTTTTGCCATCCTTACTAACACAGTAATTATTCTGGCTTGCAGTTATATTGAACGATTAATGCCTGCCCCTTTCCGTCTGCAGTAAAACAAAAGCATTTGCACAATCATTTTAACAACCATATTGCAGCTCATAAAGATAAACTACAAATATTAAGGCAATATTTGTACCAGAGCAGCAAAGGATTTTAACGTTGTATTGTTGCTAGGTAAAGGAGAGATAGGGGAGAAATTGGAGGTGAGAACTCGACGATGTTTTAGTAAAGACTTTTTAAAGAGCATCTCCGAAAACATTAGATATAATCATTTTGCATTTAGTGCATTTCAGTTTCAGCTTATAGTTTGTTATGTCCTGTTCCAATTTTATCTGCTGTATTGCAGGTTAATTAAATGAAAATGTAGTTTTTTACTGTCGTTAGTGAAAAATTAAACTATTGTTTTAAATGACATCAAAACAAGAAAAAACCTTATATTTTAATATCACATTAAGAGGCATATACATGCTTTACCTATAGATTTATATTCAACGTATAGTTTCTCCTCAATCTTTTTTTTTTCTGTGAAGATAAGCTTAGCCCATTGTTTTCGCTACTCTTTAGCAGTACCATTGTTATTTAAATGAACTTTGAACTTTTTGAATCAGGAACTCATGATTATTTGATTCCTAGCCTCCCTTGTCTAATAAAGCAAGGATGCTCTCTTTGCCTTCATTCTCAACCTAACCTTTACTCCTCCTCCTTCTCTTCCTCATCATTAGCAAGCTCTTAAAACACATTGTGTTAACAGTAGCTTAGTATGTAAACTATCCATTATAACCACTCTAATCCATGTCTGCTTTATTTTATGGCTTTATTGAATGTAACCAGTAGAGTCAATTTATAACCTGTTCATTTTATTATAATACCCATTATTTAGTATGCATGGGCCCCATCTCCTCTCAGGTATTCATAACATTTTAACCAAACATTACCATTAGCATGTCCTTAAATAAGTAATAATGGCAATACTTTGTATTAGATTATAGAGAACATTTTTTTCAGGGCTTATTTATTTTCAAAGAACAGCAAAATGCTGGTACTTCCCAAATGAGAAAATTCAACCATCCTCCACATCTTTTCTGAAATATTTGCTATTTTTAGCAACTGAATTTCTCCCCAAGTAAAGTAAGTTAACATAAAATTATACTTAACTAGTATTCACTGTGATTCATCAGTACAGTTAGGTAACTATTTGATAGTCTGTAATTGAGAGGACAGATTTACTTAATATATTCATTACTCCTTGCCTTTTCTAAACATAGGGAAAGAAAACTTTCAACTGAGAGAAGTTCCTTGCATTCACATCACTACTCCAGGTTAAATCTTCTATTCAAATTAAGCATGAACAACTGCAAAAGGTAAAATGAGAAGGTTCAACAACATATGAAACAGCCCCAGGTTATCAATAATACAAGGGCATGAGAATAAAATTTAGGCCATTCAAAATGTAATAAAATTAACCTGGGAGTAGCCTGTCTGTAAAAAACAAATGATGATAAGAGAGAGAAAAAAATGGATGGAAAATTGCCCAGTGAAAAACGAATATGCAATTGGGACTCAATTTGTGTTTTCAAACAGATTAATATTAGGCTAGGTCGGCATTCTCCAGTTAGCCTTTATCACATGTTGTCATTTCTTCATTCTGCATAATCAGTTTATATAATTTTCAATATATTGGTTTATGTTCTAATCCAAATAAAAAGTGCTGTTCATTATTGCGGCCATCCCAAGAGTTTATTATCCAGTTAACCAGCTATCTATGTATTTCAGTTATACTTGGAAAGTTCTGCTTCTTGCTTCATAAGAGTTTTCTGTTGAAGTGAAAGGTGCATCACAAGTTGAGCCCCACATAGGGACCTGTTCTGAATGTTCTGTACCATATTCTGGCAGTTGTATTTCATAATTCATTAGACAAGAACTAAAGTTGCAGCTATTAGTGGAATATTTTGGCTGGTGGATATGCTTTGCAGGACTAGCAAGTGAGGAGAAGAGCAAATGAATGGAAGCTACCACTCTCAGAAGACAATGAAAGTCAATGAAAATCGTGTGAGTGGGCAAGGGGCACTCCACACTTCTAAAACTGTATTTGCAAATATTGTGTATTATATTTCACTTTTGAAGATATTCAGTATGCCTTAGAATATTAAAGGCTCTGATACTAAACTTCGGCCTAGAACTTCCCAAGTTTATTTGGCCATATATGCTTTCTTTCATCATGAACTTATTACTATATCTAGGACCTTTTGTTCGTTCCACACACATTTTGGGAAAGAGTATATATTATCACTTCTGGGAAACAATAACAAGAAGGACAGTAGAACGGAAGTAGAGGAAAGTAGCTAGCTGGCTGAGAGACTACGCCACATGCAGGGTGTGAGTAAGGGTGATGGAACAGGAAGCTCTGATGCAGGCAGACTAGGAGATAGCTAGCTATTCAAGCTACATTATTTGACTTTTGCTTATGCCCTGGATGGAGAAATGCAGTGCCTGTAGAGGAGAGGTGTGGGAGCAAAGGAATGGGAGTCCACTGCAGAAATTTGTTTCTAATCAGAATTTAAGAGAGCTATTATTTTTTTTGCGGTACACGGGCCTCTCACTGTTGTGGCCTCTCCCGTTGCGGAGCACAGGCTCCGGACGCACAGGCTCAGCGGCCATGGCTCACGGGCCCAGCCGCTCCGTGGCATGTGTGATCTTCCCAGACTGGGGCACGAACCCGTATCCCCTGCATTGGCAGGCGGACTCTCAACCACTGCGCCACCTAAGCCCTAAGAGGGCTATTTTATTGCTCATAAAATTGTCCCAACTTTGATCCTTCTTTATTAAAAAAAAAAAAAACTTAGCAGTAGAACATCTGTCATCCAGACCACCTCTAAGGTAAGTAAGCATCTTGGAGAATCTGTTCACAGTGTTGTGGGCTCTCCCACTGAAAGAACTTACATGGAAAGAGGAGGAGCTTCAGGATCAGGCTGAATCAGGTTCAAATTCTGGATCACAGATTAACTAAATGCATAATCTTGGGCAAGATATTTCATTTCTTTAATACATTTTCCCTCAAGTGTGGGTAATACTGTATACCTCACGGCACTATCTTTTGCCTATATTTTCTTGATGCCCCCGGTCAAAGCAATAGGATATTTATGCAGGCATTATGCTGAATGTTTTGCATATATTACATCATTTATTTCTTATAAGAACCCTATGATAAATAGGTTCCATCATTATCTCCATTTTACAGAGGAAAAAACTGATACACAGAGAAATGTCATAAGGTCACCTAGATATTAAGTGGTGGAGTTGGGATTTTAGTCTGATTCTCAGTGTACTCTTAAGACTGCTCTTCTGCCTAGATATGCAGTTGCAGGAGGAAGGTGATAAAATGTAAATTACCTGTATGTCCCCAAATGTCTAGTTTTAACATATTGACAGTTAAACCAGGATTCTGGTGACTCTAGATCTCTAAATCTCCAATTACTTACTCTGGAACTCCAGTGTCTTCCAAAGATCTCTGAGTATTCTTAGCCTGTTTCAGAGACCACTGTGACAATCATCTCTTTTCACAGTACCTCTCTCAAAAGCAAAGAGGATGGATTCTCCCCTGACTTACATAGTAGAGCCTGCAGCATATTTGATACTGAGTTTAGTGATGCAAACCATTTAGCTTACTGATACTATCCTTTTCTTTCCCCTGGCACAAATGATCTGCATCTAAATAACCTTCCATATCTGCTGTCATTATGAACTTGACTAACAATATCAACTCCTCTCTGACCCTTAGGGTTTATTGCTGAATTCAGCTCATCATAGAAACCTTTCCTGTTGATTGTTCGTCGTTTAATGTCACTAAAATCTTTACCCTTTTCCCTCTGAGTTACACAGACATATCTGTATGTTTCTGAACCCCAATTGTAGATAAAACATAGTTCAAAAATATCCCCATCTGGGGAAAGTTCCTCAAGTCCCCTGTAAGTCAAAATTTTGAAATCAGTGTCTGTAGGGAGATATGTCAAGTAATATGCTGGATATGACTAAATCTCAGTTCTTACCAATCCAGAACTCTGATACACAAACATGTTAATAATTTCACAGTGGAGTGCTGGAACTGGCTCATACTGGCTCAGAAGATTGTTAAGTTTTCCAAAAATTTGCAAGCCAGTTGGTAGCTTGTAATCGGCCATGGTGGGAATATATACACCAGGGAAATCAACAAATGCTACAAATCAGTGCTTCCTCCATCTTCCCTGTTCCACCCTCAGAGAGCTACTTGTTAACCATTTCCCAGGGCACCATTGCTTCTCCATCTTCTTTTGTTGAGTGCTAATAAAAGTTGGGGGTTGGGGGGTAGGGTCTTAGCAAAGAGGAATGTTGAAAGTAGGACAAATAAAGTCATCCATTTGTAAATCTAGCTGAGAAATTTTTGAGGAGCTGCAGTTCCCTTCTAGCAAGTCTAGTCTGTCTTTTGATACTGATCATTAAAGGCTAAGAATTCAGGTGAATGTTTTCTGATTCAATTAATATGGCACTTAGCAAAAAAGTCTGAAATTAAGTATATTTTATTTTTGTGGCCGTGATTTTAGTGAGCTAAATCTTTAAAAGCTTGTTTCCTAAGTAAAAAATAACATGTGATAGAGAAATTAAGAACCCAAGACTTTTTACTTTAGTTTGAATCAATTTTAGGTTTAAAACAGTGGCTCTCAACCCTGTCTGCATATTAGAATCACCTGGGTGCTTTGAAAGCACTTTGATGCCAGGGACCCCTCCCCAGATCAGTTAATTCAGATAAATTAATGCTGGAGGTGAATCACTGGCTATCCTGTTATCCTGTTTCTCAGGTTCTCCAGGTGATTCCAGTGTTCATCTAGGATTGAAAACTGCTGTGTGGTCTGTGGAACCTTCCCTCTTGATTGAAGGCAGAGTGTATTTAAGGCAGGACTTGGGCTGGTTTTCTAAAGTGTTGATGTTTCCTCAGAGACTGGAGGTGAACGCAGAACTGTAAGTGGTTCGAATTTGATTTTTGTTGTTCTTGCATGCTTTTAATAATGTACTGTTTATTGCCAGCACATCTTGAAATTGTAGTAAAGGCATTTATGTAAAAACACTGGGCAGTAACTAGAAATTTTGGAAAATCAGTTGCAAATCAAATTTACTTTTCTTGTTGACTGTAGAACTAAATCCCAAGTGAGGAAGGGGCAGAATTTCTCGGAAAGCATGTCTTGGATATTTCTCCACTTATCTCCATGATATTCTTTTATTTAGAGAGATTGTTAGGTAGAGACTGAAGTAGTCACGTCCAGATTTGTATTTTCCTTGTTGCAAAGTTCTTATTTGTCACTTTTCTTCTCTGGTTGTGTTGCAAAACCACATAACCCTTGTCTTGTAGTGCATTAAAGGAGGCTCTGACTAATCCCTTTTGTGTCCCTAAGTGGTGGGGGAAAAAAGATAATGGTGTTCTCACCTCAAATGTGTTTAAATTAAAAAAAAAAAAAGAAAACAAAAACTAAGCGTTAAAAGAAGTATGAAGAAACCCAAAGAAGTTCTGACTTTTAGCAAAATATGTTGACTCCCTTTTAAAAACTAAAACACTCTCAAAAAATTCGGGGGCCATAATCTTCTTCTCAGGCTGCCTGTTAGGCTGAGTAGCCCAGCAATGGAATCAAGATGATTTTTCTGTTTTTGCTAACTTCTTTCCCAGAGATTTATTAACTGTGAATTTCCAATTCTTGACATGACACAGTGACTGAGACTACAGTCTGCAGTTGATTAATTATCACAAAAAATGATAGATTTTGAAAGAAAAAGTGAAAAATCAGAGTAATATTAGAAATCTGGTCTAGATGACAAATGCTGAAATAAGATGCAGCTTTGCCAGTTAATCATATTTATTTGAAAAGCCATAGAAAATTTAAACTCATTTCTCTATTAAAACGTTCCAGATTTTTAAAAAATCTTATTGTATGAATTTAATTTATGTAAGATCGTAATTCAAGAGTAAGTTGAACTTTTATTTGATAGGCTTTCTCTAGTACTGACCTTTGTTTTCACTTTATCCCTATATACGGAAGAAAGTCACTTAATCGGCAAAAAAGAAGGTTCTCAGTATAAGTTATACAAGCAAATATATTTAAGTGCAATTATCATGTTAATTTCATACATATTAAAGAAGTTAAAGTCAATCTAGGTTTTTAGCTTCTAATATTAAGTGGATGTCTATGAAGAAATTAGAAACTCACATTTAAATTCAATCACACTGAAAAGCAAAAAGGGTCAAGAGTAGTTTTTAGAAAAGGCATGAAAGTATTTCTGTGTCTTAGAATATGATTTTCAAACTTCCTCATGAAGAATATGAAAAATGTAAATGGCATGTGTTGAAAATGACATGGTGGATAGCTTTAATATTGCAGATTTCTTTTGGACTTTTCTTGAATTCATCTTGAATACGAACAGTTATGACTTTTAAAGTTATATAGTGAGGTTGATAATCATGTGATGATTATGTTCATTAGGTTGATGATGATTAGGTTCATTCTTCTAGAAGGACAAATCTCTTAAATAATGATAAGAGGACTTGACAGTATTGTTAGAAAGTTATGGTTGGTTACAAGAGAGCATGGGGACACATTTGGATGTTTGAAATATCTGAAGATGGGCTCCAGAAATGTTTTCAGTGTTTTAATTAAAATATAACACATACATAAAGGGTAAACAAATTGTATATTTATATAGCTGGTATACTGTTTTATGAAATGGACACACCTGTGTAGCCGCCAATCAGATTAAGATGGGGAATGCTATCAGCACCCCAGAAGTATCACACATCACCCCCTTAAGGTAATTGCTATTATGACTTATTTCAGCAGAGATTTGATTTGTTTGGGGTCTTTATATAAATCATACTGGGTGATACCATTTATTTACTTTTGCTCAACATTTTATCTGAGATGCAAACAGGTTGGTGCATGTAGTATTTCTTTTTCAATACTACATAGTATTTCATGGGAAGAATGTACTACAACCTCACTAATCTCTTCTATTGATAGACTTGGGTTGTTTCCAGTTTGTTGCTATAGCGACTAGTGTTGCTGTAAATATTCTTGTACATGTCTCTTGGTGCACATTTACATATACTTCTATTGGGAATATGTCTAGAAGTAGATTCCTGAGCTGTAAGAGAGGTATATATTCAGGTTTTTAGAATGCTGACAAACATTTTCCAGAGGGGCTGTACTAATTTACACTCACACCAACAGTGTGTATAAACTTCAGTAATGAAGTCTGGAGGGAATTTGTGTATGGACAACCAGAGTCAGAGTCAACCCTATATGTTTTACCAAAATAAATGTAAGGTAATGGAGACAGTGTTAGGTCTGGAAACATGGATTTGGGGCCTGGATTCTCCTGTGGATGGCTGGAAAACTAGGAAAGAAAGAAAACCCGAGACTAGAACTTTAGAAAATGCCTAGTTTTAGGGAAAAATGAAAGAGGGGCAGGAAAGACAGACATATCAGACTTGGAGCAAAGAAAGTTCAGTGTTAAAGTAAATGAGGGAGTAAGTTAAACAGGTAAAAGGAGGAGCCAAATCTATTGTGGCATGTAGCAAAATGTTTGAAGTTGCTGCACTTCAAAGAGTATGCTGGTATACTTCAAAGAATACTGGAAAGTTGCTATTGGATTTGGAAATCAGAGTGTCCTGGTTGGCATTAGGAGAAACATTTTTTTTTTAAAAAGCAAAGGGAGTAGAAGCCTATTAGCAGTGGAATAAAGAGTGAGAAGGAGGAGGGGAATTGATGAATCTAGGTAACTTTTCCAAGCTCGCGGTACCAGAGAGACTGAGAGGCTAAAGGAATGAGGAGAGGGCACTGGATAACTTAACCTGATGAAATGGAAGGTGCGTTAAGGAGAGTTACCTGAGACAGGCTTGGAAAACTACAATGAGCAGATTCCGGAGAGATGGGATTGGCTCATTAGTATGTCTATTTTTTATCCTTTGGCCAGAGTGGTCTCTGATGGGGTGGAAGAAAAGAAAAAATATTACTCTTTGAAGAGTTTAATAATGTCCCTCCCTGCTGTTAGGGGTATTTCAATGAAATATTCTTGGACGAACTGGAATATATTTGAAATTCAATGAAAATGTGGATTGATTAGTAAGGAAGCAGAAAAGTGATTCAAATCTTGCCAGATCCCTTCTTTTTTAGAAGCCTCATTTTGAAGTACTCTTCACATTCTATTGTTTTAAACCAGGGATTCTCAACAGTATTAGTACAGTCAGCTCTCCATACCCTTGGGTTCCACGTCCGAGGATTTAACCAACTGTGTATTGAAAATACTTGGGGTGGGGGGAATTCCAGAATTTTCCAAAAAGTAAAACTTGAATTTGCCACACCCTAGCAGTATAATGTTCTGAAGTTTATGCAGAAACTTCAGAGGATGGAACAAATATTTCATTTTGCAATCTCCAGGCTTCTGAAGACCGTACGTATGCAGCCTGACTACACGGTGTCTCCCAAGTTTGCTTGTGCTATATTTTATTTATTTTTTAAATTTTATTTGTTTTGTGCTGTATTTTAAATGAACATAAGTTTGACATTAATGACCTCTTTAAACTGTTGGGCTACCCAATATATAAAAATGTTATAGAATTACTGTTAACATCTTACCTCTTTGATCTGTATGCAAAACCCATTCTTAATTCTATTTGAAGTCAGGGTTATATGAGGCAAGGCATTTGAATTAAAATAATTTTCTTCTTATATTGACTGTTTTATCATATGACATGCCTAGTGTATTAAAATAATCAGATGGAAAGAATGTTTCATGTTTCCCACTCTTTGACTTATCTTTGGGCAACATTGAATTTTAGTGATAAACATTTTTTGTATTTTTTTAGGGAGAGGGCTGCTAATGGTACAGATGGCAGATAGTGGTCTGTTAAACTCTGAGTAATAAGAGGCAATTAGACATACTTGTTAACACAGATTTTTCTCATGTAAAAGTAAGGAAGAGTTCTATCCTTAGACTAGCATTTCTCAAATTGTGATCCTTGAACCAGCTGCTTTAGCATCACCTGAGAACTTGTTGGAGGTGTGAATTCTTTGTTGCCCACTCCATGCCTCCTTTCCCCCAGCTGAGTCAGAAATCCCACATCCAAATTCTGATGCATGCTAAAGTTTGCATGCATTTCTTGCATGCAGTTTTGATGGTGGAGTGCAAAAACAAGATTTGTTCCATTACTGTTACCTTTCCTCTGCTTGCTTCTGTCAGCATTAGACACAGAGTTTCAGAAAACCAGAACCAGTAGGATAGATAAGAGGAAAATTAGTGTGGGAATTGGCTTACACAGTTATGGAGGCCAAGACGTCTCATGATCTGCCCTTTGCAAGCTGGAGAACCAGGAAAGCTGTGGTGTAAGTCCCGCTTGAGTCAGAACCTCCTGAAAACTAGGAGCGCTAATGTCTGAGGGAAGGAGAATCTGGATGTCTCTGCTCCAGCAGAGAGAGCTCACCCTTCCTCAGCCTTTTTGTTCTATTCAGGTCCTGAACAGATTGGATGATGCCCACTCTTATTGGTGAGGGTGATTGTTTCTACTCAGTTTGTTGATTCAAATGCTAGTGTCTTCCCAAGACATTCAGATATAATGTTTATCAGTTATCTAAGCATCTCTTAACCCAGTCAAGTTGACACATAATTATCATACAGTCTCACCAACTTCCATATAATTTGGCCCCCTTGGTTTTATTTCCCATTATTCCCTAGCCTAGCTCATCTAGTCTTATCAGTCAGGGTGTATATGTTTGGGAGGGTTAAGATTATTTGATAACAACATCATACTCATTTCCAATTGTATGTCTTCATTCCTCTCCTTCCATATTTACCAAAGTCCTTTATTTTCGTCCTTTCACTCATGTAATTTCTCCTGTCTTTGATGGGAGCTCAGCATACCCATCTCAATGAGGAAACCAAGTCTAACGGAAAGTAACTCAAGCAAAGGCCTAAGCATAACGACTGACCAGCTGGACAAAGGAATATGGCCAGGCAGCAACCTGGTGGGCACCAAGGACTAAGGCCCCTCTGGTAGATACAGCTTCTAAAAGTAGCAAATCTCATGTGGCCCTGCTGGCTGGTGAGGCCTAGTCGTGGTCAGGATGGATTTGGTCAGAGACCAAGCCTATAGGTTGAAGACCCCAGTGAGTCCAGCTGAAAGATTGGAAAGACCTGCAAAGATCAGGGCCCTTCCCAAACCCTCCAAAAACCATTCCCTGGTTACCCTCATTTCACTGTTTTTTTGTTTTTTTGTTTTTTTGTTTTTTTGCGGTACGGGGCCCTCTCACTGTTGTGGTCTCTCCCGTTGCGGAGCACGGGCTCCAGACACTCAGGCTCAGCGGCCGTGGCTCACGGACCCAGCCGCTCCGCCTCATGTGGGATCTTCCCAGACAGGGGCACGAACCTGTGTCCCCTGCATTGACAGGTGGACTCTCAATCACTGCGCCACCAGGGAAGCCCTCACTGTTTTTTTTGTTTGTTTGTTTTGACCAAAGCTTGTTACACCTCACAATTTAGGACTGACTTGGTATCCTGCTCTGTTTTCTTATACTGTCATTGTATTAGCTCATTCTGCTATAACAAACTACTATAGACTAGGTGGCTTAAATAATAGAAATTTTATTTTTCATAGTTTAAGAGGCTGGGGAGTCCAAGGTAAAAGTATTGTCCAATTTAGTCCCTGGGTCAGGGCTCTCTTCCTGGTTTTCAGTTGGCAGCCTTCTCTCTGTGTCCTTACATAGCAAGGAGTGAGTGAGAGAGAAAGCAAGCTCTCTGATATCCCTTATGAGGACACTAATCCCATCATGGGGCCCCACCCTTAAGAATTCATCTAAACCTAATTCTGTCCCTAAGGCCCCATCTCCAAATTCTATCATATTGGGGATTAGGGATCCAACAGTTGACTCCATAGCAGTCATTTTGAGATTCGTACTAGTACTTATCCCCACTGAGCTTGTGCAATGCTAAGCATAGAGGAGGCGGTTGGTTAAATTTTGCTGGCTAATTGATATCCTATGTATGGTAAATGAGCATAGATTTTTAAAACATTGAATAAGTACCTATCTATAAATGTGGACACATTGCCTCTTAAAGTTTCTGCTGTATAGATTAAGTATTTACTTGTCTTGATAATTTATTGTGTTAGCCTCTGGAGGAGAAAAGAGTTAGAAACAGTAGCACCACTGCAAGCAGCCTTGCTCAGTAGGCCAGGGATTATAGCATAGCTACTTTAAGATTTGCTTGCAGATCAGAAATTAAAGGCAGGTAAATTGAGGGTTGCTGATTTTTTTTAAATCTAAAATAATTCCTCCTTCCTGTGCCTTACTCACGATCTAGCCCTATTCCTGATAAAGCATTTTTACAGCTAAAACAAATCAAACAGCATAGACTGAGAAAACCCTACGTGCCAGATTCACCCTGCTATACTGATAATGAGCTGGAATTATTTCTTTCAGAAAACCCAGTTAAAATCTCCATTCAATTTGCAGATAGGTGAGTGGAGGAGTTATTTTGGACATATGGACCAAACCATGCCGTATGGAAAGCAAAAACAATGGTCTGCAAAGAGATGTTTGTCTGTACTCAAAAGAACATACATTTCTCTTTCTACCTGCTTATACATTTCAGGTGAAAAATACAAACTTATTGTGTTCCAGTGTGTACACTTAGTTTGTTATGTAATGGGGCTGTGCTTTCTCTTGAAATATGAACTGTAGATTCTTGAACAAAATAACAAAAAATTCCATCAGATTAATACAAAACTTAGGAAAAGGCCCTTTGGAGAAAATCTTAATTTATTTTTATCAGCATGAAACCCTCCTGAGAATATGGTGAGCTCTGTTTCCTCCCTGAAATACCACAGCTTGGAGTCTGGCAGCATTTCCACCATCTACCACCCACAGAGCTTGATTTTTTTTTTTTTTAAAGTTGTTTTCCTCAATATAATGAGACCAGTGATTTCTAACAGCAGTCACATCCAAATTTCTTCTGGAATTGTCAGTTGTGTATCTAAATGTTATTTTCCTGCTGTCTTTTATATTTTGAAATTTAGATTTACAGAAGAGTTGCAAAAATATTCTTTGTATGCTTCACTCAGCTTCCTGTGATATCAACCATGATACATTTATTAAAACTAAGAAATTAACACAGGTACAATGCTATTAACTAAACTTCATATTTTGTTTGGTTTTCTCAGTTTTTCTACTAATATCTGATCTGTCCCAGGATCAAATCCAAGGTGCCATGTTGCATTTAGTCATCATGTCACCTCAGTCTCCTTTAATATATAGTAAGTTTCTCAGTCTGTTTTTATCTTTGATCTGGACACTTTCTGCTGTTTTTAAAGCCCTTTCCAAATACACCTTTTCATACATGCAACCATTGAATAGAATTGTTTATTTAAATATACTTAAAAAACACCATGTGGAAATTATTTATGTTCAAAAAGATCCTTGAAAGGAGCAAAGTATGTGTTGAATTAAAAAAAAAAATTACCAAGGAAGAACTCATCCCTTGGCTTTTTTACTTAGCTTTCCTGCTTCTAGTATCACTGTAACAAAATACAGTGGATACATCTCAAACATTCAGAATAATCTTTTTATTTTTTTTTTTTTCCGTACGCGGGCCTCTCACTGTTGTGGCCTCTCCCGTTGCGGAGCACAGGCTCCGGATGCGCAGGCTCAGCGGCCATGGCTCACGGGCCCAGCCGCTCCGCGGCATATGGGATCCTCCCAGACCGGGGCACGAACCCGTATCCCCTGCATCGGCAAGCGGACTCTCAACCACTGCGCCACCAGGGAGGCCCCAGAATAATCTTTTTAATGTATGACTTTATCATGCAGTTTTTGTATTGATAGTTTCATAATCACTTGCATAAATTCTAGACTCTTTAGCATGGCATGTAAGGTCTCATGATCTGGCTCCCGCCCATCCCTCAAGAAGCACCTTTAGCTATTCCTGACCACTTGTCAAGTCCTCTGTGGTAGGCAGCCTTGGAGAGCTTCCAATAATCCCCATCTCCTTTTCTTTAGGACACTGTAATCTATAATCTCTTTTCTTTGAGTGTGGGCTGAATTTGACTGGTTTCTTAGGAGTAGCATATGCTTAAAAAGTAAATGAATGCCATTTCTGAAACTGTTAGAACACCCAAGACAAAAGCCACAGTCTTTATTTCTTCCATTTGAGGGAAGCCAACCACCATTTATGAGTGACCTTAAATTTCTCCTCAAGTGGGCCTCTCATTATCTCTGGCCAGTAGCCAGTGAGGACCTGAGCCCTGCTGATAGCCATGCAAGTGAGCCTGGCAGCAGATCCTTTTCCAGCAAATCCTGGAGATGAGTGCAGCCCTGGCCCACCATTGGATTGTAGCTTTGTAAGATACCCAGCTCAAATCTCATTGTTGTTTTGAAACCATTTCTGACTATCTCTGCCCCTAATGATCTCACCCATTCAATTACTTACTGTCTCATATTGTTCATAAAGTGCTGCCCTAGCAAACTCTTTAGAATGGCGAAGTGTCTTTTCTTCTGCATGCATATCAAGAACATTTCTGAGCAAGTAGTTAGGTAAATCCTTATTGATCAATTGAAGATGGCATTTAACTTTTGTGTTTCTTGAAGCCTAAATTAAAATGATTAAGCTGAACATACATATACAACCAACAACTCTAAAGCAACCTTGAGACACATGCCTGATAATGATGCTGAGAATGCAAACACAGGGAAATGGTTAGTGAAATCTAAGCTGATATTTAGAAGCATAGTCTTGATGTCAGTAGGCAAGTGAAGACTTGGCTATGGGAAGAGCACAAGAAAATGCACAGATGGGGCTAAGTGCCGCATGGATGGGAGGCTCTGGCCTAACTGGATGGAGCTTTGTTATAGGTAGCAGTGTGACAGGTGTTTGGGTAGTACAGGCAAGCCCAACTGGGAAGATGTAAGCCCTGATCCACAAAGGAGAAGCCAGTTTGGTATTGGCCTAGGTGTTCTGTAGTCTAAATTGCATATTCTGGAGGACACATATCACTGTTACCTACCTGTGAACTCTTATTAATACAGGGTCATAAACCCCTGAATATCCCACAGAGTGTTTCAGGGAATCACAAGAAGTGTTCTACCTGAACTCACAAGTGAGTCAAATCAGTTACCATGTGGCATCCACGTTTGTTCTGTTTCTCTTTTCCCATACCTCCCATCCCGTCCCTAGAATAGGACCACCACTCATTCCTTTTGGCCCCTCCCTGGACTGCTGTATACCACCCCTCCCACAGCGCATTAAGGAGACATATTGTAGGTGGGCTGTCACTGCTCCCTCTGGATGGGGCTCAGGGCACTCAAGCTTCTGGCCATCTGTCATTATAATCATTGTAGTCACATTACCTGTATCATCTGTGTTGCCCTGATGTGTTACAGACTAAAAAAAAAAAGTTATCAATTTCTAATCATGGTTTTATACCCTACTCACATCTTCTGTCTCCCAGGGCTTAGTCATGAGTCCAGCCAGGGGTAAGTAGAACAGAGGAGGGAGCTGGACATGAAGAAAAATCTTAGTGATAAACTTGATGTTTTATTCATCTTTTCTTCTTCCTCAGCACTAAGGCTGCCTTACTCTGTCAAGTGTGTTGTGTCTGATCCTCTCTTTATTCAGGGACTATGTAGTAGTCCATCCATAGACTTCTGGTAGGTTGACCCAGATATTCTCAGGCTTCTCTAAACTTTTGGTGGGGAACACAGCTGGGGCTCAAGCCAGGACCACAGCTATACCATGCTCATGTATGAACAAGGGGTGTCAGACTGGGAGGGAGTTGTGTCTCCCAGATAGGGACAGGACCGGCAAATACAAGAGGTAGACTTATGTGTTGGGATGGACAAGGGGAGAGACAATCTGCATGGATTCTGAAGATACGGGTCTATTATTGCCTTTGCTTGACATCATTTTATTCATCTTTGCATGTGATTGTATTTAAAAGTAAGAGGTAAGCAAGGGACTAAAATTATTAATCTTGAGGGTTTTTTTTTATGATCAACGTATGCAGTATGATTTAAACTAGAGTGAGCAGGAAGACCAGCTAGGAAATTATTGAAATAATCCAGGTGTAGAGTGATGAGCATGCTTTATACTTTGCTTGCCTGCCAGGAAACTCGGAGTTAAGTTTTGTGCTGACTTGTAGTAGCTGTCATTTATCCAGATTTTGAATATGATTGCCTTTCATTTTCATTTTTCAAACGATATACATGCTTCCTTTGCCTTACTGGTCTTTGGTTTTATTTTACTTGATTTTTCCTTAAGTCACCACATCTTACTTTTTAGAAGTAAATAGGCTCTAAGTAATAAAAATGAAAATAAATGAAAAAAAGGTTTATTGCTAGTAATGGCAAGACTGGAGATGAGTGTTGCTTATTTGACATGTAGCCTTTACAAACAGCAGAAGTAGGAAGGATGGTATGATCAGAGTTCCCAGGCAATTCACACTGAGCAGATGTACTCATCGTTACCATAGAGCAGTGACTGTATGGGGAACAGTTATGTGTTAGGCATTATTAATTAGTGAGGACACTTGCGCTTCAAAAACTTAAAGAAAATACAACATAATGAAAGATTAGCAAATGTTCTATAAATCTATCTAAATGTATAAAACATATGTTTTATTATTAACCGTAAAACAATTGTTGGTTTAAATGGCATTTACCTGGCACTAAGTTCCAGGGAAGTTGCTAGGCGATTTCACTTTTGATCTATAACTGTTATTTTTCTTAATTATTCCTCATATGAAATTCTTCCTGTTAATTTGTTTCCACTGTGTCTATTCAAAAGGAAGAATCCCTTGCCCTATCTCTTTTGTTCTAGTCACTTTTTGCATCTTTATGTGGCCCCTTTAACCTCTGGGAACAGTTGGGGATGAAAATGAGGAGAGATCCAACCCACCTGAGGCTCCTGTTCACTGAGTGATTATTTTACCCCTGTTCCATAAGCCCAGCGCTAGAGAACTTTCCTTCTAAACAGTGGACATTTCTTCTCATGGGCTTCTAAAATAAAAAGTCATGGCCCATTGCTGAGCATATATCCTGAAACACTCAGTTAAAACCACAGGAAGAACTACTGTAGAATGTGAAAACTTTGTCCTAATACAATTTCATCTGAAATGTTATATTCTTTGACTCTCTAGGGGAGAAAAGGAAAGGAAATAGAAACAAATGAAAGAATAGGAATGGATGAGGAGGAATCCAGCCAAGCAGTAGGTTGCCACACAGAAACACAGAGAAAGGTTTTTACTAGCCAAACAAAAGCTTGTCATAGGACTGGGAATCAGAGGAGCTGAACCTGAAGAGAAGTACCAAACATGAAAAAATGAATCCGTGTGAGAGGGAGAAAAGTAGGACATACATTCTTTTCTCTAAGTGGCTTTAACTACATTGGGTTAGCAAAGAAAATTACTTCTTGCTGTTGGTTGGTATAGTGGTAGCAGGTCACTGGAAAAATAACGCCCTCTTCATCATTTTTTTTCATACTTTTTTTTTAATCAATGCAGTTTTTCTTTTTAATTGCTTCTGTAATCACTTTCTACGATGTTAATCTATTTACAAACAAATAATAATGTAAGCTTATCTTTCATTTAATTAACTAAACTTTTGTCGAATACATTCACATTTGGGGGGAATTAAGACCTAAGATTTGAAAACTTTAATGCCTGCTTTATGAATTATTAATTGCTCTTATTGACTCCATATTTTTTCATACTTTTGAGGAAGGAAAATAGACCTTAGAGAAAGGGGTAAAAACCAGGCTGTGACAGCAAAGATTTCTTTTGAGCCTGATTTTATGCTAGACTATTAGGTAGTCTAGAAATTTCTTTAGAAGATTTATACCTGACTGATAAAAATAGTTTAATACATCATACCCAGGAATCACTGGTCTTTAGGTTGATCTCATAATTAATATTTAAAACTTTGAATGCTTTTCTATTTAAACATAGTAGGTAATATTTCTTTATTTCCATATCTTTAAGTTAAAAGACATCTCGAATGTAAAATACATAGAACTCAAATATGATATTCCATTCTTCAGTGCTTCTTATACATAAGCCACAGTGTTAGGTGCTATAATTCAGATTATGTCAGTTCTTTAAGACCTTTTGGTGTCTTCCCGTTGAACTTGGAATGAAATCCGAACTCTCACAGTGATGCCCTGTGATCTGGCCTCCACCTCTCTCCCACTTCATCTGGACCACGCTCCCTCTCTTCTTCCAGTGCCTCTCACGTTCCAAGCTCTTTGCTACTGCAGGTCCTTTCCACTTGCTGTTTCTTCTGCCTGGAATGCTAACTTGCTGTTGTGTTTCTTTACAGGTGGCTCCTCCACACTCTTCAAATCCCAGCTTAATGTCATATTCTCAGAAAGACCTTCCCTGATGCTCACTTTAAAGTTGCTCTCCCATCTACACCCCACACCCCACCATCACTGATTCTGCCACAGCATGCTTTTGTTTCTTTCATAGAGCTTGTCACAGTCTGTTTTCTTGTTTACTTGTTTGTTTCCACAGCTGTACTAGGGACCTCGTCATTCTTCTTTTCTTTTGTATCAAATCCTGGAATGGTGCCTGACACACTCAACATATGCTACTTATTTGCTAAATATAAAAGATGAATAAATGCAGGGAATAGAAACTAATCGTTATAGAACCCTACTTTTATATCAAGCATTTTAGTTTACATAGTTATTGTGAGAAATGTTTTTCCATCTCATTGATGAGAAGAGTGGGAACTTAGGTCTTATAATGGTGCTGAGTCCTTAAGGAATGCCCAGTCTAACTCTATCATTAGCGAGTGAGCTCATCATATAATGGATCTAGATTTTCTGTTCTTCCACTATGGCCTATTGACATCTCATATAGCAAGCTTAAATTAAGTGGTTGGATTTAGCCCTGCTCATCATGCCTCCAGTGAATCATGCATGTGTTTGTGGGTGTGAATGTCTTTATGAAATATCTTTTGGAGTAAAGATACTGTCTCTCATCTCCATAACAGTGAAATGCCCATTCTATTAACACTTGTGATCCTTTCATTATAATCTTTTACATTCATATAACAATTCTGCAAAGAATTCTCATACACATTGGCTCCTTACATTTCCCTTCTTGTCTCCAGGAGACAGGCAGGGCAGGTGGTCTTATCTTCCTGTTGCAGATGCTGCTGCTGAAGTTCTGTGATATTAAGTGGCTTGTCTAAGGTCATACAGCTGGTATGTGGTGGAGAGGCCTCTTGGCCTCCGTCATCTGTCCCCAGAGCACAGTTCTGTTGTTCCAAGGCTCATCCTGTCCATCCTCCCCACCCCAACCATCCTTTCTTCTCTGAGCATTTCCTGAAAGTCAGCACTATGCCATACTGAGAGCTTTAAACAGAGGTGAGAATGAAGGGGTTCTTGGTAGGGAAAACAGATGAGCAAACAGATTTCCGTGCCTGCTTCCCATCTCTCCCCAGTGTCCCTCTCCTGCCCCCCTCCCACCAAAAAAGTGTTTCCATGGAGCCCTTACTTCCATGCTTACTGATCCATAATATTTTAACAGGGATGTGATAAATATTTTGTCTCTGATCATTTGACCCATTGTGCTAATAAAGCATGTCCTAAAATGTCTCAAATAGTTTCCTTGCCCTCCATTCCCACTAGTCCTACTCTAGTACTAGTCATCATCTTTCTATTGTCTTCCAACGGTTTTGACTTTCCTCTTTCCTTCAGCCTAGCTACCATCCCTTTCACTCCCTACACTGTAAGCGGGGCTTGCGTTCTATAGCACGGATCTAATCATGTTGCTTTTCTTCTCCCAAGTAATCAGTGGCTCCCCTTTGCTTAGAGCCTAAGTCCAAACTCTTCAATATATCATCCAAAGCCCTTGACGACTGAGTCCCTTGCTGTTTCATCTCCCTTCCTGATATATACCATGGTTTTCTTTTAAAAAATATTTCTGCCTGTTGTCTGTGTGTGCCATGAAATCTCCTAACCCTTGTCTCTTTTCATGGTGTTCCTGCTTCCTGGAATGCCCTCTCTCCACTTCTCTATAAAGTTTAGCTCCAACATAACTTCCCATTTGAAGCTTTCCTGGACTTGCCTCTATTACCCTTTTTACCAAAGAAGATATTTTTCTTCCATCCTTACTCCCTTGGCAGTTTGCTTAGATATCTATTAGGGCTACAGTTATGTTACTTTGTGGATGAGAATTAACTCGGTACTTAAAGTGAACATGAGAGCCAGGAAAAGGAAATTGGAGGGAAGGATTTGGTGGGACAGTGGTGGGGGGGTGAGAAAATTAGTAGAGACTGCATGGGACATAGCATCAGCAGAGCTCCATGTAAGCAAGTGAACTAAGTCCATGACTTACTGGAATTGCTTTCTATTACCTAAGGGAAAACTTATCCCAAGTGAGATACACTGGTTGAAAATGAAAAATAATGCAGTTGACAAAGGTGTAGAGTATTTTAGAAGTGCTTGAACATGAGGAGTCCTAATCTTGGTTACAAGGCTGGCAGAGAAGGCTGACTTCCCAAGTCTCACCTCCTGCCTGTGGTTTTTATTCTTGACTCTCTACAACCTAGAAACCATGTAATATTTGGCAAATTTGACAAACATATCACATACGTAATTACATCATTTCACACTGAACATCTGTAGCCCTCTTATTTGGCTACAGGAAGTGCAAGAAAAATCAGATGGGACATTGGATGAGAGGTCAAAAACCCCTAATAAATCCTCTTACACGGTGACATTGTTAGACGAAGTTATTGCAAAACACTTCCAGGTTGGTTTGGGGATTTTCAGAATTTTCAGTATTTTAAAAGGAACAGTACATTTCCTTTTTGCAAGAAGGACACTTCTGACCAAGGCAGCTACAGTGACACACTTTCCGGAGGTGAGAGAATAGTGCACACACATGTTCACCAATCTTAGAAAAAGGAATGAGATGTTGGTAGATGCTGTGCTCTTAACTTGAGGAAAGGACTCTGCTTCTTTAAAGGAAGCAAATTAGTTGCAGGCAACCTCTGACAAGTTGAAGAAACATCTGGAAAGGCTGATATAGACTGACTTCCTGAAATGTGGGTTTGACTATGATGACTTCAGACAGGAAGCTTATGTTTCTTATCATAACATTGGAAAAAGACATAAAATTACAAAGTAAAACTGATTAACTGCATACAGAATTGGAATTATCTAAACTAGTATATTAAAGTTATTAAGGTTTAAAATTGTTATCTTCAGGAAGATCTAACAGTTCTCAAACATTTTTTATCTGCTCTCCTTCATAGGGAATATTTAAAGAAAATCTATGTACTTTTGTCTGTTAAGTCCAAATGCTATAATCTCTTCTTCAAATTATATCCTGGAGGCAGTTTTAATAGAAATTACATTTCATTCCTCCAAACCAGAATTTTGATGTGAAAAAAGTTTGAACTATGATAAAGTTGAGAGCACTACCAAGGAGAAAAATTAATAACCAGTAAAGAAATTAACCATGTTTTTCTAATGATATGGCCGTTGGCCTTTTAAGACCTTAAAGCAGGGCTATAAGAATAATCCTTGGAGTTTTAAAATACATGTGCAATATTTTAGATTTTATACACGTGTCAGTATTGTACATGAATATAAATTCAGGGCATTCTCTCAGGAGACTGGGAAAATCCTTTAGCACCATGTTCTACCATATTCTATCTTGTTTCCCTCATTACCAACAAATTGCAGGGCTCTGTTAATATTTAAATTAATATTTATGCCATTTAAGGCACCCCACATACTTAGGAAGTATTCTTCTGTGTTTAAAGGAATATGAATATTTTTTAGTGCCAAAACTTGAGTGTCCTTTGGGGCTTCATGTTGGCCATCTCTGCATACGTGAAGTTGTAAAGCAACTTTTCTTTCACGTTGGAAGAATGAGCTGCCCTTTATCTCCTCTTGTCAGACAGGCACGTACATCCTGGCCTTTGACCAGAAGTTGCATATAATCAAGAAAATAGCAATTCTTTTTTTTTTTTTTTTTTTTGCGGTACGCGGGCTTCTCACTGTTGTGGCCTCTCCCGTTGTGGAGCACAGGCTCCGGACGCGCAGGCTCAGCAGCCATGGCTCACGGGCCCAGCCGCTCCACGGCATGTGGGATCTTCCCGGACCGGGGCACGAACCCGTGTCCCCTGCATCAGCAGGCGGACTCTCAACCACTGCGCCACCAGGGAAGCCCAAGAAAATAGCAATTCTTTACTCAATTGCTGTTAATGAGGAAGGGTGTTCTTTCATGAATGCAGAGTGCAGTGTCCATATAAATACAGTCATGGACACATGCTTTTAAATCTTACACAAAGTTCACACATCAATTTCTTACTAGTTACATTTGTTACATTATAAAAAATTAAGCCTTCAGTTTTTAATCACATGCAGATGTTGTACCTTTGTTCTCTACCTAATGTCCCCTTTGTACTTTATGTCCAGCCAAGCAAACTTTCCAATCTTCCCCTGACAGGTTCTACTTTCTGGTGTATGTTGGCCCACACTGCTTCCTTTCCCTGCAATGTGCTTTCTCATTTCTCCACTTCTCAATGTCCTTCCCATCTTTCTAGGATTGATCAACTCAAATGCAAACTTCTGTTTTAAGACATATCCATCACCTCTTCAGTAATTAGTCTTTTTCTCCTTCAGTTGAGCTCTATTATTTTGTACATTTAATTCAGAAAATATTAGCAGGCTGTCCTATGTCCTGTAGGGGTTGGAAAAGTAAGAGAACACTTACCCTCCAAAATTAGAAAATAAGGCATGTACAACATAACCATAATATTAGCAGATTCGTATTTAGTATCTGTATTCTGCTGATTGAAATGGAATGATTTGAAGTTGTGTGCACACACATGCATGTATGTACATATAAGGTTCACCTAATACTGGGCCTGGAGTGATTAAATAGGAATTTAATGGTATTGCATAGGAGATTTCATGGCATTTCCCCTTTTTTCCGGTTGGGGCTTAATTCATTTATCTGTTTAGCTCTCAAGTGATTCTTTGGCTCAAAAGGGAATTAAAGTACATGTTATCAACATTTTCTTTTATTACTATAAAAATGTTTATTGCAAGATGATTTAAATTTGTACATGTGTAAAAACAAAGTATCGGTATGCACATACAGGTATTTCAAAGTAGCAGAGCTAGGATTTGAACCTAGGCAGGCTGGCCCCGAAGTCTATGCTCTTAATCACTGACATATGCTGTCTCTTATAAAGCTGTCTTTAAACTTTCTCCTTAATGTTTAGGTACTTCTCATTCACAAATTTTAGTTCCACCATTCCAGAAATGCTTTGGTACACTAAATAAAATTGAGAGGCATTATACAAAAAACAATTTGTGTTTTAGAGAAATTCACCTTGTGTTTTCCCTAGTTATACTCTACATTTACATATAAAATCTATCTTCAAGGAGAAAGAGAGAACCATTTAAGTCTGCATACAGCCTGGACCCTTCCCATGCCCCCTCTCCAAAGATGCATGCACACATCCTACTGCCACCTGAATCTCACAGTCCTGATGCTGGAATCATAAGCAGCATTAAACCTACTCCCCACCTTTGAGTCCCTTTTCCACTCTAACTCTAGACATTGAGTCAAAAGAGGTGGGCTTGGTCTCCCTCAAGTGCAGAAACATACCATTTGCAACTTCCTTCCCCTTCAGAAGGAGCAGAAGGTAGCAGCGTCCCGCAGAGGGGCTTCTGTTGAAATTCAGAATCGCCCCAAAGGTGGACCTTGGTCTATAGGGTGCTCAATACCCTGAAATCATAATGGATTTACAACCCATGGTTACAGAGTTATACTTTTTAGGTACACTTCGAGTGTCTGTGGACTCACCAGAGGACTTTACAACTAGTGAAAACACTTTCTGTGGTAAATTGAAGGTCACTCGTTTGGAACTTGAAACACACAAAACTTTGGAAATAGCCTATATCTGAAATATATATATATAAATTAAGTATAGGTGCAAATTAGACACCCAACTTGATTCTACAAAGATGCATAGTCAAAGGAATGCAAGTGGACACTGAGTTTCATTATCCAGTAGCAGAAACAGTAGATGTAGAAGTTCTTGAATACCCACTTTTAGAAGGAACTGAAGAAAAGGACTTTGCAGTCCAGTGGTTAAAGACTCTACCAAATGACTGGGCTAGTAAAATAATAAAAACTAGTATTTCTTAGGCACTTAACCTCATTCCTCAACTTCTCCACCTGTAAAATGGAGGTAATGACAGTACTTACCTCATAGGGTTGTCACATGAATAAATGAGTTAATGTATATGAACCACTTAGAGTGCCAGGCAAATACAGGTACGTTAATGCCCATCATTAGCACCAACTGATCATCCACAAACCCTTATTATGAGCAAACATATAGAAGATTCCTTCAGGCACCAGAGGAGAATCGGTCTATCCCCCAAAAAGTACATTAGGCTGCTGTATGTAAACAACCAAGCAATCTTTAAACTTTCTTTTTTTAAGGGAAGAGATGAAACTGCAAAAATTCTGCCACTCTTAACTGCTACTGAGAACAGGGTTTCTTACTGAAGGTGAAGAAAATATTCTAAAATTAGATTGTAGTGATGGTTGCACAACTCTGGTTATATACTAAAACCATTGAACTGACATTTAAATGGGTGAGTTATATGGTATATGGATTGTCTTAATAAAGCTCTTAAAAATCTGACCCTCTTAAACATTCTTTCTGGATATTCTTTCTGGATATGGGAATTTGCTCTCTCTGAAAAGGCAAATCAGGATAACACTGTTAAAGGTTTTTCAAAGATGATAATTATTTGTGAAAACATACCTATAAGGTATGGGCATAATAACAAGATCTGGTACCAGTTTTATGTATTAAACAATTTTATATCTGAATAATTTTATTAGAGGGAGACTTTCCAGATTTCACTAAGAAAATTTCACTTTAGTGTTTCTGATACTAATGATGTTAGGTTTTTATTTTATCCAAATGCTAAGTTTCACAGAAGCTCTACTCAAGTCACATCACTCATATTCCAAAGAAATAAAGCAGTAAAATTGGATTCAGATCAGTGTGACTTTGATCAAGAAATTCTGCCACACTTTTTAAGAAAACTCACATGACATCTTAAAGGCTCACCAAGAGTGACCCTTCAGCACACAATCAGTCATGGTAATTAAACAATGGAGATGAGATGTTTCCAATCTACTGTTTATCCTCTGAAGATCAAATTCCTCCATAGTGGCTACAGTGAAAGTCCAATCTTATTTTTATTAACTACACATTCAGCTGGTAACTATTGGGGCTGACATAAGCCCAACTGAAAGACCTAGGACCTTATGACATCCTTTTCACACTCACTTGTTGGTGACTGATCTCAGTGGAGGCTGTAACTGCCCTGTGAGGAGAGATACCACGTGGGTTCTGTCTTCCACGTTGTGAGATTGATCAAGCTACTTGACTATTTCCTGTTTTTAACATTTACTTACATTTTTAGTAGTTCTTCAGTTTCTAAGTCTTATAAAAATACATTTACTTTGAAAACGTCTATTTGTACGTTAAGGCCAATGGAACCTAACAGGTTCAGGATATGACGATAAATCAAAATAACTGGCTATATAAATAACATTAACCAGGCTCCCTAAATCAACCTAATTGATTTCCCCCCATTCAGAATATACCACCAAATGAATTGAGTCAAAGGGTTTTAGTTTGGACTTTACCAACTTTTCTGCTCAGATCCTACTCTTGACTCATCTGTAAGAGAGATGGGAGGGCTATGTAAGATGAGGATGTCAGATGAGGGGGTCTGTGCCTCTGTGTCCCTCTGTAGTAATGGAAAATCATCAAGGCTCACCTGGGGGTTTCGGGTTGCTCACTTGGTGGTTATCCCTTTCAGTCATGGCTGCTGGGACTATGATATATGTTACTGTTTCTAAACAAGCCTGCTTATGACTGATATAGCCACTCACTCTGGTGCGGGACAAAGAACTGGGATTTTCTAGGCTCATTCCACTGAAGAAGACAACTTGTTATCAATTATTTTTTAAAAATCAGTAGTTAATTTACATTATTATGGCTCTATAAATAGCCACAGCTGGACCATGTATCTGTGATTACTATGGTAATTCGTTTCTTTTGTGTTCAATTTTTTTGTTTTCCCTGGAGTTATTAATTGCCACTGATGAGCTTGTTTAGCTTTCTACTTACCTGACACTCAAATCTTAAGTTTCTTTTAGTACTGAAAATCTGTTTCTGGGAGACTCAGAAAGAGGTAATCACTTGTGCTCTCTCTCATTCTAGAGCTGTCTGTTCCTCTGCTCTGATGTGGATGGATTGATCTATAGACCTGCTGTCCTACTGTCAACTAGGAAGTTCTTTATGCCATCATCCTGGAAATTCCTTCATCCCTCTCTTCTGTCAGGTCTCCTGTTTCCTGAATATCATGTCTTTCTCTTAATTTACTCCTGCATTTTGATATATCCTATAGCTGCTTCCTAAAAAGGAAGATGAATTTGAGGCATGGCATGTCTGGGAGTGCCTTAATTCTACTCTTAATTTGATCTTTTGCCTAGATGTAGAATTCTGTATTGGAAATGTTTCCTTCAGAGTTTTGAAAGCATTGTTCCATTTCCTTCTAACTTTCAGATTTGCCATTAAGAAATCTGATGCTGTTCTTATACTTAATATAGGTGATCTCTTTAAAAACAAACAAACAAACCCTTCTGTAGAAGTGCCTAAGATCTTTCTATTATCCCTAATACTTAGAAATGTAGTAAAAATGCCTTTTGAAATTCGTAATCTTTTTTTTTTTTTTTTTTTTTGCGGTACGCAGGCCTCTCACTGTTGTGGCCTCTCCTGTTGTGGAGCACAGGCTCTGGACACACAGGCTCAGCGGGCATGGCTCACAGGCCTAGCTGCTCCACGGCATGTGGGATCTTCCCAGACCGGGGCATGAACCCGTGTCCCCTGCTTCGGCAGGCGGACTCTCAACCACTGTGCCACCAGGGAAGCCCTCGTAATCTTCTTTTAAACTTGAAATTCACATCCTTTGGAGAAGGAGGTCAGGGGAAGATGTGTGATATGAATTAACTTGTTTCTTTTTTTTTAACTTTATAAGCGTATGTATTTTGAAAAGAGACATGCATGATGGTTTAC
Organism: Mesoplodon mirus; assembly: GCF_964341445.2. Classification (NCBI taxonomy): domain Eukaryota; kingdom Metazoa; phylum Chordata; class Mammalia; order Artiodactyla; family Ziphiidae; genus Mesoplodon; species Mesoplodon mirus. The sequence goes on along the minus strand of NC_138982.1, from coordinate 18,840,087 downwards.
TCTTTTTTTTTGAAATTGTTAGTGTCTTCTTAATTGAATGATGTGCCATCCTGGCATGTTGGGTTAGTTTTTTTTTTTTTAACTTTTATTGGAGTATAGTTGATTTACAATGTTGTGTTAGTTTCAGGTGTACAGCAAAGTGAATCAGTTATACATATACATATATCCACTCTTTATTAGATTCTTTCCCCATATATGTCATTACAGAGTATTGAGTAGAGTTCCCTGTGCTATACAGCAGGTCCTTATTAGTCATCTGTTTTATATATAGTAGTGTGTATATGTCAATCCCAATCTCCCAGTTTATCCCCCCTCTCTTTCTCCCTGGCAACCGTAAGTTTGTTTTCTACATCTGTGACTCTATTTGTTTTGTAAATTTATTTGTACCATTTTTTTTTTTTAGATTCCACAACTTGTTTCTTATTGGTTTTATTTTCTATTTTCAGCCACACTAAGACAGCTACTGCTTCTGCATCTGGTTTTCTGCTTCAGAACTTTTGTTCTCATTTCTCTGTTATGATCTTGTCTCCCATTCTCGTTGACCTTGTATATTTGTCTTTTTAAAATTCCTTCACCGTCATTATAATAGAGTTTTGGGAAAGAGTAGGGGAAAATGCAGGTGTTCAAACTACCATGTTTAACTGGAAGCCCAGAATTTATATTATATTAAATGTAATCTTGATGGTTCTAGCTATCAGTATAGTTGGCCAAGATTTTTGGATGCTAGTATTGTCATCCAGCACACTGTGTGTATCACCAAGCTTTTTGACATCTGCAAATATATCCTTTTGAGGAGTTTAGGATGAACATAGCTGTTCAGTTAAGTTTTCTAAGGTTTTCAGCAAAAGAGATACTCAGCTATGCTCCCCTAATAGGAATTGGGCTGCCCTGTGTGAAGACTCCATCTAAGCTGTATACATCACCTTTTGTTTTTGAGTTGTGACCAGAGCTTCTTAGAAGTTTGTCAGGATATTTGAAACAAATGCCTTGCCCCCCAATATCTATCTCTCTAACACATACATCCACACAGAGTAGTTATCAATCTATAACCAAATGCATCTATAACTTCTGGATTTTGAATAGCATAGTTCGGGGCTGTGACCTTAACTGGTGTGGTTAACCAGAGTGCAAGTAGCTGACAACTTTTAATAATATATCATTGATTCTCAGTTTTTAGACCTTTCCACTATGCTTGCTGCTAGCCTCTACTTAACAGGGATTGAAGGTGATCCATAACGCACACACACAGTTCTTGTATGTACCTTATGCTTTACAGGAAAGGGCTTAAATCAATTTGATGGAAGATGCCAAAATATTCTAGAAAGAATCAAGACTTTCTCACAAATGCAAGAAAGCCCAAATTAAAGCAAAATAAGTAAAATTCTGATTGTGGTATCAGATTCCACTTTATTCAGATATCTAAAATGAAATTATATAAAGTCTGAGCTGCAACTTAATATCTCTAGAAGCTTTGTGTTTGAAACTTTGAAGGTAAAATGTTTGAGTTTGTTTACTTAAGCTAGTTTCCTTACCGTAGTCGGTGACGTATCCCAAAGCTCTCCTTTTAAGGCTGATATTTACAAGTTCTCTTGATTGTTATTGAAATCATTATTGTACATGTATACCATTTCTCTTTCTGTCCTCTTAGGTGAAACTAATTGTTCACAAAAGCTAAAAATTGAATATCACAAATGGTCATAATTATCTTTCACTTTCAAGTTACAAAAGCATATTCCCAGCTAAATTACATACTAAAAGATATAATTCTCCTTTTTGAATCATCTGTCCCTAAGACGAAAAGGATTTAAATCTCATCCAAGCTAGTTTTATTCTTAAGTAGCCATTACGTGTTTTTACTTTCATTCAAGAATTCACATTATTAAGAATCATAAATCGGTTGATCTGGATAAACATAAAAGTTGTGATTTTTTTCTGCATATTCTTTCAACAGTCTTGAGTAGTAACAGTGGTAACTGAAGGGGGAATGAAATGTTTTACATCAACTTAAGCCCTAACTATCAGTGAATTCAATTACAATGATGCACAGTGCTCCTTTAGACTTCCTTGGTTCTGATAAGTCTATTTCCTAAAATAGAGTCCTGGAAGGCCCAGGAGATGGGCACACCCACTAGCCAACTGCTGTGCCATCAGTCCCCAGGAAAGCAGCTTGTCTTACTGATAATTAGTAGTTTCTCTGAGCATGCACTCTGCCTTGTAACATTAGCTCATCATTTCTCTTGGACTTTGAGAGGACCTGACTCTGTATGACATGGGATCAGAAGCAAATGCTGGTGTATCTGAAGTACAGTGCAGGGAAAATGAGTGAGACTTACCATGGTGCTTGATCACTCAGTAAAGATTGTGATATAGCTGTCACTGCTATCATTGTAAGGATCATCCTCCCCATTTCTTATAGTAGTTTATGAAAGGAAGAGAGAAATACTGTACTTTTTGCCTCATGAGAGGCATTAGGTACTTAGACACATGGAGGCGTTATTAAAACAAAATGGTTCTAATTGTATAGCCACGTGTAATTACATATTACAGTTAGGCTAGGGCAGTTCAGGTGTGAGTCATTATTTCACTAATGCTTCTTTGTGTGATTTTCCCCCCTATTTTAGTGGGAACTCTCCCAATAGTGGCTAGGGAGGTGGGGGAAAAGGAAACCCTAACAATTTTCCTTTGATGAAACAATTTAATACACAAAAGACTTTTAAAGCTTAAAATGGGTTCTAGAAATACTAGATTAGGCTAATCTGAACAGAAGTATTAATGTAGCATAAGCAATTAAAATATTATTACCAACACCATAACTAATAACAGCAGACATTCCCAATAGCACTCAGGGAATACAGTAAATATGCACTTAAAAGTAAATATGTACTTCAACAGAAAGATAGTATAAATACAGATGTAGTAAAGGATTCCTCCAATATTCCTCCAAACTACTGTGCTACAATAACTGGGTTATGTTGAAAGGGCACAAATGTCACTGAGACACTGTTTTCCAGAAACAGTCCAAAAAGTTGGCTTTATACTTTTAAATGCCCAGAGGCAATGAATAGAGGGTTTTGGTTTATGGGGACTTGAGATAATAATTTTGTCTTGGGAGAGTAAGAGAGGGGTTAAAAAAAGAATCTGTTGCCTGAGGGAGAAAAACGTAAACTGTTTCCAATTACATCAAACTGAAATGGGCATATGACAGAGCTTAACCTCAGAAGAGAATGTGATAGATGGAGAGCTATATGGATACTCACAACTGTTGAATTCCTGCCGCCTCTCCCTGTGGGAGCAATGTGTTTAATAGTGCATTCGGGTCACATCTGCACTGACTGCAGGGAAATCTTATTGCGGTGTTATCTCTGTGACTGCTCTTCTGCTTGTAGAAATTTTCTACACAAAATTTGCCTGCAGGAGCAGAGGGGCTTATGCAGAGGGTTCAATGGCATTTCACGTAGTTGGAAAACATTTTGAAACGTCCTTATTTTTTTTCCTTTTATGTCATCTCATCATTGCCTATGTTTTTCAAAAAAAATTAACTTAAAAGTAGCAGATAAAGGAGCATTTCTGTCCCATGAAACTCTAATTTGGGTAATTGTTTTTTAGAGAGTCCATATTCCTTGTGTAGTAATACCTCTTCCTTGTTGAACTTTTCCAAACAGATGTGAAAACTGAAATCTGACTATAAAGGCAGGGAAAATTAACTTTTTTAGCATCTGCAATAAAATTACCATCAGAGTCCCTGAATTGCATATTTATTTCTTTTGGGTTACTTCATCATTTGAACACCTATATTTACTCAGAAAATTATAAGCTCTGGTGTTGGGATGTAAGGTGAAAGGTAAAAAGTGATTGCCCATAAAATAGAGCATGTTAGAGTGTGGGTTTGTGATGCAGGTAGGGGAGTGCCCCTGCTGTAAGTAATGGTGCTAGAAAAGCCGGATTGGATGAATACATGAAATAGACCAAGATATAATCAGCTTGGGTGTGATGCCAGAACCAAAGAGGCCAGTCACCCCTCTGTGGCCATGTGATTGGGGATTTGAGTTGAACTTCCAGGGAAGGGGTGCTGACCCTCATAGTACCTGCCAACTATTCTACCAATGATGCTTTTTCTATATAGTTAGAAACTTCAATAAAAGAATAAAATCTAAATTATAAATGCTTCAATTATAATATCATTGGTTACCAAGTTCTTGTCAAGCTACAATAGAAAACATTTTCAAAGAAATAAATACCTTATCAAAGGTAAATACCTTTGCTCATGCAGCTCAATATCAAAAAACCAAACAACCCAATCCAAAAATGGGCAGAAGACCTAAATAGACATTTCTCCAAAGAAGACATAGATGGCCAAGAAGCACATGAAAAGGTGCTCAACATCACTAATTATTAGAGAAATGCAAATCAAAACTACAATGAGGTGTCACCTCACACCAGTTAGAATGGGCATCATCAGCAAATCTACAAACAACAAATGCTGGACAGGGTGTGGAGAAAAGGGAATCCTCTTGCACTGTTGGTGGGAATGTAAATTGATACAGCCACTATGGAGAACAGTATGGAGGTTCCTTAAAAAACTAAAAACAACTAATGACCCAGCAATCCCACTCCTGGGCATATACCCTGAGAAAACCATAATTCAAAAAGACACATGCACCCCAATGTTCATTGAAGCACTATTTACAACAGCCAGGTCATGGAAGAAACCTAGATGCCCATCAACAGACGAATGGATAAAGAAGATGTGGTACATATATACAATGGAATATTACTCAGCCATAAAAAGGAACGAAATTGGGTCATTTGTTGAGATGTGGATGGACCTAGAGTCTGTCATACAGAGTGAAGTAAGTCAGAAAGAGAAAAACAAATATTGTATATTAACGCATATACGTGGAGCCTAGAAAAATGGTACAGATGAACCGGTTTGCAGGGCAGAAACTGAGACACAGATGTAGAGAACAGACGTATGGACACCAAGGGGGGAAAGTGGCGGGGGGTGGGGATGGTGGTGTGCTGAATTGGGCGATTGGGATTGACATGTATACACTGTTGTGTATAAAATTGATGACTAATAAGAACCTGCTGTATAAAAAAATAAATAAAATTCAAAACTTAAAAAAATAAATACTTTATCAAAAGTCTACTATCATTATTTGCTTATGTGATCTTTGGCTTCTTATGATCCTTGTTTTGTGAATATACTAATTTCTGTAGCCATTTATAGTAGGGAAGAAGGGAAGGAAAGGGGGAAGGATGGAGAGAAGTAGGAAAGCCGAGTGGAATTGAAAGTATGGCATATGAAATGTTTACAATCTTAATTTAATGAAAGATTGGCTTTCCTTTATGGGAAATGCCACATGGCCCTTTCTGCTCCTTAGTTCTAGAGTCCTTCCCAGACCAGAGGTGCTTTGTGTTCCTCTTTGCCACAGGAAACACTTACATATTGGAGACCCTCCCACCTGGGGGACACCCAGTGTATTTTCTTTGTCTGAATCAAGAGTGACTTTCGATATTTCCTCTCAGGGCCATGAGTTTTCTAGACTCTACTTTCATCTTCAGTGGCTTGGGTTTCTGAGGACTGCAGTGGGTTTTAAGGATGTAGCATGGCCTATCATTTCAGACTTGTAATGGCCTTTAATTGGCTTCCCTTCCTTATCTGTTCACAGGTTGGTCTGTGAAAACCAAGCACCTGAAGTCTCTATGCCACTTCTTCCCCCAGAAATACTAGTTTCAATTTTTATTCTCTTTTAAGTCATAATAGAAAATTCTGACCAAAAAATGGCACTATTGCAAATGCACAAGATACATGTGACCTTCTGCTTTACTAATATAGTTACTGGTATGTGACTGAGTTTTTCTCCTCTGTGGTTTTTTCGTCAAGTTTTAATTCATAGTGACCAACTTTATAGACACAGATGTAATTTGCTGACAAAGAGGGCCAGATTGTTTTCTTTTTGGTTTCTCTAGGTGACTGGAAGATTCTTATGGGCAGGGCCATGTCCTGTTTCTCTTTGTCATCCTTAGGCCCTAACATGGAGCCTGATATCCAATAGGTGCTCCACTGATGCTTTTAAAATTAAAATATGAATTCATTTAACGAAATTTGACATATAAACAGAATAGGTTCTTTCACATTTGTACCCTTTAAAGCAGTTTTATACTAGTTTCTACAGTGCCTTGGGGGCGGGACTGGTCTCTCCTTCTTTAACTGCAACCTTATCTTAATATTAATGAGTTTGCTAATATCACACTTGAATTACCATTACTATTCAAGTATCCCATGCCTCCAATGCAAAATAGTTCTTTCATGTCTCTAACATGGAGAAACATACACCTAGAGTCTGGTTGGCCTGTTTATTAGGCATCCTCACTCTTAGTTTAGACTAGGCAGTATATTTTGTGTTGGTTTTGCTTTAGAGGAAACACACTTTGTTAGACTTGAGATGATTTGACACTGATCTGTTGGAATAGATGGCACCCAACCTGTGATAATTATAGTAGTGAACCCTTCAGTGATGATACTTGGAGATTTCAGATAAGCTTTCCTGCACACAAAACATAATCAGATAGTTTTATCACTGTAAGAGCTTCAGTTAGTAGTGTCCAGTTTAAATAAAATTTATCAAACAATGTTGACAGCAAAGATTGAAGCCAAGAGGAAAAATAAGTATTGCTTTTACTTTCTATTTCCTCCACCAGCCTCACCACAATTAGATCTATGCTGAGATATTATCTACTACGAGTGGACAAGGAAGGCCTCTGTAGTTAGACCTGCACTTGAATCTCAACCCCATAATTTTCTCGCCATGGGAACTTGGGGATTTGATTCACTTCTCTCAGCCAGGCTTCTCACTTGTACAGAAAATATGTAACTCCACAGGGCTGTGGTTAAATAAAATGTGAAATTTCTCGTATAGTGATTGGCAAGGTGAGCTCATTTTAAATATTAGATTCTTCCCTTCCCAAATATATGTGGTATTGATCTTAATATTTATAGTGGAAGATCAATGCATGGGGGAGAAAATGTAAAATAACTTCATCTAACGATTTTGTTTTTTGATGAATTGATCAAAATGTGTAACTTGTCTTCTAGAAGTATAAAGTAAAAGAATGAGAATTTTTTTAGTGGAAAATCTTGATAGAATACTGGGGAAAAGTCTTTGATTGAGAGTCAGAAGACCTACTCTGTAGTTCCACTTCTGCCCCAAGCAAATATATATCAAACACACAATCCATCTTTTTTAACTTTGTTCATCATTTCAACTCTCCCTATGAGGCAATCTCAAAGTCATCCATATTAGTTTTCCTCAGACTTTCTCTTCCTCCATGCATCTAATGAGTCATTATTTTGTTGCTTTCTGCCTCATAACGACTTTGTCATCTACTCCGTTCTTTCTATCCTCACTGCTAGATCCTAACCCAACGCTTACTGTGTTTGCAGACAATCGCAGTAGTCTTTTAATTCAGCTTTCTATTCCATACCTCTACTCAAAAACAAAACAAAACAAACCTTGTTTGTTTCAAATAATTATTTGCCTAGATTACTGAAAAACTATCTTTATAACTAGCTGCAAATTACCCCCCATATATCTGATTAGGGTGGTCACATTATACAGATGGGGCACATGCTGTGGACTGCAGTAAAACTGGCAGGTGACTCATGGAGTTGTGCAGTAGATAGCCAGTGTGGCCTGGTACTGAGATCTATCTATAATAGGTCCAAATTACTCATTTAAACAATTGTTGGGCCTTATAACCCTTCAGTGATCCTCACTGTCCATACCATAAATTCCAGAAAATCAGACAAAAACCTGGGATTCATCATCTTTATAATCTAGGTCTGACCTGCCTTCCCAACCCTATGTCCCACTTATTTCCTGATAAGCATCTTTCATGCCGTCCAGACTGGTTTTCTCATGACTCTTGCCAGACCAATCTAGAAGCTTCCTGTGGAGCCAGGTGTAGAAAGAAGGAACAAAGGTAGAGAGGGGTGGATGAAGTATTTTGAGAATTTATACTAAGCCAAGCTGAAAAGTTATTACTAGAAGGGGACTAGGGACCAAAAGTCAGAACTTCGACTGGAGTACTACACTATAACTCCATTGGCTCAGAAAGGTCAAGTGAGCAGAGAGCCTGAATTCCTCAGCTTTTTATGGACCCCCATTTAGACATGAGAGAGGCATTTTGACTACTATTAAAGACCTTAGGATAGAAAGTTTAAATCCTAGCCTCGTGATTAAAGTCCTCTAAATGATGATTAGGAAAGCAATGTGTAAGGCATATTGAATAAAATAAGAACCACATTTTCATAAGGATGAAGAAAAAATCGCTCATTGACTTGGTTGCCAGGGTCACCATAATTAACAAAGCCTGCTTGTATTGCAGAGAAAGAAAATTATTATTGCAATTACAATAATTTGGAGCTACCAGAATAGCACTAGGGACTCCTTGTTAACTTTGCCTACTTCTGTCATGTCGTGCCTCTCACTGCCTCCTCCTTAACCTCATATTCTTGTCAAAATGAAGGCAAAAGAATTCCAGATCACAGATGTGTGCTGGGAGATTAATGAAACACATTCTGGAACAGAGGGAGTGCAGAAAAAATAATACCAAGTCTTCAGCTGTTACATGTGCTTCTGCAAGTCCTCATTCTGTAGCCAAACTCGCCTCCCTCCTAGAGTTCCTCTCCCCCAAGCCTCCCCAACTTTAGTTTGTCTGTCACATCCTGCTTCACATCACTGACTCAGCTTCTCAATTTCAGTGTTAGGAGAATACTAGTACTGCTGTCAACCACACTTCCACATACCCCAGAGGCTGAAAGTGTATATATATATATATATATATATATATATATATATATATATATATATATATATATGATATTGAAAGGTGGGCTCATTTATGTGCATAATGATTTTCATATGTATTATATTCATACTGAAATTTAGTTGGGCATGTATCAGGTACTTATTGTGGTGCTAGCTATTACTTTTATCTCAGATGTTGTGAAAAGTAAAGAAAGAAACAAGATGATAGCACAAAAGAAAAATCAAAAGTATCCAGTAATAGTTACTGCTGCTATTTCCAGGGGGATAACTGATAGAATCGGGGAGTGTCCCAAGAAAAGGGTGATGTATGCCTTCGAGTTCTACTCATCCTGGAAGTCGTTCTTTTTTTTTTTTTTTTTTTTTTTTTTTTTTGCGGTACCTGGGCCTCTCACTGCTGTGGCCTCTCCCGTTGCAGAGCACAGGCTCCGGACGCGCAGGCTCAGCGGCTATGGCTCACGGGCCCAGGTGCTCCGCGGCACGTGGGATCTTCCCGGACCGGTGCACAAACCCGTGTCCCCTGCATCAGCAGGCAGACTCTCAACCACTGAGCCACCAGGGAAGCCCTGTTCTCTTCTTAATGATAAGAAGGGATGTTTATGAAACACACCATTACTGAAGCACAAAGATCAAAGAATTATCCCCAGATAGTAAACAGCTAAAGCCTATGCTTTATATTGAAAGATATTGAACTATAATTGCAATTCCAGCATTTGAACAAATCTTTGCAGCTGTATATAGGATCAGAAATATCTAGAACTAAGTTATAGATGAATAAACCTCCATAATTTAGAACCTAGATGTTGTCAGGCTCACCCTTTTTTTTTTTTTTTTTTCATTGTGTGTCAGCTCTGAGCAAGAGGGTACTCATTCAGACTGAACTGATACTGGATTTCTGAAAGAGAAAGTTGAAGAGGAAACAGAGTAGACTCTTTAAGCCATTGAGGATTTTTATCCCCATCTGGACAATGGAGTTATAAATAGCATAATGAAGTGGATTGGCAAGTAACTGTAATCTCACATTGAAGGATTTGGTAGAGTTTTGTTTACATTATTTATGATTAAGGTTTTAATAAACTGAATATTGTCCATTTACTAATTTGAATCAGTTCTTAACGTACGCTGGTGTTATATTCAAAGAGATTCTGTGGCAAAAAATTTCCTTATTTTAGGTAAGATTTTGGACTCTAATCACACAAGATATTTCTTTGAGAATTTCACATAAAAATGGACAGATCAGACATGCAGCACCATTTACAGAATTATGTCTCTGACAGGGCTTATTCCTTTCTAGATATTCTTCCTGACACATTGACCATTTGGGTTTTCCCTAATGGTGAATTTTGACAAATATTTGGGAGAGCAGTGATAAGGAATTATATTACATGTTTATGTAAAGTGTAAGTCCTAGACATACATCACATCTAGGTATATAAAATACATATAAGTGTATAAAATGTATTCACTAAAAATTAATTTGTTAACAAAACACTACTACTGCAGTCCTGGGGTCCTGCAGTCCTGGGGACAACAGTCCATAGAGGGAAGACAGCAGAGAAGACGCATGGGCAAAAACAAAGCCTCCCTAGGTGAGAGACTATGTGGCCCAGAGATACTCTCAGCTTCCTCATGGCTTTCTGGTTGTTTCCATCTCTAGTTCATAAATATGTTTTCAATAAGCCCTACTTTGCTTGAGGTAAAGTGAGTGCCCCTTTGTTCTTTGAAACAAGAAGAACCCTTGCCAAAGCATCTTCCACATGGAATTATTAATTCCAACCTGTGCAATCTCGCTGTACCTACTACATAGTTCTGTGATGATACCTGCCACCCTCCCTGCTCCCTACAAGATTGTAAAGCTTCTTGAGAACTAGTGTATTCTTGGTTCCTATCTTTTTGTGTGACACGTCTTTACAGTATGAATTTGTTATTACATAAAATGTTATCAGGTTGTAAATTCTAGGTGGTTCTGATTTTCTGCTTGAGGTACACACTAAACATTTGTTGAGTGCTGGGTATTTTTGTATTCCTGTGAAGATATTGAGCTTTGTTCTGGGAGGCAGTTAAAGTACTTGGGAAGAGTTCGATACTCTTGGGTCTTACATTTAAGGTTCATTAGGTGGGACCAGAGCAGAGCTTAGATAAGGGCTAATTATTGCCAATTATTGAAGCAAAACCATTCTGAGCACTCTACAGTTGCCTATAAATTGAGGTTTTTCCAGTCTGACTGTAGTGACAGGTACTATTTTAGCCCTGTGTGGGTACCAGTCACTGTTTCTTCCTTCTAATCCTTTCAGGTGGTTCTTGTCCTGGTTTCAAGCGGTTTCCTCATATATGTATGTGCCAGTAGTTCTCTACTGAGCAACTGAGGAGAACTCTCTGCAGATCTCTGGAGTTCTGTTTATGCCACTCTCTCCTATTAGGTATCCTGCAAACTTGAGCTGCCTTGATCTCCTCTGAGTCTCAGCCCTGTCTACTCAGCAGAGGCTGCGCCAGGCTCTACTTGGATTCCCTTTCCCTGCTCAACTGCCTGGAAATGGGCTCAAGGCACTGCTGGAACAATCTTTTAGTTCATCTTGTTTGTTTTCTATCTCTCAGGGCTCACTGTCCTTCATTTTCTCATGTCCAGTGTCTTAAAAACTTTTTAATATGTATTTTGTCTTGTTGAAGTGGGAGGGTAAACCAGGTCTCTGTTATTCTATCTTGGAAGTGGGAGTTATATAATTTGTTGAGATAGTTCTTTAGGAAAGTTTGATAAATATATATTGTAGTCAGTATGCTTGACTACACTGTGTACAATTGGAAGATTTTCTTTGATTCCTGATTAGGACCTTAATCAGAGTGATATATGTCATTCTCATAATTTAAACCAGATCCATTGTGCTATAAGTATCTTTGACATGAGTATAACATGTGTTAAATCTTTGATTTCATTGCTGCTCAAAATCAAGGCTGAAGTTAAAGGCAATGAGTTAATAATGGATTAAGATGTTATCACATTTCCTTTAGAGGAAATCCATTCCAGTGAACCATTTGGGTAAAAATAGTTTTTCAAGAGGAACTTAATTCTGGAAAGATAATGATCTGTTTTAGATGCCTGTGATTTACAATTATGTGTGGTTAGCTTCTGAATTGTGAGTGTGGGAAGTGTTGCAAGTCTTAGAAAGTTGGTTGATATGTAATTCATGCAATTTATTTCTAAAGCTCTGGGGAACCAAACATTTGGGAAGAGAGCCTGGGCCTGCATTCACAAAGCCATTCAAAGTATGCATGGTTCAACATGGGAAAGTACTAATATTATCAGTAATAGTAGCATACTTTTTCCTTAAAAAAAAAAGGAAAGTGGCAGAATGACTTTTATCTCGACCTAGAAGAGCATTTACATATCTGTGAAGTCCTAAAAGAAAAGAAGTCTTTCTCTTGCCAAGTATTCATCCAAGGAGAATGGACTCTAAAGTTTCAGTTCCTAAAATGGGGATCTCTCTGTAACCAAGTAGAGCAGAGAAAGGCAGATCACAGTTAAGCCCTTCCACTTAAGAACAGCACCTAGGGTCTCTTCTATGGAGAAAGCCCCCACTACTCAACAGGCTCAGAATAAGCTTCCCTCTCTTTTTATATCCTGGACTGAAGGAATGCTGAAGGCAGTTAGGACTGAAGGCAGTTAGGCCTGAAGCCCATGGTTTCTTCAAGCTTTCTTAGAGAGGACTGATCTCAGGCCATTCAGTGAGAGAAGAGCCCACTGATTGGCAAATGATAAAATATTTCTAGGAGAAAGTGCAGAGCTTTTCATCACAAATAACCAAATGGCTCCCTGAGGATAAGTGTGTGGGATGATTCTTTTGAGTTGTCAACCTCTGCCTCATCTCACTTTCCTATATCCTAGCCTAGATCTTTGCTCTGGGAATCACAGGTGCTATAACTTTCCCTCTAGGGATATATTGGATATATGATTTCTCTCTCTTATTAGTTCTAAAGCTAAAAACCAGTTATTGCCTCTAAAATGTAAAATTAAATGCCATTCATTCTTGGGGCTCAGAAGTGAAAATCCAGGTCATTTAATAAGTTACAGTAGAGGGATAGGTCAAAGCCTCCAGCATAGCCTACAGGTGCTAATGTGTGTATTTATGGTCTGGGAGCCATACCAGCCATACATGGGCCTGTTCTCCATGGACTCTGAGGCCTGAGGAGTGGCAGAAGCTAGGAAGTGATTTACTCATAGGGGGTGGAATCCACAGGGGTAGCCAAGGGAATTTGCTGACCACAGTGTCTACCTTGGTCCTAAAGAAATCTGACCCTGGACAGTGAAGTAAGGTATAAGGGTTACAAATTGAGGGTGAAGTGGTGGGTGAACTGTTTCCGCCATAAATTAGTGACTTTCAAGACCAGAATTGTGTTTTGTGAATTTTGAGTTTCCTGAAGGCAATGTTGGCCACTACAATCAGGCTGGGAACTCTGGGTAATAAAGAACTCATGTCCACAGTGGTCCAGAGGGGAAAGTCCATATCTTCAGTCTTTGCCCTGAAGTGCATGACGTGAGTGTTGATGGGTAATGGTCATCATTTAATTGACTGGCATTTCTGGCCAACACCTTGCTACTGAGGCCCTGTTATCACTGCTCAGTCTCCAGGCATGGATTCCTAAATTTGCCTGTAAAGACCATCCTTCTGAACTTGAATACTATTACCTATAAAAAAACCCATGAAATCTGCTTTATCCTGCCAGTGTTTCTCAATGGGAACCCTGCTGTTACACTGGGTCAGAAAGTTCTTCAGTGAGCGGACTCTCACTCATTACTTGACTTGTAACAACCATGGTCTCAGCACTAAATGCCAGTAGCACCCTGTCATTATGAGAAGGTGACATAAAATATGACATAAAAATATGTCATTATTTTATACTTTCACATTTTTCAATGTTCAACCCTCATCAATTGCAGTGCCCTGTTGTATTTAAACCTCAACCCCTTACCTCTGGCCTGCTCTGACTTCCAACGTTCTGGTGCCCACTCCAGATCACTCATTTAGTTCCAAATCTCAAGACTCTCCTTATTCCGTAAGGTAAGTTTATATTATCTTTATCCCGCCTTCAGAGGGAAAGTTAGCAAAGCATTCTGAAGTGTTTTGTTTTGGGTTTTTTTCTTGCTAAGCAATAAATGCAGCTACATAGACCCAGCTGGGTAAGATGAGAACTCTTATTTAATCTAATTAAATCATTTTCCTCTTGCAAAGAAAAGAATAAAATCAATAAAATCAACAAAAACAAGCATGACATTTTATCTGTAAACAAGTGTGTTCAAATAGCAAAGCTTTCAGTTGTAACTGTTTTTAAACCACCTGATCATCTCATTGTGGTGAAATTCTTCTGCATCAATTACAAGTCTTGAATTATCTCAGCTCTTTTCCAGTCTTATCAATGGGTAACTTTTAGCAAATGGTTGTTCTGATTTCAAGTCCTCATAATGATATTTCCTTACAAAATGACATTTTTTATCTACCTGTCTTATCAAGACAAAATGAACAATAAACTTATCCGGTGTTGGGCTTTGACCCATAACAGCAGAATTATTTGCTTAGGGCATAAACTAATTGATATGATTTGAGTTATAAAGTATGCACATTTTATTTACTTTATTACCAACGATCTTCCATTGGGAATAGGAGCTGTTAATACTTTTATGTGGGCTAGTAAATTTTCCATTGTTATTAATAAAAATGATTTGTTTTTTAAACCAGAAAGATTACAGAAGAAATATTTTATTACAGAAGAAATATTTTATGATTTGGGAATATGTGATTGTAATTAAATGAATGCTAAAGTAAAATGTTATTTAATTAGAATATGCCACTAGAAACTTTTAATTTTATTGGAACAACTTTCAGAAACAGTCTCAGATACTATTGCATAAGTGTGGAACGTTGTTTTGCTACTTCCAAGTATGCCTTGGTGCTGTTGCTGTCCCACAGGCAGGAAGTGATTTAATTGCCTTATTTCTGCCAGTTTTATTATTTATTATTTTACTTCGAATTTTATTGAGATACACAATGCTGTATATCAATTATAAGTTTAAGGTGTACAGCATAATGATCTACAGAATCATGAAAGAATTATCACAATAAATAGAGTGAACATCCGTTATCTTGTATAGATACAAAATTAAAGAAATAGAAAAAAATTTTTTTCCTTGTGATGAGAACTCTTCGGATTTCCTCTTTTAACAAGTTTAATAGATAACGTACAGCAGTGTTCATTATATTTATCAGGCTGTATGTTACATCCTAGTACTTATTTATCTTACAACTAGAAGTTTGTACCTTGTGACTGCCTTCATCCAATTCCCCCTCCCCCCCCACCCCTGCCTCTGGTAACCACAAATTTGATCATCTTATTATGAGTTTGTTTTTGAAGTATAATTGACTTGCAACACTGTTAGTTCCTGTTACACAACACAGTGATTTTGATACTTATACGTTTCAAAATGATCACCACAATAAGTCTACTTATGATCTGTCACATACATATTACATAGTTATTGACTATTTCCCACACTGTACATTTCATACCCATGACTCATTTATTTTTGCAGCTGGAAGTTTGTACCTCTTAATATCTCTCACCTATTTTTCTCCTCCCCTCTGTAATCTACCAGTTGTCCTCTGTTATCTACAACTCTGTTTCTGTTTTGTTATGTTTGTTCATTTTGTTTTGTTTTTCTGATTCCACATATAAATGAAATCATGCAGTATTTCTTTCTCTGACTTATTTTACTTAGCATAATACTCTCTAGTTTCATCCATGTTTTCACAAATAGCAAGATTTCATTTTTAATGGCTGAGTAATATTCTTGTGTGTGTGTATGTATGTATGTATATACCACATCTTTACCCATTCTTCTTTTGATGAGCACTAAGATTGCTTCTGTATCTTGGCTATTATAAACAGTGCTTCAGTGAACATAGGGGTGCATATATCTTTTTCAAATTAGTGTTTTGTTTTTTTCAGATAAATACCCAGGATTGGAATAGCTGGATCATATGGTAGTTCTATTTTTAATTTTTTGAGGAACTTCAGTACTGTTTTCCATAGTGTCTGCATAAATTACATTCCCACCAACAGTGTGTAAGGGTTCCATTTTCTCCACACTCTTGCCAGCACTTGTTATTTGTTGTCTTTTTGATAATAGCCATTCTGACAGATGTTAGGTGGTGTCTCATTGTGGTTTTGATCTGCATTTTCCTGATGATTAATGATGAGCATCATTTCATGTGCCTGTTGGCAATCTGTATGTCTCCTTTGAAAAAATGTCTATTCAAGACCCTCTGCTCATTTTTCAATCAGATTATTTTTCTTTTTTGATGTCAAGTTGTATTACTTCTTTATATATTTTGGATATTAATCCCTTATTGGATATATCATTTGCACATATCTTCTCCCATTCAGTAGGTAGACTTTTCATTATGTTGATATTTTCCTTTGCTATACAAAAGCTTTAGTTTGATGTAGTTCCATTTGTTTATTTTTGCTTTTGTTTCCCTTGCCTGAGGAGACATATCAAAAAATAAAACAAAACAAAAAACCTTACTAAGACCAATGTCAATGACTCACTGCCTATGTTTTCTTCTAGAAGTTTTATGGTTTCAGGTCTTACACTTAAGTCTTTAATCCATTTTGAATTTGTGCATGGTGTGAGAGAATAGAGTAGTCCAATTTGATTCTTTTGCATATAGCGATCCAGTTCTCCCAACACCATTTATTGAAGGAGGCTGTCTTTTCCTCACTTTATATTCTTGTCTCCTTTGTCATAGGTTAATTGCCCATATCGGTGTGGGCTCATTTCTAGGCTCTCTATTCTGTTCCATTGATCTATGTATCTATTTTTGTGACAGTACCATACTGTTTTGATTATTGTAGCTTTGTAGTATAGTTTGAAACCAGGGCACATGATATCTCTAGTTTTGCTGTTCTTTCTCAAGCTTGTTTTGGCTGTTTGGGATCTTTTGTATTTCCATACAAATTTTAGAATGCTAGTTCTGTGGAAGATTCCATTGGTATTTTGATTGCATTGAATCTGATTGCCTTGGGTAGTATGGTCATTTTAACAATATTCTTCCAATCCAAGAGCACATTATATCTTTCCATCTGTTTGTCTTCAATTTTTTCATCAGTGTCTTACAGTTTTCCTAGTACAGAGCTTTTACCTCCTTAGTTAGATTTATTTCTAGGTATTTTATTCTTTTTGATGCAGTGGTAAATGGGATTGTTTCCTTAATGTCTCTTTCTGATAGTTTCTTGTTAGTGTATAGAAATGCAACAGATTTCTGTACAATTTATATCCTGCAACTTTCATCAAATTCATTGAGTTCTAGTAGTTTTGTGGTGCTATCTTTAGGATTTTCTATGTATAATATCATCTCATCTACAAACAGTGACAATTTTACTTCTTCCTTTGAATGCCTTTTATTTTCCTTGTCTGATTGTTAGGGCTAGGACTTCTAATACTATGTTGAATAAAAGTGGTAAGAGTGGGCATCCTTTTCTTATTCCTGATTTTAGAGGAAATGCGTTCAGTTTTTAGCTGTTGAGTCTGATGTTAGCTGTAGGCTTGTCATATATGGCCTTTATTACGTTAAGCTATGTTCCCTCTATATCTACTTTGTTGAGAGTTTTTATCATAAATGGATGTTGAATTATGTCAAAGCTTTGCCTGTATCTATTAAAATTATCATTTTTATTCGATTTGTTGATGTGGTGTATTACATTGCTTGATTTGCAGATACTAAGTCAGCCTTGCATCCCTGGGATAAATCCAACTTGATCATGGCATATGATCCATTTAATGTATTGTTGAATTCTTTTTGCTAATCTTTTGTTGAGGATTTTTTCATCCCTGTACATCAACAATATTGGCCTGTGATTTTCTTTTTCTGTGATATCTTCATCTGGCTTTAGTATCCTCATAGTATGAGTTTGGAAGTATTCCTTCCTCTGCAATCTTTTGGAATAGTTTGAGAAGGATAGATTTTAACTCTTTAAATGCTTGGTAGAATTAATCTGTGAAACCATGTGGTCCTGAACTTCTGTTTGTTGGGAATTTCTTTTTAATAACTCACTCAATTTCATTACTGGTAATTGATCATATTTTATATTTCTTCCTGGTTCACTCTTGGGAGATTGTACAATTTTAGGAATTTGTCCATTTCTCCTAGGTTGTCTGTTTTACTGGCATATAGTTTTTTGTAGTAGTCTCTTCTGATCCTTTGTATTTCTGTGGTGGTGTTTAGAACTACTTTTCCATTTCTGATTTCATTGATTTGGGCCCTCTTTTTTTCTGAGGCTGCCTACATGTTTATCAATTATCAAATGTCTTTTTAAAGGACCAGCTGTAATTTCATTGATCTTTTCTGTTGTTTTTTAGTCTCTATCTTATTTATCCACTGATATTTATGATTTCTTCTACTAACTGTGGGTTTTGATTGTTCTTTTTCTAGTTTCTTTAGGTGTAAGTTTGGTTGCTTGAGACTTTTCTTGTTCCTGAGGTAGGCTTGTATCACTATAAACATCCCTCGTAGAACAGCTTTTGCTGCACCCCATACATTTTGGATCATTGTATTTTTATTTTCACTTTCCTACAGGTATTTTTAAAATTTCTACTTTGATTTCTTCAGTGATCCTTTGGTTGTAAAGCAGCATATTGTTTAGTCTCCATGTGTTTGTGTTTTTTGCAGTTTTTTCTTATAGTTGATTTCTAGTCTTATAGTGTTGCGGTTGGAAAAGATGCTTTATATAGTTTTGGTTTCCTTAAATTTACTGAAAATTTGTTTTGTGGCCTAGCCTGTGATCTCTCCCAGAGAATGTTCCATGTGCTCTTGAATGAATGTGTATTTTGCTATTTTGGGATGGAATACACACACACACACACACACACATATACATGTATATATGTATATATATAAAGTAGATACACACGCATGTATAAAGTAGATACATATGTATGTATAAAGTAGATACACACGTGTGTATAAAGTAGATACACACGTATGTATATATAGTTATATATGTCTGTTTGGTCTAATGCGTCATTTAAGGCGAGTTTTTTTTTTTATTGACTTTCTGTCTGTCCATTGATGTAAGTGGGGTGTTAAATTCCATGCTATTACTGTTACTGTCAGCTTCTCCCTTTATGTCTGTTAATATTTGCTTTATGTATTTAGGTGATTTTATGTTGGATGCATATATATTTACAATTGTTATCTCTTCTTGTTGGATTGATCCCTTTATCATTATGTAATGTCTTTCTTTGTCTCATGTAACAGTCTGTTTTAAAGTCTATTCTGTATGATATAAGTATGCTACCCTGGCTTTCTTTTTTTTATTTATTTTATTTTTGGCTGTGCTGGTTCTTGGTTTCTCTGCGAGGGCTTTCTCTAGTTGCGGCAAGCGGGGGCCACTCTTCATCGTGGTGCATGGGGCTCTCACTATCGCGGTGTTTCCTGTTGCAGAACACAGGCTCCAGATGCACAGGCTCAGTAGTTGTGGCTCACAGGCCTAGTTGCTCCATGGCATGTGGGATCCTCCCAGACCAGGGCTCGAACCTGTGACCCTGCATTGGCAGGCAGATTCTCAACCACTGCGCCACCAGATAAGCCCCCTGGCAGGAGTTCTTTAGACCCAACCAATTTGTCAATTACTTGCCGCGCAGTCTTAATTTGGATGTTTGGTGGTCTTCTGGGTGGATCTTATCAAGTCCAAAGAGATAGAGCAATAGGAGAATGAGAAAGGCTGAAGGGGAAAAGCCTTGGCCTCAGTGCGCTTCTTCACGTCCAGAGAACTGGTCTCTGCGAGATCCTGCAGGCAACGTCAGCTGCCACTTAATGGGCTACTTGAATCTACATGGCTCAGGATAAGTCCTGGCCACCCTTCAGAGGGGAGCCATAGCCCAATAGGCAGATCAAGATTATGGCCTTTGAGGCCCCGCATTGGGTGCCAGAAAAGATGTTGCAGGAAAGAGAGTGGGGTGCGAGAGAAGGGTCACATCCCAAGTCATGCCTGAGTCCCTGGGATGGCCGCCAAGTGTGGGTTCTTGGCTTTGTGCAGGCAAGAATTCAAGAGCAAGACATAGTAAAGTGAAAGAAGGTTTGTTCAGGGAGATATACACTCCATAGACGGAGTGTGGGCCATCTTGGGAGGCAAGAGGCCTACCCTGGCTTTCTTTTAATTTCCATTTGCATGGAATACCATTTTCCATCCCCCTCATTTTAAGTCTTTGTGTGTCTTTAGATCTGACATGTATCTTGAGGCTGTTTATACAGGGGTTTTGTTTTTGTATCTCTTCAGCTAGTCTGTCTTTTGATTGGAATATTTAGTCTACTTACATATAAAGTAATTATTGATAGAGATGTACCTTTTGTCATTTTGTTAATTTTTTCTAGTTTTTGTTTTTCTTTTGCTCTCTTCCCTTGTGATTTGATTACTGTCTTTAGTGTTATATTTGGATTCCTTTCTCTTATATGTGTATCTATTATAGATTTTTGGTTTGTGGTTACCATGAGGTTTATATATAGCTATCCATCTATCTCTTTTTTTTTTTGCTGTATGCAGGCCTCTCACTGTTGTGGCCTCTCCCGTTGTGGAGCACAGGCTCCAGACGAGCAGGCTCAGCAGCCATGGCTCATGGGCTTAGCCGCTCCGAGGCATGTGGGATCTTCCCAGACTGGGGCACGAACCCATGTCCCCTGCATCGGCAGGTGGACTCTCAACCACTGCGCCACCAGGGAAGCCCTCTATCTCTTATATGTGTGTATACATATGTGTATGTATGTATATATATATATATATATATATATATATATATATACATACATACATACATATATGTGATTATTTTAGGTTGCTGATCTTTTAAGTTCAGAAGCATTTTAACAACCCTGCATTTTTTTACTACCCTCCTCTGTATTTACTGTTTTTGACCTATTTTATCTTTGTCTTGTTTAGTCCTTAACCACTTAATATGGATATAGATGATTTTACTTTTGTCTTTTAACCTTCCTACTAGCTTTATAAGTAGTTGATTTACTACCTTTACTGTATATTTGCCTTTACCATGAGATATTTTCCTTTCATAATTTTGATATTTCTCATTGTAGCCTTTTCCACTTAGAGAAGTCCCCGTATCATTTCTTGTAAAGTTGGTTGGTGGAGCTGAACTCTTTTAACTTTTGCTTGTCTATAAAACTTTTGTACTCTTCCATCGAATCTGAATGAAAGCCTTGCCATGTAGATTATTCTTGGTTGTAGGTTTTTCCTTTTCATCACTTTAAATATATCATGCCACTCCCTTTCTGGTCTGCATTTTCTGCAGAAATGTCAGCTGAGAGCCTTATGGGAGTTCCCTTGTATGTAAATGGCTGCTTTTCCCTTGATGCTTTTAATATTATCTCTTTATCTTTCATTTTTGCCATTTTAATTACAGTGTGCCCCAGTGTGGGGCACAGTCCTCTTACTCCTTGGGGAGAACCTCTGTAATCTTAATTATCCTCCTGTTTGTGGGTCACTCACCTCAGGGTATGGGTCTTAACTGTGCCATATCTCCACCCCTCCTACACATCTTGTTGTGGTTCCTTTTTTATATCTTTAGTTGTAGAAGATCTTTTCTACTAGTATTCCAATCTTTCTCATCAATAATTGCTCTGTAAATAGTTGTAATTTTGGTGTGCCCATGGAAGGGGATGAGCTCAGGGTCTTCCTACTCTGCCATCTTGGCCACTTTTTCTCTGCTCATTTGAATTACTAATAAAGATCAGAAGTTGGACATTTGGAAGCAAACTGAAATATCTATTTTTGTGCAACTGAAAGTTGGAATATACTATCTTTGTACTTTAATTTTCTCAGTATAAACTCAGTAACTAAATATTTTATATTTTGTTTATGTATACACTTAGGCTTAACTTTTTACATTACCTAATTTAAATATTAATGAGTTATTTGGTAGGTTTGGATTGTACAAAGTGTGCTCCCTTATTTTTCTGAATTCAGAACCTACCATAAGATCTTTTTGTCAAAGCAATAATTTTTCATCGTGTAATGACTAATGTTATATAAAATTAAGTGAGATTGCTTTTTTTTTTTTTTTTTGGCGGTACGTGGGCCTCTCACTGTTGTGGCCTTTTCCGTTGCGGAGCACAGGCTCCGGACGCGCAGGCTCAGCGGCCATGTCTCACGGTCCCAGCCGCTCCGTGGCATGTGGGATCCTCCGGACCAGGGCACGAACCCATGTCCCCTGCATCGGCAGGCGGACTCTCAACCACTGCGCCACCAGGGAAGCCCCTGAGATTGCTTTTGACAAAAAGTTTTCTGTTAGAAACTTGATGCTTGCTATGGGTGTCATTGAACCCTGTGTCTATGAAATTGGACAGCAGGTTTTATTTTAATGACTCTGCTGTTTGACATTCATTTTAACATAGCCACATTTCTGAACTTGACTATAGAAAAATTGGCAAACTGCCTCAAAGGAACATCTCCATTGACTGAATATGTAGAATTAGAGTATTCCTTTTTGACTTTATATGCAGGAAAGATCACAGTAAGTGGAATATTTGATTTAACTTTGAAAGCCTAGTACAAGGTCACAGATGCAGTGTACATATATGAATCATATGGGCAATGGCCCAGTTGAAGCCAGCCCCTTTAAATCATAAGGTTGCATAGCTACTCAATACCAAAGACCTCTGGAAGCTCGTATGAAAGCAGCCAATGCCAGTTAGATATATCATGTGATAGTTGTTAGACAACAAGGAAGACTGAAACAATAAAATCTTTCATAGGTAACTGACTAATGTATGAATATGTAGGTAGTTGTGATTTGGTAGGGACTGTGCTTAGTTTTCTATGACCAAATGTGTGCGATATTTCTACCATTTCCACTTAATTGATGTGTTAACCCTATCTAAAGGTTTATAACAACTAAACATCTGAACCCTAAGGTATATTCTACAGGGGAGGACTGCTCAACCTCAGTACTACTGGCATTTTGGGCCAGAGAATTCTTTATTTTGGGGATTGTCGTATGCATTGTAGGATGCTTAACAATACCCTTCGTCTCTAAACACTAGATGCTAGTAGCACCTTCCCCCTCACTACCCCACCCCCAACCCTGGCTGTAATCATCAAATGTTTCCAGACATTACCAAATGTCCCTTGAGAAGCAAAATCATCCTGGTTGAGAATCACTACTACAGAGCCAAGAAGGGAAGAAGTCCTCTTTCATCTCATTCTCTTTGAGTCCTCTTGGAAGAGACTCCTTCATGATTACTTGGCATCTTACATAGTTATTGAGAGGGTCATAGTCCATGTTTCTGTTTTTTAAAAAATGATATATATAATATAACTATATTTTCCTGAGGGCTCAGAAGCCAAAATTTCCATCTTGGGACAATTTTTTTTTAATTGAAAACTTGTCCCAGTTGGTTGTATTTAAGAACTAAATTTTCCAAGGAGTATAGTACCTCAGTACTTTATCTGTGCAGAGGAACAATGGATTGCTGCTCAAAAATTTAGCTGTTTGAATTCAAAATAGGGACATTAGGAAAGGGATGTGTGGTGTAACAGGGATACATGGAACTAAAAAATTATTTTGTATCTTTTGGAATACAGGGTGAACAGCTATTCATCACTTTCTTCTTTAGCTTTTGATGTGTATATCAGATAGGAATGTGTTTGTTGCAGGTGAGAGAGATAGCAGCATATTGTCTAAAGTTAATGCAAATACCAGCATTGGACCAACTCAGTACATGGGATAGTATGGCTGCCAGAATCTCTGTCATGGATTACCTCTGTTCTGTGTGTTTAGTACTGGCTTCCTTTTGTTTAGTACTGGCTTCCTTTCCAGGTAAGCTCTCTCATCGTGCTTCTGGGTTAATTATACTTGCAGGTCTTAAGTTCTTTTAACTTTAGATCCAAGATGGAAGACAGGGCATCTGGATCTGAGGGTAGGGTCTGTCTTACCTAAACTGCTTGAGTCTTAATGGATAGAAGGGAATGATAGTACAATTGACCCTTGAAAATGGGGGTTTGGGGACTCTGACCCTTGGTGCTGTCCCATATCCCTGTATAACATATAGTTGGCCCTCCCTATCTGGGGTCCCTCCACACCCATGGTTCTGCTGCATTCATGGATTCAACTCTAGTATTTACTATTTTTTAAAAATCTGCATAAAAGTGAACCTGCGTAATTTAAACCCTTTTTGGTCAAGGGTCAACTGTACTTAGTTGGCTAGAAGAAAGTTGAACAGTTTTTTTTTTTTTTTTTTTTTCGGTACGCGGGCCTCTCAGTGTTGTGGCCTCTCCCGTTGCGGAGCGCAGGCTCCGGACGCGCAGGCTCAGCGGCCATGGCTCACGGGCCCAGCCGCTCCGTGGC
The DNA here is from genome assembly GCF_964341445.2 of Mesoplodon mirus. Taxonomy (NCBI): domain Eukaryota; kingdom Metazoa; phylum Chordata; class Mammalia; order Artiodactyla; family Ziphiidae; genus Mesoplodon; species Mesoplodon mirus. The sequence goes on along the minus strand of NC_138982.1, from coordinate 18,815,850 downwards.
ATGTGGGATCTTCCCAGACCGGGGCACGAACCCGTGTCCCCTGCATCGGCAGGTGGACTCTCAACCACTGCGCCACCAGGGAAGCCCAGGTTGAACAGTTTTTGAGGACAAAAATAACATATGGCCATTTCTAGATGTTTCTATCCTATCTCAGTAAAAAAAAATAAGGCCATGGACAGCAGGAATCATGTCTTATACTTCATGTTATTTTCCTTGGTCCTTCATAATGCTTTGTGCTCAACAGACATACAGTGCACAATTTGTGTTAATGTTAATTGAACATTTACTAAATGTTAAAAAGAGCTTGGAAATCATATGTCTTATTCTCATAAAGAGATCAAAGCATTTTTAATGTTTAAAACAGATAACAATTCTGAGTTTCCATGGAATAAGAGTAATAGGGGAAAAGCATGCTATCCTATTTTAAAGTAATAATCATTCAAATGACTTATCTGAGGTGATAGTTATATAATAAATTTTCCACTTACTCACCTAATGTCTTTCAGAGAGAAGGTAGATCAAAAAGTAGTTTCTAAGTAAGGGAAGAGGAGAATGCAAATATATATCATTATTACTAAGGAGTTCTTTCTGTAACACAGTTGTTTTCCTATATAATATAAAACCATAAAGGGGGGGTTAATGAATCTCTGGATTCAAAGATGTCAAACACAAAGATCTAGATATCTACAATCAGACTAAATAAAAATAAAGCTTATTTACAACATGTTTGCTTAGGGATTTATTTGTGTAAGAAACTTAGACTGCACATTTCCTAAGCTTAACTTCATGTTCAGTTAGGTATTTGGAAGCTACATTTTTGTTGTTGTTGTTGTTGTTGTTTTGCGATACATGGGCCTCTCACTGTTGTGGCCTCTCCCATTGCGGAGCACAGGCTCCAGACACGCAGGCTCAGTGGCCATGGCTCACGGGCCCAGCCATTCCACAGCATGTGGGATCTTCCCAGACTGAGGCACGAACCCGTGTTCCCTGCACCGGCAGGCGGACTCTCAATCACTGTGCCACCAGGGAAGCCCGGGAAGCTACATTGTTTTGATACCACTTATGAAAAAGAAAACCAAACAAAAAACCAAAACCACTTAATGCATCATCAACAAGTCCTGGTTTTGATCAATACCAAGCTTCATTCACCCCAAAGACTGACAGCATGGTGCCCCCATTGTGCTTTCTAATGACACATCTCCGTATAAGAGAAATGCAATTGTCGTTCCACAAAACACAAAGCACATTATGTTAGATGGGGTCTTGTATTTCCACATTTTGGCAAAAGCAAGAGCATTCTCATTTGTACAACTAATGTGTTTAGTTTTAAAAACACAATTATTTCTTCTAGTGTAATGAAGATGATTTTTTTTTTTTTTTTTTTTTTTTGCGGTACGCGGGCCTCTCACTGTTGTGGCCTCTCCCGTTGCGGAGCACAGGCTCCGGATGGGTAGGCTCAGTGGTCATGGCCCACGGGCCCAGGGGCCCAGCTGCTCAGCGGCATGTGGGATCCTCCTGGACCGGGGCCCGAACCCGTGTCCTCTGCATCAGCAGGTGGACTCTCAACCACTGCACCACCAGGGAGGCCCATGAAGATGATATTTAAAGTAATACTGAAAGCTCTAAGTTTTTTATTTATGGAAAAGCAACAATTCTAAATTACTTACGTAAATATGTTCAGATGCACTCTATACACATTTCTAAATGTGATTCATTGAAAACAATACACTTAATTTGTTGCCAACTCAAATAACAATAAATCTGATCTTGTAATATTTCAAAAAGATTCCTTTTTCAGGTTGGAGATGATTACATGTTTATAACTTAGAAGGGCAGATACCAATTTACATAGATAATTTAAAAGAATAAAAATCTATTACAAATGTTAATAGGAAGAATTGTAGAAGCACCTTTGGTATATTTTAAATAAGTTTGATTTTGTTATTGTTGTTGAATAAGGATATTCAAATCTGCTCTTTTGCAGTAGTTTTTAATTATCTGGGAAACCTTTATTTACCGAGATGATTGCTGTGCTGAGTTTGGGTTTATACAGTTTGAGTGATGTTGGTAACCAATAAAATAAATCATAAATGCCATGGCATTTACCTTCTGGACAGAGTTGGTGAACCTGGGGTGTTTAGTGCATGGGGAAATGTTCTGCTGGCAGTTAGCCAGGTATTTGTCAATTTTTAAATATCTCCCTTGTGTGCTTTTCTTAAAAACAAGGCTGAATAAAGGAGAGGTTATTGTTTGAGGTTTCTGCTACTTAGGAAAGTTGCAAGGTATTTGGCTTCTCTAATCCTTGATTTCCTAATCTATAAAATCAGTGATAGCTATTTATAGAACTATTGGGGGGATCATATGAGAAAAGGGATGTGAAAGAGTTGAGCACAGGGCCTAGGACCCTGGAGGCTCAATGGATGTTTGTCCCCCTACTTCCCCCAAACTCCCGGTGTCCCATCTTCTTAGGTGACTTCCAGCTTCTGGTTCTCTCTTGCTCTTCTCAGCCTGAACCTGCAGCTACTCAAAATGACCTCTTCCTGGAGATGTCTCTGGTTCTACCTTAAACCAAAGATTTCAATGACTGGAGTTAAATTTTCTGAGTAGGACCATAGGCATCATTATATTCCCAAACCAGCTCGGGGTGGGGGAGTGGGAATCCTGTTATTATACAATATACCTAAAGTAGGAGAACAAATATCCTCAGAGTGCGACTGTCCATAAACTTACCTATACTTTTCTCACCACCTTACCTTCTCTACTGGCTTTCTAAGACAGAATGTTTTTAACTTAAATTCAATAGAGGATGTAAAGATGAATTTGTGTGGGGAGTGTATCAGTGATATGTCAGTTTAGGCTATTTCTTGAAAAAAAGCAACTCTAGTTGAATCACTCAGTTCCCCAAAAGAAGGAGGATGTGGGTAAAGATTCAAAAGTATAGGGTACACACTTTGACAATGGTTGTGAATTTCTACAAATCCTAATGTTCTATGTGACTAGTTTATAAGTGTATTCCTATCATTTTCTGATATAATTACAGCAATATCCAGAAATTTGCCTAATTCAAAGTTGTTCATTAATGGAAGACAAGGGAAGAAACTGTTAGTACTTACCATTTGAAAATAATCAACATGGACTGTATAAATGAAATAGTTATAGCTACTACGTAATAGTATAATTATAGTTATATAGTAATATATAACTATATAGTAGTATATAACTATATACTATAGTTATATAGTAATAGTTATAGCTAATAGGTGATTCATCATAGACTTTAGCAAAAGGTAGACTAAATTAGTGACATATTGAATTTTCAGTTGTCACAGAAATTTAGAATAAAGTAGTGTTAATTGCTTAATGACAAATGATTTAATATAGTAAAATACTATGCTTATTTTTAAGGGTTTCTAAATGTAAAATAAAGGAAATATGTGAAAGTATTTGAACTCAAAGTATTTCTTAGATACTAAAGGCTATTGTTTTCAGTGAATTTAGTAACAAATCTGATTTTTTTAATTACTAAATATATTAATAATTATTTGTATGTAATGCTATTAACAATTCTATATATGTTTTATGGATAAACTCCATAAAAGCAAAATCAGAAATCTTACATACAAACTGACAGAAGAATTCTCTATGTATAGTGCGTCGATAAAATAGTTAAAAAGAATGCTAAAAAGATTATCCTCCTCACTTCCCTCATGTCTGGGACCCTATGAGGCATCAGCAGAAAAGGATTCATATTTTCCCAGTTAAATGTGAGCCCAGAGGTCCAAACAGAGTTTTACTTGTAGACAATTTTTGTATGTCTAATCTTCCATGAAGAGAGAACGGAACTTCTAATAAGTTAAAGTAAACACAGAGAACATTCTGAAAATCTGAGACTGTTGCATGTAATTATTTGACAGGATGGACTGCCAAATTAAAATATATGTACATATATAAACTATATATGTTATAAATCTCAAAGAAACAAAAGATATAAAGTAGAGCACAGGGAAAACACTAATAATAAGAAGAAATAAAGCCACCAAGAGAGACTAATATTAAAACACTAAATTTTCAAATAGTAAAAAGGCAGTAACATCTCCTGGGACTTAATAAAATGGGATTCAGACCCACTATCTGTTGACAATGTAGGTAAAAACAGAAGAGAAGGAGCAAATAAGTGTTCCAGGGTTGCTCTGATAGAAAGTATTCTCTCAAAAGGATAAAAAAAAAAAGCTGGAGAAGAAAATTTCACTGCAGGTTCTCCAAGAGATTATTTCTAGTCTCATAGGAAAATAGGTGAGCATGGTGGATGTAAGGTTGAACGTCTTCAGGTTCTTGAAAAATTATACTAGGAAGAATAGCTAAATCCTTTCCTCCCTAGTTTTTCCATCTGCTGACAGAATGCTCAGGCTGGCCATTTATGAACTAGAGGTGGGGCAAGGTGTAAGGCAAGAATATCAGGTAAGAAGCTGTTAAGATGGTTCAGACAAGAGATAATGAGCACCTTGGCTATAGTCATGTGGATGAACTGAAGGAAGGTGAGAGCGTGGATTACATGCCTATTTAGAAAGTTAAATCATATTGATTTACTGAGTAAGTGGGGAGGAAACCAAAAACAAAAACCAAAAACAAACAAAACAAAAGAGAAAGAGTCCAGCATGACACTCAGGTTTCTGGTTTGAATAGGAGTGAGTTCTAGCCTATGAGAACTGACTTGAAAATACTCAGCATCGTGTAGTGTGCAGTTGGTGTGTAATGTTGACCCACTACCTTTGTACAATGAGCACTAGGGATGTCAGGTGATGTTTTCTTACTTGATCTCTTTGGCATGTGCCATATGTCTTCAGTGATTAGGACCTTCCCAAGGGCTCACTAACATCCAAATTATTTCAATCAAGAGACAGAGACCTCCAAGGGTTGGGAGGGGTGGATAGGTGGAACACAGGATTTTTAAGCAGTGTAACTACTCTGATATTATAATGGTGGATACAAGTTACATATTTGTTCAAATACAGAGCATGCACAATAGTAAAAGTGGACCCTAATGTAAACTATGAACTTTGGGTAACAATGATGTGTCAATGTAGGTTCATCAGGTGTCACAAATGTACCACTTTGAGGGGAATGTTAATAATGGGGGAGACTTTGTATGTGTTGTGGGTACAGGGCATATGGGAAATCTCTGTACCTTCTACTCATTTTTGCTATGAACCTAAAACTGCTCTAAAAGTAAAATCAAATTGAAAAAAGACAACTGCAAAGTAAATATACACAAATCTAATGTCTTAGACCCAAATTAAGGGGTGAGATGGAAGGGAATTGTATAAAGTCAGAAATAAGTTGTGATATATGTTGGGATACTATAATGATTGAAGACACACAATTCTGTTTAGGGATCAGAAAAATAAAAACGTTTTAGGAAAAGAATCCCAGTGAGAAAACTGAATAATATAAAAATTTTTTTTATCAGTATAAATACAAGATCTGCAACTACTCCATAGAGGCACTCTAATTCCTATGTTCCAGAAAAATTTGAGTACATATACACTAACTGCTCTCTTCTGGGATTTTTTAGGGTTTTTAAAAATTATTTATTTATTTATTTAGTAAGATTCACTCTCGGTCCCTATAATGTGTTACATATTAGCTGGAACATATATCCGAGGAGCAAGTTTTCTACTTTGAATACTTTTGGAATAATCTCTAGGAATTGAAAAATAATGCATTCAACACACTTTTAATTGAATACCTGTTATGTTCCAGACACTATTCTAGGTGGTGGGGGATATACAAGTAAACAAAACAAATAAAAGTTTCTTGGAGTTTGCATTCAGGTTAAGAGAGAATATAAATGTATTGCTAGCTAAGATTATAGTACATACAAGCTAAGAATAATAAGGAAGCAGGAGAAGAAGCTAGAGAGGGATCAGGGAGGGAGATGATTGCTCTTTTCCACAGAGTGGTGAGGAGAGTTAGTGAATGAAAGAATTATGTGCATACTGGGAAGAAAAGGACTTCAGGCTGAGAGAAACGCAGGAAATGTTTGGTAGGTAGAGAAATACCAAGGGGGCCAGAATGGCTAAAATAGAGAGGAGGGGAAGTACCCTGTGGTCAGATCATCCAGTACCTCATAGAGCTGTATTCCCTTCAGATCATCCAGTACCTCATAGAGCTGTATTCCCTTCTGCTACATAGCACATCACAATAAAACCTAGTGGCTTAACACAGTCATCATGATTTCTCACACTTCTGTGGGTTCACTGGGTGATTCTTCTGCTGGTCTTGCCTGGGTTCCCTCCAGAGCTTGAAGCCATCTGGCAGCTCTGTTGGAGCTTATGGTCCAGGGTGTCCGTAGGTGACCTAGTTTTCTACGATGGCCTTCGTCACCTAGTGGCAGAAGTGTTCCAAGAGGATGAGAGTGGGAGCTTTAGGCCTCAAGATCTGGGTTCAGAGCTTGCTCAAGGTCCCCTCTGATACATTCTAGGAATCAAAGGAAGTCCCAAGGCCAGCCCAGATTCAGGGAGTGGGGGAGGAGACTCGGCCTCTTCATGGGATGAGTAGGAAAGCATCTGTGGCTATTTAAAAACCACTTCACAGGCTGTAGTAAAGGCTTAGAACTATTTTGCAAGAGTCATGAGAAGTGATGGGAGGACTTTGAGTAGAGAAGTCATATGAACAGGCTTGTTTTTCAGAGAGCACACTAGCTTCTGTATGAAGAGCAAACAAACCACTTAGGAGGCTAACACTGAATAGCATTCCCTCTATCATGCATTAAACCTACAGAAAGAAGCCAACAGCTTTTAATAGACAGAGTTGTTATGGTCATATTCCATGGGTTCCCTCATGTTTCAACTTGCTGCAATGTAGTAAAAATCAGTTAAGACATAAAATTAAAGCTTTCTTTTCCAGAAAAAGACAATGACCTTTATGTGCTATATTTTTACTTTCATTTATTTTTAGTTAAATTTAGTTGCCAACATTCAAAAAGCATGAGCTTTCACATTAAGTGTATATTTCAGGCTTCTCTTGAAAAAACAAGTGTAGACATTACATTAAATTCTCCATGCTGCACAGGGACTTTGTCATTTAAAATAAGAATATCATGATTATCTCAAGGCATTTATGTCTTTTTCCAAAGAACTCTAAGCACCGTACCAATACTCTGGAGTGGAAACAGCCATTTACATAATCAACTGTAGAAATTCTTGCAGTCCTGTGCACATTTCATAGATGTGCATACATTATGCATGCCATAACTATGTATAGATTCTAAGTTAAAACTTGCTGTCATTTTCTGATTTTGTCTTCATCTCTGTTGTTGTTCTCATCACAGTAGTCTTCCATACTGTAAGTACAGGTGAGAAGGCTATATACTGAGTGAATTTAAATAAAAGACTGAACAGAGGAAGGCCAGAAGGGATGTTGGTTAAGACAGAAGACAGAACAGAGTTTGAGACTTCCCACTGCCCAGGAGGGAAATGTTAGCGCTTGAAGTAACTGAGTGATCATCTACTTCAGTTTCTCCTGTAATAGTCAAGAAAATGAGTCTTGCAAATGCCCCATTCTGGAGGCCTGTAGGCAGAATGCAGCCTGCAAATAAGTTTTATTTTACCTTCAATGCATTTTATTATTAGTTAAATTTCGTTTTCAACATTCGAAAATCAAGAGCTTTCACATCAATCTATATTTCTGGCTTCTCTTGGAGATTCAAGTTATCTTAGAATACTGGATTTTTCACAGCCTTCCCTACTAAGCCTGCCTCGTCATTTCCAATCCTACCCTGAACTTTGGTGGCATTTTATTGCAGCCTCTGGGTCGCACAAGACTTAATGGCAGAGATGAGGCCAGAAGCTCTAAACCCATGTTCTTTCCGGTTCGTTCTTCTTGCCTTTCTTTGTGATTCTTTGTGATTCTAGTTTTACTGATTTTTTTCCCAGACAATAAATAGCCATTAAAATCCTATTTTCTTCTCGAAATTGGATAAAGATATTTGTGGATCTTAGTAAAGCCACTTCCCACCCCTTTAATTTAAAAAAAAATGTCCTATAACTCACTGAACAAAAGGCAGATAGGCCATTTCAGAGTCAGGATCTTGAGGGATCATCAGCTGACAATGAAAGGGCAGAGTGATTCCTTCCTCACTGAGGTACATGGTAAGAGTGACTCCAGCTGAAGAAGTCATTAAGAAACTCCTAATAGTCATGTACCACAATGTTCATTGCAGCTCTATTTACAATAGCCAGGACATGGAAGCAACCTCCATGTCCATCGACAGATAAATGGATAAAGAAGATGTGGCACATAGATACAATGGAATATTACTTAGCCATAAAAAGAAATGAAATTGAGTTATTTGTAGTGAGGTGGATGGACCTAGAGTCTGTCATACAGAGTGAAGTAAGTCAGGAAGAGAAAAACAAATACCGTATGCTAACACATATATATGGAATCTAAAAAAAAAAAAAAAATGGTTCTGAAGAACCTAGGGGCAGGACAGGAATAAAGATGCAGATGTAGAGAATGGACTTCAGGACACGAGGAAGGGTAAGGGTAAGCTGGACGAGGTTGAGAAAGAGTGGCATGGACATATATACACTACCAAATGTAAAATAGATAGTAAGTGGGAAGCAGCCGCATAGCACAGGGAGATCAGCTTGGTGTTTTGTGACGACCTAGAGGGGTGGGATGGGGAGGGTGGGAGGGAGGCTCAAGAGGGAGGGGATATGGGGACATATGTATGCATATGGCTGATTCACTTTGTTATACAGCAGAAACTAACACACCATTGTAAAGCAATTATACTCCAATAAAGATGTTAAAAAAAAACTCATAATAATCATGTATCTTCTCACTTCAAAGTCTACTCATTAGAAAACATCACATCTTTTAGCCTTTTATTAATATGCTATAAAAAAACCATTGCCTTCTGTATGCAGAGATGAGTTAGGCATACAGTGGAATAAGATTCCCACTGCCAGGCAACAAATTAAAACAAAAGCTGTCAATATAGAATCTTGCCCAGCTTCTAGAATATGCATTAGATGCATTCAATTTGATAAATTCAGCTAAAGCAGTGTATTTATTAAAGTGTTCATTGTTAACTTTGAAGTGTCTTTTCTGAAAAACAGACAAAATCCTATAATATGGTTTCACATATTATCTTTAGTATATTTATGTAGAATACTTGCTGCTTTTTTAAAACTTTTTTTGAATTAAATGTTTACTTATCCTCACCATGGCCACTCTGTGTGTCACAGGATGGTTTGTAATTAGCAGTTTCATGTCTTTGAGGCTAGTTAAAGAAAACAACTCAAAGATCTACTTCAAATATCATGGAGAAGGAATGTGCGAAATATCACATCCTATACACTGTAACTGAGGTAATTAATTGCCTATTTCTGTACATTTCACATATGTATGACATGATCAGCACACCTACGTAGTCTCAGCAGAATGACTACCTCCAGCTCTTTCCAGGAAAATCACTAGGTGTAGTACTTACAAACTATTAAAGCCATATTATTGACGAAAGAGAATAGTAAGTTCTGTAATAAGAGTAAGAATTCTAGCAAAAATGTCTGTCACTTCATTGAAATTTATATCCCTATAAATGATAGAATTAAAATATTCATCTTTGATTGTCTTGCTATAACTGAAGGGACTCATAGTTTATAAGCATCATTCTCAGAGGAGGTCTAAGATGCCTTTAGACCAGTGATCCCCAACCTTTTTGGCAGCAGGGACCTGTTTTGCGGAAGACAATTTTTCCACGGGCGGGAGGGTGGGGGGAATGGGGGTGAGGGGGGCGATATGGTGGTTCAGGCGGTAATGGGAGCGCTGGGGAGCGCTGGGGAGCGGCAGACGAAGCTTCGCTCGCTTGCCCGCCGCTCACCTCCTGCTGTGCGGCCCGGTGCCTAACAGGCCGTGACCAGTACTGATCCACGGCCCAGGGGTTGGGGACTCCTGCTATAGACAATTACTTTTTGTTGACATCTTACTTGGCATATAATCAAACTATGTTGCCCTGCAGATCTGATCCTAAACTTTCCATGCTTATACTTACTGTCCTGCTAAATATGAAGCTTATAGACTTCTGTACTCTGACTCTTCCTCTAAGTAATTGGTTATTAAATTGATTCATATGGGATTAGTAAGATCATGTCTTTCGTATGTCTTCCAATAAGCTCTAGACTATCTCTGAGTGTATAGAAAGTGTCAAGAAGTATAAAAAAGTGAATGAGATCAAATTCCTTCAAAAGGGGATGCCGGTATTCCTCTATGTATTAAAATCCTCCTGAATCAGGCTGCATCTGCCTTTTAAATCTGGCCTCCATTAAACTCTGCTCCAGCCAGCCTGGTCTACCAGCAGGGTCTGAGCAGGCCTTCAGCTTCTCTGCTTTCTTACTCTACCTGAATCCCCAATCAAATCTTCCCCATCAACTTTTATACATCTTTTAGGACTCGGCTTATATCCTTCACACCTTGATCATAAGATCTGCTTTTGGAAAATTGAGCTAATCTCTCAAGAGTCAGTTCCATTCCCTGAGCCAAGCACTGGGGCTCTGAAGATTGCAGCACCTGGTTCCTGTTCTCAGGGTGCTTGCTGTCCAGTGGGAGAGACCGTGGCCACACTGTGCATCCAGTGCTTTGACAGAGGATTCCCAGAGGGCCTGTGTGCTCAGAGAGGAACACTGACCCCAAAGATGGGGCAAATGGAAGTAAAGCTGGATCATCAGAGGTCACCTGAGGAAGGGGCAAGTAGAGATAGATGATTATGGCAGACAGTGAGGAGGGGGCGGAGGCTCAGAGAAATGAGGATGGGGTACTCCTGGGTGAGTACAGATCCTGAAGTGGGAGGGGAAAGTGGTGGGAGATGCAGCCAGAGAGGTGAGCAGGAGGAAGATCTTAAGGATCCTATCTCCTATAAAGGAGTTTGAGTTTTATCCTGAGTTATGAGGAAGCATGGAAGTGATGAGAGATCATCTCTAAGGTATCTTATAGCTTTGAGGTCTGTAATTCTCTGACCCCAGTTCTCTTCTACTTAACACACTCACCCCAAACAAACTTGAATGGCATAGCGTTCTTATTTGCATGTATATCATATCCTTTACAGTGGGCTTTGTATACAGTAGGTGATTAAAAATGCCTATCAGATTTCTCTATTTTACTGTTATATTCTGAGAGGCAGAAACCATATCTTATCTTCTGTTTTATCCACACAGTACCCAGTATTATAAATATTAAATGAGTGAATAAAAGATATGGGTGGGACCCCAGCCTGAATCTATGGCATCTTCCTTTTAGTGGGCCCAGGGTTTAGGAGCCTGAATGCAAACATGTTTCCTTTACTTTTTGCTGCACAAATACTGGCTAAAAGCCTATGAGGTGCCAGGACTGAGACATACAACACCGCAGTTACAGACAGTCAGTGCCCTCTTGGATTGTATATTCTACCTTTTCTCTTCTCTGCCCCTACCCATGTGATCACAAAGGTTCAGCAAAATTAGACACCCCTCCCACATAAATCATGGGAAATAATCGAAAAGAATCTGGAGCCCTGCTTGAAATTAAATTGTTCTTTATATTTCTGTTTTATTGTTGCTGCCAAAATTTTTCATGTAGTGGAAAGAGCATGGAATGCCATGTCAGACAGACTGGGTTTGAATCTTCATTCTGTCATTAATAGGTGTATAATTCTTGCACAGTCTACCTTCTCTAAATCTGTTTATCCTAACAGAAAAACTGAGCTCACTAGGACAACACATGGTGTTTGTTGGATGCCTAGTAGATGCCAGTTTCCTATTCTTCTGCTTGTTTTTTATAAGGATGTTGATTTCATCATGGAAGCAGAGTGAAGAGAAGAACTTGCAGCCATTTGAGGCTCTCCCAGTATCGATGTCAAAGTAGCACAAAATCAGTTTAGGTCTATGACACAGGGCACAACAGTGAGAAAATGCCAGAACTGTCAAAGCAAATGGGTAATAAGAATAGAAGTTTTATGTCTTGTTTTATCAGATGTGCATATTAAATATTTTATAATAACCATAAGAGGCAGATTATATTCATCTCCATTTCACAGATGAGAAAAAAGAGGCTCAGAGAAGCAAACTCACCCAAAAGTCATGTGTAAGCTGAGATGTGACTCCAAGTACATTCACCATCAAAGGCTCAAGCCTTTTCTTCCCAAGCCACAGCATGGGACAAGCCACACTGCCAACTATGAAAAAAGTAAAGTACTGTTGTCCATGTTCTGGTCTACTACTGACTGTAAGAGCTAAAAGGCAGAGACCTGTTTTTAAAAGTCTAAGAAAAAATATCAGAGAAAAAGTGTGCCATAGCAGCTATATTCAGAAGCATAAGTCATTAATTTTTTTTGTGTTTGTTAAGTTCTGGCCATGAAAACTTATTGAACAGTTGGACTAAAGGGCATTGAGCAGAGCAGTAACTGTCAAAATGTTAGCTTGGACACTTGATATACTTCTTTAGAAAAGTGATACTGTATGTTCCAAATATTTTCCATTCTCATGTGTTTAAGTGTAATACATGACATGTAATATATGTAGGTTCAAACTGTTAGCTTTCATAATTGTCTCTCCTGATCTCACCTGCTGATGATATCAAGCTGAGATGGACCCCACTCCTTGCCAAATTATAGACTAAATGAAATTAGAACTTAGGGTGCCATTAATTTTTTAAGACTCCTGCTCATCTCCTGGTGATGCCTCCACTTTCTTTGTCCAGACCCCTACCTGTACCCTGGATTTCAGGTTCTACCATGTTTCTCTGTGTAAATTCATCACCTCAAACCCCAGTTAGGTGTCCCCTCTGTCCACAGTGTCAATTTGTGCTCTAACCTGGTCTGGAATTGCCCTGACTGCTCAGTAAGAAGTAAAATTAATTCACTCTATGGTATTGATAAAAAACAGAACCCAGTGTGTTTCTTCTAAGCATATTTGCAGTCAAAGGAGAAAAGTCATGGAGGAGTGAGAGCTGGTGCATCAGGCATAAAATGAGGTACTGGTGTCATTAGAAGTAAAGGCATGTTTGGACGGGTAGTGGGATATCCCATGAGGAAACGCTCTATTACAAAGGAAGAGATGAGGCAGAAACTACTGATGGAGTTGTCTGACTTTGTGTGTGAAGGAGGAGGGGTGAAGAAATTAGATTTGTAAAGATGCATAAAGTGTGGATCTGATCTTTTTCAAATCCTAAGGGGAAAAATGCACATTTTTAACAGCTACTAGGTATAAACATACATTTTGCTATAGCAGTGTTTGTATCTTCTTTAAAATTACAAAACGTTAAAAAAACAAAAACAAAAACTTCTTATGTGTTCCAGGTAACTTTTGTCTACAAAAAAAGCATTGGGAGTTAGGAAAGGATTCCTACATCAGACAAACTTGCTGCACCTCAGCCTACTACCCAGTTTCTCCTTATCCCAGTACCTCTGGCAGATGTGTTCTTGTGTGTTTGGTAGCTGGATATAGCCAGAGTTCCAATGTCCGTTTTTCTCAATAGCTGCCCTCCCTACATCACCTGGTTAGTTGGGGCCCATGACAGGACTTTTTCCTCAGTGACCGCAAAGTGTTTAGTAAGTCCCAAAGCCTAAGAGGAATAATTTTGAAGTCAGTGAGAATCAGAACTCCATGGTGGCAGTTTTATTGAGGTGGCAGCGACTTTAAATGATTCTGGAAAATGCTTCTTCACAGCTATGCTGGCAGCCAGCAAATAACTAATTGAGCCATTACTCTGGTAACAGGTGAAAGGCATCAATTTTCATTTACTCATCCCTGCTTTGCCTCTCATTTAGAATCTCCCTGCAAACTCACATATTTAAGAGTGTAGGAAAAATAAAAAACAAAAAAGCCAGATAGCTAAACACATTGCTAGTCTTCTGGGGTCTTCTAAACTACATGGCTTACAATACATGCTGCCGCCAGTGCACCATTATGTTCTCTGCCACCTCCTCCTCTTCTCAGTGCCACATCGACTATGTGGGGAAGCCCTGCTCTTTGCAGACTTTGACAGGCAGCCATTCACAGGGCCTCCCATGACCACTCCAGCTTCTAGATTCAGAAAAGAGTTTTCTGTCAGCAGGATTCATTTACATTCCAACTGACAAGGTTTTGGTCTCAGAGTCTTTGTTTTATGCTATGGTGTCTGTTCAAATTAACAGTAAGCTCAGTTGTGCTCTTCTGACCAAGGGTCACATTCTCATCTGGTGACTTGCTCTCGGCGGGTACAAACTGCATTATAACAAAGGCCATGGCTGTTAACGTGCTTTTACAAGAGCATATCAGAATCTCCTTTATGCATAAGCTCCTTGATTTGTGTACATTAATTTTACTCCGTTGGCAGCCATATCTACTTTTTTTTTTCTTATTGTGGAGTGAAAAAGTCTATACAAGTCTATACAAGAATGTGAGGCTCTTAGGAGCTGAATATCTTATGTGAGTTCTTTAAAATATAGTTCTCTGCAAGTTGTATAGTGATCTATTTTACCCTATCCAGTGTGACCTGGGAATTACTGTGGCTTTAATTAAGGTGGCTTTGATTCTGTCTTGTGAGCTAATGACTCTGTATGATTCCATACTGGTATCATAATTTGTGCTGGCATATTAAGGGTGACTCTGGGCATTCAAAGTGGTGTGTGTCAGGAAAGAAGGCTGGGAAATTCCTGGGGCCCTTGTGGTGGGGAAGTGGGGTGGATAGCCATGTGAATAAATCAACGGCCTCTGCAATTACTGATACCTGTGAAACTTTCAAAATCCTTCCAATGCTGAAACCTACTCTGAGCCTCAACTGTATAAACTGACCGATTTTGAAAAGGCCAAATTATCTGCAAATTAGCAAGTGAAAATTCTCAAGTTAAAAAAAAACTGATTTGTAATTTAAAAAAATCTTAAGCCTAGAAACTTTTAGAATTTTAAAACTTAAAAAAATTCATTTGCTAAATGATATTTATTTATTTTTGAGATTTTAATTTTCTTAATTCAATACAGTCCTATGCTGAGATATGTTGTCATAGTGGCCAAATTTGCAAATGTGATGTTTTGTGTGGTAGGGGCCAGTTTCTTTCTATGTATGGATTGACCCTTTCCATCAATTGGGATGGATATAGGTAATAGCTATACCATGTCTAGAGCAAAGCTCATGGTTCAGAAGGAGCTGCTGTCTTGCCCATGGCCATTAGTAAATGAGTCTCTTAGCTTGAGTCTGATAATCTTTCAGCTCACATCAGGGAAACCCAATCATTTAATCCTACATTCACATGGTAACTATGGGAAAAAAGCAGCACCATTTTCCTCTTCTACCTGGGCAAACAACTAGGCCACACACTTCCACATTATTTGATTTGAGTGGGGTGGCCATGGCACTTGATGAATGGTGAACAGAAGTGATGTGTTCCATTTGTGTGCTATGAAGAAGCTGTTATGCTTTTCCTTCCTTTCCTCTTCTAGTAGCTTCTTGCACATGAAAGGGCCATAAGGGTCACAGTGCCACAAAATGGAAGGAATTTGAATGCCTCTGTGACTGAGTGGGAGAACCACCTTTGCAAACCAGCTACATCTTCTTGGGCTGTTAGATGAATGAGAAAGAGTTTTCTATTCTGTATGAACTATTACATATTTTGGAATGTATCCTGTATACCAGGCATTTTTATATATATTTCCTCATTTAATCTTCAGAAAGGTGTGATGACATAAATATTATTCCAAGTTTCTGAATGACTAGAGGTTGCCAGTAGTTATAGGGCAACTAAGTATCAGCACTAGAATCTTAACTTTTTATTGCTCATGACAATTTTGACACCCTAAACCTTTGGGAATTAAAATCTGAAAAATTTTCTAATTTTGTGATTAGGATCCTATTTAATGTTTGTTGTTTAAAACTTTCATAAACTACTGACTGGATTTACTAAGTGACTGTTTTACTAAGTGACTTCCTTTAGCAGAACTTAATAAATTGAAAAAAATCTCCAGTCAACAATACTACATTAAGAAGTTCTTACTTTATATAGTTTTCAAACAAGTGTCTTTATAGTCTGCAGAATTTTCAAGATGTTTCACTGTCATCATTAAAGGATGTATTTTGACTATATTTCTTTTGTTCTAGTCTTTTCCAGTTCTAATCATGAAACTAGCAGGTTTGGTCAAGTTTGGTGAGCCATGAGAATAGAAATCTTTATCTCTACAGATCATGAGAAGACTGTCTTTAGTGTGCTTGGAACATTCAAGGTGTCCTTTGTAACAAGGTTTGGTTTGATGCCTGTGCTTCTGTCCCGTCGTATTACGTGTTAGGTGGATTTCTGCAGTGTCTGCCTACCTAATGACCGTTTTATCTTCCTCCAATAGCAACACACTTTTGCCATGGGGAAAATCTTCCTTTTAATCTCTCAGCCCCTGTGTTCCAGTGAGCTGAACTTCCCTGGTACCCCAGCCCCTATCAGGCCTCAGGAGCCTGTGGTTGGGTTGAGGATTCATGAACTAAGTCTGGCTTTTCAATGTTTTCCATCCCATTAACTATGATAACTGGTTCAGAAAGAGCCAGTGGTCTTGGTTGATCCAGCTGTACACAACCTGGGACTTCGGTGCTATTGGGAAGTGCCAACTTTCCCTTTCTGTCAGACTATAAGCCTGGGGTCTACCATGTGAAGAGTGCTTGCCTACGAGCAGAGGAAATGGGAAAGAAAGTTGACTAGAGAGAGACCAAGCCCTGATGACAATGTCTGGACTCTTGCCTGAAGCCAAGGTGATCTCTGGACTAGCCAACATGCCTTAGCCATTTTGAATTGGGTTCTTGGAACTTGTGAGCTAAAGGGTCTTGTTTAGCAAACATACTTAAAGAGTGAAAAGAATATAAGCAAATGCTTATAAATCATCTTATTTCATATACCAAAATCATATTTCTAAGTGCTTATCATAAATACTTTAATTCCTACAAAATAACTTCCCCAAAGGAGATGGAAGGATTTAGAAAAGCTAGAAATAGTCCAATAGAATTTCTTTAGATGACTTTTTATAGTAACTCTTGACTCTGTCCATTTCTAATTATTAGGAATAGCATTTCTTCTCTAGAACTGTTTACTTTTATCTCTGATTCTACCTGTACTTTAAAAATCTATATCACATGAGTATAACCCGTAATTCTGCAGCCATTGATTTGGTTAGTGGCAATACTTAAATCTCTATAAAAATGCAGAGACTGTAAAAGATTTTTGCCAAAATGGGTCTACAATAGATTCACAGAGATATCTACTTAAATTAACATTGCACATTTGAATATGCCTAGATAGACTCCAACATCCAGCACATCACTGAAGAAATGAAAAGAAACCAATCCCTTCTGGGTGTTTCAAAATGCTTAATAGTTTTAAGCCAGCTTCATTTTATTCAGATAAAAATGTTGACTGCAGGCATGAATTTGATAAGACTTTTTTTTTTTTTTTTACCATTCAAGACAGAAAACCATAGTGAAATCAGCATTGCAACATTGCATATTTCACTTCATAAACAAAGAAGCATATATAAAAGACAAAATAGTTTTATAAGCCTAATTGCTATGAAAAATTGTAATATTTTTGAAAAATAACATTAAATAAAAACTAAGTACACTCTTAAAATCTGTTTTAGGGTAATGCTAACTAAATATATCAGAAAGACTTGTCTGCAGGACTTTTCTTCCTTTCATCCCTAATCTCTCTTAAATAAAAAGTTTGCATTTAAGAATGCAAAATATAGAATAAAACTTTGGAAAAAATCTGATTTCTTAACTACGGTTGTCTTAAAGATATTCAATCAGATATTTGCTATCTTAAGTTAAAGTGGCTGTAAATATTTTGTCTGCATACATCATCTTCTGAGTCAAATCAAATATCAATCTATAATAGTCCACAAGTAACTTCCAAGGCAGAAGATTCTGGAATCACATAAACACATTTTAAGTCAATCCAAAAAAGTCAAGTATTTATCTGATTTAATCAAGGCTTGCAGTATCTTTAACCATGTTATTGCAAAGAGCCCAAATTCACTCAAAATAAGCTTCAGTGGAAGAGTTTAATAGCACATTAAACCCAGCTGAAGATAAGATTATTGAACTGGAAAATCAGAATAAAGTATCCTGGATACAACACAGAGAAGAGACAGCAACGATGATGTGAAACAGGATAGAGTAAGAAGATCTAATATACGTTTAAGCAGAGCTCAAGAAGAAGGAAAATGTAAGACAGATGAGATATTTGAAAATGTAATACCTGAGGCTATTCGAGAACCGATGAAAGACACTAATCAAAAGATTCAAAAAGACCAATAAGTTATAAGCAATGTTTAAAAAGAAAAATCTATACCAAGACCACGTAGTGAAAATGCAAAACAAAGAGCTTCACGGTGGCCTGACAACAAAGGGGTACTATATATTAGCTTATTCCTAAAACATCTATGTCATGTGATCATCCAGCCAGTGCTCTGACACTTTCTAATTTCCAAGATTGACAATTTTCAGATAATCCTATTAATATTCTGGGACAACATAGACCAAGTCTAGGCTTCCTTCATGGGGTAATCTGTCAGGTATTTAATATATTCCCACCATATATATATATATTTTTTCATTTCAGAGTCTTTGATCGTCTTACAAATGGCATAGCTTAAAGGGTTTTCATCAATCTTTCAATGTCTTTAGGCGAAGTATTCTATGTCTTTTCAGCCCCCAGAACAGAACACTAGCTTCTCAGCAAGATCTTATTAGGATAGAGTACAGAGGGGTGATCATCTTTGCTCTTACCACTCTACTTCTATTAAAACCACCTTGAAAGGTCATCTGTTTGGTGGTAACCACTTAACACTTGGGACTCACATTTAGGTCACAAACATTTAGAGATTATGAGTACTTTCCACATATGCTACTAAGTCATTCCTTTGGCCTTTAGAGTTACCTTTGGGGACAAGTGAAACTAGATTAATCTGTTAACTGTCATTTTGTTATATTCAATCTTGATCAATACAAACCACTTTGATTTTTAGTTCCCTGAAATGAATGGAATAATATTTTTCACATAGGATCTAAAGAATATAGCTCAGTACTCAGTATATAGACATTATTGCTGATTAAATTTGTGTTCCTGTCGCTCTGACGACTGACTTTCATAATGCCATTTCACTACCATGTGTGGTAGTAATATATTGACTTGACATATGAGGGAAGTGGAGCTCCGGATGGCTAAGAATACACTCAGTAAAAGGTAGATCTGGATTGACAGTCACCACCACACCCCTTCTAACATATCTTCTGTCATCTAACTTATTAGCTATTCCTCTCAGTTTTGTAATGAATTTATTTGATAACAAAGCTTCAAAATCCTTGTCCAAGTTTTTACTTTTATAATTCCCAAAATTAACATCAGGACCCATGCTATTTAGACCCTATCCTAACCTCTTCCATTTTGCTACTGCATACTACAATGAATCCTTCCAGGTCTAAACATGCCGTACTGCTATATGAAGGGACGTCTTCATGTAAAGCATAGCTGAATTATTTCACAGTGTCCTTGTTGATACCCTATAACGTTAAAAATCTTCTCTGGGATCAAGGTCTCGTTGATAGCTGAAGTTTACTCTTCTCTAGGATCCTTTGAAAATTCCTGTAATACCTCAACATTCTCAACTGAAACAAAGTTTGAGGCAGTACCATGGACAAAAATGATATATCTCAGTCTCTTAAAACAGCTAGTTAAGACTGTATACATATATTAGCTAAAGGAATATAGGATTTTCAAAATCAGTGTTTTTAGTATGTACCGAAACTTGACCTATGGAAAAAGATCAATTGAATTTTTACTTATCTTAATAAAGATGGTTTGATAATGAAGCCAGAGGGTACAACCTATTAAAAATGAAACTCTAAGGTTGACACCTATTAGTTCCTCAACATCATTCATTCAAAGTTTTGGATAGATTACTATGTATTATGACACGTCTTTTCCTAATGTTCATCTTTGAAATGCAGCTAGCACCCAAAATGAGCATGCTCAGCCTTGGTATAAATTTCTACTTTCTAACGTTAATTAGGCTAAAAGAGAATTGTGTATGTGTGTATGTATATACTTGTATATATACACGTATATATACACATATATACGTGTATATATACATATATGTATTCCAATTTGTGTGGGTAACTTCCTGGCATAGGTATAAATTCCTCCCAGGCAGCTACTTTGTAGGAAATTCATGAAAGAGGGTGAGGAGCTTGGTCATTTGGACAGGTGCTTATTCTACAATTAGAGCAAAAGAGATTCTTTCTAAAATAGTGTTACTCGGTATTTCTAGGTGATGAGGGAAAGTGAGGAGAGGAAAAAAGGAGTAAGAGAAAAGAAGAGATGTTTCTGAGTTAGGAGCTCTGTTTTGTATCTGTTATTAGGAAGTAAAGTAAAGCAAAGCAAGACTTTGTAAACAGTCATTGTTGCCACCCCCTTAGTTTCCACTGGAACCAAATTAATGCATGTGTGGAATTCAGAATAGATTAGAAAAACTACAGGAACATTCATCTGTGGAAGAGCAGCAGGGTGACACTGCATCAGAGAAAGCATTTTACGTCAGGGTGACTGGTCATCCTAGTTCTTTTATTTCTGCTTCAAGTAGAATCTCTAGATTTAGACTATATTCCATAAAGGTTTGGTTTTTTATAAATTATTATTGCCTTTTATAATATGGAGTCATTTATAAAATAGAAATCATATTGAAACCTATTGTAGTGAATCATATCTATGATTTTAACCTTAAATTTGGGCCTAGCCAGTGCTGATATCTTTCTGAGAGTCTTTATTTTTCCCTTCAACTAGAATGTAATGGCAATTCCCATTGTCATTTAGAGTTTCTGAATGTCTCATGTTTCTCTCACTTGCCTTTTGTTTGATATGAATCTCCTAATACACATTTGCACGAACCCCAGTTCAACTCTGAGACTCTCACATACAGTCCGATCTTGAAAACTTTGGTTTCCCCCTCAATTTGGCAGCAGGAAAGTTTGAGGTAAGAAATAGATGAAAAGGACACAGAAATATACTACTTGTATCATTGGCTGTTTATCATGATTACCTATAAAGCAGCCTTTAAAAGGTTCCTACCTCTACTTTCTTCTCACAGCTTCCCTCAAAACTTTACAGAGGGTGATATGACACCCTTTTCATCCAAATTTAGAAAACTCTGCTATAAATTCACAATGATGACTTTTTCTACAAGCAGGTACTCTTCAATGATTATTATTCATGGAAAACTATAAATTTTTATTACCTTTTGTTAAAGTTATGCCACAATTAGACTATATGTAACCATTTGCCAAATGAAAGAAATGGAGAAGCTGTCATCAGGAAAAAGCAGTTTATCTGTCTAAATATTAAACATTGTTGATAAAAATAATAACTTCTGCATCATGCTAAGATAAACAAAATCAAAATTAGTGTAGCTCATTGCTTTGCATCCTGAGGTGAGTGGACTTTGAATATGCAGCTATATTATAGTTTGAAAGATTTGTTTAATGAAACTAGATTTTAGATTAAGAGTATATCCTGTTTTATAATACACAAAGAATCATCTCTGATGCTAAGAATAAACTTCAATATTCTTAAGCAAAACATCCCAGGAAGATGCACAGTTCTTTGTTTTCTGACCAGACCATACATAGATTCATTTTGAGTTTCCTGTATTCTATAAAATTATTTTTAAAAAACAAAATCCCTAAGACCAATAACCTGCTTTTACAGTAGACAGGAAATGCATATTAATGTTTCATCTGGGATTCATGAAGGCATATCTGCACTGTTGCAGAAAGCAGGGGAAAAATATTTCCTGTCAGACTTCATTGATGTGTTGTCCAAAATCATCTGCTGTTGGCAACAGTGAGATACTATGAGAATTGGTCTGCAACAATATTTGAAGCATGTATTACTAAAAGAAAAAGTGGTCTAATATTACATTAGTGATAAATAAGATTTATAAATCAATTTTAGATAATTTTCAGTTTTATCTTAATTGTTAGTCTCAAATAAGTTTGGCTACTTTGCCCTTGATATATTAACAAGTCATTAATTAAACTGTCAGGCTATTTTTCCTTCTCTTTTATTGGCTAAATGGTGAAACTAGGTGCAGATGTGTAGTTATCAGAATGATTTCCAATCTATTTTCACTCTCACCTCTGCTACTCTTTAAATCTGATGGCTGTGGCAGGTTCATGGTGTAAGACATTCGTTATTAAAACCTGAAGTCTGAGTTATTATTTATGAAATCTTATTATTCAGACATTGAATTCATAGCGTTTCTCCAAAAGTAATATTCTCAAAATTGGACTGTCTAGAATGGAAATGAAGAAAAATTCATAATTAGTGAAGATTTTTAAAAGAATTTGCCAAATTAATCACAGCCTTAGTGATAAGTTTAATTGAAGGGTGTGATAGAGGATGTTAGCATTGATTTCTCTGTCAACTGAAAAAAAAAAAAGCACAACCTAAAAGTTGAGAATTATGTTTTATTAAGTGGACATACTGAGGACTTAAGCCTAGGAGACAACCTCTCAGATAGCTCTGAGGGACTGCTCCAGAGAGGTAAGGGAGGAGCCAGAGTATGTAGGAATTCTGCATGTGCACCCCGCCCAGATAGCTGAACATCAAAGATTACTGCTAATTAGAAGAAAAAATGGACATCTCCAGTTAATGAATTTAGGGTTTTTCTATTTATGGGAAGATGCAAATGAAATCATTCCTTCAATATGCACCTTAACTATCTAGGCCAGTATCCTGTTTTTCTCCATCCTGAATCCCCTCACGGTGCACAGTTGGGGGCTGCTGCAGTGGCTGAGGGCTTGTTGGCCACAACATCATTTGTTTACTGATGCGGCAGGTGACATTCTTTGTTCATGTCTGCATTTATATGCCTAGTAGAAGAAAATTTGTGGACATTATTAAATGACTTTCATTGATGAGTTTATTCAACACATAAGAAGGAAAAAAAGAAATGAAGATGACGTGTTTGACCACTACTAGGAATCAGAGGACCTGGATTTTAGTTATTTTGCAGACATTTACTGCCTCTCTTCTCCCTTTCAAGGTTCATAGTTGCCACCAAAAAGCCTGTTGATGTTTGTGAATGTGTCAGTTCCAATGGCCCTGAACTCTCATGCCAAATACCTTTGCTCCATATAGCTGTGCAGCATTCTTGCTTCTAAACTATAGCTTGTTCCAACCAACCACAGTTATGTTGACATGAGTTAGAACAGAGTCAAAATGAAGGCCACTTCAAGGCTTCAGCCACCTAGTGCAGTTCAGATGTTCAGAGTAAAATCTTATCTAGAACAGTGGAGCAAAGTCTAAGATCTTGGGCTCCAGAAACAGTGATTCAAATCTCAGCTCCTTCCTTCAAATAAGTGAACTTGGGGTCTCAGAGCCTCAGTTTGCTTTTTGAGAAGGAGGTATGGTGATGTTAAAAATAAAAATAATAGAATTGATTAACAGTGACTGGTGGTTATTATGTGCCAGGCTCTATGCTAAGTTCTTCCTCTATAAAGAACTTAGCCCAGAGGACTTTTGGGAAGAGTTAAATGAGATCGTGAACACAGAGCACCGAGGGAAACACTTTGTAAATAGTTGTTACTTTTTCCCACTACTATTACTATCATAGCTGGTGGTGTTCCTCCCCAGCCCCCATCCCACCCCTTCTCTTACTCTAGATAATAGCTCTAACCTGCAATGGCCTTTTCAATAGGGTTGCCAGATAAAACACAGGGTACCCAGTAAATACAAACTTCAGATGAACAACAACAAACTGTTAAGTGTAAGTATTGTATGGGATATGGTTGCATCAAATATTACTTGTCCTAAAAAACTTCTTGAAATTCAACTTTAACTGACTAATTGGTACTTTTAGTTACTAATCTGTCAATACTACTTCTCAAATATGTGTATAATTTGTCCTAGTGGTGGAAGATTGGGAATCTTCATGTAATTTAGTCATTTTTTTAAGTAAAAAAAAAAAAAAGTATTTCAGAGCATTCTCTAAGTTTGGGAGGGGCAGTGACTGTCTTTGTGTCTCCAGAGGAGAATTCAGCTGTGTATCTCATTTAGTTTTGACTATTCCATTCACAGTGTGTTTCGTAGGTTAATAGAATATCTTTTTCAAGAATATGGACTCTGTTCCTGGTTGTCTGGGTTACTGTTTTAATGCGGTGGTTTCATTTGGATCACTATGCATAGATAAGTAACAATAAAAAAATAATAAAGATACACATAAGGATTTTAAATAACTGTGTTCTGAATTCATCAAGCATTTCATAGGAATTTTCAGCTTTGGAAACCTCAAATATTTTGCCAGATATAAAATTCTTGATTATAAAATTTATCTATTTTAAGGAAACTTAGGTCTTCTGCCCGTTGCTAACCTATTTATCTTTATAACAATGATATTTATGTAAGTTATTTTTAATGTTAAGAGCTTTTGAGTCTTTGTCCATGCTCAATGTCTTATTATTTCTAAATTGGACTATAATTTATATATTGCAAAAAAGTGTTTTATTCTCACAGTATGGCATAACACTACACACAAGGAAAGGATTCTGATTTTCACACTTGAGTAACATTTCTGCCGCTCCTCCCGTATCACACATTAATCTAAAGATAAGACATGCCTCACACACCATTTGAAAGTTATTCTCCAAAATGTCATGGTTGAGCATTAACATCGTGTGTTTTTATATACAAAATCACCCCTTTGAACGTGAATATCGGTCTAGTTATGTACTTTTCAATGTTATTTATTATGAGGTTGCTGCTTTAATACTGCATTAATTTGCCAACTAGTTATACATCAAATGAAAACACTTTCTCCTCTAAATAA
This sequence comes from Mesoplodon mirus, assembly GCF_964341445.2. Classification (NCBI taxonomy): domain Eukaryota; kingdom Metazoa; phylum Chordata; class Mammalia; order Artiodactyla; family Ziphiidae; genus Mesoplodon; species Mesoplodon mirus. Next base: position 18,790,972 of record NC_138982.1, on the reverse strand, counting down.
TGGCAAACTTTATATTCTGCTTGACTTTTGACAATATAACATTTACCATTATCATCCCACGCTTCTCTTTTGGAAATTAGTAACATTTGCAGCATTCTCAAATCAATTCCATCTTTATTCATTTGCATGAGTAAGGGCAAAATCATGAAGTGAGTTAAGTCGGTCTCTCGTGACACCCTCCCACATGTCCACGACTGAGTTTCTCTTCCTTGACACCTTCCCAAACATTTGTGGGAGGAATGCACAAATGAATATTGAAGCAATCAGATGGCCACTGTAGAGTGTGTAAATCTCAAAGTGACTGACAATACACAGTATTTATTCCTTTGCTAAGATAACTGTCCAGGATGGACTGGGAGAAAGTGTCAAATACTCATCACTACAACATCTGTCACCACTAAAAACTGATAGGAGGGAACAGTTCTCCAAACACTGTATGTTCTGTATAGATTTTTTAAAAAATTTCTTTCCTGCTATGCGAAGAAATCTCATAGCAGCAATGATTATTATCCTGACATTTGTTTGGTATTTTATGGTTCATAAGAACTTTTACAAATCATTTTGGAGAAATTATTAGCTAAAGATCAAGGAAAAACTCCACTCTCGCTGTGAGAGTCTGAAACAATCAAACTTTTTATTTGCTTTGCTTTTATATTAGTTTTACGTAAGACAGAAAATGAGAGATTCAGAACCCCAAGGGACATGAAGCAGTGAAAAGTATGGGGTTTTTTTTGGCCAAGATATTTATTTTCTCCCTAGATAATATTAAGAATCAGAGATTATCCTCCACCCTCTCCTGGGGTGGTGTTGCTTTTGTTTCAGAAGAAAGCACAGTGAAAAGTCCCTCTTCTCCCTTTCCTTTATGGGGAAGAGTGAAGTGACAGAACAAGAAGATTCAGCCATAGGTAGAATCTCTTTCTATGACACCTGGTTACCATTTCCAAGGGCCAAGGTGACAAAACTTCATTCCTTGTATCCTAGGTAACTGGTAGTGATAATATTCAATCATGATTTTTCTCAAATGGGAGGTGCTTACTGACGTCTCCTTTTATTCTTTCACAGGAAAGTGACAAAGCAGTACCCTGCTCAATTTCTCAAGATAGATAGGAAGTTAAAATGTTTGCAGAGCATCTCAAACTTCCATTCTTTTTGTTTTTGTAGTGTACAAAATATTTTTGGGTAGTGGAATGGCGCGGTCTGTGTAGAACTCTGTTCTAGTACACTAATGATATTTATCAGTCCCCATTTGCCAAAATAAGGAAAACTTGTCACATAGCAAATAACCAAGGGGCACTCAAACTAAAAGTGGGGAATTCTCCAGGAGATTCATAGCACCTTGCCACTCAAAGTGTGGTCCCTGGACCAGGAATATCAGCATCACCTGGAAACTTATTTTTAACAAATTTCTTCATTTCTAATATCTTACCCCAGACCTACTGAATTGAAAACTGCTTTTTAACAAGATCCCAGGTGATTGGTATGCACATTAAACTTTGAGAAGTGTTGTCTTCACACATAAAGAGAATAAACTAGTGGTTACTATCCGGGGGAGGGTGGGGACAGGCAAGATAGGGATAGGGGTTAAGAGGTACAAACTACTATGCATAAAATAAGCTATAAAGATATATTGTACAAGACAGGAAATATAGCCAATATTTTATAATAATTATAAATGGGGTATAATCTTTAAAAATTGTGAATCACTGTGTTGTACATCTGAAACTTAATGTTGTAAATCAGCTGGATATATGTATATGCATAAAAGTATATGTATAACTAATTCACTTTGCTGTACACCTGAAACTAACACAACATTGTAAATCAACTATACCCCAATAAAAATTAAAACAAAAAAACATACCTCAGTAAAAAATAATAATAATAAAGTGGTGGTTGCTGGAAAAAAGAGAAGTATTATCTTAGCACAAACACAGTATTTTATTAAAGCCTTGTAATAAACCCATGAGGCAGATTGTTGCTATTATCCTTAGCATGGTTATGAGGAAGCTGAGGCATTGAGATGTTAAAATAATCTTAAAATAAATTCCTCAAGTATATAGCCTTTAGTAGTAATATTAACAATATAACAACAATTAAGAAAAAACATCAGCAGCAGTACAGCACATAAATAGCTAACCGTCCTGCCTCTGGAGTCAGACTGCCTGGGCTCCAATCCTGACTCTACTACTCACCAAGTGTAAAATATTCAACAAGGTGCTCAATATCTGTTTCCTTTTTTAACAGTAAAATAGGGGCTTTTGAAAGGGGGGAGGATGAAATGAATAAATTCAAATAAAATGCTTAGAATAGTGCCTAGCATGTAGTACAAATTCCATATATATTACACAGTAGTAATAGTAGGAGTAAGGGTAATTGTTGTAGTAACATTTTTTCCAATGCCAACTACATATTTCATTCAGTCCTTGAAATTACTCTACTGTCGCCTCTACCTTGCGGTAGAAGGACTAATGTTACCCAACTGAACTTGGGTCGGCTTCCCTAACATGCAGCAAAGCCAATCTGCTGATGCTAGGTTGCACTAAAAAAGTACAGCATTTTTCACAGGGTGCCAAGCAAGGAGAATGGGCAACTAGTTCTCAAAAGACCCCATCCCCATCAGTGGCATTCAGGGGACGATTTTTAAAGGCGACATTAGGAATGAGGATTACACGTTGTGTGATCAGCTTGTGGACATTTTTTCTGATTGGCTGCTGATGAGGTAACAGGGTGATGTTTCAGGAACCTTAATTATCAGCCTGGTTCCAACCAGTCTGGGGTCTGTGTGCTTGTGGTCAGCATGTAGTCACCATCCTCCACTTTCTTTTGGTGAGGTGGGGGAAGGTCTTAGATTCTGAGGAACAAATCAAAGATATGCATCAGATCTTTATCTGTATCCCTTCAGGAGGAAGCAGGGGTCCTGTGACTGTTTTTTGTTTTGTTTTTTGTTTTAACATTTTTATTGGAGTATAACTGCTTTACAATGGTGTGTTAGTTTCTGCTTTATAACAAACTGAATCAGTTATACATATACATATGTTCCCATATCTCTTCCCTCTTATGTCTCCCTCCCACCCTCACTCCCACCCTCCCTATCCCACCCCTCTAGGTGGTCACAAAGCACCGAGCTGATCTCCCTGTGCTATGCGGCTGCTTCCCACTAGCTAGCTATTTTACATTTGGTAGTGTATATATGTCAATGCCACTCTCTCACTTTGTCCCAGCTTACCCTTCCCCCTTCCCATGAGCTCAAGTCCATTCTCTACGTCTGCATCTTTATTCCTGTCCTGCCCGTAGGTTTGTCAGAACCATTTTTTTTTAGATTCCATATATATATGTGTTACCATATGGTATTCGTTTTTCTTTCTTTCTTTTTTTTTCCATCGTATCCCAGCGCTTGAGGATAGAACCTGCAGACTGGAAGCCACTGGTACCGAAGACATAACGCCGAGGGTGTCAGAGCCCTTTCCCTCTACCTCTGTACATTATGCGGACTGGGACCGCAAGCCCGATCCCAACCAAGAAAAGGAGGGTTATTTTTCTCTTTCTGACTTACTTCACTCTGTATGACAGACTCTAGGTCCATCCACCTCACTACAAATATCTCAATGTCGTTTCTTTTTATGGCTGAGTAATATTCCATTGTACATATGTGCCACATCTTTATCCATTCATCTGTTGATGGACACTTAGGTTACTTCCATGTCCTGCCTATTGTAAATAGAGCTGCAATGAACATTGTGGTACATGACTCTTTTTGAATTATGGTTTTCTCAGGGTATATGCCCAGTAGTGGGATTGCTGGGTCATATGATAGTTCTATTTTTAGTTTTTTAAGGAACCTCCATACTGTTCTCCATAGTGCCTGTATCAATTTACATTCCCACCAACAGTGCAAGAGAGGTGGTTCCCTTTTCTCCACACCCTCTCCAGAATTTATTGTTTGTAGATTTTTTAATGATGGCCATTCTGACTGGTGTGAGGTGATACCTCATTGTAGATTTGATTTGCATTTCTCCAATGATTAGTGATGTTGAGCATCCTTTCATACGTTAGTTGGCAATCTCTATATCTTCTTTCGAGAAATGTCTATTTATGTCTTTTGCCTATTTTTGGATTTGGTTTGTTTGTTTGCCATTAAGCTGCATGAGCTGCTTTTATATTTTGGAGGTTAATCCTTTGTCAGTTGCTTTGTTTGAAAATATTTTCTCCCAATCTGAGGGCTGTCTTTTCATCTTGTTTATGGTTTCCTTTGCTGTGCAAAAGCTTTTAAGTTACATTAGGTCCCATTAGTTTATTTATTTATTTATTTATTTATTTATTTATTTATTTATTTGCGGTATGCAGGCCTCTCACTGTTGTGGCCTCTCCCGTTGCGGAGCACAGGCTCCGGATGCGCAGGCTCAGCGGCCATGGCTCATGGGCCTAGCCACTCCGCGGCATGTGGGGTATTCCCAGACTGGGGCACGAACCCGTGTCCCCTGCATCGGCAGGCGGACTCTCAACCACTGCGCCACCAGGGAATCCCCCATTTGTTTATTTTTGTTTTTATTTCCATTCCTCTAGGAGGTGGGTCAAAAAGGATCTTACTGTGATTTATGTCATAGAGTGTTCTGCCTATGATTTCCTCTAAGAGTTTGATAGTGTCTGGCCTTACATTTAGGTCGTTAATCCATTTTGAGTCTACTTTTGTGTATGGTGTTAGAGAGTGTTCTAATTTCATTCTTTTACATGTAGCTGTTCAGTTTTTCCAGCACCATTTATTGAAGAGGCTCTCTATTCTCCATTGTATATTCTTGCCTCCTTTATCAAAGATAAGGTGACCATATGTGTGTGGGTTTACCTCTGGGTTTCTCTCCTCTTCCACTGATATATATTTCTTTTCTTGTGCCAGTCCCACACTGTCTTGATTACTGTAGCTTTATAGTATAGTCTGAAGTCAGGAAGCCTGATTCCTCCAGCTCTGTATTTCTTTCTCAAAATTGCTTTGGCTATTTGGGGTCTCTTTTGTTTCCATATACATTGTGAAATTTCTTGTCCTAGTTCTGTGAAAAATGACATTGGTAGTTTGATAGGAATTGCATTGAATCTGTAGATTGCTTTGGGTGGTAAAATCATTTTCACAATGTTGATTCTTCCAATCCAAGAACATGGTATATCGCTCCATCTGTTTGTACCATCTTTAATTTCTTTCGTCAGTGTCTTATAGTTTTCTGCATACAGATCATGTGTCTCCTTAGGTAGGTTTATTCCTAGGGTTTTGTTTTTTGTTTTTTGTTTTTTGCAGTACCTGGGCCTCTCGCTGTTGTGGCCTCTCCCATTGTGGAGCACAGGCTCTGGACATGCAGGCTCAGCAGCCATGGCTCACGGGCCCAGCCACTCCGCGGCATATGGGATCTTCCCAGACCGGGTCACGAACCCGTGTCCTCTGCATCGGCAGGTGGACTCTCAACAATTTCGCCACCAGGGAAGCACTTTTCCTAGGTGTTTTATTCTTATTGTTGCAATGGTAAATGGGAGTTTTTCCTTAATTTCTTTTTCAGATTTTTCATCATTAGTGTCTTGGAATGCAAGAGATTTCTGTGCATTAATTTTGTATCCTGCTACTTTACCAAATTCATTGATTAGCTCTAGTAGTTTTCTGGTAGCATCTTTAGGATTCTCCATGTATAGTATCATGTGATCTGCAAACAGTGATAGTTTTACTTCTTTTCCAATTAGGATTCCTTTTATTTCTTTTTCTTCTCTGATTGCTGTGGCTAAGAGTTCCAAAACAATGTTGAATAATAGTGGTGAGAGTGGGCAACCTTGTCTTGTTCCTGATCTTAGTGGAAATGGTTTCAGTTTTTCAACATTGGGAACAATGTTGGCTGTAGGTTTGTCATATATGGCCTTTATTATGTTGAGGTAAGATTGTTATTTAAAGCTTGTTTCCTTATTTATTTTCATTTTGGATGATCTGTCCATTGGTGAATGTGGGGTGTTAAAAGTCCCCTACTATGATTGTGTTACTGTTGATTTCCTCTTTTATGGCTATTAGCGTTTGCCTTTGCATTGAGGTGCTCCTATGTTGCGTGCATAAATATTTACAATTGTTATATCTTCTTCTTGGATTGATCCCTTGATCATTATGTAATGTCCTTCTTTGTCTCTTGTCGTAGTCCTTATTTTATTTATTTATTTATTTATTTATTTATATTTTTATTTTTTTTGCGATACGCGGGCCTCTCACTGTTGTGGCCTCTCCCGTTGCGGAGCACAGGCTCCGGACGCGCAGGCTCAGCAGCCATGGCTCACAGGCCCAGCCGCTCCCCGGCATGTGGGATCCTCCCGGACCAGGGCACGAACTCGTGTCCCCTGCATCGGCAGGTGGACTCTCAACCACTGCGCCACCAGGGAAACCCGTAGTCCTTATTTTAAAGTCTATTTTGTCAGTTATGAGAATTGCTGCTCCATGTTTCTTTTGATTTCCATTTGCATGGAATATCTTTTTCCATCCCCTCACTTTCAGTCTGTATGTGTCTCTAGGTCTGAAGTGGGTCTCTTGTAGACAGCATATATATGGGTCTTGCTTTTGTATCCATTCAGCCAATCTGTGTCTTTTGGTGGGAGCATTTAGTCCATTTACATTTAAGGTAATTATCAATATGTATGTTCCTATTCCCATTTTCTTAATTGTTTTGGGTTCGTTATTGTAGGTCTTTTCCTTCTGTTGTGTTTCTTGCCTAGAGAAGTTCCTTTAGCATTTGTTGTAAAGCTGGTTTGGTGGTGCTGAATTCTCTTAACTTTTGCTTGTCTGTAAAGCTTTTAATTTCTCTGTTTAATCTGAATGAGATCCTTGCTGGGTAGAGTAGTCTTGGTTGTAGGTTTTTCCCTTTCTTCACTTTAAATATGTCCTGCCACTCCCTTCTGGCTTGCAGAGTTTCTGCTGAAAGATCAGCTGTTAAACATATGGGCATTCCCTTGTTTGTTATTCATTGCTTTTCCCCTGCTGCTTTTAATATTGTTTTAGTATTTAATTTTTGATAGTTTGATTAATACATGTCTCGGCGTGTTTCTCCTTAGATTTATCCTGTATGGGACTCTCTGCAATTCCTGGACTTGATTGACTATTTCCTTTCCTTTGTTAGGGAAGTTTTCAACTATAATCTCTTCAAATATTTTCTCAGCCTCTCTCTTTCTCTGTTCTTCTCCTGGGACCTGTATAATTTAAATGTTGGTGGGGTTTTTTTTGTTTTTTTTTTTGTGCTACGCGGGCCTCTCACTGTTGTGGCCTCTCCCATTGCAGAGCACAGGCTCCGGATGTGCAGGCTTAGTGGCCATGGCTCATGGGCCTAGCTGCTCCACGGCATGTGGGATCTTCCTGGACCGGAGCATGAACCCTTGTCCCCTGCATCAGCAGGCTGACTCTCAACCACTGCACCACCAGGGAAGTCCAAATGTTGGCGTGTTTAATGTTGTCCCAGAGATCTCTGAGACTGTTCTTTATGCTGCTCTGCAGTAGTTATTTCCACTATTTCTTATTCCAGGTCACTTATCCATTCTTCTGACTCAGTTATTCTGCTATGGATTCCTTCTAGAGAATTTGTAGTTTCATTTGTGTTGTTCATCATTGTTTGCTTGCTCTTTAGTTCTTCTAGGTCCTTGTTAAATGTTTCTTGTATTTTCTCCATTCTATTTCTAAGATTTTGGATCTTCTTTAGTATCATTACTCTGAATTCTTTTTCAGGTAGACTGCCTACTTCCTCTTCCTTTGTTCTGGTGGGTTTTTACCTTGCTCCTGCATCTGCTGTGTGTTTCTCTGTCTTCTCATTTTGCTTAACTTACTGTGTTTGAGATCTCCTTTTTGCAGGCTGCAATTCATAGTTCCCATTGTTTTTGGTGTCTGCCCCCAGTGTGTAAGGTTGGTTCAGTGGGTTGTGTAGGCTTCCTGTTGGAGGGGACTGGTGACTCTGTTCTGGTGGATGAGGCTGGTTCTTGTCTTTCTGGTGGGCAGGACTGTGAGCAGTAGTGTGTTTTGGGGTGTCTGTGAACTTAGTATGATTTTAGGTAGCCTCTCTGCTTATGGGTGGGGTTGTGTTCCTGTCTTGCTAGTTGTTTGGCATGGTGTGTCCAGCACTGGATCTTGCTGGTTGTTAAGTGGAGCTGTGTCTTAGCGTCGAGACGGAGATCTCTGGGAGAACTCTCGCCGATTGATATTACGTGGGGCTGTGAGGTCTCTGGTGGTTTAATGTCCTTCATTCAGCTCTCCCACTTCAGAGGCTCAGGCCTGACACCTGGCCAGAGCACCAAGACCCTTTCAGACACACGGCTGCTAGTGTTGGAGGGCCTCCTGCAGAGGCAAATGGTGGCTGTTACTCACTGGGGTCAAGGACACTGGCAGCAGAAGTTCTGGGAAGTACTCCTCCCTCACATTCCTTTGCTGCTTTGTCTTTGTCTAGGAAAGCTTCAGGTGATCAGGGGAGGTACAGCCCAAACTCAAGGTGTTCCTGACAGTGCTCAGAAAACTGAGGAAGCATCAGTCTTGAGCAGGAAGCCAGTTCCATTCAAGATCGGCCTATGGACCTGGCCAGTCCCTGGGGACTTGGTGTGACTCTGTTTTATGAGCTGTTGTTAAAGCTATCATTTCTTTTCTTGCTTGACTTTTTTTCCTTTGTTTCTGCATTCCCTCACTTCTCTAACTAGTAACTGCTTGAATCTGCTCTTTGAAACTTGGGCAAGACCAAACAAGAAGCAGGGGCTGTGGAGGGGCTTGTACTTGGGAAGACCCCACAGGGTCCTGCTTGGGTTCACTGAGAAGTAGTTTTGCCTGAAGTCACATAGCTGTGAATATGATACTGGCTTAAAACCTCAAGATGTGGCTCCACCTTATATTGCACTGCTCTTTCAGTGAGTGCCATAAGTTTAGGTCTTTTGAATTCAAGCTGTCTATTTTTCCACCAAACTGCACTTCTCTCCTACCATGAATGAGAACATTTTCAGATGGCAGATGACTCATTAATGCTGTTTGACTCAGAATATAATCATCAGCCTTTACATCTGCCTCTCTGTTTTGCTCTGGGCCCTATTCCTTTCCTCTTTGCCCTGGCCCTAGAGAACACTCTTGTCATTCTTTGCTTGCCTCCGGTTTCAAATCAGTGTCAAAATACTCTTAGAAAGTAATAGAATCCTGAGCTGAGAGTTCCAGCTTCCCGAGGATTCTTCCTAATAAATAGCCTCTTAGCACGTCTGTTTCATAGACCTTTGTGGGAAATTTGCATTTTGATAGAGAAGATGAAAAGCCTTAACCTACAGACTGACTATCTAATGATAGTATATCAGGTACAAGAGGGCAATGCCCTCTAGGGTAAAACACAATTAAAGAGGAATAAAAAAGTTTTTCCAGAGATCCTCTGATCTCAGCCTGTAGGCAAATGGTGTCCCAGATAATAGCACACCTACAGAAGTCTCTACTATGCAGTGAAATAGAACGTGATAACCTTCATGTTTTAGAAGGTGGCAGTTCTGATTCTTAATTTAACCTCACTAGTGATTTTCATAACTAAAGTTTACAAATTATCTGCAATGGCCTATTATATGAAAAACTGGCCCTCCACACCAGTGTGGGCTTCAGCATAGGTGGGCTTGAGCATGATGTGAGTGTATGGATGGAGGACATAATAGATACTTTTACAATTGACCCTTGAACAACACTAGTTTGAACCTAGGAGGTCCACTTATGCATGGGTTTTTTCAAGAATAAATACTACAGTTTTACACGAACCCAGAACCGCATTGATTGAATCCACAGATACAGAAGACCGCCTATAAGTTTTACACAGATTTTCAACTATGTGGAAGATCAGTGCCCCTAACCCCCACGTTGTTCCAAGAGTCAACTCTGCTCTTGTCTCTCTCAAGGGAAAGGCAGTGCTCTGGGAGCCTAGTACTGTCTTAGATAATGGATGTGCCACTGTAGGAAATCTGGAATTATTGGCATAATTGAAACATACACACATGTAAGGTGACTTTTCTAATGCTTCATCATATGAAGGACTTAGAGGTCTGGGGAAATACTTTGGTTGCATTTAATGAGTACATGTGTAAAAGAGGCTTGGGTATGTTGAAATATTCACTTAAGAACTTATGGAGTATTCTGAAAAAGAATGTGTGTATGTATATATGTAACTGTATCACTTTGTCCACCTGAAACTAACACAACATTATAAATCAACTATACTCCAATATAAGATAAAAATTAAATTAAAAATTAAAAAAAGAACTTATGGAGCATTACTGAAGTACAAGCCTTTTGTTATATTAAACTATTGAAGTCTTTGACAAGACTAAAATTCTAAGTCCTTTAACAAGATGGAAAAATATCAGTTGAATCTTGAAAAAGACAGAAAAGCCATCTTCTCTCTGGATGCTTCGTTTGAAATGATGAAAAACGAAATTAGGCTAGAGGCTTAAGTTTTATAACTATCCCTCTTTAGAACAATAGAGGTTTTTTTCTTTTCTTTCTCTTAGATAAGGCAAAAGAGATAATAGAGGGTGGCTCAGGAGACATATTAGCTTAAGATCAAAGTAACAAGAGTATGTGTATGCTTAGAGGCCAGTGTTCTAGAAAGGAATAGAGCCTAGAATGTTTCCAAAAGTAGATGGCAACAAAGGGGAAAAAAAAGAAAAAGGGAAGAAACCCACAACAAATCTGATTAAAAAGAAAATGGGATAATGGATTCAAGAGAATATGTAGTTGATCATTCACTTTTATACATAGCTCAAAATTTGGAACAATGGAATATCATGACTGGTTTTTCTTTTGCTTTTGGACACATTTTGTCATTCCTTTTGCAGAAGTGAGTGGAATGTGACATAGAGGTTGCTATAGTTACTCATTTTTAATGAGTTTCAAGACTTATCCAACCAAATGGCTTTCTTACCCTCAAAATTTTTAGAGGGTAGTAGAGGGGAAATTTGTGACTGAAAAATGACTCATCATAACACAAATTTAAAAAATAATTAAAAGATACTTCAGGGATAAAATTTTAATTTATTGAACCATGATTTATTCTTTGATTTATTCTTGTGAAGTATATGATTTGAGGACATTTAAATAACACTTATTTGAGTAAAAGATAATTAATCCCTTAAAATGATTTTTTTGTTGCGAGTTTATAACACAACATATCTATTAATAATCAACAATATGTGATGGTAAAAAATTCAAATACAATTTACAAAAATCAAAATATGGGCTTCCCTGGTGGCGCAGTGGTTGAGAGTCCGCCTGCCGATGCAGGGGACACGGGTTCGTGCCCCGATCCCGGAGGATCCCACATGCCGTGGAGCGGCTGGGCCCGCGAGCCATGGCCGCGGAGCCTGTGTGTCCGGAGCCTGTGCTCCGCAACGGGAGAGGCCACAGCAGTGAGAGGCCCGCGTACAGCAAAAAAAAAAAAAAAAAAAAAAAAAAATCAAAATATTCTATCACTTTAGAAAGAAAAATAGTTTTAGAATATTTAGCTCCCCCAAATTTTAAATTAACTTTCACAGTAGGAAAAAAAAATTTATACTATACTTATGAAAGGAGACTATACACTTTCTAGTCCAGAAGCAAATGAAGGATGTTCAGAGAAAGTGACAAAATCTCATTATTTAGGAAACCAAAATAAGAGAGGTTAATGGTTAAAACTAATAAGCATGATTTCAGACATCTTTCATGCTAATGATGAGGACATTCAGTATGTTGGAAACCTACAGAAAAATTAGAGGAAAAACAAAATGAGAATAATTTGGCCAAGATAGGCTTGATATATTCATGACAATAGACATTAGCACTCCTTAAGCTGGATTCCCAGTACAACCTGGCAAAATTCTGTTTGATTATTCCTCCTTCAAAGTGAGCCCAACGGTAAATAGCCACTATAATCATGGCTTAAGTTAACGTTTCCAGGTCTTTATTAGTGTAATGTAAAATATTTACATAAATATTTTATTGCTTAAAATAATTCCAGAGCTACAGAAATACTAAAAATGACGTTTAGGCCCACTGCTCAGTAAGAAACATTCTAAACCAAATTTAGGTATATGTCCATCTATCTACCTTAGAATTAAAGAGTTACAGAAAAAAGAGCACTTCTTTTAGCAACTTCACACTTGAACCCCAACCAAAAATGATATATATATAAAGTCCTCCTACACTTTAGTTCTGTGAAAGAGGAATAGACAGAAAAGTATAGCCTTTTATAAGAGTTTACTTGGGTGAATAAATGTTATTTCAGTTTTTAATTTTCTTTTACGTCTCAGGAAAATCAACTTAATTCTGAAGCTAGAACTGTGATGTTGATACAATAGCCACTAGCTATAATGCTTTACTAGTCTGAAATGAGAGGTGCTACAAGTATAAAGTACATGCCAAATCAAAAGACTTAATCTAAAAAAAAGTAGAATACTGTATTAATTTTTAGATTCATTACATTTTAACTTGGTGATATTTTGGATGTATTGGATTAAATAACTCATCAGTTTCTCTTTACCTTTTTAATATTGCTACCAGAAAATTTAAGATTACACATGTGGCTCACATTATATTTCTCCGGGATAATGCTAATTTAGACCAAGAGGTCCTTAAGTACGGAATTGTCAGCAAGGTTAGCTATTTCGACATTTTTTTCCTTTGAGAAATGATGTTATATAAGTTGATGGGGTTTCTAAGGAAATTTGCAGAGCCTGCTTAGCTCATTATTGCAAACAGAGTGATCACTGCCACAAGCCTAGTTATGATCCATCACCATACAGCTGACCCCCTTCATCCACTTTGCCCAGTCTCTCTCCCCTCTGGTAACCACTAATCTGGTCTCTGTATTAATGAGTTGGCTTTTGTTTTATTTTGGTTTTTGAGATTCCACATATGAATGAAATCATACAGTATTTGTCTTTCTCTGACTTACTTCACTTAGCATAACACCTTCAAGGTCCATCCATGTTAACCTTCAAGGTCCATCCATGTTGTTGCAAATAGCAGGATTTCATTCTCTTTTATTGGTAGGTAGTATTTTATTGCATATATATAGTACAGCTTCTTTATCCATTCATCCGTCAGTGGATACTTAAGTTGTTTCCATAACTTCCATTCATCCATGAGTGGATACTTAAGTTGTTTCTTGGCTATTATAAATAATGCTGCAATCAACATAGGGGTGCATATATCTTTTTAAACTAGTGTTTATATGTAAATACCCAGAAGTGGAATAGCTGGGTCATATGGTAGTTCTATTCCTAATTTTTGGAGTAATCTTCATACTGTTTTCCATGCTGGCTGCAACAATTTACAGTCCCATCAACAGCATATGAGGATTCCCTTTTCTCCATAACCTCTCCAATGTTTGTTATTTTTGTATTTTTGATATTAGCCATTCAGCTGGTGTGAGGTGATACTTCATTGTGGTTTTGATTTGAATGTCCCTGATGGTTAGTGATATTGAACATTTTTTCATGTGTATGTTGGCCATTCAGTATGTAATCTTTGGAAAAATGTCAATGCAGGTCCTCTGACCATTTTGTAATTTTTTTTTTGAGTTGCATGAGTTCTTTATGTTGAATATTAACCCTTTATTGGATAAATTATTTGTAAATATCTTATCCCATTCAGTAGGTTACCTTTTAGTTTTGATGATGGTTTTCTTTGCTGGGCAGAAGCTTTTTAGTATGATGTAGTCCCGCTTGTTTATTTTTCTTTTGTTTCCCTCGACTTTTGGTGTCATATCCACAAAAATGTTACTAAGACTGATGTCAGTGAGGTTACTGCCTATGTTTTCTTCTAGGAATTCTATGGTTTCAAGTCTTATGTTCAAGCCTTTAATCCATTTTCAATTAATTTTTATGTATACTCTTAGTTGTTTAATTTCATTCTTTTGCTTGTGGCTGTCCAGTTTTCTGACATCATTTATTGAAGAACGCATTGTGTGTCACCTGCCCCTTTGTCATATAGTAATTGTATGTGTAGGTTTGTTTCTAGGCTGTCTGTTCCACTGATCTGTGTCTGTTTTTGTGCCACTACCATCCTGTTTTGATTACTACAGCTTTGTAATATAGTTTGAAATTGGCACGTGTGATACCTCCAGCTGTGTTCTTTCTCAAAGTGGTTTTGGTTATTCGGGATTCTTTGTGGTTCCATACAAATTTTAGAATTCTTTTGTTCCAGTTCTTTGAAGTATGACATTGGCATTTTGATAGGGGTTTGCATTGAACTTTACCTAGTATGGATGTTTTAACAATATTAATTCTTCCAGTCCATGAGCATCGAATATCTTTCCAACTATCTGTCTTCTTTAATTTCTTTCATCACTGTCATAGTTTTCAGTGTACAGGTCTTTTACCTCCTTGGTTTAATTTATTTCTAGGTATTTTATTCTTCCTTGATGCAATTATAAATGTGGTTGTTTTCTTAATTTCTTTCATAGTTTTCTAGTATTGTATAGAAACACCACAGATTTCTGTATATTGATTTTGTAACGTGTCTTTACTGAATTTATTTATTAGTCCTAACAATTTTTTGGTGGAGTCTTTAATGTTCTCTAAATACAGTATCATGTCATCTGCAAACGGTAACAATTTTACTTCTGCCTATCTGATTTGGATACCTTTTATTTTTTGCCTAATTGTTGTGGCTAGGACTTCCAGTAATATGTTGAATAAAAGTGAAAGTGACCATCTTTGTTCCTGACCTTAGAGGAAAAGCTGAAAGCTTTTCACCACTGAGTATGACGTTAGCTGTGGGTTTGTCGTATATGGCCTTTATTATGTTTAAGGTACATTCCTTTCATACCACTTGAGTTTTTATCGTAACTGGATATTGAATTTTGTCAAATGCTTTTTCTGCATCTATTAAGATGATCATATGATTTTTATCCTTCATTTTGTTAATGTGTATCCTGTAAATGTTGAATCATCCTTGTGTCTCTAGAAAAAATAAATCCCACTTGATCATGATGTATGGTCCTTTTAATGTATTGTTGAATTCAGTTTGCTAGTATTTTGCTGAGGAATTCTGTATCTATGGTCATCAAGGATACTGTTGTATACTTTTCCTTTTTTCTGGTGTCCTTCTCTGGTTTTGGTATCAGGATAGTGTTGGCTTTGTAAAATGTATTTGGAAGATTTTCTTCCTCTTCAATTTTTTGGAAGAGTTTTGAGAAGGACAGGTACTAAATCTTTGAATGTTTTGTAGAATTTGCCAGTAAAGCTGTCTGGTCCTGGGGCTTTTGTTTGTAGGGAGATTTTGATTACTATTTTAATCTTCTTGCTAGTAATCAAGTCTATTTAGATTTTATATTTCTTCATGATTCAGTCTTGGAAGAGTGTATGTCTAGGAATTTATCCATTTCTTCTAGGTTGTCCAAATTGTTGGCATATAATTGCCCATAGTGGTCTCTCATAATCCTTTGTCTTTCTGTGGTACCAGTTGTAACTTCTCTTTTATTTCTGATTTTGAGTCCTCTTTTTTCTTAGTCTAGCTAAAGGTTTGTTTATTTTGTTCCTTTTCAAAGAACCAGCTCTTAGTTTTACTGATCTTTTTAAATGTTTTTTAGTCCTTATTTCATTTATTTCTACTCTAATCTTTATTATTTCCTTCCTTCTACTAACTCTGGGCATCATTTTTTTCTTCTAGTTTCTTTAAATGTGAAGTTAGATTGTTTATTTGGGGTTTTTTCTTGTTTCTTGAGGAACTCTGTATTGCTATGATCTTCTCTCTTATGACACTTTTGCTGCATCCCATAGTTTTTGGTATGTTGTATTTCTGTTTTCATATAGCTCTAGGTATTAATTTCTTCTTTGATTTATTTGACCCATTGTGGTTCAGTAGCTTGTTGTTTGTTCACATTTTTGTGGTTTTTCCCTCTTTTTTCTTGTGATTGACTTCTAGTTTCATACCATTGTGGTTGGAGAAGATGCTTGATATAATTTCAATCTTCTTAAATTTATTGAGGCTTGTTTTGTGACCTAACATGCGATGTATCCTGAAGAATGTTCCCTTTGCACTTGAGAAGCACTTGAGAAGAATCTGTATCCTGCAGGTTTTGGATGGAATGTTACATATATATGTAATGTTTTATATATATATATATATATATGTAATGTTATATATATATGTAGTATACATATATATGTATATATAAAATATGGTATGGAGAGAGAGGGAGAGTGATTGTGTGTGTGTGTGTATGTGTCAATCTAGTCTAATGTGGCTTATGTTTTTTTACTGATTTTCTGCCTGGATGATCTAACCATTTTTAAATTTATTTATTTTTGCCTGCATTGGGTCTATGTTGCTGCACATGGGCTTTCTCTAGTTGTAGCAAGCAGGGGCTACTCTTCGTTTTGGTATGTGGACTTCTCATTCCAGTGGTTTCTCTTGTTGTGGAGCATGGGCTCTAGGTGCGCAGGCTTCAGTAGTTGTGGCACGTGGGCTCAGTAGTTGTGGCTCACGGGCTCTAGAGTGCAGGCTTAGTAGTTGTGGTGTACGGGCTTAATTGCTCTGCAGGATGTTGGATCTTCCCGGACCAGGGATCAAACCCTTGTCCCCTGCATTGGCAGGCAGATTCCCAACCACTGTGCCACCAGGGAAGTCCCTCTATCCATGATGTAAGCAGGGTGTTAAAGTTCCCAAATATTGTATGGCTTTCAATTTCTCCCTTTATGTCTGTAATATTTGCTTTATATATCTTGGTGCTCCTTTGAGTGCATATACATTTACAAATGTTATATCTCCTTAATGGATTGACCCCTTTATCACTATGTAATTTTCTTCATTGTCTTTTATTACAGTCTTTGTTTTAAAGTCTATTTTGTCTGATATGAATATAGCTACTCCAGCTTTTTCTTTTCATTTCCATTTGCATGAAATATCTTTTTCCATTTCTTAGCTTTCAGTCTGTGTGTGCCCTTTCTTTTGAAGTGAGTCTCTTGTAAGCAGTGTATAGATGGGTCTTGTGATTTTAATCTCTTCAGCCATTTTACGTCATTTGGTGAATTTAGTCCATTTACGTTTAAAGTAGTTATTGACAGGATGTGCTTATTGCCATTTTAATTGTTTTCTGTCTGTTTTGGTAGCTTCTTTGTTTCTTCTTTTTCTCTCTTCCCTTGTGTTTTGTTGTCTTTCTTTAGCATTATATTTATATTTTTTTCTCCTTTTATTTTGTGTGTTTATTATAAGTATTTTCTTTGGGGTTATCATGAAGTGCACATGTAACACTCTATGTAAATAGTTGCCTGTTGAAGTTGGTAGCAACTTAAATTTGAACACATTCCATACCTTTATTTTTTAAACTCCACCCCCACCCCATGCTTTATACTTTCAGTGACACTTTTTACATCTTTGTTTTATGCATCCCTTGACTAATTATAGTAATTTTAGTTAACTTTACTACTTTTTTGTTTTAACCTTCATGCTTGCTGTATAAGTGATTGATCCACTACTTGTATATATTTACCTTTTACAGTGAGGTTTCTACTTTTATAAGTTTTCTTGTTCTTAATTAGCACCATTTCTTTTCTTAAAGAAGTCCCTTTAACATTTCTTGTTAAGGTTGACTTAGTGGTGATGAACTTCTTTAGCTTTTGTTTTCTGGGAAACTCTTGATCTCATTTTTAATTCTGAATGATAACCTTGTTGTGGGAGGTATTTTTTCCTTTCATCACTTTGAATATGTTATGGCACTCCCTTCTAGCCTAGAAAGTTTCTGCTGAAAAAACTTAGAGCCTCATAGAATTTCCCTTGTACAAAATAAGTTATTTTTCTCTTGCTGCTTTTAGTAGTCTCACTTTATCCCTAACTTTTACCATTTTAATTGTAATGTGTCTTGGTGTGTGTCTTCTTGGGTTCATCGTATTTGGAACTCTCTGGGATTCCTGGACTTGAATGTCTGTTCCATCTACAGGTTAGGAAAGTTTTCAGCTACTATTTTTTCAAATAGTTTTTCTGGCCCTTTCTTGCTCTCTTCTCCTTCTGTGACCCCTATTATGCAAATGTTTTTCCACTTGATGTTGTTCTGAAGGTTCCTTAAGGTATTTCCACTTTTTTTTTTTTTTGCCATACGTGAGCCTCTCACTGTTGTGGCCTCTCCCGTTGCAGAGCACAGGCTCCGGACGCGCAGGCTCAGCGGCCATGGCTTACGGGCCCAGCCGCTCTGCGGCATGTGGGATCTTCCCAGACTGGGGCACGAACCTGTGTCCCCTGCATCAACAAGCAGACTCTCAACCACTGCGCCACCAGGGCAGCCCTCCACTTTTTAAAAATTCTTTTTTTTCATTTTGCTGCTCTGTCTGGGTGATTTCCTTTGTTTTATATTCTAGCTCACTGATTTGTCCTTCTCCCTCATCCAGTCTCCTGTTGAACCCCTCTAGTGTATTTTTTAGTTCAGTTATCACTTCTGTTTGTTCCTATAGTTTCTGTCTCTTTGTTGAAATTCTCATGTTTGTCCGTTCTTCTCCTGATTTCTTGGTGAGCAAGTTTTTGACCGTTATTCTGAACTCTTTACCAGGTAGATTGTTTATGTCCATTTTCTTCTTTTCCTGAGGTTTTGCCTTGTCATTTTGATTGGAATATTGTTTCCACATTTTGCCTAATTCTCTGTGTTTGTTTATATGTATTAGGTAAATCAGCTCTCTCTCCCAGTCTTGAAAGAGTGGGCTTATTCAGGAGATATCTTGTGGGGCTCAGAAGTTAACTCCCAACTGGCCACTAGAGCCAGGCATTCAAGGGCTGTCCCCTATGTGGGCTATGTGTGCCCTCCTGCAATGGGAGGGCTGCAGGGTGCTAGTGGAAGGGACTGGACCCAGCCTGGCCGCAGGGTCTGGCCAAGGTTACTGTGGAGTGCTGGTAGGTGGGGTTATTTCTTGGCCAGTTGTGAGGCCTGACTGAGCCACAGGGTGGGTGAGTCTCTCAGTGGGACATGCACACGAGCACTAACAGGTTATAGGGAGAATTCCAAAATGCCTTCCACCAGTGCTGGTATTAGTAAGGTAGCCTGAGGTCACAAAAATGGCTCCCACCAGTGTACCTGTCCCCAGGGAATGTCCCAACTGGTTCCTGCCTCCAGATGTCTCGAGATTAGTAAGTGGGTCACCTTCACCTATGGTCCATGAGCTTTTCAGTCTAGTGTTTTTGCACTCTTTTCATGTCATGGGAATTGTGTGGGGGTCCTTTGTGAGCAAGATTTCTGTTCCCTGGAGCTCTGTGGTTTTCCTGCATGTATTCTCTGTTGGTTTTCAGAGCCAGGTGTTTTGGGGGCTTGTCTCTCTTGTGCAGGATCTAAGGGTTGGGATGCCTGTTGTGGAGCTTGAACCCCTTCCTCCTCAGGAAAATGATCCATACCTTTGTGGTCCCTCCCTGTTGGCGATTACCACAGCTGGGGTGTGGTTTTTACCTTGGTGAGACTGTCTCTCTGCCTTTCCCACCCATCTTGATTCTATCCTTCTACTCTTTGTTTTGGAGGCTCTGTTCATCTAATTTTCAGGTCCCTTTATGAGGGAATTACTTCATATGTAGTTGCAGATTTGTTGTGTCTGTGGGTACGTTCAGGAACTTCTACGCTGCTATCTTGAATCCTCCAGAAAAATAACGTTTGACATAAGAAATTTATATTCCTTTTTATTAATTACACGTAACCATAATTAAAGTTCAGTGAAAATCTCTAATCCAGTGAGAAATAGTTTAAATCAATTGTTCTCAAACTTTAGTGTACATCAGAAACATCTGGAGGGTTTATTAAAACACTGGCAGCTGGGCCCCATATCCAGTTTCTGATTCAAATATCTGGGGTGGGATCTGAGAATTTGCATTTCTAAACTTCCCCGTGACACTGCTGCTGCTGTTGGTAGGGGAACCACATTTTGAGGACTACCAAGCTAATTTTTTCCTCAGTGATCAAAAAGCATATCAGTAAAAACAGTTTTTCTTTAGGTTTACCAGTTTTTGTAGTCTCACATAAAAAAATAATAGACAAAAATTATATAAACAAAACATCTATTCTAAAACTAAGCATTATTCCCCTAAGAAAATTGTTGTTGTGTAAGAAATTCATCTCTCAAAGTAACATATATGTAGTTTTTATTCTCAACAGTCAACTTTTTTTCTTTAAAAGCTTCTTTTTATTTCTAACTTGAAAAGGATGCCAGATTAATTCTTTGTGCTTTACATGGGAGAAAATTAGTTTTAAACATCCTATGCTGAGGCAATATATGGTTATATCATCATGTGAAGGCATGAAACTTCCTAAAGGATCAATGTTTTTCAGTGCCATTTTCTCAGTTCATAACCAAAACGAACAACACTTTTTTCTTCAGGATTTCATCACGTTTTTATCACTTGGAATTGAGGTTTTGTGTTAGCTTAGTATTTCTGTGGTAAAATCATTTAAATCTCTGAAACAGATTAACAAAATACACCTGTCACCTTCAAAAATCAAATTCATGAAAGTTACAATGTTATGCAGTTTCAAATGTATTTCCACTCAGTAAAACTTAATTTTGTTCTTAGAACATTCTATTGGGAAGCAGTTTTGCATCCTATATATTTTAGCCTGCAAATAGTATCATTTTGACAATTATTCCATTGAAATCTAGTTCCAGTGTTCAATGTTTAGTACTTATCTTTTTATATTTCACAGTTGTTAGTATCTGAGCGATTATTGCATAACACCTAGTTTAAACTCAGACTCCTTTGTTATTCCAGGTTCTCTACAATCTGAAGTTAATCCATTTGCTCATAATTATTTCCTCAACATAAACCTTTGTAAAATTTTAGTTTACAGACCTTCAGATTTGCCTTGTGATGTCTTGCTTCTGAGCCACAACCTGAAATTTCCTGCTGTCCCCGCTCTTG
This sequence comes from Mesoplodon mirus, assembly GCF_964341445.2. Lineage (NCBI taxonomy): Eukaryota > Metazoa > Chordata > Mammalia > Artiodactyla > Ziphiidae > Mesoplodon > Mesoplodon mirus. Next base: position 18,770,112 of record NC_138982.1, on the reverse strand, counting down.
GCCTGTAAATCCTACCCACCTACCTCCATAAAGTCTTTCCTTACTAAATCAGATCTGACTAAACACTTAATATTGGACATGTGCTATTAGCTAACTTCGCCTGTGTTAAAAATAAATAACTACCATTGGCATGATTGCTCTTTACCAGGACCTGAAATAGGTCATTTACCTACCATAATCATCAAAAGGATTAGGTACTATTATCATTCCCGTGTTAATGTTGAAAGCTCAAGCTCAGGGAGGTGAAGTAACTTGTCCAGTGAAGTAGCTATTAAGTTGCAGAGCTGGAATTCCATTCCAGGTCTCTGTATCTTGCAAAGTCAAGTACATATAACCAACTACTATGTTGTATTGCGTGGCAGCCTCCAAATTATGACTGGGGTATATATTTTGTGTAAAAAAAAGCATCTTAGTGTACAAAAGGAATACTTAGAATTACTTATGCTTTGATTGGAATTCAGCTCATTAAAGTTGTATATTTAAAAAGGAACCTGATTTTTTAAACCTAAATGCCCAAATCATTAAGCCTCTTATTTTCTTTATGAATCTAGTAATTTGGTGTTAACATTTAAAAATCACTTTCACTTTGATAAATACATAGCTAATAGATTTGGCAGATTAAGTGCCTTGAGATACTTAAAAGCATTTACAGTAAAGTTTAATTAAATTTCTTTAGATATTTCAGACTATAGTCCCAGATTTATCTGATTTTTCTCAAGCCCTTCAAACAACTGACAGGGAAGTTTGTCAATCTGTATACCTGCATTTTTCTAAACATGTAAGCAATGCTTTTAAATCTAATAAAGGAAACTTTAAAATTTAGTAACTCATATTCTCCTGAGTATATCTAACATATTTAAAAGCATAAACAAAGCATTATTGAAGATGCACTATTATTTCAAATACATTGCTACATGTACTTAACCCTCCTAAAATTTATTCTTAAGTAATTATGAAAAAAATAACTTATTTTCACACTTTGTGGAGGTAACAAGACTTTTTATGGAGGTAACAACGTATTAAAAGTGGTGATGAGGCAGAATTACATCTTGGTAGGACTGAGCCACTTGGTTGAAGATTTAGGATCATGGTGGAATCAATCATCCTTTAAAATTAGTGCTAGAACAGGGAGTGCTGAGGAAATCTCTCAAGGCTATTTGACCTTAGCTGGCATTTATTGAGCTAGATTTCTTTTAGAAATGGGAATCTTCAAATCCCCTGCCTTCCGTTTTTGCCATCTGGTGTCTTATTCACTAACCTCATCTATTCATTGAACCAGGGTATCTTTCATAGATTTTATTACATAATTTGAGATTCTTCACTACCTAACCACATTGCAATTAATTTAATCAATGAATTAAATTGTGAGATTTTTGTCCTTAAGAGATTTGCAGCCTGGCGTTTCTTTACATATGTTTAGAAACTCATTTTTGTCCTTTCTTTAACACATCTTACATCTCATAGTATTTGCCATGATGCTGCAAAAAATCACTGCTACATCTTATAAATATTTCCTGGGTATGTAAGTAGAATCATATCTAAGATTTGATTAATTTCTTCTATTTAACCAATTCATATAAACATTCCAAGTACACATATAAATGTTATATAGTATATTTATTTTTAAGTACTTTTACTGTTTAATTTGACAATAAAAAATGCTTAGTACTTAATTCTTATAAATCTAACAAACATAATGATTATTATTTCATTTGCTTCAATGATATATTTACTCATTTCAAATTAAAATCATAAGTCTAAATCAATTCCTCATTAACACAATTGCATTAGAATCACAATGTTGGCCTGCTACTCTGATAGACAGGATTTTTTGACCATTATAAATAGATAAAACAAAATATATAAAAAGTTTTTCATATAAATATATTAATATTATGGTTTCGATTTACTTAAAATTTATTAATTTTGAATCATTCAGGGATTAAAAGGTGCTTACACCTCGGGGGAAGTGGTTGAGGCTATACCATAATCAATGATAAAGATTATGTTGTTTTCTCATATTTTCCATGTCTATTTTTTGTATCAATATTATGTTTACCTTGTAAAAGCAGGTAGGAAGTAAATATCTTTGAATTCCTTGAAATATTTTATGTAATATTAAAATTATCAGGGTTTTTTGAGTATTTGCAGAAGTCATCTGTAAAACTGCCCAGATTTGATACTTCTTTCTAGGAAGATACTAAATTACTGAGGCATTTCCTTTAATGATCTTTAAAACATTCAGTTTGGATCTGCTGCATCTATAAATATGCCTCTCTTTTCATTTCTAATACTGACAACTGTTTCTTCTCTTTTCCTTAGTAAATATTTCCAGTTGATAATAACTATCAAACTACCAACTTTTAAATTTGCTGCCCTCTGATTTTGGTTTTCTTTCCAGTGTCTTCTGCTCTGATACTGCTTTTATATTTTCTTTGGGATTATTTGTTCTTCATCTCGACTTTGAAAGTTGGAACCTCCTGCTCATTAAATTTTGGTCTTTCTCTTCTGTAAATTCATGGCTATAAGGTTACACATTTCTGTCTGAATATCTCTTTAGCTATATCCCACAGATTCTGACATTATCTATTTATCATTAACAAATTTCACTATAGTCTCTTTGCATGGATTATCTGGAAGTATTTCTAAATATCTGTCCTTCCTTGTTTTCTTTTTGTCTCAGATTTTAACTGAACTCCACTGTGGTTACAGATCATGTTCTGTATTTTTCTGTAATTCTTTAAAATATATCAATAGTTATTTTATAGCATAGTACATGGTTACTTTTCATAGGCATTTCATACCTGATTGCAAATAATTTCATTGTGCAGTTATTGGAAACAGAATTCTTCAGATGTCTGTTAAAATAGAACTATAGAAGAAGATTAGTTCCTTTGTTTGAGCAGAGGGAGAGTGATAACTTTTTATTTCTATATTTGTTTTATCCTGATGGTAAGCATGAAGTTTCTGGATTAGATGCAGCCTGATTATTTACATAGCGATCTAGTGCTGATTCCCATGACTCATTTTTCTTTTGGGACAATATGATGAGGGCATATATTACCCTATATGTAAAGAGTAGGGGCTCTTTAGGAGGGGAGAGGACTTGAGAATTATGAATCTTGGAGCTTGTCTAGGGACTCTTGCATAAATGTCTTTCATCCCCTGCAGGAAAGGGAGAGAAAATTTTGCTCTCTACTGCAAACAAATCCTCTCTGGGAAGGGAGCGGGGAGGTCCCTTGGTTGTTACAACCCTTTCCAATAGAAACAAATGGCTCCAGGAAAGAGACATTTGTATATCTCTTCTGGATATTTTACTATTTGTAATGTCTAAGGCTTGTTTTCTATTCACTAATGTTGAACTCAGGTTACCTATAATGTTTGCTCAGAAGCCCTCACTATACAGAGATAAGGAAATATTAGTTTCCCAATGGAGAGACCCCACCTATCCTTAAACCTGCCTCGGCAGCCTGAGTCATGTGGGAAAGTAGCCCCAATTCCAAGTTGCTGGTTATTGTTCAGTAGGAGGTATTACTTTGGGATCTCAGCCGCAATCAATTTGGAGGTTTAGAATTCCTCTCTCTGACACCCAGCTACTCCACAGCATGTCATTCTTTCAGCCTCTACTCTGTTCATGATGGTAGTGAGGTGTGAGATGGTGTGGGAGTAAGAGACTCCCTCTAGATTTTGGAAGTAATAAGTTAGTGCTCTCCTCACGCTACTTCCACTTAGACTATTTCCTACTAAAATATATCAAAATTTTAGGTAGTGATTAGAACCATGAAAACAGAAAACAAAGTTCAATGATTCAACTGACTTTATGCAAAGCTAAATTAAATTAACTGCATAAATATTAGAATTGATAAAGCTGGATTTTACATTTAGCATTTCTCTTAATGCCATCTTTTTAATGTTTTTCTCAGTGAACTATAAGACAATAAGTGCAAACTCAATAGAAACTGAACTCAAAGGCATAAATTTAAACAATATAGGGAATATTCATAGTGAATAATGATCAAGACAATGAAGTTACAACTTAGTGAATAAAAACAAAATGAGTTCTCTATAAAAACAATAATAAGCAACCAAACACAATCGTATTACATTAAGAAAAAGTGGCATTTCTTTCCTAATCTTCATTTCATAACCACAATAAAAATATGAAAATATCCCAATTTCAGAACATTCCAAGCAATACAGATAAAATTCTAAGTGATCTACCCAATTGTAATTTTTTAAAAGCATGTTTTTATGCTATTTAAAAAAATTTAAAGATAATTTGGGTATTTTTTAAGTTTTAATTTTTCCATTATATATTCATGGAATAAATATTTAAAATAAATAATTTGGTCAAAATTTTAATGTTCATTTTTCTTAACTAGAGAAAAAATATTCAATTATACTTTAAAACTATAGCAGCTAAACTAAATTTGTCTTTCTCCTCATATCTTGGGAATTATGAACTTGAACAATTCTTGTTTGTTTTTGCTTTTGAAAGGTTTGGTTGGCTCTTAGCAATATATAAACAGTCCATTCACTTTAGTTATAAGTGAGGTATGCCTGATGTTTTTTAGTTTGATTTACATATTTAGACCTAATACTAGATTTTGATACAAGGCATGGCTGCTTTCTCATTGTTTTATCTGAAACCACATTTTTCTCAAATTGTTATTACTGTTTTTATGTGTATTAAATCAAATTTTAGCCTAGGCTCAACAGATCTCTAATTAAGCAGATACATGTAATGAGATCGAGGCATTAGGCAATAGTTCTTCCCTTCTATGTGTATTTGAGAATGACATCAATAGGAATTTCATGATGCCTTGATTATGCTTTGTGAAAATTCTGTAAAACTTGATGTGGAATATGCTTCCTGTTTCCTTTTCCAGCCAGTACAAAATTCTCTTAGACTTCCCCTTTTTATTTCTGCTATTAAGTTAAAGTAGTTGATCACTGTGGGTTATACTTCAAAGGAAAACCAGTGTCTAATGGGCAATAGAATAGATATTACTACATCCCAATTTTCTTCACCTGATGTAATAGGATTTTAATAATGTATATAATTATGTCCTTCATACACATTCAGAATACATGTAAATATTTAAGCTGTTAATACATGTTTGGCAGTACACTCTTTCCAGTCATTGGACTAAAGCAGTGGTCCTCAAACTTTTAGCCTGCATGAGAGTCATTTAGAGGGCTTACAAAGATTCCTTACAGAATATTATTTTAGCCAAATTTTATGTGTGTGAAAGGGAGGGCAGATATACCTATGTAATATGTTAGAATCATCTACATAAAATTATAGAAATTAGATGTTAATCAAAATCCATAATTATATATGCCAGGGAGCAGTATTTACTTTCTAAGATGTACTAATAATTTACACAAATCTAGCAGTAGCTGGTTTGTTTTCCCATCGACATGTATGTTTTTACTTGAGAAGCATGCACCTGTCACTGTCGTTAAACTCTGATGAATCTTGATATATGTTTTCCTTCTGTTCTATTTTGACTGACTTGGTACCCATAAGAACATGTAGGAATGATGGATGTTGATTTTAGATTGATGAACTCTGATTGCTGTGTCAGTGAACTACTTCTTAATTGGCCTCATTCTTTCAAAACCTTTCCTATACAGTTGTTTTTAGTGGTTATGTATCTTTTGAGTGTGTGTGGAAGTAATCTGACAGTGTTCTTTTTTTCATCTTATTCTTTTGAGAGGAAAGTATGACAGATTAAGTACATTCATGAGTTTTCAAAATATTTACTAAGATAATTTAAAAATTATACCAGTATCAACTGTCATTTTTTAAATGAGCTTTATAAAAATGTGCTGTCCTTTGCTTGTAAAAGATCAAGTACAACATGGTAGAAAGAGTTGAACAAGAATAATGAGAGGATTGCAAAACAATGAATTGCAAAAAAATTCTTGCATTAGTGTGTACATTTAATCGGTTTTCTTAATACTTCAGCTTAAAGTTACCCTAGTAACCTGGTGATTAAAAATATTTCTGGAAGAAGCAATTGAGAAAGCCTGTCAACTATTAGGAACTTTAATCTAAGAGCAATGATCCAGGGGGAAAAACATGCCTGCCCTTCCTTTGGATAAAGTGATAGCCTCAGAAATAGGATGGGCATAAGATAAAAGGAATTGGGATAGATAGGAGGAAACGTTTCCTGGAGAGAGGTTTGTTGGACTTTGCAGTGCTGAGGCTGTGAAAATTGTACCTCTGAGATTATCTTTGGCAGACCTTTGCTGAATTTAGATAATTTAATGTTCATTCATTCTGATGGCAAAATGCCAGAGCTTCCCAGTTTGTGTTCCTTGGCACACTGCAGGGCCTCAAATGGTTACAGATGTGCCAGCATAGTGATCCCTTCAGCCTTAGCAGTTCTTGTATAAGCCTGGGACAACTGAATTCAAAAGTCATGTCCTTCAGTCTTGAGCTGGCCCTGCCATTTTACTTCAAGTTGCCTGAATTATTATCATTTTCTATGTCTGATATATATATTTTTTCAAAGGTAGACAAGATGGCTCCTTGAGGTTCTGTCTCTTAAGACAAGCCAGTCTACTTGCCGTCCTCCACCATGCTAATCAATTTCTAGTTTTATGGCTTCCATGTCTAGAATGCCTTCCTCCTTCCAAACTACTGTGTGCAAAGTATTTCTTAAATAAAGCACAAGAAATATGATCCATAATGAAAACACTGTTAACTGAATGATATTATAACTTAACAACTTCTGTTCAAAGAATGACCTTAAAAACGAAGTGAAAAGTTATGCCTTAGGCTGGGAAAAATCCATAAGAAATAAAGACAAACTAATAAACTATGGACATAGGAAAGGAACAGACAGTTCACCAAACAGGAAACCTAGAAGGTCAACAAGCATCTGTAAGGTGCTTAACTTTCTAAGCAAATTAAAACAACAGTGAGATTCCAACTCATGGTATAATACTGGAAAAATCGATGACCCTAAAAGTAGATGAGGATGTGAAGAAACAGAAAGTCCTGTATTAGTGAGAGCAGATTAGAGAGCATTTGGTAAAGTTGGTTAAGTTGATAAAGTTGGTAAAGTAGCTTGTAAAGTTGAAGATGTAGGCACAGCAATTTCACTTCTAGGTATCTATTCTAGAGAACACTTTACACCTGTGCAAAAGGATGTTCATTTAACAAAATTATAAAAACTGGTATAACTATTCTTTAAGCATTGTAACAGATTAACAGAATAACCCTTAAAATGAATGAACTAGATTGAAGTGTATCAACATATATAAATACAAAAACAATGAAAAATGAGAAAAGGCAACCAGAAAATTATAGGTACTGCATGATACTATTTATTCAAAGTTTCAAGACTTACAAAATGTATTTTTTTTAAATGGATAACATATGCAGTTCAATGCATGGGAATGATACATACCAACTTTGTAGCAGTGTTTACCTTTGGGGAGGGAGAGGATAGAAGGGGGGATGGGTATTAGCTGGAATTAAAACATTTCATAAAAATAAAGGAAATATAAAGAAAATGTCAAAGTTAATATCGGTTTAACCTTCTCGTTGAGTATCTTACTGATATCTTCTACAATTGTATGTTTAAAATGTTTCAATTAAACATGCTTTAGATGAATGAGAGAAATCTAAAACCAGTCTTAATAAACTTTGTTGATTATACATACACACAGATATCTATCTATCTAGATATGTATCCATGTGGGTAGATATCTGTATATTATATCTGTGAGACTCTATTTGACAAAGTGTTTAATTTTCCCATCAAATTATATATCCTTTAAGGGATGACGGTGTGATTTCTGTTTCTCTTCTGCCCTTTTCAGTAACTAGAACTGCACTAGGGTATCATCTATATATGTAACAAATAATTTTATTAACTGATTGCACAAAACATATTCACTGAACTGGAAATCCTCGCATGTTAAATTAGTAATGCAGCATTTGCAAACTTGCCAGACACCAAAGAAGTAAATATGTTTCTGTGTAGCAAAGTTTCTTTTTAACTTAGCCCTTTTATGCTGTCCTTGCTTCTTTCTCCCTTTCCCTCAACTATTTCTCCTCCTGTTCCCCACAGCATTCTTCTAAAACCATCAAAATCAAGCAAAGTGGGGTTTCATTACAAATAAAGATGAGTTATTACAGCCCCCAGAACCTCTCTGTTCCATCCTCTAGCTAAATGGGTCAATGCTCTTGGGATGAGAATAAAGGAAACTCATAAATGGTGGTTTTGACCCAGAGGCATGTCAGATCCTAGATCAGCTGTCTTTGCCAGAGGCAAACAGTGGTTAGAAAAAAATACCCTAAATTCAGCATCTCTCATTATCTAACTGTAGAAGCTAAACAACTTTATCTAGGAGAAACAACAATTATTTCTAGGAGAAATAATTTTTGAGAAAAATGACTACAGAAGATCAGAGGTGTCTGCATAGAGGTAATACATTGCTGATATATTTTCAAGCCTTCCAATTTATAGTCCATCAATGTTCTGAGATCTACATTTTATTTTAAAGAGTTGATAAATTAGTTTCTGTAAAGCAGACCAAAAACTTTTAAGAAAATGAGAATCAGTTTGGGAATCCTCTAGTGTTTCTGGACCCTATCCCCAGAAAAACTCACTGGGACACAAATACACAAGTTTTCATGTAATTTCAGGGAGACTTATGGAGCTGCTGAAGCTTATCCATGGACCCTCCTTATTCTGTAGACCCCAGGTCAACATACTTGTCCTAAACATTTCCTAATGCTTCTAGTACCTGCCTAGAAAAATCCCCATATTATGATTTGTTATTACTAGGTATGAACTTGTGAGATTTAAACAAATTATTGATTATTAACTGTAAAAGATTAAATAACACCATCATTTTTTTTCAAATTGACCTGTAGTTTTAAAATATAGGAATTCCTGCAAACAAAATTCTACTGATAATTCTGAAAACTACATAAAGAAGGGGAATTGTGGATTCTTTCAAATACATTTCTAATCTTTAAAACTTCATTTCTGTTTACTATTAAGGCAATTTTGCCAAAATAGAAACATACTGTATTGAATTCTTTTAGGCTCATTGCCTGATTTTACTTAGACTTGGGATGCACAATAATTAGCAATATTGAATTTGAATGAAGCCAACATAGAGGAAAATAACTAGCTTTTAATCGTAATACCACTGTTTCTTTGATTGAGGTCACTAATTTAATGCAGCGAATGTGGCTATATTACTTATCCCTTTACTGGAAACAAACAACCCTTCCCAGGTCATACCTCAGCATCGTCAGTACCCTCTTCTTACTCTTCATCTTCTGAAGAACATCTCTCTTAACCTCTGGTTCCTTCCATCTTCCCTGTCTACAAAGGAGTTCCCCCTGAACTCTTTTTCTCTTTTCTACATGGTTTTCTGGTTTCCCATTCACTTGAATGCAGATCTTTGACTCTCTGGTCACTTATTTGTTCCTTCTCATCAAGATCCCTTGACCAGTGAGTGACTACTCTATGTGTGTAACCCTGGGCTTACATGTAGTATAAACCATTTAAAAGCCAATATCATCTTATATTACAATAAATAAAGTCAAAGTCAGAGATCAAAGCCAAAGAGATCAAAAAATTAAACATAGGGAGAGATATGGACAATATGGCTGGTATCTGTAAGAAACAGAGGTCTATATAAAAGAAACATGAAATGAGGGGCAGAAAAAAATGAGGCACGATGATGGGAGTAAAAACTTGAACTGTCTACCACTCCCTTTTATCCTCTGAAGATCATTAGCACATATATCATCAAGCATCTTTCCTTAGGAGTTGTCACCTATCAATGAAGAGAGTGATGATGCCAATAAGGGGTAACCTTTATTGAGTCATTATATGTTAAGTCCTTTGTGATTAGATTCTTGTTTAATCTTCACAAGAATCCTATGAGGTAAATAACTGTAAAACTACTGTTTACCTATGCTCCATGATTAAAGAATCAATCCATGATTAATCAGTCAATCCACACTCTGAGGACAAAGTTTATGCTCTTACTTGCTAAGCTCTATTGTCTCCCTCATGGGAAATCGAATCCAATAGTTCTGCTTTCACTCCCTTTCTTCTCCCATTCTCCATGCAGTTTGGCTTCTGATGGAATCTTATCCAGTCTTATGGATTTCAATTCCATTTACACTTTGACAATCCCAAGATTACTTCTCCAGTCTGGATCCCTCCCCTTGAGCTCTAGACTGCTGTATTGACAATTCCAATTGGATTTCTAATAGGCATTTCAAATTGATTGTATTAAAAAGACAAACTGAGTTTCTTCCCTCAAACCAACTTCTGCAGATTTTATCTGATGAAATACCAACTCTATCCATATAATTGTTCAAGCCAAAAATGTTAAAATCATCCTTGACCAAGCCTCTTTTTATATTCATTTTAATTTTTTTATTGAAGTACAGTTGATTTACAGTGTTGTGTTAGTTTCAGGTGTATAGCTTAAGTGATTCAGCTTATTCTTTTCCAAATTCTTTTCCTTTATAGGTTATTACCAAATATTGAGGACAGTTCCCTGTGCTATACAGTAGGTCCTTGTTGGTCTTCTATTTTATATATAGTAGTGTGTATATGTTAATCCCAAACTCCTAATTTATCCCTCCCTCGCACCTTTCCCCTTTGGCAACCATAAGTTTGTTTTCTATGTCTGTGGGCCTATTTCTGTTTCGTATAATATGTAAGTTCATGTCTATCATTTTTTTTTTTAGATTCCACGTGTAAGCAATATCATACATTTGTCTTTCTCTGTCTGGCTTACTTCACTTAGTATGGTAACCTCTAGGTCCATCCATGTTTCCAAACCTATTTTATATACCCCAAAATAGTATTTCTCAGTATGTCTAGAATTCGAGCACTTGCCCACCTCCATTGCTACCTCATCGGTCCCAGCCATTATTGCCCTTGCTTAGATGTCTATAATGTCCTCCTACCCCATTTCTGTGCAACAATCTTGCCCAAATAGGCTATACAGAAGCCAGAGGGAATCTTTTAAAACAAGTCATATCACCCCTACTTAAAAACCCCTTTAAAACAAAAAGCAGGGCCTAACCATCTCATTCAGACCTGGACCCTGGCATCATACCAAACCCCTTCCTCAAAGTCCGACACTCTCTATTCCCCTTAACCTGCTTTATTTTTCTCCATAGCATAAAATACCTTTTTTTTTTTTTTTTTTTTACTATATATGTACTTATATCTCCCCAATTAAAATGTAAATTCCATGATGGCTGTCATATCTCCATATGCCAGCCATACCTGGAACCCTGCCTGGCACATAACATTTGTTGAGTGAATTCATGAATTTACACTTCCACTAGCAGCATATGAGAAGGCCCATGTTACCAACTCCTCCCCGGGAACACGTATTTTTTATTACTTTTTTTTAACTGTGAAAAGTAATTCATTGTAGAAAGCAATTCTCTATATGAAAACAATAAAGTCAGACAAACACATGAAAAGACTTATTTTTGACCAAACAACTAATAGAGTATACACACAAAACTCATAATTAATATAATTAAGTGTGGAGAGATTGAAAAACACAGTATTTTTTCAAAGTGCAGCAGTGTTCTTATCAGTTGCTGGTGATTTTACCTGCTGCCATTTTCACATCTCTGCTCTAGGTTGCCCAGGCTTCTCATTATCCCATCATTCCAACAGCAGAATAGATGTTTCAAGTGACTGGAATCTGTTTTATACTGATCTGCAAAGAAGTCTCTATTTTGATTCCTCCAGCGGTCTGCTTTCCTATCTAATAAAAGAGGGTCCTTTATCAGAATATTAAAGGGAATAGAGAAAACCAAGCACAAACGATATATACTCTTTAATGTTCATAAGTAGCTTTCCCCATTACCAACATTTTGGCATGGGAACATCAATTTTTCATGTTTTCTTTTTAAGGTGACCAACCTTCACACTTGTGAAGAGGGAGTGAAGTTTGTTATATCAAGAGTAGAAAGAATTTAATAGCTGAAAAATTAGGCCCTATTGAAAAAGTAATGATGATAGATTATCCTGCTAATATTCATCTTAGAAACTACTTTTAGGTAATTCTTTTGTAAAAATATTGACTTTTCACCATATGTGGAGGTGCTAGGCACTAGATTCACTTCCTGCCTTATGGAGCTGACAATCTAGTGGGGGACACAGAGCAAAACACAAAGTTGTACTAATAATTGATTTAAATTAAAATAAATCACGTTGACATACAGAGGAAAATATTGGCTTCACTGATAAATTATGTTTTGAAATTTGTATAATATGTAATTCTGAATGAAGACTTAAGATAATGAAATCTGTAACTTAAAACTGACAAGTTGATAAACATATTCAAGTAAAATATATATGAAAAGTGTTATTAAATTACTCCCCACATCAGTAATAGACGTATGAAACATCAACACAAGGAAAAAGGTGAAAACTATATACATTGTGCTTTTAGAAAAGAACATCATGATTATAAACATTGCTTCCTTAGGTCTTTTCTAGCCAAGTTGCTAAAGCAATTTCCTTCCATTATTCTCTATCACAGCAGTCTATTTCATTCCAGATGTTAATCACAATATCTAATCACTTTTATATACATATGTATGTGTATGTGCATATATACCCACACATATATAGCAAATTATATATTTTTTGCATTGCTTATTTGTTGATTATCTTTCCTGTATTAGAGTATCCACTTCTCAAAGGCAGGAGCATTGGCTATCTCAATCTCCTTTGTGTTTCCATAATGGAGAACAGGACTTGGCATGTAGCTAATGTTTAATAAATATTTTTTTTCAGTAAATGAATTGTAATAAAAACATATGGCAAGCTTGTTATGTCAGATTCCTGCTGTGTATCTTTTGCTGAATATGTGTCAAATATTAAGTGCTCAGTGCCTTCAAGTTATTTTTTTCTTATAGAACATAGCATACAAAAAGAATTCCTACTCATTTACTCAAGTAAATACCTATCTCCCACACTTAATCCTACAGATCAGTCAGTACCTTTGTAGGATCTAACTACTTGGTTTTAAATAGTGCATAAGACAAATGAAAGGTCTCTTTTAAAAATTTTATCCACAGTTTTAAAAATAACTTAAGTTTATCAAATAATTGTTTTCATTGCAAATTAGCTTGAAGCTATATATTTTACCAGTGTAACTTAGTATAAATAAAGATCACAAAAATAAGAATGAGTTATAACTGTTTTGCTTCTTATAGAGAACATATATTTTGGATGTGAAATATGCAATGGAGAAAAACATAATAGATGAAGAAGGAGCCACTTGAAAATGCTTGAATAATGGTCCGTGACACTGGATCATTACTCTGGGTGTTACATTACACAAGGCCATGGGTGCTCCTGACCTTCTGAGCCTGAGTAAAGGCAGGCTCAGGAGGCTGAGCCCTCACAGGTGTGCCCTTGATAAAGCATTGTCAAGCTGCCTGCATCCACACAGCTGTTAGAGAGCCCAGGATCCAAAAGAAATGCCAGGCACACATGGCTCAGGGGTATTGTGACATTGCCTTGATAAATTAAGGGAAGGTGTAGGGGTGTAGAGATTACTGTCATTTGACAAGAAAATAGCAATCTGATCTAAGTACCTTTAATATAGCAAATATAGCTTATAAACTCAACTTGGATTATTTATAAAGAATTCTCTTTCCAGAAAAATTTATATAAGGATCCTCTTATTAGGATTGTTTGCTCATTTATATTTAAAGAAATAAACACTCACATTATAAAATAAGATTATATTCATTATATTCAAGTTTCCAAGAATCTTCCTACTATGTAATATTGTTCACAACAATAAAGTATAGCTGTACTATTTCTTTTTCTTTTCTTTTCTTTTTTTTTTTTGCCGTACGCTGGCCTCTCACTGCTGTGGTCTCTCCCGTCACAGAGCACAGGCTCCGGACGCACAGGCTCAGCGGCCATGGCTCATGGGCCCAGCCGCTCCGTGGCATGTGGGATATTCCCGGACCGGGGCACAAACCCGCGTCCCCTGCATTGGCAGGTGGACTCTCAACCACTGCGCCACCAGGGAAACCCTAGCCGTACTATTTCTTAATGTCATAGACTTAATCATGTTCCAAAGCATTTGTACCACTTTGTGCCTGTTTTTCTGAAAGCAAAGCTTTATATTCTAAAAGAGAACTTTTAAACAGGTAGAAAATATTTATGTGGCAATTGTAACAGCTTGTTTATGATAGCCAAAAAATACCCGAAAACAAGTATCAAATATTTATCTATAGAATATATATATTCTATATATATACTACATATTCTTTCTCCATTCATCTGTTGAGGGACACTTAGATTGCTTCCATATCTTGGCAATTGTAAATAATGCTGCTCTGAACAGTGGGATACGTGTATCTTTTCGAATTAGTGTTTTGGTTATTTTTTGGATATTTACCCAGGAGTGGAATTGCTGGGTCACATGGTAATTCTATTTTTAGTTTTTTGAGAAACCTCCATACTATTCTTCATGGTGGCTGCACCAATTTACATTCCTACCAACAGTGCACAAGAGTTCCCTTTTCTCCACATCCTTGCCAACGTTTGTTATTTGTGTTCTTTTTGATGATAGCCATTGTGACAGGTGAGGTGATATCTCATTGTGGTTTTGATTTGTATTTCCCTGATGATTAGTAATGTTGAGCATCTTTTCATGTGCCTGTTGGCCATGTGCATTTCCTCTTTGGAAAAACGTCTATTAGGTTCTTCCAATTTTTGAAACAGTTGTTTGTTTTTATGACGTTGTATGTAGCTCCTTTATTTTTACATAACTTTTATATTAATCAAGGTTCTCCAGAGAAACAGACTACATACACACACACACATATATATACCTATTTATTTATACAATATATATATATATATATATTTTTTTTTTTTTTTTTACAGAATATGTGTGTGTTTAGGAATTGGCTCAAAAAAAAAAGAAAAAAAAGAAAGAATAGGCTCACACAATTATGGAGGATGAGAAGTCCCATGAGACATTCCAAGATATGTAGTTGGCAAGCTGGAGACTCAGGAGAGCTAATGATGTAGTTCTGGTCTGAGTCTGAAGGCCTGAGAACCAGGAAAGCAAATGGTGTAAGTTCCAGTCCAAAAGCCAGCAGGCTCAGAAAAGAGCCAATGTTCAGTTCAAGTTCAAAGGCAGGAAAAGGCTGATGCCCCAGCTTAAACAGGCAGGGAGAGTTCCCTTTCACTTACTCTTTTTGTTCTATCAGGACTTCATCTGATTGGATGAGATCCACCCACATTAAGAAGGACAATCTGCCTTACTCAGTCTACCAAATCAAATGTTGTGTGTGTCTTTTTTTGTACAATTCATATTCATTTTTTAAAAATTGAGATATAATTGACATGTAGCATTGTATTTGTTTTAGGTGCACAGCACAATGATCTGATAGATATATACGGCTAAGTGATTACCACAATAAGTTTAGTTAACATTCATCATCACATATAGTTACAATTTTTTTTCTTGTGATGAGAACTTTGAAAATCTACTCTTAGCAACTTTCAAATACACATTATTATTTACTATACTCATTATGTTGTACATTACATCCCCAGAACTTATTTATCTTGTAATTGGAAATTATAATAAGCTAACTCAAATATTAATCTCATCCAGAAACACCCATACAGACACACCTAGAATAATGTTCAATCAAATGTTTGGGCACCTGATGGTCCAGTCAAGTTGACACATAAATTTAGCCGTCAAAACCCCTCAGCTCAAATACTTCCTCAGTGAAGCTCTTCCTGCTTCTCTAGTCTAATACAGTCCATCACCCTCCCTTGAGTTGGTTAGATCATTATCCTGCTTTATATTCTTTAGAGCTTTTACCGTTATCCAAAATTAATCTGTTTTAAAATAAATTTTATTGATGTAGAAAATGCTAATGATACAATTCTAAGTATGAAAAGCAAGATACAAAATGTACATAATTATTCCAATTAATGGTAATCATTTTATGTACTTATAGAAGCATAGAGAAAAGACTGAAAATATATTAAAATGAGTGTTCTATCTTCATGGTGGTATTCTGGGCAATTTTTGTTTTTATTATATGTTTTTCTATATTTTCCATCTATATTATAGCAAACCGTTATTAAAAGAAAAAACAAGTTATTTTTAAAAAGGTGTTCATGCTTCATTTGTGTCTCTAAAATGACCTTTCTTATACACATATTTATATAGAGTAATACTTAGCAAGCACATAATAAGAGGTTACATCATTAGTTAAAAAAAAAAGAAAATATGGGAAATAAAGACCTGATTTTGGTAACTCTTTTTAAAATAAGAGGTTTATGAAATGTACAATTATAGTACCGTATTTAATATTCCATAAGCAATTTTGAATATATTATAGGGAATTAAAATTGTAATTACATGAATCTTTACAACATTTACAAAGATATATTTTATCTACTGATTCTTTTACTCTCTATTATTAATCATATGGTTTACTGAAGTACAGCTGTCTATAATTTTATAATCAAAGAAATATAGTTGTACTTTAAAATACTAATCAACTGTTAATGCATTTTATAACTGAATGAATAAAAAATAAATTTAGAATAGAAAAACCTACAACTTAAAAACACAATAAAATTCTATAAATAGGTTCATCAAGATAAGGATGAGTCAAGTCCCCCAAAATAAGAATTTTCAAAATAATGATTCCCAAATCAGTTGAAAATTTACAACATTCTCATACCTAAATAATGCATGGTGTAGTAGTGTACTCCAGAAAACTGTTCCTTTGATTTTCAAGACAATTATTCAGGAATACAAGTGAGTACGTATTTCAGTTTTGGTTAACAAACAGCAAGATCTTGATTACTTTTCCATACTTTTCCTCAAAATGACCTGTTGATATTTCTAGTTTAAATTTTAGTTAAGCTGATATCCAGCTCTTTTAGATCTCTTTTCTCTGGCTTGTGATCCATATAATAAATGTCAGAGGGGCAACACGTGGCTTTGCTGTTGTGACGGCTGCCCAGTCTGGTCTCCACTGTGCCGAGTGGGTAATGGACAGGGAGGAGAAATGAAAGATACCCAGAGCAGCATCTTGATCTGCCTTTACCAAAGAGGCCCAGAGTATCTCGAGACAGAGAGAGAGAAGCTGACAAGAGGACTGGAAGAGAGGGAGATGAGCTGGTTCTGGCTGAGCTGGTTGAGGGAGAATTGAGAGAGGGAATAGAGAGAATGGGGTGGGGAGAGGCATCTGTTGAGCCACGTAAGAAGCAGAGGAAAAGAAGATGGTGAAAGGGAATTTTAAGAGCGTTGGTTGTATGAGATGAATAATCCCCTTAGTACTTTCCAAGAGAATTCAATAAAAGTTTGAATTTCTTACAGTACATTTTTTAGAATGTTATATTTTGTTTCTTTGAGTGTGATACCATGTAGGAAGTGAACCAAACAGAACCCCTTTATGTGGGAGGATAAAAGCTATGACCTCCATTTTACAAAACTTGTATTAAGAGTTGTATAACTTTAAGTACTAAACTGATAATTTGTCATCCAAGTACCATCATGAAATACTGTCATCTCTACTTATAAACAAAGCTCAAACCCGACCACTTCTCATCTCTTCTAGACTGTTGCAAAGCCTTGACCACTCTCTTTGATATCCATCTTGCTCTACTATATAATAGTCAAAGTTCTTCTTTTAAAATTTAAATCATATTACCTCATTCCTCTGACCATGACCCTCCAAAAGCTTCTCATCAAACTCAGAATAAAGTCCTTACCAAGACTTCTAAGG
The DNA here is from genome assembly GCF_964341445.2 of Mesoplodon mirus. Classification (NCBI taxonomy): domain Eukaryota; kingdom Metazoa; phylum Chordata; class Mammalia; order Artiodactyla; family Ziphiidae; genus Mesoplodon; species Mesoplodon mirus. Next base: position 18,752,294 of record NC_138982.1, on the reverse strand, counting down.
CCTTCCATAAGCTGCTTTCTTTTGACTTCTGCACTCTGATCTCCCTGTAGTTTGTTTTCACACACCAACTCTGTCTAAAACAGGCCCCTGCCCCATAATCCCCCCATCATTCTTTCCATTTTTTTATTCATAACGTTCATCAGTACCTGAAATTGTATCTTATAATTATCTCTTTAATAGTTCCTTGTCTATATCCCCTTCTAGAGTTTAAGCTCCATGAGGGTAAGAACTTTGTGTGCAGCTGTAGGTCTACTCCTAGACTAGTGTCTTTCATTCTGAGGTTGAATGGATGAATGAGTGATTAATGCATATTTAAGAAATCTTTCTGTCCATAGAAGTTTACAGTGCTTACCATGTGCAGGCACTGTGGTGGTTGCCAAGGATATAAAAATTTCTACCTATAAAAGTTCTAAATAGAATCTATCTATCAAGGCAGATTCTACCTTGTCATGGGGTCACTGTGCTAGAAAAGCCAGAAATTAAATGAAAAATTAAAAAGTAATCACAAATAATCAATTACATGTATAAAGAGTGCTAAAAAGAAAAAAAGTAAACAATTTAAGTTGAACCTAAATTAAGCTCTTCCTTTAAATTTCAAGGATATATTTAAACAAAGCAGATGGATTTTTCTGTAACATTTGCCATTCTTTCTCTTTAGTGTTCTCTTTTAGAAAGGAAAGAAATAAATATACAGTGATGATATCAATGGAAAATAAGGGTTAGAATCATGCAGCGTGAAGAGAAATTGAGGTGGGAGGCCTATGAAAACAGGGAGGCAGAAAATGAGAAGCCAATACATCACTGTGTGTGGGTGGGATGGTCTTCAATTTATCATTCTCCACATGCTTCATGAAAACACAGTTCAAGGACCTTAGTTTATGAAGTTCCCTACTGTTCGTCCCCAAAATGATTGTGGTCTTAAATGACTAACTAATGACCCCAAAATAATGACTTAATAACATATTCCATTTCATCATTTATCAAATGACTTGGAAGATTTAACATAATCATGATGAAGATAAATGGTTTCAAGTAATTTTTAAAATATCAAAAATTTCATATACAAACATTTCAGTATACTTATGTAACTACCATTGCTATTCATTATTTCAATTCTGAACATCCCTCCCTCTGAAATTTTATTCTAAATTGGTTGAGAAATGAAAGATTAACCTCATCAGATATACTTTTCTCCTACTTTGTCTGTTATCAGATGCTTTATAAAAATATAATCAATTCTCAGAATTTTTAACTGAAACTTGAATTAGAAAAATAAATGTTTGCTTAAGAATAACCGTGGGGCTTCCCTGGTGGCGCAGTGGTTGAGAATCTGAGTGCTAATGCAGGGACACAGGTCCGGGCCCTGGTCTGGGAGGATCCTACATGCCGCAGAGCAACTAGGCCCGTGAGCCACAACTACTGAGCCTGCGCATCTGGAGCCTGTGCTCCACAACAAGAGAGGCCGTGATAGTGAGAGGCCTGCACACCGCGATGAAGAGTGGCCCCCGCTTTCCACGACTAGAGAAAGCCCTAGCACAGAAACGAAGACCCAGCACAGCAAAAATAAATAAATAAATTTATAAACTCCTACCCCAACATCTTAAAAAAAAAAAAGAATAACCGTGTATTATAATTATACAATATGCATTAACGTTTAAAAGAAAGTGCTGTATCTAATTTAATTTTGACAATTAAGTCTAAGTGAGTTCTAGCAGTTCAGTGTTTCCTTGTCAGTGTCTGGGTACTGTTCTTGATCTGCCTCTGGTTCTGTAGGAGGAAGAGCTCAGCTAGAAACTTGTCTTTTCTTTAAGGAACCTCCATACTGTTCTCCATAGTGGCTGTATCAATTTACATTCCCCCCAACAGTGCAAGAGGGTTCCCTTTTCTCCACACACTCTCCAGCATGTGACCCAGCAATCCCACTACTGGGCATATACCCAGAGAAAACCATAATTCAAAAGGACACATGCACCCCAATGTTCATTGCAGCACTATTTACAATAGCCAGAACATGGAAACAATCTAAATGTCCGTTGAAAGATGAATCGATATAGAAGAAGTGGTAAATATATACAGTGGAATATTACTCAGCCATAAAAAGAAATGAAATTGGGTCATTTGTAGAGATGTGGATGGACCTAGAGACTGTCATACAGAGTGAAGTAAGTCAGAAGAACAAATATTGTATATTAACGCATATATGTGCAATCTGAAAAAATTGGTATAGATGATCTTATTTGCAAAGGAGAAATAGAGACACAGACATAGAGAACACATGTATGAATACCAATGGGGAAAGGAGGGGGGTGGGATGGACTGGGAGATTGGGATTGATTATAAACACTATTGAGACTATACATAAAATAGATAACTAATGAGAACCAACTGTATAGCACAGGGAACTCTACTCAGTGCTCTGTGGTGACCTAAATGGGAAGGAAATCCAAAAAAGAGGGGATATATATATATATACGTATAATTGATTCACTTTGCTGTACAGTAGAAACTAACACAACATTGTAAGGCAACTATACTCCAATAAATTTTTTTTTAAAAAATCAAGTTGAGGAAAAATGAAAAAAAAAGAAAAGAAACCTGTCTTTTACTCAGTATCTGACTATCTTATTACCTAGGGCTTTGCCGCCCTTCCTGTAGTTTTCTCTAAGTTTACTTTCCCTTTTTCCTTCTTTCTATGGTAGGTTATCTTGTTTCTGTGTCTCTACTTTTTGGAAGTTGCCCATGCTTTGCATGCCCGGGCTGCTCCCTGGCAGCCAAAGGCCTTCTATACACTGTGCACTTCCTCATCCTGTTAGATTCTCAGCACCCTGAACCACCTCCCCTCCCCATTAAAGCCAAGTACTCTGTGATCCCTGCCAGCAAGCCCCCCAGGACATCAGCAGTCAAGAATGTCTCACTTTCTATGCAGTATCAGGGACAGTTCTGTCTTTCTCTGATGGTTTCCTACCAGAAACATATTTATTATGCATTCATCAAGAATTTAGCATGTGTCAGGCTCTGTTCTATCTCAATTAATCCTCAAAATAATCCTCTGAAGGAAGTACTATAATCAGCATTTACAAATAATTTGTTTTTCAATAATCATAGCTAAAAATGATGAGTAAAATTACACTAAGTGTCTTGGGTAACTGACTGCAGAAATGATTTAGCACTTCTTAAACTCTTTGTTCAGGTTTTTTTTTTTTTTTTCTATTTGAACTTTTTAAACTTTGAGATATGTTTTTTTAGAAAATCTAAAAATTTAAAATAAACTTAATGACCCATTAAAAATTATTATTGGCTTCTCTTCATTTTACATTCTATTCTACAGCATAGTAAAATTGAGTTCTCATTAATTTAAAAGTCACACATTTCAAGACTAATGATGGAACTAGATTTAACTTGTTGGAGCAAATGAGTAAAAAAACGTAATTTAAACGCATATATAAAGTTAGATAGCTATGCAAACTGATTTATTGGTATGCTAATTACAAATGATTATTAGGCAAAAAATAGTTTTAAGAAAGATTGAACCACATGTAGGAAGTCTATTCAAAGTACAGTGTGAGTCCTAAAGTGGGATTGGAGGAAATGCTTAATGTTGTAAAAGTTGTCCTTTCAATGTTTCACTGTTACTAAAAACATTAGCCTTAATTAACAGAATTGAGTTTTCACTGTAGTAATGATTAAATAAGATTAAAATTAAAATAAAAACAACAAAACTGGAATGTATATAGTGCAAAAATATTTTGGTGTAGTAATCCTATTTTTTTCTCTATACTTTTATACCTTTCCCTTTTCAAGCAGTAATAAGAAGTAAGAATATTTGGTATTTACTGTCCTCTGGGAAGGAATGACCCAGCAGAAACAGCTTGTGAGGCAAATTCTTGAATTTTGAAACTAAGAAGCTAAGGACCAAGCATAAGACAAAATAATCTAGAAGGACATATGATCAGTCCAGCCCTGTTTTAATGTCTCTAAGGCTAAATAAAGTTTGATAAATGAAAAGTAGAGAAGAGAGTGACAGAAAAAACATGGGAGTTAGTTGTTGGTCCGCAAACATACTTTCCCTTGTCCACTGTCTTTGGGCAGGCTGCAGGACTAGTGATGTAGGAGGTGATAGAAGCCTTGGATGGATTGGCCCTTGGTCTTATCTCCCAAGTACATGCCTAGGCAAGGGCAAGCCTTGCAGTATTCCCTTAAGCTCAGCCAAACAGGAGAGGCAGCCTGTGCAAACCAGGGTGGTGGGAAGAATAGCAGAATGTTTTCCCACATGGTCAAAAGTAACACAGATATGATATTGGCAACCATTGAGGACAAGGAGGATGCAAATATGATATGTATGGACCAGTTCTAAATTATTATGAAGGAAGAAGAGTCATATTGTGATCCTTTCCTAGTAGAATTGGGCTACCCATTGGTAAAAGTTCTAGTTGACAAAAGTAGGACAATAAGAGTCTATTATAATTGTCCACATAAGGGACTCTTGTAGAGGTGGTGGAGGGAAGAGGGTAGGTGTGAAAATGAAACAGGAAGTAGCAATGACTGAACCTGATAAATGATTTAACTTGAAATGGAGAAGGAATCCAAGAAAAATACCCAGGATTTTGGCATGGGCCCATGGGAAGTGTGGGGGAAGATGGTAAAGTTTCTTTTAGAGGTGTTGAATAGTAGAAGTCTGCAGGATATCCAGCTGGAGCTGTCTGGGAGGAAGTAATGTATCGGTCTGAAATTCAGCTATACATTTTGGCTAATGGGTAGTCATTTGGTGTATTTTGTAATTCAGAGTTGGAACGTGAATTTAATTAACTTATATTCTGTGGACTAAATATAAAATAATTGTAACCCAGGGATTAAGAACTTGGGTATCATAGTTAGAGCACTTGGGTTCTAAATCCAGCTCTAAGACATACTATCTGTATGATTGAAAGGATATTCTGAACCCCTCTGTGGATTTTTTTTGGTCATCTGTAAAATGGAAATTATTATAATACCTTAGTGCTTTATTACCATAGCACTGATGACATCTTAGTTGTTAGCAAGAGACAGAGAGAGAGCAGATCTTCATTGGAAAGTAAAAGACATGTTTTTCAATCCAGCTTCAGTTCAACATTCGTTGAGAGCCCCTAGCATATCTCACCCATCTTCCCATCAGCCCTACATTACAAATGAGATCTTTCCCATCTGCAGGTGGGGAAACAGGCTCAGAATTTACAGCATTTTAGTCAGACTTACCCCATGAGTAAAAGACAAAGCTGAGATTCAACCTCAAGTCTGTTTGACTCTGAGCTCCATCTCTTTCTAACACCCTCCACCCTCCATAAAATCCTTAGTGCTTAGTGAATATTAGCTATTCTGGGTTGAACAACATGAAATTGGCATTTTGAAAGTCAAGAGTCAAATATTGATATTAGCAATTTCATATGATCTAATTTTATATCTGTCAAAGCAGTAATCTAGTGGCACTTTTCTGTTTCCATAATTCAGCTTCACTTGTAGTAAATCCATCTACTCTACTTTGATGGTATAAACAGGTACCACAAGTCATTTGGGAATATGATTGACTTGATGTAATTCTTGGAATAAAACTTATTATATCTGACTTTCCCTGTAACCTCTGAAATATTTTCAATGGTGGAAACAGAATGTCTTATTTCCACTAAGAAATAACTACCAAAAAACCCTGATAATTATTCCTGAAATATGTGCTGTGTGTAAACACAGTTGTACAGTGAAGATGATCATTAGTATTGACACCTTTGGAAAAATTCAGATATACTGTCTCTGGTGGGGAAAAAGTCCACTTGACCAACTAATCTCTGGGACTTAGCTAGTTTTGGAATCACAATTCAGGTCTTTACTCACCCACTTACCATCTGCTTCCTTGAGGCTATGTTCTAAGTAATTGAATCAAGAGATGAAAAACATGAACTCAACATAAAAAAGATCAAGCTGACTTGAAACAGTATGCATTGCAATATTATTATATTCAAGGGCAAAAGAAAATTTGTGTACTGTAGTATTTCCATAAACTTGAAAATTTTGATGGTGGTATTACTGCAAATCCTTTGTGTAATAAAATACTGAGGTTTGAGGTGCTATTCAGAGCAGAGATCATATAAATTTCAAAATCTAAATTGGGTTGCTAATCCAAATCCAGTCTGTGTCATCAGATGAACATGGCAGTTGGAGTTAGAGCACATATGGCCAATAAATTCAGATGTGTGTTTAAAATACCACAGAAGACCTGTGTGGGCAGGCACTTTTCAGGATTTTAAGAGGTGAGGAGTGCAAAGTATTTGCACACAACACGAAAAGTAAATGTTATAGTACATTTATAATACCTAACAGGTATTTGACTTCTGAAAAAGAATCAGAGATGTTACTTGGCAGTGAATATAAAAAGAGAACACTTTGGAAAAATCAAATAATTTATTTTCCTATTGATCCATCTTTTGAGAATTTGATATTCTGATTCCCGTTATTCTTCATTTCTTCTGACCAGTCTTTAATGACTGCTTCTTTTCCTTTAAAATAAAGGCAGAGCGTTCTTTATATTTGCCATGTGACTTGGAATTTGCTTTTTGTGATTTGTTTGTGTTAAATTATCCAGCCTTTATTTTTTCTTTCTTTTTTTGCGGTATGCAGGCCTCTCATTGCTGTGGCCTCTTGCGCTGCGGAGCACAGGCTCCGGACGTGCAGGCTCAGCGGCCATGGCTCACGGGCGCAGCCGCTCTGCGGCATGTGAGATCTTCCCAGACCAGGGCATGAACCCGTGTCCCCTGCATCGGCAGGCAGACTCTCAACCACTGTGCCACCAGGGAAGCCCCGTCATTGTAATCTTCATAGAAATTGCATTGAATTTATAGATGGCTTTGGGTAGTATGGACATTTTAACAAGTTAAATTATTCCAATCCATGAGCACAGAATATTTTTTTATTTACTTGAATCTTCTTTGCTTTCTTTCATCAGTGTTTTGTAGTTTTCAGAGTAGAGATATTTCATCTCCTTGGTTAAAATTATTCCTAGATGTTTTATTATTTTTGACGCTGTCATAAATGGAATCCTTTTTTCTTTATTTCTTTTTCAGATAACTCACTGTTAGTGTATAGAAACTCTACTGATTTCTGTATGTTAATTCTGTATCCTGCAACCTTACTGAATGAGATTGATTAGATTTGAGTATTTAGGGTCTTCTATATATAAATTTATGTCATCTGCAAATAAAGGCAATTTTACTCCTTTTTTAAAATTCTAATGCCTTTGTTTCTTGCCTGTTTGCTCTGCCTAGGACTTCCAGTGCTATGATGAATATGAGTAATGAGAAGAGCAGTATTGTCTTTTCCTGATCTTAGAGGGAAGATTTCAACCTTTCACCACTGAGTATGATGTTAGCTGTAGGCTTGTCATATATGGGCTTTATCATCCTAAGGTACATTCCTTCTGTATCTAATTTGTTGAGAGTTTTTATCATGAACAGGTATTGAATTTTGTCAAATGCTTTTTCTACATCTGTTGGGATGATCGTTCCATTTTTTTTCATTCTATTACTGTGATGTATCACATTTATTGATTTGTATGAACCATCCTTGCAATCCAGGGATAAATCCCCTTGATTATGGTGAATGATCCTTTTAATATTCTGATGAATTCAGTTTGCTAGTATTTTATTAAGAATTTTTATATCTATATTCTTCTTGAATATTGGCCTGTAGTTTTCTTTTCTTGTAGTGTCTTTAATGGATTTGGTATCAAGGTAATGCTAGCCTCACAAAAGGAGTTTAGAAGTGTTCCTCCTCTTCTACGTTTTGGAAGAGCTTGAGAAAGATTGATATTAATTCTTCTTTAAGTATTTGGTAGAATTAATCAGTGAAGCCATCTGGTCCTGGTTTTTCTTCATTGGGAGATTTTTGATTACTGATTCAATTCCCCTACTCGTAACTGGTGTATTCAGATTTTTTTATTTTTTCCTGATTCAGTCTGGTAAGTTATATGTTTCTAAGAATTTATCCATTTCTTCTAGCTTGTCTAGTTTGTTGGCATATCATTGTTCATAGTAGCCTCTTATGATCCTTTGTATTTCTGTGGTATCAGTTATAATGTTTCCTCTTCCATTTATAATTTTGTTGGCTTAGGTCTTCTCTCTTTTTTCCTTGGTGAGTCTAGCTAAAGGTTTGTCAATTTTGTTTATCTTTTCAAAGAACCAACTCTTAGTTTTGTTCACCTTTTCTGTTTTCCTATTCTCTATTTTATTCATTTCCACTGTAATCTTTATTATTTTCTTCCTTCTGCTAACTTTACGCTTAGCTTGTTTTTCTTTTTCCAGTTCCTTGAGATGTAAAGTTAGGTTGTTTATTTGCAATCTTTCCATTTTCTTGAGGAATGTGTTTGTAGCCATAAATTTCCCTCTTAGAACTGCTTTTGCTGTACCCCATAAGTTTTGGTATGTTGTGTTTTCATTTTTATTTGTCTAAAGATAATTTTTCTCTTAATTTATGCTTTGATACATTGATGGTTCAGGAAATGACTATTTTTTAATAGTTAATAACTGTGAGAAATTGGCATGGTAGCTTAAACAGTTTATAGTCAGGTGGGGTGTATTCCTCTTAAGTGAATATGAACTGAATGTGAATACTTATTTGAACAAGAGATTATAGCAGAAGGAACACTGCCAATTTAGGGCCCAATCTTTAAGGGAATGGAAGCTTCTAGTTTGGTTTCTTGGAATTTGACCAAGATATTTGACTACTCTGAGACCACTATGAAGTGAGAAAGTCCAAACTTGCATGTAGAAAGGCCAGGTAGAGAACTGAGGCCCAAGATGTGTGGCTGTAGCCATTCCCACTTATTTGAGCCAGCCCAGCTGAGGTCCCAGACATGACAAACCATTCCTAGTTTGTCTTCCCTAAATTGATGACCCATAGAATCATGAGCTTATAAAATGGTGGCTGTTTTACACCACTAAATTTTTGGATGGTTTGTTGTTCAGCAGTACATCTTTAGAACAACTTTCAATATCCATGGATATTTTCTTAGTTCTACCTTAGCTGCTGTGATCTCACATTATTTTCCTATCATCTGAACAGTGAGGGCTCAGACCTCTAACCCATGTCTATCTACACTCATGTGCTGGAGAAATTTCCTTCAGTCTTACAGCTTTAAATTTCATCCTTACACTATGACTTCCTAATTTATATCTGTAGCTCTCACAGTATACCCAGTGGCTTCCTTGGACATCTCCATTTTAATGTCTAATAGGCATTTCAAACTTAGCACATTCAAACTTAAGGCTGATAAAGTCTGATCTCCTTTACCAACACAGCAACTCTCATACTGTTTCCCATCTGGGTACATGATACCCAGTGTCAACCAGTTTCTCAAACATCATAGATGTTACTTTTGATTCCTCTTTTTCTCCCACACTTCACTTCGGTCCATTAGTAAGTACTGTTGACTCCACCTTAAAAATATATTCCAAGCTGAATGATCTTATAAAACATAAGTCAGATTATGTCATTCCCTGCATTTAACCTGAGAATGACTTTTCTTCCCACTTATGGCAAAGTCTAAAACCCTTACCATGACCTTGTATCCAGGTGACTTCTCCAACCTCACAACCTTTTCTTTCCCTTCTTTACTCACTTTATTCTAGCACATTTGCCTTCTTGTTGGGTTCAGGCATCCCAAGTGGATCCTACCTAAGGGCTAAAACTCTCCTTTTTTGTGTATTTTCCCACAGCTCACTCCTGAAATTCAGTCAGGTCTTGGTGAAGGTGCCACATCTCAGAAAAGTTCTCCTTGTCAGCTACATCTCCAACAGGAACCCCTCTGTCCCCATCATTCTCCCCTAAAGTTGCTTTATTTTTCAGCATTGCACTTTTCACCACCTGAAATGACGTTACCAGTATTTATTTATTTATTTATTTACGTGTTTATTGCCAGCACCATTATTATGTAAACTCTTTAAAGCCAAGTTATTTATCTTGTTCACTGCTATATCCCGCCCCTCCCCCCCCCCGTCCTGGAACAGTGCCTGGGGACACTACATATTGGTTGACTAAATAAACTCCTTGAGAGCAGAGACTATTTTATTCATCTTTAAATTCCTCCACCCACAGCCTTGAATATTTCTTGACAAAAATTAGATAGTTAAGGAATATTTGTGAAGGTGTTGAAATCAAGCCTGGAAGTGATTCATAACAACTTCTGAAGCTGTCTCCTTTCGATTAAAGTCTTTAATCGGGCAATCTGTGAGAGCAAATTTCCATAATTTCTGGGTAGCAAAGGTTCTGGTTTCCATCTTCTTAAGTGCCCAGCAATTCTGAATGTTCAACATTCCTATTGCTGAGGGGCTCCTTGAGTGAGGTTCACTTTATTTGTCTTGATAAGTGTGCAAAAAATGTGATATTTGACTATCTTTGATTATGTTTCTGTCATCATTTGGGAAGCTACACGGACCATGCATAGAAGTGTTCTGAGTGAATTGTTTTTATCATTTCGATGAAAATCTGAGTTAGAACAATGGAGGAAAGTGTTCTCTTGAGACACTTTCAGGATCTCATTTAATTGGTAAGGAAAGGCACATATATATTCCTGACTACATAGCGTGCTTGTGAAAAGGTGTATATTTAAAAATCAAAAATTTGAAATTCTCAAACATTAGCAGGGCCTCTACATGATTCTTGAGCCATATGTATATTTTTAAACTTGATTTCTAGACAAAGAAATCTTCTTCCTAGGGATTTCTTAATATTCTAGGGACCTGAAGGAGTTCATGACAGCCTTGTGCTATATCAAAAACACATCAGCATGTTTGTTCATTACTCTTCACTGTTAAAATTGTCTTTCTTAAGCAACTTCACAACCCCTTTTGTATTTCAATTTTACTACAATATTAAACACTGCAGAAATGACAATGCTGATTTTTCACATACCTCTTTCATGTGCTCCATTTATTTCACCAAATAAATTATTCAATAAATTTTGCATATGGTTCATTAATCCTCAATCATGTGCCTTTATTTTTTTTTCCCTTTAGAGGTAAAAATATGGTGTGCTGTATTTCTAAATAAAGCCCTTTTTTTGGCTGTTCATTGTGCCCTTTACCTGAGGTGTATAATTGGATTCTTCAGTCATATATCTCAAAATATACACCACCGAGTTGGAAAATGTAGCATTACTAAGTTTAAATGCAACAATTATCTGCATTCAAATAAAATATTACACTGAGAAGATGTATTATCTTAGTCTGCCTGAAAGTCACTTTAGTGTTTCAGACAACAAATTGCTCATGGTACATTTTCTACTCCAACATATTTCAGAACTGAATAAAAATAAAAGGTACAATTTCGACTATCACTAACAATTTGCTGCTTTTTGTGGCACATTTCAGATTTTCTTAATGTGGGTGACTTAATTTCACAAAGAAAGTACGTTGTATCTTAATGTCTGCATGTACCTTACCTATCATGCTTCTGCAGTTATGAAAATGAATGTACGCCAAGCATAAAAACTCCAATTTTTGAATCCATGAATTATAGTGAATTATAACTTACCTTTGAAGCAGTGTTGCATAGCATGAAGAGCAGCTGTCTTGGGACCAGATTGCTCAGTCTCATCTCTGCTCTGCCACCTCCTGGGCTTGGATGAGTTTTACAACCACCTTGTGCCTCAGTTTCCCCATCAGTATGGTAGGTGTCATAATAGTACCAACCTCATAGGAATGAGTTGAGCTTTACATGAAAATTATGTGTAAAATACTGAGATCATGTACTAGGTAAGTAATAGCTAGTTTTATTTCCAAAAACTCATTTTTCTATCCAGAATATATTTATTAGATCCTTATTGTACATCAGCTCTTGTGCATGTCTGTGGTTATGACTGACATGGTCTGCATACTTTCTAAAGAGGCTAATTGAATTTAAAAACTGTATAAAAGGTACAAAGCCGTATACATCAGGGGTCCCCAACCCTCAGGATGTGGACCATTATTGGTCCCTGGCCTGTTAGGAACTGGGCCACACAGCAGGGGGTAAGTAGCAGGTGAGTGAGAGAAGCTTCATCTGCTGCTCCCCCTCACTCGTATTACTCCCTGAACCATCCCCCTGCCCCACCCCCAGTCCATGGAAAAATTGTCTTCCATGAAACTGGTCCCTGGTACCAAAAAGGTTGGGGACCACTGATATACATGATCACTTACCACCATTGCTACCACCCTGTTCCATTATCTCTTGCCTCCAAACTCGTACCCCTGCCCCCCACCTCTTTCTACCTTTACCCCTACAGTCTATTCTCAATGCAGCAGCCAGAGGAATTTTTTAAAAGGTTAGTCTGATCATGTTATATCTCTATTCAAAACATAGCATTGGCCTCCATTTCACACAGAGTCAAACCTGCATTCCTTAAACTGACTTGCAACGTCCAGCATGATCTGCCAGTTCCTCTCTGATCTCTTCTGCTTCTGTACACCTCACTGTCCCAGCCACACTAGCATCCTTACTGTGTCTCAAATCCAACCAGGTACACTCCCAACTTTGCACTAGCTATTTTCTCTTCCTGAGACCCTCTTCCTCTAGAAAGCTATGTCCTTACGTCCTTCAAATTTTACAAAAATACCACCTTCTTACTGAGGCCTACCCTGACTTCTCTATAGAAATTTGCAGTCTGCCCCCTACTCCACTATTTTCAAACCCTCTTAATCTGCTCTATTTTTTTCTCTTTTCTCATAGCACTTAGCACCTTCTAAAATAATGTATTGTTTATATGTTATATTTATTTTCTGTTTCTGTCACCCTCTCACCAGAATGTAAGCTCCACCAGGGCAAGATTTGTTTTGTTTACTCATACATCCCAAGAACTCAGAACAATGACTGACAGTTAGTAGGTACTCAATAAATATTTGTTGAAATAGATCAAAATTTTCAACAAATATACTAAGTCAGAGTGTTTAAATTCAATGATATGTTCTTTTTAAAATAGTGCTAGGGAAGAAAGGGAGGGAGGAAGGAAGGAAGAATAAACAAACTTTGCATTTATTCTGAAATGTGTCATTTTACAAAATAATATTAGGGTCTATTCATATAGATATGCTTTTAGTATATTTATGTTCTTTTGAATATCTTTAAAGTTGGCGAGTATTGATCTTTATGGGATAATTTCATTCTTGGAAACAACCAAAAGTGACTATGGTAAATTAAAAAACTGGTTAAAACAGTATTTTGAGGAAGGGATGAAGGAAGGAAGGGACTCAAATAGTGAGACAAGTTGACTTGAGTCACTAGTGGGTTGGCAGTTTCATAATACTCTGGTCAGATGGAAGGAGAGCACTGGTCCACATCCCAAAGATTACTTTGAAAACTAAAATTTATTTTGATACAGAAGACACATAAGTTTTCCAAAATCTCAGTAAATTTTAGTTTTCATACATAAAAAACCAATGATATGGTTCTACTATGTAGATTTACGAACTCAAATTTCCCCCATGAGCTCAAAATAAACATTTTAAGGCTTACACATTTGGATCAGGGCACAAGAAGACACAGTGTAATGCAGCAGAAAAAGCACATGCTTAAAGCCATGTAGACCTGAGGTAATTTCCTACCTTAACCATCTTGCGTTGTGTGATGTTGGAAAACAACCTTAAGTTCTGATTCTGTTTTTTTTTCACTTGTAAAATAAGCATAAATATCCACATCCCACAATAAATATCATACAATTAAACATGGCAGAATGAAAAGAGATAAAGTGCATTTAGTAACAAGCATCGTGGTCAGCTTAGGAAACCCATAAGTAAGCCATTAATGCCTACCACTAGCAGGTAGAGGGCTTTATTCACACTATCCCATTCAGTCCTTATAACAAGTCCATGAGGTAGGTAGCAGTATTATTTTTATCTTGTAAATAAGGAAACTGGAGCTTAAGGAAGTTAAGAAAAACAAGGATTCATTCACTTCTCCCTTTCCCCCAATTTTTGAAACATTCATTAGATTTTATTAGCTTTAAGAGGACTATAAGAATAAACTATTCATGCATCTGTGCTTTTCTCCAACAAAAAATAAAATTGAAGAAAGCTGCTAAGTAGATTTAATAGAAGTCCAGTCCACAAAGTGTTCTGTTTTATTTAGGTCAGTGTGCATTTTGTGTGTATAATGTCTATGACTTTAGCTTTTCAATTTATATCTTCAACATACATAGGTAGGTTACCTTGCATTTTGGTGCTTACCTCTCCAGATCTGAAAATTTGGAAATCACTCATCACTCTACTTGACATATTATGGACTGAGAGCAATTGTAAAACTCACGAAATTATTTTGGAAATAGGTGTGATAGTGTTTTATCCATCCTGAAAAAGATTCAGAAGTTAAGAGAAATACAACGTGGAGAAAAGAATAGAATGCTTGAAAATTTGTTTATACAAGGAAAGATGCACATTTGTTTAGACTTAATTCATGTAATTATTTTTAAAAGCAGTATTTTTAGTTCTCTGCCTGTTGATATGATACCAGCAGGTATGGTATGAAGTGGGAGCAGGTTCTCTGATTTTAAGCTTCTCAAGATAATCTTTGAATGTTTGTCCCTAAAGTTACCTTTGAAATGATCTGGTGCACACTCAGAGATGAGAACAGAGTCTCAGAATGGAAGTGTTGTCCCAAGACCACCAATCAGTAAGGGATGGAACAGAAATAGAGCCAGGGCCCTGGCCACCCACCCAAGCCTTCTTGTTCACTTTCCTATCCTCTACAGCATTTCTTAATAAAACTTAAACCTATGACTCGTGGGCTCGAGGCAGGCTTGTAATTAGCCAGGATAACAGTAGAAAAGTGTGACGAACAATGTCAAACTTCTGAAATACCAAATAAGGCCTTTCTTCATTTTAGGGGGGGAAAAAAACAAGAAAATTTATACTAAAGGCTTCCAAATGCCCTGAGAAGCACCTCTTGACTCTGACGTGCACTGATAAGACAGGCATTGTCTATAAGACACAGAAAATTCAAGACTTGGTTTTTCAGAATTTCCCTGGAAGTAAACTACCTCTAGATTTGGCCTACAAAATAGTGAGGTAACTCAGTTCAGAAGGTTAATGTCTTGCCCAAGTAGAATCAAATGTTTGATTTTACCCCTTTAGCCTATGAATCCTTGAGGAAAGAGACTCTGAGCTTTATTGTTTTCTAACATTCAAGGCCTAGCACAATGTTTTCTCCAACAGCACCTGATAATTATGGATTTAAAAAATGATCAGATTTTTAGGTGGCCTGTGTTGGAAGTTGTCCCAGCAAACGATAATATCACAGCTGTTTTTTAGGAGGCTGCATTACACTTTCAACCATCACAATATTCACCCTTTTGGCCATTCCCATAGAAGAAGCTCTGTCCCAGAGGCCACAGGTGTAACGCCTCACTGAGGTGCTTCCAAGCTGTCCTCCTTTTCCAACCAATTTCCCCCTGTGAGATGTCGGAAAGAATTCCAGGCTGTTGTCAAGTTCACCAGTCTGTGAAGAGTCTATTTCAAGAAATTCCAGTATATCAAATTCTAAATTTTAAATTAATAGATAAATCATGGGTGTGTGTGAAAAATAATTATTTTCCAGATGATTCATTTAAAAATGACTCTGTCTAATGTGATGGTGTGTGAATATGAATAACAAGTCTTCAGAGGCAGGCCTGGGGAGAACCCTGTATCTGCTTTTTTTAATAAGCACCCTGGGATTCTGATGTAGTTTTTCTTAATCCATTTAAAATATATGGTCCAAAACATGCATAATTAAGGAGGTATCAGTTGTATAAGGTTCTTTACTCCTTTCTCTTTGCCATTTTGTAGCATCGATCTTCCTCTCTAATTTATTATTCTTTGACAACAATACAATTAAAACTTTAAGAGCTCAGTGCCAGCTGTTTGATTTTAGAAAATCAAATATACAAATACAAGTTTAATGATAGTAAGAAAAGAATTGTATTAATGTTACTACTAAAATGGTTGTCAGACAGTTAACCTCAAAAGTCAGGATATTACAAATGAAACCTGACAAACAGTCCCTTGAGAAAGAACAAGAGCAACAGAGGGAGAAACATTGGGCTTATGTGGTAACAAAGTCAAAGTGAGATTTCCTGAATGTCAAAGCAATGAAGTAGGCAGTAACATTTTTACTGTGAAAAGATAATCAGGGATCAGCCTGTATATTGGCTGGAATGACATAATTTCCTTTGACCATTGAGTTCTTTTGACCAAACTTGTGTGTCAGAGTAACAGCTATATGCGAATACCAGGGGGAATATTATTATTAAAAGGATTTTAAAATATATTACCTGTTTTGAGGTAGAAATACACTCCTGTCAAATGCAGTCGTTGTGTGATATTGTTGCTGATACTGTTCTGATATTGCTCATTGCTTCTGATACTGTTCTGAAACTGTTCTTTACATTTATCCTGGGCATTTAAATAAGTGAAGGAATTTTTATAACCTAGACTATAAATGACAGTTGCCATCATTTGTAGGTTGTGTTTTGTGAATATAAAAGTCACCCTCCAGGAATGTGAAAACAGGTGAAATAAAACATCAGAGTTTTGAGTTCTCAGGGGAAAAAAGATGTAAGAATGAATTGCAAGCTTTGTTGTTATTAAGTAGCAATCATAACATATACTAAAATTCCATGAAAAATAGGACAGTGTAGTTGACATTAATCTTAAGCAAAATTCCACAGCAGATTTTTCAAAATATGATTTTTTCACTCATTACGTAAAAAATGTTCCCAGTAGAAGGCAGCAGAGAGCTCACAGAGAGGACTGTCATCTTTTGTTTTTGTTTTTGTAGCTGGTATTATTAATTAGCCTTGTAATAAGGGTATCTTGATTTCAACTTAAACATTTATCACTCATTTATCTGAGCATGTCAGATGACTGTGAACTAGTAATAGCAGAATTGGGTAGATTCATAACTGGTTGAACAATGAAAAAATTTTAAGTGCTAACTAATTAGTCAATGTCAATTTAGAAGAAAGTCTCTAGAAATGACCTGCTGGACGCTGCCTTTGTCTTTTTCTAGAATTATCAAATTATCGGATTGATAAATCATAGAAAATGGAAATGGATATCTTATTCATTCATTGATAGAATCTGAGGCTAGGAATTTTCAACAGTCTGCAACAACAGGCAAGATTTAATAACTTGAAACTTATAGTATATGTACAAAGCGTTCTTCTTAAAGCCAAAGTTCACCTGAAGAAGAACAGGATGGAGGTGTCTCTCTTAGGTGCAGAAGAGTCCTACTATGCAGTTTCATAAAAGTTATTCCTGTCCTAGGCTGCATATGCAGACAGAAAAGGGAAGTGATTGTCTCATTCTACTGAAATGTTTTGGAACTTATTAACCTGTTGTACTTTATCAGTGCTGGGCATCAGACCTCAGGAGGCAAGTATCAAACCTGAGTATATGCAAATGAGAATGGCTAGGGTGGTAGGTAAAACCCAAGCTGTTTCACACTATAAATGTCTGAAGGAAATGGGGATGCTTAAGTGGGAATGAGGGAGCATGATACCATAGATGTGGAATTGGACTTCCTTCATTATGCTCTAGTAGTGAACAGAACTAGGGCTCAAGGGTGGATGCTAATGGGTGGATTCCAATTGAACAGAAGGTAAAACTTTTAAATGATTTGATATAACTGAATAGGGCAACTCAAGGAGATCAAGCAAATATTAGAGTCAAAATGGTGGAGACGATGGTACTGAAGCGTCACATCAAATAAGGTTATGGATTAGATCACTAGGTTTTAAACTGGGCTCTCTGGAGTATTCAGGTTCAGGGTGTACTATTGGAGGTGGTAGAGGATGGGAGATGTTGACTAGGTAGATGCCTTGGGCTCATATTCCACTTTATTTGGATTTTGACTCCTCATAAGATTATTTTTTCTAAGCTAAAGTTTCCTTGGGTGAAAAAAAGAAAGAAAGAAAGGAGAAGAAAATGATTAGATGATGGTTTATGTCTTCCTAACTTAGGACTCCACATTGTTGCAACAAAGGAGGTATGTTAGAAGTGTGAAAAATATACTTCTTTAGAGAGTTTGAGGAAATTACATCCTCAAGTTTGTGCACCCAACATACACACAATACCCCCCCCTCACACACACACACACACACACAAACACACTTACACATGGAAGTATGCATTTTAAGAGCCCTCATCACTCAGTGCTGAGCTCTTTTCTTTGCTGATTTATCACATATATCCAACACCTGTGACTATGATCCTCCTGCTTGTTTAAAAAAATAGTAAAAAATTTCCTCTTGTAGTACAAACATCTAAATGAACTTTATATAAAATTAAGCTAAATATCAAACACCCAATTATCCCTCCAGGATAGTCAAGAGAGCTGGTTTCCTCCAGTCATCAGTCTAGTTCCAGGTCACCAGATGTTGAGTTAACCCAAGGAGGGACTTAGATGAATCTGAATCTCAGAGTAAATTCTTTAGGTCAAGACAGTATATGGATATGTGTTTCTACCTTTAAAGCTAAATACCACATTTAACTACATCTGTTGTAACGTTGTCTATAATTCAATAACAAAAGAAATAACTGATTATTCAGCAGGATTATCAAAAATACAATCAATCACATGGAAAGTATATCAGTACCTAAATGCACATGCTTTCAGCAAATACTTATTGAACACCTTCCATGTGCCAGGCATGGTTCTAGGCCTGAGGGACAAAACAGCAAACCCTGACCTTGTGAAGGTTATATTCTAGTAGACAGTATACAAATAAACATGTCAGGTGGTGACAAGTGGTGTTAAGAAAGATGAAGCAGGGTCACTGGGTACAGAACAGTGGGGGCTGCTATCTTCTATAAATGTAGGAAAATGTAAGGTCAACGTGTGACTGCAGAGTGCCTGAATCAGGATGCTTGTATAGAATCAATAGGTGGCCTGTTTTCATAATGCTCATGCTTCAAAGGTTTTGTGTAGAGCAAGTATTAACTGCCTGCTTTAGCAACTCTCTTCCTTCGCTATGCATCTTTTACTTTGTGGTTCGTCTGGTTTACTTTTGACTTCCTCAAGATGTCCAGGTTCTGCAGGATTGTGTTACCTGCAACTCCCACCCCCCCTCCCCCATTGATTGAGCTTTTGCTAAAAATAGTTCTAAAATGGTTTCACTGCTATTCTTTTTAGCCCACAAGCATGCTTTTTCTTCAAAATTATTTTCCAGTTTATATACATTTTTCTACTTAAGAACATTCACTCCCATATTTTCATTTTTTATAAACATATTAACTGTGTCACTGACATATATGACCTTATTTATCTTTTCTTTCTCTGCATGATAACATACTAATGAAAAGATAAAAACAGCATATGCCTCCTCAAGAAAGGACTGGAGATAAAATTTGTTTTTTTCTCATATTTTAACTAATTTTTTAAAATGATAAATTCCAGAAATGCTCTGTTTACCATAGGAAAAAATGCATTAGTTTAGATTTTTCATTTAATCTCTTCAAACAAACATTACATTGTGTTGATTACAAAATTATCTACAGAATGATTATGTCATTGGGAAAAATTGTATAAGTATAAAAACAAGCTGTATAAAAGCATCACTTAAATTATAAAATAGATTGTATTAGATTTGTATTAGACTGTGGGATGAATACCAAAGTTCATATATAACTTTTCCAATTTTTGAGTAAGCCTATAATAACCTCTCCCCCTCCCCCATCTTGTTAAATGCTTTTGACTATGGTGTCTCTACCCTGCAAGCAAACATCTGTTATTTTCATTTTTAAACATCTGGAAAAGGGGAAGGGACAAAGTGATGACATGGGAGCCTTTTCTTAGGAGTTAGAGGAAATTTGAAAATATTTTAAAGCATGATCCAGGAATTTTTACACAGAGTGGATTTAAAGATCCCATTCAGTTATAATTTATGTCTTATAAAAAGTTTTTTGTTGTTAGCTTATTACTGATACTTAAACATTTCATGATTCCAGATTCATTCTTCTGCATTATTATGAAAATACCTTTGGAAGGTTAACACATCAAACTATATATCTATATCTATTATAAATAATTATGTTATTTATAATGTGTACCGTGCACTCACAAATAGCCCTTTAATATCTCTAATTTTGAATCAGTTGACTTTGACCTTTATTACAACTGAATTTGGGGGCAGGAAGCAGGTTGGCATAGAAAAAAGAATTATTAGGTTAAAAGCCACTTGAGGAGGTAACATATTGCAATGAAAGGGCTCTGAAAAAAATAGATAAAATAAGACCTTCAGATTAGGCCTGGCAGTGTCATTAAGGTGATTCACTGTCATTTCAGGCAATTCCACAAAGGCCTCTGGAGCACAGCCTCTCATGGGTGTCAATCCACGATGACAGCTGTGAATGCCTCAGAGACCAAGCAAGCGGGTTAGACAAAAGTGGTGGGGACTCTGGTGAACTTGGAGACACGGGGCCTTCCTAAAGGCGTTAATTTCAAAATGTTGAAACCTGGTGATACCTGTAGTATCCCTTTTAACTCTAATACTCTGTGCTTTTGTATTGGGTTCACAAATAAAATCAACATGTGTTTGTTAGACATCTAAAGTGTAAAACCTTGTTACGACTTGAGAGGGACAGCATAAATCTATGAGTAATGGTTTCTGCCTTTGAAGTGAGGCTAGTTGTTCAAGGGACAGGGAAAACACACTAATTATTTAACAAGAAATAGCTGTGTCTCCTTTCAAAAACCATGGATGTATGTTACCAAGTGCTGGAGGCATTTTAGTAATGGAAATACCCTCTAGCAGGAGGGGCTGAAGAAAGACTTCCCTGAAGAGGTGAAGTTCAAGTCCAAGATTCAGGTGTAGGATCTACACTAGGACAGGATGGGGCGACTTCACAAGCCAGGAATTTAACTTCAGGGAGACCTGCTGTAAGCACTATTAAGGTGTCTGGCTTTTTTGTTTCTTGGTTTTTGATAGTGGTGAATTCTTGTGTGGAAAATTAGTAGTAAAATTGTCACTGAGACTCTTCAGAGTGTTTTTGATATATTCTGATATCAGCCAAACATCATTTGGTTGTGGTATATACATTTCAGTGTTGAAGCTGAAAGGTTTTGCACAGATTTACTTAGTGAATAAATACATTCATTTGGTCACAACAAAAAAATTTATCACCATTATATTTACATTTTTATCCCACTAAGCATCTGTTTTCTCTACATTGTTGGCTCTAGTTATAAGCTTTCTTTCTTCCTTCAGCAAAACATCTTTCACTATTGTCTCTAAATGCCTAGAAATGTAGGATGATTAAAGTAAGATGTGTCCAGATAGATGATCTAATAATGACTAACACTGGTATTATGGTTTTAAATTTACAAGTGTTTTCACATGCGTTTTAAACATTTATTCCTTTAACGAATGCCATAGTGTATATTGTATTTTTCTTTGTATTACAATAAAAGAAGATTCAAAAGAGGTATGATTAACACAGTCATAGCACACAGTAGGACTGCTATAGAAACCATTACAGTTAGACCTGGAAGATGGCATGGTCTGTACCTCTCATGTCATTCATTTATTCACTTAGTACTTATTGAGTACCTACAACTTTCCAGACACCGTTCTAAGTTACAAGCACACAGTAGTAAACAAGAGAGACAAGGTTATTATTGCTTTCTGCATTCTATAAAGGAAATTTGCCCATAGTTTACCCATCTAGGACCCAGATCTTTGGATTTCCAAGCTGTGTTCTTTCCACGGTACTGACTGTAACCACACATTTGGTTGAATATTTGTAATGCTAGCTCAGGAATCCACCCTGATCCAGGGCAGATAAAATAAATGTTCTGAGAGTAAGGTGAGATCTCCAAAATATGTGTTGAATATAAGTAAAATTGCCAAGATGTTTATGACAGGGATATATGCTCAGGGCAACTCTAGGTGTCAAGAATGGATCTTATTTTGCTTTCATGTTTGTTGTGTGGCCAAAGATATACTCAGATGCATTTTGCTCTTTGTTGGCCTCCCATTATCTTATACCTCTCTTTAATTTGGGAGCCCTATGTTGTTGAAAGATATAATGCCAGAAGAAAGAGGACTGTGAATTAAGGTTAAGATGTAAGAAATAAAGGGGCCTTTTGTTTATATATATATATATATGTGTGTGTGTGTGTGTACATATATATATGTATGTGTATATATATATATATATGTATGTATAAAACTATCTTTCACAACAATGATTCTGGATACATCCTTGTTATCATTTCATTGCAATAATATAATGGGAAGCAAATATTATTCAAATGTAAATGACAAAATCATCTTAAATATAACTAAAACTCACCTAGGGATTATTTCTACCGAATAAGCATATAGAAGCGACACTTTATTACTTCAATTACTCTAGCAAGATCACACCTGGTGCTAGATGCATGGTTCAAGAACCACAGTGCATTAGTGTAGCAGTTAGGTTATTAATCATGGATGTCAAGTCCTTTCTGCTAATTAACCTTAATTGAGCTCTCTGTTATGGAAGCACCATTTCCCATGAAGCAACTAACCAATGATAGCAAAATAACAGAACATGGTAAAACCCAGGATTAACATTACTTCCTGTACTTGAATACCAATGCCTAGTGCATTTTGCTGTAATACAAAATCTTAAATCTTCTATCAAAGTTTAAAAATTACATTGAGTAAAAATTGGTAGAATATACATAAAATTTGCATAAGGAAATGATTTAGGAAAGCATTTTTGACACAACTTATGTCTACATTTTATATTTTAAAGCAATTAGAATGTACCATTTATAATAAAAAAACAATTTTTAAAGATGCAAAGATTAAAATCTCAAATTATCCATTAGTTAATGTGACTGTGAACTTAGTCATGCTTGAAACTAAATCTTTATTTCATTTGTGTTCAGTATTATTTTCAGTAGTACCACAAAATGTCCATTAGAATAGAATTCTGCTGCAATAGGCAGCTTTATTAATCTGCCTGGAGAAATGCAGTGCAATTAATTCTAAATTAGATAACCAGCAAGCACTTCAAATGTTCAATAGGTTATTTATTAAAAAGCAAATCAAAAAGAAACAAGCTTTACTGCCAATGAACAGAGTGCTTAGATTTAAAAATGGCCAGAAGGCTACTGGTATTAATAAGCTTTGTCAAATTCATTTTCAGACATGCATGGAGGAGTCTGTACTATTTTTTGTTCATGTCACAGTGTCTGTCAAGAGAAGAGCTCAGATACCTTGGGGAAAGCTTTCTGATACGCAAGTATTTGAAAGTAAAAAGGAAAAGACAGACATTTAGCTGATTCACGAGGGAATCGAAAACCATGAAAAATCTTGAGAAAAATTAAAGCAGTAACCATGAAAGTGTTAGGAAAAGGGTTTAGCCATATAAATTTGGGCAAGAACAACAAATACAAACATTGGTGATAAAAGTGCTAGAAACTCAACCTAAAATCAGCATGAATAAGAATTTACATAGCATGAATGAAGCAACCCAGGTCATGAGTGAACGTGTCTCATGAACCATTCATTTATGCTATATTTGGAGATAAAATTTAAACATCAGACAAGTGGCCCAATTTCATTACATAGTAATGCATATTGTAAGCAACATTTGACCATAGGGACTTAATGGAATATAATAGAACACTCCTCTAGGCACCTAAAACTTGGGTTCAAATAATAGTTCTGCCAGGTAACAAGTGTGTAACTATGGACTAATTACTTGAGAGCCTATTCTTCACTGGCACTATCCAGTAGATCTTTCTTAGATGATATAAGTGTTCTATATCTGTGCTGTTCAGTAAGATAACCACTAGCTACATGTGTCTATTGAGACCTTGATATCTGACTAGTACAACTGAGGAACTGGATTTTTAAGTTTAGTTATTGTAATTAATTTAAATAGCCATATGTGGCTAGTGTCTACTAAATTGGACAGTACAGTACAGCCTCATGTGATTTCTTCTTCTATGAAATAGCAGTAATAATAGATCTGATTCAATTATGATGCTTTCAGTTGCAAGGGAGAGAAAACTCAGCTCAAAAATTAAACAATAAAGGAAATGTATTGGCTCATTTTACCTGAAAAGTCCAGAAGTGGGAAGTGTTGGGCAGAGTTCAATCAGGGCCTCTCACTCTATTTTTTTCCCAACACTCTTGCTTCCCATTTGTTTTTGTGTTTATGCTCTGCCCTTATGCTGGTTTCCCTGATGGTCACAGTCTGCCTGCTGGAAGTAACAGGAGTTATGTACTTCTCATTCATATCTGGTAGGAGAGTGAGAGAAAGAGTGTTGCCTCCCACATCCACTTAAAAAGGCTAAGCTTTGCTCTAAGAAAATCAACCTGAAACAAATGAGTATAGCCAGGAGAAGGCTGTATATTGCTTGGCTTGTACCTGGTTTCCTGCCCATCCCCTAATTAATTACTTTGGCAAGTGGAAGGAGATTTTTTGATGAATGTTGAAACTAGGGTTGAATTGGGGGAAATGGTGTTTTCTCAAAGAAAATCTGGAAGCTATTCAGTAGAGAAAGATGCAGAGTGAATGGTGGGTAGGTAACTGATCACTTTCATACCATTTTAATGTAGTTGCTGACATACGTTGATAAAGCACTTAACAGTGTCTGATATATTATATCCCTTCTTGTTCACATACTCCACCCTTTCCATATACCCTGGGCAACTATCTTAACCCTCTGGCATCTTAGTTTTCTCACGTGGGAATACATGACTGTTCAGTTTTTTTCTACCACTCAAAGTCTGTTAACAATGCCTACTACTGACATTATGTAACCTCAGAGCATTGGAATAGGTGTGTCAAAGGAGAGATAATTGCACTGGAAGGCAGTGGATGACTACAGCTAACAAAATACCATTGGGTCCTCTGTAACCACTTTGTGGAAGTGGCCCAGGCATCAGTCTTTCAGCAAATAGAGGAAAGATGATACACTGTGCCTTTTTCTCAGTTCCAGCTTCCCCTGGACCCAGTTCTATTTTACTACTCTCAAGCAGGTGAACAAATAATAAGAACCAATGATATCTAGCCCTTGGCTCAATGACACGAAAGACTGATTTGAGGCCTACCCCTGAAAATTGAAATTTAATTTTGCTAGGCTGGGATTCAGGCATCTCTATTTTCTTTAAAAGTGATTTAATGTGTAGCTATGGTTGAGAAGCACTATTCAAGTGATTTTCAGATAAACAGGAAGTGGAATCAGGAACCTATACCACACTGTTTGCTGTCAAGTAGCAGGCCAATTAAATGATGTGAAGATAAGATAGCAAAATAACCAATGTTAGAACTATGCAAAATTTCTTCAGTGAAAAGACGAAGAGCACAAAAATAAATACATTTTTTAAAAATCTGGAGACAAAACACATAACTTTCTCACTCTCAAGAAAATTTTTAAATACAATGAATTCTATAAAACATACAGATTAGATGATATTTTGTTAGCAGAGCTAAAGCAAGAAATTATAGAGGAAAATAAAGCCATAACGGACCTTAAAACCAAATTAGAAGTAAAAGAGAGCAGATCTGGCAGAAAATCAAGTCAGTAACATGCAAGAAGTGTTTAAAAAGAACAATGGCGGAGAAGACAGAGGAAAAGCACCACAACATTATTAGGAAAAAAGCAGCACCAAAAGGTATTAGAAGAGATGAGATTAGAAGAATAAACAATGCAAATCCATGTACATGGAGGGAACAGAACACATTGAAGGAACAAATTACATTAGTTACTATAGAAGGTGTGTTTCATGAAATGAAAGAAAGCATGAATCTTCAGGTTTAATGGGCCCAAAATGTGCCAGAAAAAAATGATTTAAAAATTGTGAATAATGAGTCATATCCTTGTGAATTTATTGTATTTTGAGGATAACCAAAAAAAGGTACATGTACCTGTTCTATTTCCATTTGCCTAGGCCGGTATCTTATAACAAATAGATATTTGATGAATATTTGTTGAATAAACAATAAAACATCTTCTATTAATAAAATCACTTAGGCTGAACTATTAGATTACTAAAGAATTGTGAATTTTCTACTTTTGTAGAGGTCATCTGTAAATTGATCTAGAAATTTTACTCCCACATTTATAGTAAGAACTACATTTTCAAATAGTATATGTTCATATGCACTGTTAGTAGGCTATCTTCACGTATATGCATTTTTTTAACATTAAAGATATAATTGTCTAAAGAAAGAAAACAAAAAATGCATAATTATGATTTAAATAAGTCCTATAGTGAAGAAAGAAGAAATAAAGAGGATATTCTGCACAATTATTTCCTGATTATGCTAACAAGTATCTCCACTTTATTAACAATATAAAGGAATTGCAATTATATTTATCAATTAATTTTTAGAAATTTTTTCCAATTCACCACAATTGACTATTCTGCCATCCTTATGTATATCTTGTGTGCTTTTTCAAACATCCTGAGTAATTCATTTTATTTTCACCATTTCTTGTTTCTTCTGTATAGACTTTAGTCTGATCTCATAGGTTTTGATATGGAATATTTTTACGAGACATTATTTGCAAAAGCAAAATTTGACTCAATAATTGTTTAGGGGAGAGTTTTAAAACTTCCAAATGGTTGTTTTTATATCCTTTACTTTCTTTATTCTCACATGTTTTGCATTATGGTCTGAGAATATGGTCTCTATTTATGTCAACTGCAAGTAATAGAAGAGCTGATAGAAAGTAGCTTAATAACAATTTTTAATCTCACTTAAGAAGTTCAGAAGTAGAAATTGCCAAGTTGGTTCTGCAGTTCAGTGATATCATCAAGTACAAAGACTCTTCTCTTTATGTTTTGTCCAAATCCTTGTTTGGCAGTGTTTATCCTCATGGACCCGAGACAACTGGATTACATCAATGCCAAGTATCATTTTATCTCAAGACAATGTCTAAAAGAAATAAGGGAGAAACAAGGGTTCTTCTCAAAAGTCTCACATCAGGGATAAAATTATTTCCTAAAAGCCCTGAATGTATTTTCCCTCTGATCTCACACACCTAATAATTACTAGCAAATAGAAATCAAATTGTTGTCTTTAACTTAGACCCATCATGGTTCATACTGCTTTGTTAAAGATGCTCAAATTGGCTTTCTGTCAGCCAGAAAAAAGAGTGGATTATTGCTGGGTGGGTGGACAACAAACAATATCTGCCTTACAAATATTAAATATGATGGGCACCTTTAAGATGGTGGAGGAGTAAGACGTGGAGATCACCTTCCTCCCCACAAATACATCAAAACTACATCTACATGCGGAACAACTCCTGCAGAATACCTATTGAACACTGGCAGAAGACCTCAGACTTCCCAAAAGGGTCTTGATGCTCTGGCCAGTGTCAGGACTGAGCCTCTGAGGTGGGAGAGCCAAGTTCAGGACATTGGTCCACCAGAGACCTCCCAGCCCCATGTAATATCAAATGGCAAAAGCTCTCACAGAGATCTCCATCTCAATGCTAAGACCCAGTTCCACTCAACGCCCAGCAAGCTACAGTGCTGGACACCCTATGCCAAACAACTAGCAAGACAGGAGCACAACCCCACCCATTAGCAGAGAGGCTGCCTACAATCATAATAAGTTAACAGACACCCCAAAACACACTACTGGACGTGATCCTGCAAACCAAAAAGAATAAATCCAGCTTCATCCACCAGAACACAGGCCCTAGCCCCCTCTACCAGGAAGCCTACACAAAGCACAGAACCAACCATAGCCACTGGGAGCAGACACCAAAAACAACAGAAACTATGAACCTGTAGCCTGTAAAACGGAGTCCCAAACACAGTAAGTTAAGCAAAATGAGAAGACAGAGTAATACGCAGCAGATGAAGAGGCAAGGTAAAAACCCACCAGACCTAACAAATGAAGAGGAAATAGGCAGTCTACCTGAAAAAGAATTCAGAGTAATGACAGTAAACATGATCCAAAATCTTGGAAATAGAATGGAGAAAATGCAAGAAAGCTTTAACAAGGACCTAGAAGAACTAAAGAGAAAACAAACAATGATGAACAACACAATAAATGAAATTAACAAGTCTCTAGAAGGAATCAATAGCAAAATAACTGAGGCAGAAGAACAGATAAGTGACATGGAAGATAAAATAGTGGAAATAACTGCTGCAGAGCAGAATAAAGAAAAAAGAATGAAAAGAACTGAGGACAGTCTCAGAGACCTCTGGGACAACATTAAACACACCAACATTTGGATTGTAGGGGTCCCAGAAGAATACGAGAAAAAAAAAAAAGGGACTGAGAAAATTTGAAAACTTCCCTAATATGGGAAAGGAAATAGTCAATGAAGTCCAGGAAGTGCAGGGAGTCCCACACAGGATAAATCCAAGGAGAAACACGGTGATATATATATTAATCAAACTATCAAAAACTAAATACAAAGAAAAAATATTAAAAGCAGCAAGGGAAAAGCAACAAATAACAAACAAAAGAATCCCCATAAGGTTAAGAGCTGATCTTTCAGCAGAAACTCTGCAAGCCAGAAGGCAGTGGCAGTACATATTTAAAGTGATGAAAGGGAAAAACCTACAACCAAGATTACTCTACCCAGCAAGGATCTCATTCAGATTTGACAGAGAAATTAAAACCATTACAGATAAGCAAACCTAAGAGAATTCAGCACCACCAAACCAGCTCTACAACAAATGCTAAAGGAACTTCTCAAGGCAGGAAACACTAAGCGAAGGAAAAGACTTACAATAACAAACACAAAACAATTTTTAAAATGGTAATAGGAACATACATATCGATAACCACCTTAAATGTAAATGGATTAAATGCTCCAACCAAAAGACATAGACTGGCTGAATGGTTACAAAAACAAGACCCGTCTATATGCTATCTACAAGAGACCCACATCAGACCTAGAGACACATGCAGACTGAAAGTAAGGGGATGGAAAAAGATATTCCATGCAAATAGAAATCAAAAGAAAACTGGAGTAGCAATTCTTATATCAGACAAAATAGACTTTAAAATAAAGACTATTCCGAGAGACAAAGAAGGACACTATATCCAAGAAGGGATCAATCCAATAAGAAGATATAACAACTGTAAACATTTATGCACCCAACATAGGAGCACCTCAATACATAAGGCAAATGCTAACAGCCATAAAAGGAGAAATTGACAATAACACAATCATAGTAGGGGACTTTAACACCCCACTTTCACCAATGGACAGATCATCCAAAATGAAAAAAAAAATAAGGAAACACAAGCTTTATTTTATTTTGTTAACATCTTTATTGGAGTATAATTGCTTTACATGGTGTGTTAGTTTCTGCTTTATAACAAAGTGGATCAGCTATACATATACATATACATATATCCCCATATCTGCTCTCTCTTGCATCTCCCTCCCACCCTCCCTATCCCACCCCTCTAGATGGTCACAAAGCACCGAGCTGATCTCCCTGTGCTATGCAGCTGCTACCCACTAGCTGTCTGTTTTCCATTTGGTAGTATATATAAGTCCATGCCACTCTCTAACTTCGTCCCAGCTTACCCTTCCCCCTCTCCTTGTCAAGTCCATTCTATACGTCTGTGTCTTTATTCCTGTCCTGCCCCTAGGTTCTTCACAACCTTTTTTTTTTTTTTAAGATTCCATATATATGTGTTAGCATACGATATTTGTTTTTCTCTTTCTGACTCACTTCCCTCTGTATGAGATTCTAGGTCCATCCACCACACTAAAAATAACTCAATTTCGTTTCTTTTATGACTGAGTAATATTCCATTGTATACACGTGCCACATCTTCTTTAGCCATTCATCTGTCGATGCACACTTAGGTTGCTTCCCTGTCCTGGCTATTGTAAATAGAGCTGCAGTGAACATTGTGGTACATGACTCTTTTTGAATTATGGTTTTCTCAGGGTATATGCCCAGTAGTGGGATTTCTGGGTCATATGGTAGTTCTATTTTCAGGTTTTTAAGGAACCTCCATACTGTTCTCCATAGTGGCTGTACCAATTTACATTCCCACCAACAGTGTAGGAGGGTTCCTTTTGTCCACACCCTCTCCAGCATTTATTGTTTGTAGAGTTTTTGGTGATGGCCATTCTGACCAGTGTGAGGTGATACCTCACTGTATATAGTTTTGATCTTCATTTCTCTAAAAATTAGTTATGTTAAGCATCTTTTCATGTGCTTTTTGGCCATCTATTTGTCTTCTTTGGAGAAATGTCTATTTAGATCTTCTGCCCATTTTTTGATTGGGGTTTTTTTTTTTGATATTGAGCTGCATGAACTATGTGTGTATTTTGGAGATTAATCCCCTGTTGGTTGCTTCATTTGCAAATATTTTCTCGCATTCTGTGGGTTGTCATTTCATTTTGTTTATGTTTTCCTTTGCTGTGCAAAAGCTTTTTCACAGAATTAGAACAAAAAATTTTACAATTTATATGGAAACACAAAAGATCCCAAATAGCCGAAGCAATCTTGAGAAAGAAAGAAAAACAGAGCAGGAGGAATCAGGCTCCCTGACTTCAGGCTATACTACAAAGCTACAGTAATCAAAAGAGTTTGGTACTAGCACAAAAACCAAAATATAGATCAATGGAACAGGATAGAAAGTCCAGAAATAAACCCACACACCTATGGTCATCTAATCTATGGTAAAGGAAGCAAGCATATACAATAGAGAAAAGACGGTCTCTTCAGTAAGTGGTGCTGGGAAAACAGGACAGCTACATGTAAAAGAATGAAATTAGAACACTAACACCATACACAAAAGTTAACTCAAAATGGATTAAAGACCTACATGTAAGACTGGACACTGTAAAACTCTTAGAGGAAAACATAGGCAGAACACTCTCTGACATAAATCACAACAGTATCTTTTTGATGCAACTCCTAGAGTAATGAAAATAAAAACAAAAATAAACAAATGGGACCTAGTTAAACTTAAGAGCTTTTTCTTTTAAGATAATGAAAGAAAACCCTGGCAAAATTAATCAAGATATAAGAGAGAAAATGAAAACAAACAGTATACAGAGTAAAAAAAAAAAATATATATATATATATACACACACACACACACACACACACACACATATATATGCACAGGAGGGGAAAAAAAACCCAGAAAATTCTAAAAGTTTTAGAGAGAATAACAATTATCAAAAAAAAAAGTTTCAGATTTCTCATCCTCAACACCAGATGCTAGAAGACAATGTGGCAACATATTCAATGTTTGTTGGAAAATTACTTTGAATCTGGAATTCTGTCCTCATTCTAATTATCCTTCAGTTATGAAGGTGAAATAGACATTTTCAGATATGGAAAATCTGAAAAGTTTACTATTCAGACTTCCCCTGAAAGAATTACTTAGGAGTAACTAGCTCATAGCTCCCTATATGTTTGACTGTACTACTGCCCCTTAGGGCAGTCCCCATCCCCTCCATCACACTTGCCTTGAGTCCTTCCTGGACAGGAAAGAACAGAGGTGAAAGAAGGAGTTTCTGTAGCTTCAGAGCCAACACAGCAATGTCCTCCACCAGGTTAATTTTATTCCAAATAGCTTGGTCTCTCAGCAGCAGAGTTAGGACATATTTACAAGATTTTTCTGCTCTTCTGCTAGCTCTTCCAGAATCTGGCATCTGCTTGTTGGTCCTTATTACATCTTTGACCTGCTGAATTAGTATTTCTGAATAGGCCCCTTTCTGAGTTGACATCTTCCTTAGGCTGTTCCAGGATGTAACTAGGTTTACAAAAAAATGTTTTGGGGGGCTGACAAAGCTAAAAGGTCTTCCCTGTGGAATTTCTCAGGCTTTACTACATTTGTGTGCACTGTGAATTTCCCTCTAAGAAGGGACTGTAAAATGCATTGCAGTGTTTGCCAAATGAGTTCCACTACAAAGCCCTTTAGGGCATGGAGGGCATCCTGCAGGATTAGTGCTTTAAAGAAACAGTTTGGAAAACTCTGATATGGAATTTGGTGGCCTTTTCTTTGACTCTATGCTCTCTTGATGTTCAATATCAAAATATAAAAACTACATGCCAGGGCTTCCCTGGTGGTGCAGTGGTTGGGGGTCTGCCTGCCGATGCAGGGGGCACAGGTTTGTGCCCTGGTCCGGGAGGATCCCGCGTGCCTCGGAGTGGCTGGGCCCGCGCGTCCGGAGCCTGTGCTCTGCGGTGGGAGGAGCCGCAGCGGTGAGAGGCCCGGGTACAGCAAAAAACAAACAAACAAACAAACAAAAAAAACCCTACATGCCCCACCCAGTGTCTAGTGAACAGCATACTTACAATAAATGTTCAATAAAAGAATAAGTGAATGAAGGATTTCATTATTATAATAATGCTTTAGAAGTTGGATGTGAAACTTGTGGTAAGCTATTGCTTGTATTTATCCTGGAATATGATTTCACTCAGAAACTGGCAGTTTCCAAAGAAAACAAAAATATTAGGCTATGAAGTATAGTTGATGTATAATATTATATAACTTACAGGTGTACAATATAGTGATTCACAGTTTTTAAAGGTTATACTCCATTTATAGATATTATAAAATATTGGCTCTATTCCCTGTGTTGTACAATATATCCTTGTAGCTTATTTTATACATAATTTTATACATAATAGATTGTACCTCTTAATTCCTTATCCATATAATGCCCTTCCCTCTTTCCCTATCCCCACTGGTAACCACTAGTTTGTTCTTCATATCTGTGAGTCCACATTTTCTGTCATATTCACTAGTTTATTGTATTTTTTAGATTCCACATGTAAGTGATATCATACAGTATTTGTCTTTCTCTGTCTGACATATTTCACTTAACATAATGCTCTCCAAGTCTATCCACGCTGATGGAAAAGTCAAAAGTTCATTCTTTTTTATGGCTGAGTGGTATCCCAGTATGTATATATACCACATCTTCTTTATCCATTCATCTGTTGATGGACACTTAGGTTGCTTCCATATCTTGGCAATTGTGCATAATGCTGCTATGAACATTGGGTTGCATGTATCTTTTCAAGTTAGTGTTTTTGTTTTTTTCAGATATATAACCAGTAGTGGAATCCTGGGTCATATGATAGTTCTAGTTTTAGTTTTTTGAGAAACCGCCATACTGTTTTCCACAGTGACTGCAACAATTTACATTCCCACCAACAATGCAAGAGGGTTCCCTTTTCTCCACACCCTCCACAACATTTGTTATTTGTGTTCTTTTTGATGATAGCCGTTCTGAGGTGTGAGGTGACATCTCATTGTGATTTTGATTTGCACTTCCCTGATGATTAGCAATGTTGAGCATCTTTTTTTTTTTTTTTTGTGGTACACGGGCCTCTCACTGGTATGGCCTCCCCCGTCGCGGAGCACAGGCTCTGGACACTCAGGCCCAGCGGCCATGGCTCATGGGCCCAGCCACTCTGCAGCATGTGGGATCCTCCCATACCAGGGCATGAACCCGTGTCCCCTGCATTGGCAGGCAGACTCTCAACCACTGCGCCACCGGGGAAGCCCTGAGCATCTTTTAATGTGTCTGTTGGCCATCTGCATTTCCTCTTTGGAAAAATGTCTATTCAATTTTTCTGCCCATTTTTTAATCGGATTGCTTTCTTTTTATGTTGAGTTGTATGAGCTATTTATATATGTTAGATATTAATCCCTTATTGCTTATATCATTTGCAAATATTTTCTCCCATTCAGTAGATTTTTTGTTTTGTTTTGTTGATGTTTTCCTTTGCTGTGCAAAAGCTTTTCAGTTTAATTAGGTCCCATTTGTTTATTTTTGCTTTTATTTCCTCTGCTTCTGGAGACGGGCCCAAAAAGATATTGCTACAGTTTATGTCAGAGTGTTCTGCCTATGTTTTCCTCTAGAAGTTTTTATGGTTTCTGGTCTTACATTTAGGTATTTAATCCATTTTGAGTTTATTTTTATATATGGTATTATTAGAGAGTGTTCTAAGTTCATTCATTTACATGTAGCTGTTCAGGTTTCCCAGCACCACTTACTGAAGAAACTGTAGTTCTCCATTGTATCTTCTTGCCTCCTTTGTTTTAGATTAATCAACTATAACTGCATGGGTTTATTTCTGGACTTTATATCCTGTTCCATTGATCTGTGTGTCTGTTTTTGTGCCAGTACCATACTGTTTTGATGACTATAGCTTTGTAGTATAGTGTGAAGTCAGGGAGCCTGATTCCTCTAGCTCCATTCTTCTTTCTCAAAGATGGTTTTGGCTCTTCAGGATCTTTTGTGTTTCCATACAAACTTTAAAATTATTTGTTCTAATTCTGTGAAAAATGCCATTGGTAATTTGATGAGAATTGCATTGAATCTGTGGATTGCCTTGAGTAGTATGGTCATTTTAACAGTATTAATTTTTTCAACCCAGAAAATGGTTTATCTTTCCATTTGTTTGTGTTATCTTCGATTTCTTTCATCAGTGTCTTATAGTTTGAGTACAGGTCTTTTTCCTCCTTAGGTAGGTTTATTCCTAGGTATTTTATTCTTTTCAATATGATGGTAAATGGGATTGTTTCCTTAATTTCTCTTTCTGATAGTTTGTTGTTAGTATATATAAATGCAAGAGATTTCTGTATATTAATTTTGTGTCCTGCAACTTTACTGAATTCATTGATGAGCTCTAGTAGTTTTCTGGTGGCATCTTTAGGATTTTGTATGTGTAGTATCATGTCATCTCAAACAGTGACAGTTTTACTTCTTCCTTTCCAATTTGGATTCCTTTCATTTTTTTTTCTTCTCTGACTGTTTTGGCTAGGACTTCTAATACTGTGTTGAATAACAGTGGCAAGAGTGGGCATCCTTGTCATGTTTCTAATCTTAGAAGAAATACTTTCAGCTTTTCACTGTTGAGTATTATGTTGGCTGTGCATTTGTCATAAATGGACTTTCGTATGTTGAGGTATGTCCCCTTTATGCCCACTTTCTGGAGAGTTTTTATCATAAATGGATGTTGAATTTTATCAAAAGCTTTTCTGCATCTATTGAGATTATCATATGGTTTTTATTCTTCAATTTGTTAATGTGCTGTATAACATTGATTTGTGGATATTGAAAAATCCTTCCATCCCTGGGATAAATCCCACTTGATCATGGTATATGATCCTTTTAATGTATTGCTGGATTCAGATTGCTAATATTTTGTTGAGGATTTTTGCATCTGTGTTCATCAGTGACTTTGTCCTGTAATTTTCTTTCTTTTTTTTTTTTTGTGGTATCTTGGTCTGTTTTGGGTATCAGAGTGATGCTGACCTCATAGAATGAGTTTGAAAGTGTTCCTTCCTCTGCAGTTTTTTTGGAATAGTTAGGGCATCATACAACTACAACTAGCCTATCTGTGAAACAAAGTTCACTAAAAGCTCTTAACCCTGTAAATGTAGTCAAAATCCTCTGCTCTATGAGCAGTTTGCTGTTGCAGAATCCAGTACTCATTGTCTTCAGCCTCAGGCATATCATCAGTCTGGATCCTTGGGCCTTATCTGCAAAATAATATATATTGATTTATATTTGCATTGTGCTTCATTGTATGAGTCTTAAGTGTTTATATACCCATTAGTTTTACCGGGCTCAACATTTAAATTTTATATATTTAAGAGTCATTGTCCATACCTTCCATTTCCTCTCTACCCTAATGTACAGTCCTCTTCTCAAGTTTGATGCAATCTTTAAAATGCTCAGATTTGTAATGGATTTCTATCCATTAGGATACAAATATATGTGATTGTAAAATGAAAAATTACAGTCAATAGACTGTAATGAAATGGACGGGATGTTTTGAGATTTGGAGGGTGATTGTAACAAATACTTCCAACATCCAACTGAAAAAATAAAATTCCCTGGTTATGTGACCATCAAAATATCTGTTTTGTTTTGTAAAAAATTCAACTAACCAGACAAAATTCATGAATGTGCTCTCTCTGCAGTGTCTTTTCCACTGTCTCCCTTTCCAAAATACTAGAAACTTTTGTTTCCCTTATCAGCAAGAAGCAGACAATAACGTATGCAGTCCTGTAGAACTGACATATTCTAGGAGCTTGAGAAAATGACTTGTAATTTGTAAAAATGTGTGCTTTGCTACTCACCTCCTTAGGTTGATATACTCAGGATTACATGAAATGAAGTATGTAAAGCAAAGTGCACAGCACAGCTTAGGTGCTCTACAATTATTAATTCTTCCACTTTGCCACACACCCATCTTGTAGTGCCTATTCTGAAAACATTTCTTGGCAAAATGTCTGCTATTTACATTAAAAGATTAACTTCTCTTCCTCTAAAGAAACTCTTACATGCATTCAACTTGCTTTTTCCACTTTTTTCTATTATTTGAGCCACATTTAGAAGAAAAATCAGCAGACTTCAATGTAAGTCACTTCAACCTTTCCTTCTACTTTATTTGCTGTCTAACAATAGCAGAGTTCATGAAGGGCATGGCATCCTAACAATGGGGTGAAAGGTTGGAAATTTGCAATTTTCAAATAATCTCACTTCTCTTCAGCCTAGGTTTTTTCGGTTTTGTTTTTTTTGCAGTACGTGGGCCTCTCACTGTGATGGCCTCTCCCGTTGTGGAGCACAGGCTCCAGATGTGCAGGCTCAGCAGCCATGGCTCACAGGCCTAGCCACTCCGCAGCACATGGGATCTTCCCAGACTGGGGCACGAACCTGTGTCCCCTGCATTGGCAGGCAGACTCTCAACCACTGTGCCACCAGGGAAGCCCCCAGCCTAGATTTTCAAAGATTATTTTTCTAGCCTTTCTTTGTTGAAACAATGGAATGCTCACCAGAGTGCCTTTCATCATAGTGAAATAGATAAGTCAGAAAAAAATTTGCAATCAAGAAAGCTTTCCCTTGATCATTATGTAGTGTCCTTCCTTGTCCCTTGTAATAGTCTTTGTTTTAAAGTCTATTTTGTCTGATATGAGAATTGCTACTCCAGCTTTCTTTTGATTTCCGTTTGCATGGAATATCTTTTGCCATCCCCTCACTTTCAGTCTGTATGTGTCCCTAGGTCTGAAGTGGGTCTCTTGTAGACAGCATCTATATGGGTCTTGTTTTTGTAGCCATTCAGCCAGTCTGTGTCTTTTGGTTGGAGCATTTAATCCATTTACATTTAAGGTAATTATCGATATGTATGTTCCTATTACCATTTTCTTAATTGTTTTGGGTTTGTTATTGTAGGTCTTTTCCTTCCCTTGTGTTTCCTGCCTAGAGAAGTTCCTTTAGCATTTGTTGTAAAGCTGGTTTGGTGGTGCTGAATTCTCTTAGCTTTTGCTTGTCTGTAAAGGTTTTAATTTCTCTGTCAAATCTGAATGAGATCCTTGCTGGGTAGAGTAATCTTGGTTGTAGGTTTTTCTCCTTCATCACTTTAAATATGCCCTGCCACTGCCTTCTGGCTTGCAGAGTTTCTACTGAAAGACCAGCTGTTAACCTTATGGCCACCATATCTTTGATAAAGGAGGCAGGAATATACAGTGGAGAAAAGACAGCCTCTTCAATAAGTGGTGCTGGAAGAACTGGACAGCTACATGTAAAAGAATGAAATTAGAACACTCCATAACACCATACACAAAAATAAACTCAAAATGGGTTAAAGACCTAAATGTAAGGCCAGACACTATCAAACTCTTAGAGGAAAACATAGGCAGAACACTCTATGACATAAATCACAGCAAGATCCTTTTTGGCCCACCTCCTAGAGAAATGGAAATAAAAACAAAAATAAACAAATGGGACCTAATGAAACTTAAAAGCTTTTGCACCACAAAGGAAACCATAAACAAGACGAAAAGGCAACCCTCAGAATGGGAGAAAATATTTGCAAATGAAGCAATGACAAAGGATTAATCTCCAAAATTTACAAGCAGCTCATGCAGCTCAATATCAAAAAAACAAACAACCCAATCCAAAAATGGGCAGAAGACCTAAATAGACATTTCTCCAAAGAAGATATACAGATTGCCAACAAACACACGAAAGAATGCTCAACATCATTAATCATTAGAGAAATGCAACTCAAAACTACAATGAGGTATCACCTCACACCAGTCAGAATGGCCATCATCAAAAAATCTACAAACAATAAATGCTGGGGAGGGTGTGGAGAAAAGGGAACACTCTTGAATTGTTGGTGGGAATGTAAATTGATATAGGCACTATGGAGAACAGTATGGAGGTTCCTTAAAAAACTAAAAATAGAACTACCACATGACCCAGCAATCCCACTACTGGGCATATACCCTGAGAAAACCATAATTCAATGAGTCATGTACCAAAATGTTCATTGCAGCTCTATTTACAATAGCCAGGACATGGAAGCAACCTAAGTGTCCATCAACAGATGAATGGATAAAGAAGCTGTAGCACATATATACAATGGAATATTACTCAGCCATAAAAAGAAATGAAATTGAGTTATTTGTAGTGAGGTGGATGGACCTAGAGTCTGTCATACAGAGTGAAGTAAGTCAGAAAGAGTAAAACAAATACCGTATGCTAACACATATATATATGGAATCTAAAAAAAAAAAGAAAAAGAAATGGTCATGAAGAACCTAGGGGCAAGACGGGAATAAAGACACAGACCTAGTAGAGAATGGACTTGAGGATACGTTGAGGGGGAAGTGTAAGCTGTGACAAAGTGAGAGAGTGGCACTGACATATATACACTACCAAATGTAAAATAGATAGCTAGTGGGAAGCAGCCTCATAGCACAGGGAGATCAGCTCGGTGAATTGTGACCACTTAGAGGGGTGGAAGATGGAGGGTTGGAGGGAGGGAGACGCAAGAGGGAAGAGATTTGGGAACATATGTATATGTATAACTGATTCACTTTGTTGTAAAGCAGAAACTAACACACCATTGTAAAGCAATTATACTCCAATGAAGATGTTAAAAAAGAAAGAAAAGAAAGCTTTCCATTTGCTTCTCCTTTTATGGAAGATTGTAAAGTTGATGTGAGCTCTTACAGAATGTTCAGCTGTGGTAGTTTGAATTACACTACTCAATTTCAGTTGACTGCCTCCTAACAGCTAAAAGATCCATGGGGCAAAGACTTTCCACTCCACTCTTGGACCTTAGCTCCTCTCTCGCACCCAGTAAGAGTCCCTGACACATTTTGCTTTTCTGAAATATATGTGCACGTGAGGAGAGGTTGAGGCATGGGAGGGGGCAGGTTGAGGAAGGGAAGAGGCAGGGACCGAAGGAATGGCAGGAGAGACCTTTCTGATCAGAAACAAACAAATTACTAAAAATACTTTACCCTTTGTACCTGTGAAATGAAGGCTCTTTTGTGTGTTGCACAGCCAAGTTTGGACAGCATCACTCAATGAAGACATTTTCCTTTAGAAATGCCACAAATCACGTTCCAGAGCTTGAATTAATAAAGCCCTTTGCAACAATGTTTCTCTGTGACTGTTCAGTTTTCAAAATGGAAATCTGTAGAATGTCAGTTCCTTTTGAGCTAGAAAAAAAAGTATGACCACATGAAGCCCCTTTTAAAACATTCCTTCAGTGCAAGCATTTTAAATAATTTCTCAAAGTAAAGTTCTATATTTTGAGTGAATAGCATGACACTATGAACTACATCTAACATAAGATTTTGCTTCGACAGGCCTGTCAATGCTCCTTAGTTCCACTGCAGTGAAATGAAAATCATGAGAGCTTGGAAGAAATATCTTCCTCACCCTGATACTCTCTAGTAACTGTGGAATTGTACTATTTTCTTCACCATGGCAACAAAAGCAAACAATAGAGTTCACTCTCACCTTCTCTGTACAAGGTGATGGGAAAAAAACAGTAACAAAGAGACGTGAAGCAAACACACATTTCAGGAAACAAGGAGTTAAGGAAGCCGTGAACCCCCGGCTCAGTGTGAGCTCAATGATCAGCACGAAGGACCCTATTTCAGAGTTTTCTAGACTAGGTAATGCGACCTAGGGAAAAGACTTTCAGTTTATACTTGATTAAATCTCAGAATGGGTGACAGTGTCAACCAGTCAACTGAAAGACCAATGATCTCATTTTACAGTAAGGTTATTGTCAGTGAAAGGCATAGATTGACCAGTAATCTTTTTTTTTCCATTGCCCTGCTCTTTTTCTGGCTTTGTCTAGGTGGATATTTTGTTATATGTTGGTATAATCTTCAGAAATATGGCTTAGCATGGCTATGTTAAAGTTAGGGTGAGGGCTACATCTTTTCTAAGAAATTCCTTATGTTGGATATTGAGGCAGCTTGCTTTTTTGTTTTTTTTTTTGTTTTTTTTTTTTTAATTTATTTTATTTTATTTTTTTGCTTTATAACAAATTTAATCAGTTATACATATACATATGTTTCCATATCCCCTCCCTTTTGCGTCTCCCTCCCACCCTCCCTATCCCACCCCTCCAGGCGGTCACAAAGTACCGAGCTGATCTCCCTGTGCTATGCGGCTGCTTCCCACTAGCTATCT
The DNA here is from genome assembly GCF_964341445.2 of Mesoplodon mirus. Classification (NCBI taxonomy): domain Eukaryota; kingdom Metazoa; phylum Chordata; class Mammalia; order Artiodactyla; family Ziphiidae; genus Mesoplodon; species Mesoplodon mirus. The sequence continues at coordinate 18,711,848 of NC_138982.1, read as the reverse complement.
ACCTCACGTTTGGTAGTGTATATATGTCCATGCCGCTCTTTCACTTTGTCACAGCTTACCCTTCCCCCTCCCCATATCCTCAAGTCCATTCTCTAGTAGGTCTGTGTCTTTATTCCTGTCTTACCCCTATGTTCTTCATGACATTTTTTTTTCTTAAATTCCATATATATGTGTTAGCATACAGTATTTGTCTTTCTCTTTCTGACTTACTTCACTCTGTATGACAGACTCTAGGTCTATCCACCTCATTACAAATAGCTCAATTTCGTTTCTTTTTATGGCTGAGTAATATTCCATTGTATATATGTGCCACATCTTCTTTATCCATTCATCCGATGATGGACACTTAGGTTGTTTCCATCTCCGGGCTATTGTAAATAGGGCTGCTATGAACATTTTGGTACATGTCTCTTTTTGAATTATGGTTTTCTCAGGGTATATGCCCAGTAGTGGGATTGCTGGGTCATATGGTAGGTCTATTTGTAGTTTTTTAAGGAACCTCCATACCGTTCTCCATAGCGGCTGTACCAATTCACATTCCCACCAGCAGTGCAAGAGTGTTCCCTTTTTTCCACACCCTCTCCAGCATTTATTGTTTCTAGATTTTTTGATGATGGCCATTCTGACTGGTGTGAGATGATATCTCATTGTAGTTTTGATTTGCATTTCTCTAATGAGTAAAGATGTTGAGCATCCTTTCATGTGTTTGTTGGCAGTCTGTATATCTTCTGTGGAGAAATGTCTATTTAGGTCTTCTGCCCATTTTTGGATTGGGTTGTTTGTTTTTTTGTTATTGAGCTGCATGAGCTGCTTATAAATTTTGGAGATTAATCCTTTGTCAGTTGCTTCATTTGCAAATATTTTCTCCCATTCTGAGGGTTGTCTTTTGGTCTTGTTTATGGTTTCCTTTGCTGTGCAAAAGCTTTGAAGTTTCATTAGGTCCCATGTGTTTATTTTTGTCTTTATTTCCATTTCTCTAGGAGGTGGGCCAAAAAGGATCTTGCTGTGATTTATGTCATAGAGTGTTCTGCCTATGTTTTCCTCTAAGAGCTTGATAGTGTCTGGCCTTACATTTAGGTCTTTAATCCATTTTGAGCTTATTTTTGTGTATGGTGTTAGGGAGTGATCTAATCTCATACTTTTACATGTCCCTATCCAGTTTTCCCAGCACCACTTATTGAAGAGACTGTCCTTTCTCCACTGTACATTCCTGCCTCCTTTATCAAAGATAAGGTGACCATATGTCCGTGGGTTTAACTCTGGGCTTTCTATCCTGTTCCATTGATCTATCTTTCTGTTTTTGTGCCAGTACCATACTGTCTTGATTACTGTAGCTTTGTAGTATAGTCTGAAGTCAGGGAGCCTGATTCCTCCAGCTCCGTTTTTCGTTCTCAAGATTGCTTTGGCTATTCGGGGTCTTTTGTGTTTCCATACAAATTGTGAAATTTTTTGTTCTAGTTCTGTGAAAAATGCCAGTGGTAGTTTGATAGGGATTGCATTGAACCTGTAGATTGCTTTGGGTAGTAGAGTCATTTTCACAATGTTGATTCTTCCAATCCAAGAACATGGTACATCTCTCCATCTATTTGTATCATCTTTAATTTCTTTCATCAGTGTCTTATAATTTTCTGCATACAGGTCTTTTGTCTCCTTAGGTAGGTTTATTCCTAGATATTTTATTCTTTTTGTTGCAATGGTAAATGGGAGTGTTTCCTTGATTTCACTTTCAGATTTTTCATCATCAGTATATAGGAATGCCAGAGATTTCTGTGCATTAATTTTGTATCCTGCAACTTTACCAAATTCATTGATTAACTCTAGTAGTTTTCTGGTAGCATCTTTAGGATTCTCTATGTATAGTATCATGTCATCTGCAAACAGTGACAGCTTTACTTCTTCTTTTCCAATTTGGATTCCTTTTATTTCCTTTTCTTCTCTGATTGCTGTGGCTAAAACTTCCAAAACTAGGTTGAATAAGAGTGGTGAAAGTGGGCAACCTTGTCTTGTTCCTGATCTTAGTGGAAATGGTTTCAGTTTTTCACCATTGAGGACGATGCTGGCTGTGGGTTTGTCATATATGGACTTTATTATGTTGAGGAAAGTTCCCTCTATGCCTACTTTCTGCAGGGTTTTTATCATAAATGGGTGTTGAATTTTGTCGAAAGCTTTCTCTGCATCTATTGAGATGATCATATGGTTTTTCTCCTTCAATTTGTTAATATGGTGTATCACGTTGATTGATTTGCGTATATTGAAGAATCCTTGCATTCCTGGAATAAACCCCACTTGATCATGGTGTATGATCCTTTTAATGTGCTGTTGGATTCTGTTTGCTAGTATTTTGTTGAGGATTTTTGCATCTATGTTCATCAGTGATATTGGCCTGTAGTTTTCTTTCTTTGTGACATCCTTGCCTGGTTTTGGTATCAAGGTGATGGTGGCCTCGTAGAATGAGTTTGGGAGTGTTCCTCCCTCTGCTATATTTTGGAAGAGTTTCAGAAGGATAGGTGTTAGCTCTTCTCTAAATGCTTGATAGAATTCGCCTGTGAAGCCATCTGGTCCTGGGCTTTTGTTTGTTGGAAGATTTTTTATCACAGTTTCAATTTCAGTGCTTGTGATTGGTCTGTTCATATTTTCTATTTCTTCCTGATTCAGTCTTGGCAGGTTGTGCATTTCTAAGAATTTGTCCATTTCTTCCAGGTTGTCCATTTTATTGGCATAGAGTTGCTTATAGTAATCTCTCATGATCTTTTGTATTTCTGCAGTGTCAGTTGTTACTTCTCCTTTTTCATTTCTAATTCTATTGATTTGAGTCTTCTCCCTTTTTTTCTTGATGAGTCTGGCTAATGGTTTATCAATTTTGTTTATCTTCTCAAAGAACCAGCTTTTAGTTTTATTGATCTTTGCTATCGTTTCCTTCATTTCTTTTTCATTTATTTCTTATCTGATTTTTATGATTTCTTTCCTTCTGCTTTGGGATGTTTTTGTTCTTCTTTCTCTAATTGCTTTAGGTGCAAGGTTAGGTTGTTTATTCGAGATGTTTCCTGTTTCTTAAGGTGGGATTGTATTGCTATAAACTTCCCTCTTAGAACTGCTTTTGCTGCATCCCATAGGTTTTGGGTCGTCGTGTCTCCATTGTCATTTGTTTCTAGGTATTTTTTAATTTCCTCTTTGATTTCTTCAGTGATCACTTCGTTATGAAGTAGTGTATTGTTTAGCCTCCATGTGTTTGTATTTTTTACAGCTCTTTTCCTGTACTTGATATCTAGTCTCATAGCATTGTGGTCGGAAAAGATACTTGATACAATTTCAATTTTCTTAAATTTACCAAGGCTTGATTTGTGACCCAAGATATGATCTATCCTGGAGAATGTTCCATGAGCACTTGAGAAAAATGTGTATTCTGTTGTTTTTGGATGGAATGTCCTATAAATATCAATTAAGTCCATCTTGTTTAATGTATCATTTAAAGCTTGTGTTTCCTTATTTATTTTCATTTTGGATGATCTGTCCATTGGTGAAAGTGGGGTGTTAAAGTCCCCTACTATGAGTGTGTTACTGTCGATTTCTCCTTTTATGGCTGTTAGTATTTGCCTTATGTATTGAGGTGCTCCTATGTTGGGTGCATAAATATTTACAATTGTTATATCTTCTTCTTGGATCGATCCCTTGATCATTATGTAGTGTCCTTCTTTGTCTCTTCTAGTAGTCCTTATTTTAAAATCTATTTTGTCTGATATGAGAATTGCTACTCCAGCTTTCTTTTGGTTTCCATTTGCATGGAATATCTTTTTCCATCCCCTTACTTTCAGTCTGGATGTGTCTCTAGGTCTGAAGTGGGTCTCTTGTAGACAGCATATAGATGGGTCTTGTTTTTGTATCCATTCAGCCACTCTGTGTCTTTTGGTGGGAGCATTTAGTCCATTTACATTTAAGGTAATTATCGATATGTATGTTCCTATTCCCATTTTCTTAATTGTTTTGGGTTCATTATTGTAGGTCTTTTCCTTCTGTTGTGTTTCTTGCCTAGAGAAGTTCCTTTAGCATTTGTTGTAAAGCTGGTTTGGTGGTGCTGAACTCTCTCAGCTTTTGCTTGTCTGTAAATGTTTGAATTTCTCCATCAAATCTGAATGAGATCCTTGCTGGGTAGAGTAATCTTGGTTGCAGGTTTTTCTCCTTCATCACTTTAAGTATGTCCTGCCACTCCCTTCTGGCTTGTAGAGTTTCTGCTGAGAGATCAGCTGTTATCCTGATGGGGATTCCCTTGTGTATTATTTGTTGTTTTTGCCTTGCTGCTTTTAATATGATTTCTTTGTGTTTAATTTTTGACAGTTTGATTAATATGTGTCTTGGCGTATTTCTCCTTGGATTTATTCTGTATGGGACTCTCTGTGCCTCCTGGACTTGATTAACTATTTCCTTTCCCATATTCGGGAAGTTTTCAACTATAATCTCTTCAAATATTTTCTCAGTCCCTTTCTTTTTCTCTTCTTCTTCTGGAATCCCTATAATTCGAATGTTGGTGCGTTTAATGTTGTCCCAGAGGTCTCTGAGACTGTCCTCTGTTCTTTTCATTCTTTTTTCTTTATTTTGCTCTGCAGCAGTTATTTCCACTATTTTATCTTCCACCTCACTTATCCGTTCTTCTGCCTCAGTTATTCTGCTATTGATCCCATCTAGAGTATTTTTTATTTCATGTATTGTATTTTTAATCGATGCTTGATTCATCTTTAGTTCTTCTAGGTCCTTGTTAACTGTTTCTTGCATTTTGTCTATTCTATTTCCAAGATTTTGGATCTGGGAAATAGAATCTTGGATCATCTTTACCATCATTATTCTGAATTCTTTTTCAGGTAGACTGCCTATTACCTCTTCATTTGTTAGGTGTGGTGGGTTTTTATCTTGCTCCTTCTCCTGCTGTGTGTTTTTCTGTCTTCTCATTTTGCTTATGTTACTGTGTTTGGGGTCTCCTTTTTGCAGGCTGCAGGTTCGTAGTTCCTGTTGTTTTTGGTGTCTGTCCCCAGTGGCTAAGGTTGGCTTAGTGGGTTGTGTAGGCTTCCTGGTGGAGGGGACTAGTGCCTGTGTTCTGGTGGATGAGGCTGGATCTTGTCTTTCTGGTGGGCAGGTCCACGTCTGGTGGTGTGTTTTGGGGTGTCTGTGGACTTTTTATGATTTTAGGCCACCTCTCTGCTAATGGGTGGCGTTGTGCTCCTGTCTTGCTAGTTGTTTGGCTCAGGGTGTCCAGCACTGTAGCCTGCTGGTCGTTGAGTGAAGCTGGGTGCTGGTGTTGAGATGGAGATCTCTGGAAGATTTTCGCCGTTTGATATTATGTGGAGCTGGGAGGTCTCTTGTGGACCAGTGTCCTGAAGTTGGCTCTCCCACCTCAGAGGCACAGCACTGACTCCGGGCTCCTCAATTTGGGATGATGTGTTGTCTATTCATGTATTCCGCAGATGCAGGGTACATCAAGTTGATTGTGGAGCTTTAATCCGCTGCTTCTGAGGCTGCTGGGAGAGGTTTCCCTTTCTCTTCTTTGTTCTCACAGCTCCTGGGTCTCAGCTTTGGATTTGGCCCCTCCTCTGCGTGTAGGTCGCCGGAGGGCGTCTGTTCTTCGCTCAGATAGGACAGGGTTAAAGGAGCAGCCTCTTCGGGGACTCTGGCTCACTCAGGCCGGGAGGGAGGGAGGGGCACGGAGTGCGGGGCAAGCCTGCAGCGGCAGAGGTCGGCGTGACGTTGCACCAGCCCGAGGCGTGCCGTGCATTCTCCCAGGGAAGCCGCCCCTGGATCCCGGGACCCCGGCAGTGACGGGCTGCACAGGCTCCCGGAAGGGCGGTGTGGGCAGTGACCTGCGCTCGCACACAGGCTTCTTGGCGGCGGCAGCAGCAGCCCCAGCGTCCCACGCCTGTCACTGGGCTCCGCGCTTTCAGTCGCGACTCGCGCCCGTCCGTGGAGCCCCTTTAAGCAGCGCTCTTAATCCCCTCTCCTAGCGCACCAGGAAACCAAGAGGGAAGAAAAAGTCTCTTGCCTCTTCGGCAGCTCCAGAGTTTTCCCGGACTCCCTCCCGGCTAGCTGTGGCACATTAGCCCCATTCAGGCTGAGTTCTCGCCGCCAGCCCCAGTCCTCTCCCTGCGCTCTGACCGAAGCCCGAGCCTCAGCTTCCAGCGCTGCACGCCCCGGCGGGCGAGCAGACAAGCCTTTCGGGCTGGTGAGTGCCGCTCGGCACCGATCCTCTGTGCAGGAGTCTCTCCGCTTTGCCCTACCCAGGTATGTGGGGAGTTTCTTGCCTTTTGGGAGGTCTGGAGTCTTCTGCCAGCGTTCAGTAGGTGTTCTGTAGGAGTTGTTCCACGTGTAGCTGTATTTCTGGTGTATCCGTGGGGAGGAAGGTGATCTCCGCGTCTTACTCTTCCGCCATCTTACCCGGAAGTCCTGACCAGTAATCTTGAAATAAGGCTCTGAATTACTCATATGCAGTGTCATTGAAAAGCAAAGAATTTGTTCTCATCAGCACGTACAGTTCTTTTCGTGATTTTTAGAGAGTCAAAGCTGATTTGCACTATGAAACATTTTAGCCATAACTTTTTTTTCAGAAAACAGTTTGGCTTAAAATGTCAGATATTCTCTAGTCTGTTCAATATACACTGTTCAAAATATTCAAAGCCATTCATCTTTTTCTGACATTCTGAGATCCATAAATGTGTTGTCTTTCACTAGGACATACTGGTATAGGCCAGACTACCAGAAATGGGCCAATTGATTATTCCCTGTTCAGGGAAAAGCAGGAAAAATCACATCAGAGTTTCATTTTGTCACTTGAGGAGCAATGCAAGAATTAACAAATAAGTACTAGGTAATTAGAAATTAAATCATTACCTTGCACCTAGGAAGACAAAATGTTTGATTGAATCATGGGATTTGACTGATGTAGAACTTTAAAGATTAAAAAAAAATCAATTTGGACATTTATTAAGTAAACAAGGTGACACATACTCTGCTGTGTTCTTGCAGCCAGATAGTTTTTAGTATCATGTTTTACTAAAAACAAAGTTGGCACCTATATTCAGAGGAAAGGTTCAAAATAGTATTTTAAAAATAGAAAATTAATTTGGGAGGACTTTAGGAAAGATGAAGTAGAGAATGCCTATTTAAATAATTGCCCCTTTGAAGCCCAAAAATAGGAAAAAGAATTCCACTAATATTAAAACTAAACAATGGTACCAAAGTGATACTACAGATGTCAAAATTGAACTGACACTTACAACATGGTTTGAAGCAGGTTGAGTACACTGTGTGTCAGCACACAAGGCCCACCATACATGAGCATCCAGTCAGCGTTTGGAAAGTTAGTGAAGGAAAGCAAGGCTCAGAGTTACGAGTTGAGCCCTTACTACGTATCGGGCCTAGTACGAAGGATGTTACTTGAACCATTTCAGTGACTCTTCTTAATAAGTTGGTGCAATTATCATCATTTTATAGATGGTAAAACTAAGATTTTTGCCCAACATCACATAGATACATTGCTAGTATTTGGGTGAGCTTAGATTGTAACACAGGTTTCTTTGACTTTAAAACTTTCCCCAAATGACTGAGCGATGCAGTCTTCCAGGGAGTAAGTTCTGGAGTGCCCTACTTGTAACCTTGAACTTGGAAGAAAAGTTGGAAGTGATGTGGTATACTGTGGAAGAAAGAGTACCCCAGTAGCAAATGGTACAGGAGCAGAAGGGAATACAACAACCTGGGCAAATGAAGCAAGGCAGAGGAGAAAAAGGTAGTGTGAGAGTGATGTTTTTGTTTCATTAGGATAATTGTCTAACCAGGAGAGAGCAGACCTAGGAACAAGTCTGGGTTGGGGAGAGATGCAGAATAATAGGTCGAGGCCCACTTGTTAAGCCATAGACTGAAATGATTTATGCAGAGAAAATATGAACTGAGCAAACAAGTAAAAGACTGTTGATCCATGGGACACCAAATAAACATGGTCACACCCAAACATAGCTGGCCTGCCCAGAAAAGGCAGAAGAAAGGTCAAATCTAAGGGGATTCCCACAGGTTAGGTTGTATGCTCCTGGTGGAGCTGGCTGGCCTTCAAGGCAGAGTTTGCAACAGATATAGAAAGAAAACATACAAAGAAGTCTTTAGATTTTAGTTGTTATATTAATTCATATTCCAAGTTGGGTGGCTCCAGGAGTCTCAGAATCTTCTGCAGTGGGTACTATGATGCCTGAGGTAGGTCCTTATTTAGGAGAAACACATGAATAGTTTCATGTCCAGAGTCATGGTGCCACTAGTTCACATTACAGCTGACCTCACAATATTGATCCAGTTGCAATATAAGTAAGTCACTTTTAAGCTCTAAGCCTCTTTCTAATCAAAAGTTCTATTATCCTTTAGGACTACTGAGTTTATCTAGTCTGCCTGTGGGTTCTGATGGTCTCCCCTTCACAAGAGACTAAAGATTTGGTGGGTTAGGCCTAGGCTGGAGAAGATATACCAGCTTTAAGTTAGCAGTGTGACTTATACGTTATACAATGCCAATTCTGGGGACTAAGAGACAGCTTTCAATTTGAGATGGTGTTGGATGTGCTCAGTGGCTTAATTGTAGCTTGTTGTTAACTTGCACCAATTAGGTAGCATAAGGATAAATTACAAAATGTTCCTACTTAAAACAGTTATACAGATTCACTGTACAATATTTAAAAATCAATATATCATTTGAAAAAATCTGAATTGCTCAGCAGTATTCCCTGATAACCATATTAATGTTTTGCTTTGTTTCTGTACAGTTTTGGGACTTTCTGATCTCCTCATTACAGGAACTTTGTCTCTTTTATCTTGATAACCCTGAACTTGGCATAAATGTTTTATAAGTATAGACTTTCCTCATGTAGCAACAGTAAATATTGTTTTTTGAAAAGTTCTACAGCTTTTCTGACAACTCCCTTTTATCTGGTATAGCTGTTTTTACCTAAAACCATACTAAATAAATACAGGAAGTGATATTTGATCTCATGGTTCAGATTTGATTACATACCATATTTTGGATAGAATTGTGCTGATTAAATGCTCCTACCAGAGGTGGCAGGAAACCCACTAAAATCATTATACCATTGATGTGTACAATTATATGGAAAAAATGCATCTAAATTGGAGTCAAGTGTGCTCTTTACAGGAGCGTTAAACATTGTCCCTATAATGTTATCCACCCTTTTCAGTGACTTCATATATCCAAATTCTACATCCACCGCAGGTGCATCTCATCGTGTATTGTGAATGAATGGAGTCTGAATTCATTAATATGTATGACATAAAGAAGGATGCGAGTATCATGCACTCTTCATTTCTAGAGTGCTAGAGGTAGCCAGTTGCGTTAGAATGCGTCCTATTTCTCCACTCAATTGAATATATTTTTTAATAGCTTTTCATTTAGTGGCAGATTTTTTTCAGATTTTTTCATGAATTAAAGTGGATTGGTAAATTCTTGAATTAATGAATTGTATCAGGAGGACACTGGCCTGAGCTAAGATTTACATGTGTTGGTACTGAGGGGTTGACTGTCCCCAGGCACCTATGTGCACGAGCTAAGTGTAATAAGAGAAAGAGAGCCTACCAGGAGGAAGTTTTATATAGGACTGTCCACTGCAGAGATGAAATATAGTGAATGGAAAAGCGAGTATGATGAATGGGCCCAGCCCAGGCCTATGAACTACATCAGAGCTTTTGACTAAGAGCAGCAGAAGTAGAAGCTGAAGGACTGTTCTCATGGGGACTTTGAAACATGTGCTTTCTGAAGCGTGACGTAGAGTGGGTGGCTGCCTGTACCTCATCCACCCCTTTTATTTGGTATTCTGCACTGTGAGAGTTCTAGGGCATTGATGGTGGTACCTGAAAGGGCAGCATCAGTGTCTAGACAAATAGCTTGTAGAGTAGGCTGAATAACGGTGCCCCAAAATATCCACATTATAATTCCCACTGCCTTCAGTGTATTACTGCTATGGAATGAATGTTTGTGCCTCCCTCAAATTCATATGTTAAAGCCTTAATCCCCAAGGTGATGACATTTGGAGGTGAGACATTTCAGAGGTAATTTCATTTAGATTAGGTCATGTGGACTGAGTCTGCAGGATGTGGTTAATGCCCTAATAAAAAGGGAAAGACACAGGAGAGCAGTTGGGGTCCTCACTCTGAACTTGGACTTCTCAGTCTACAGAACTGTAAAAAATAAATGTTTGTTGTTTAAGCTACCCAGTATGCAGTATTTTGTTATAGTATCTCAAAGTGACTAAGACAATTACCATTCATGGGTAAAGGGACTTTGTAGATGTAATTTAGCTGAAGATCCTGAGGTGGGGAGGTTATCCTGGATTTTTCAGGTGGGCTTAATGTTATTGTAAGAGTCCTCATAAGGAGGAAGCAGGAAGATCAGAATCAGAAAAGGATGTGACAAAGGAAGCAGAGATTGTAGTAATGCACTCTGTAGATGGAACAGGGGCCCATGAGACAAGAAATACAGGCAGCTTCTAGAAGCTGGAAAAGAGAAGGTCATTGATTCTCCCTCAAGCCCTCATAAGGAACTCAGCTCTGCCGACATTTTGATCTTAGCCCCATAAAACCCATTTTATGGTACTTCTGACCTCCAGAATTATAATAAGTTTGCATTATTTTAAGCCACTCAGTTTGTGATAATTTGTTACAGCAGCAATAGGAAATGAGTATAGCTTGTAAGGACCGACACACATGGGTGGTGGTGAGCACACTCAGAAGAGCCCACTGGAGACATGATGGAAAAACAGTAGTGCCCTGTCAGAGGACACATGTGAGACATACTCTGGGACCTCCCAGAAAGTATTGGGGTGGGGGGGCTTGGCAGGGGTCTGAGACTGTGTTGCAGCTGGGGGCAGTGAGCCATCAAGATTGGAACTAATAACTACTCAGCAATAAAAGGAGTGAACTACTAATACATGCAACATCATGCATGAATCTCAAAAACAGTATGTTGAGCAATAGAAGCCAGAAGCAAAAAATCTAAACCATAAGAATAACAGTATGGAATCTGTGTACAGAAAGCAAATCTATGGTGATAGAAAATCAGAGGTAGCGGTTGCAGTCAGTGGGAGGAGAGAAGTTGACTAAAATGGAACCAAAGCATTTCTGAGGTGATGGAAATCTTTGTTGTTTTGAGTGCTGGTTACACTGGTGTATACAATTGTCAAAACGGATAGAACTGAGCACTCTAGATGGGTGCATTTTTTTGTGTTAATTATATCACAACGAATAAAAGAAGGTCCTTTACTCCAAAATTTAAAAAAAAGATTGAAATTAATAATCTGGTTTTCTTTGTACACATAGACCAGTGAAGCATGGGGACATTCCAATTACAGGATGATTCAAACAGACCTGACTTGCAAGTAAGCTTACTTAAGTCTTTCACTCACTTTAGCTTGAACAGCTTGCTTGTCACTGATGGAAACAGTGTGTCCTCATTGCAACCTTCCACTGCTTCCTCTCCACCCTGTGATCTGCCATCCAGTGTTAATTCACTCTCCTAGAGGGCAAAGGAGGCCTGAAAAGTTCAAGCATAGTCAAAACCAATGCTTCATTCTAGGGAAAGCAAATTGGTTTTCTAACACAATTGCTGGTTTGTGGAGATATTGTATAACCAAAGTAATACCATCTGACGTGTGAATCTATGGGACACTCATTCTGAATGAGAACTACGTATCTGGCAACTGCACTTGGTTACATGTACTTCGGGTCAACGGAGGTGGAGGAGGGTCATGGCCCTGGGTTGTGATTGATAGCTTATATAGTTGCAATCACTTGACATTAACAGTTCTGTAAAAATTATTAAGGAGATTTAGAAAAAATCACATATGTATCATGTGGACTGTTTCACATACAATTATGATAAAAGTCACTTATGTATGCTTTATGCAGCTCATTGTAATAACACATCAAAACAGTGAGTTTGTTTTATTGTGCTATAAATCCTTTCCACTTGGCCTATGAGTTCCTAAAAAAAATGTCAAGATTAAAATGAATTTTATTTCCAAGTTTCTAATAGTTATAGTTAAAAGACTAAATTTTGAAACAGATTTTTCTATAGAGGTGCATGGATAGGCATCAGTACAGGTACCAATAATGTCAGGTGAGGGCCAATTAAGGTTAAGGGGTTTTCTGATTGAATCTTGGTCCAGTTCTTATCTTTCTTTTGACAGCACAAGTACTTGCTACATCAGAGGACACTTGACATTATAGCAACACCAATATATTAACACCCTTATAACTACTTGTAGGGTCATGTGAAGGTATGAAGACTGTGCTGGGAGCAATAATTAAGTTCATCCAGACATCATCACCCCCAGGCACATCTGTAAAGTATGAACAGTGTTTCTCTTCTTTTTTCCCCCTTTGTGACTTCCCCTTTAGCATCTTTCACTGTACCCCACAGAGACAGTAATACCCCTCTCTGCTCCAGACCCTCCTGGGACCCACCCTGGGTTTTTACATAAGCCCATCTATGTGGTTCCTACCATGACAGGAGGGAGCACATCAGTTCAGAGGCACATTGGCTAACACATACATGGCTCAAAATACATGTGTTAAGTGAATGAATAAACGATTGAGTACATATATGTATGCATGAAGGAATTATAAAATGAATAGCCTTCTTTCACAAGCATCATCTCATACTGGGGGTCCTTCTCTTTATTGACTTTCCTTTCTTGCATTAATAGCTCTGCAAAATAACTCCGCACACCCATCCCCAGTTATATTGTAGGTGGAGAAATATATATATGTCTATATATATACATACACACATAATATAAAATATATATTTAATAAACTGTGATATATATGACATACATAGTGTCATATATATGTATATGACAAAAAAACTAGTGCTGCCACTTCCTTTGGTGGGTGGTAGGGCAGCAAGGATGCACTGAAGTATAATGGAACACACAAGTTTTAAGGTCAGACAGCCCTGGGCTTGAATCTCAACTATGTCCCTAATTAAATCTGTAACATGGGCATATTACTTAACATCTCAGTGTTTCAACTTCCTCATCTGTAAAATGGGAATATTAATATGTACCTTCGAGAAAGCGTAATCAAGACCTTATTTATATATCAATCCTAAACCTAGCAGTTAGTCCTCCTATTGTAGGAGGAGGCTTATAAGCCATTCCTGTAGTTACAGGGGGAACAAAAATGCAGAACATAGATAATTCTAGAGGAATGACTTGCTGAGAGCAGGCATTTAGCAGAGCGTATTGAAGGAAAGCTCTTCTCAGTGTTGCAGTTGCTAAACAAGCATAGGCAGAGGCTGGAGATCTTGTCCTGTTAGCAATGAAAGTTTTGATATAGTGAACAGCTTCATGGGCAGAACCAAAATGGGGCACTGTAAGTTCAGCAGAGCCTTACAACACAAGCAATAAAATTCTGACAGAAATAGAAGGTTTCTTAATCCTATTTGGTATAGGTTTTTATCAATTTCTAATGAGGAGGTATCAAAAAAATGTCAGAGCACCAGATACTGTTTTTACTTCCATAACTGCTACTCTACAGGAAGTCATAAAAATTCCTCTGGATTAATTATTTCAAGCAAGTTTTGTTTTCCACTTAAAGCTGCAGAAATAAGATGTTCCTTCCAAGAGTCTCCCACCTGATTATAGTTCTGGTATCTCCAGATGTGTTTGTTGGCCATTCCTAAGGCACAGAAATGGATTTTTGTGTCCTACACAGAGAATTTCTTTGTCTTGCCAAGATTGGTTTTCACTCTAAAAGTCAAAGAAAGAGACTCCGCATTAACTCCATGTTCAAATAAGATCTGGAAACTTCACTCTAATCTTATCCTCCCAGACTCTAGAGTCAACAGTCATGGAGGAAATGGTGATGAACCTCCAGTTTTCCACAATTTCACTCACTTGGGCAGTAAGTCAAAATACATTACAGTGATGGTTTTCAACAAGAATCAATTTTATCCCCTGGAGTGTGGGGGGGTGCATTTGGCAATATCTGTAGACATTTTTATTTGTCATAACTGGGGAGATGCCACTGGCATTTAATGGGCAGAGGCCAGGACTGCTACTAAAATTCCTGCAATGCTTACTAATTCCCGTAAAATAATTATCTGGTCCAAAATGCCAACAGTGCTAAGTCAGGAAACCTTGCATTACAGTAATATATGCTGTATTTAAGCCATACTAATCCATCAAGGCTGAACACTGTGTTATAATACGGTGCTCGAGTTGAGTCTGGGTTCCCTACTCCCCTAACAGAGGTGTCACATCTGTCACAGGGAGTCTACAGGAAGATGATTCTTAGGATTCTTCATAGTTAGAAACTTGCCTGAAATGACTTAGTTTGAGGCTCAGTAATTTTATTTTATTTTTTAAAATTTTTATTGGAGTATAGTTAATTTACAATGTTGTGTTAGTTTCAGGGAGGCTCAGTAATCTTAAATATGTTTCAGAATATTTTTTCACAAATATTGCATTGGAATGCTTTTATAATTTTCTGAAAGCTGGATTTAAAAGCTCAAGATGTAGTATACAGTCCCACCTTGCAAACTATCTGCTTTGTAACTTTAACGAAGTCCCTAAACATCCATGAGCTTTGCTGCTTACATTTACAAAATGAAGTAAAACGTATCTATCTACCTCATGGGAAGTTTTAAGGAAAAAACTTAAATGGCATATGTAAAATCACTTTCACAAGTGTAAGATAAACATAAGGTATTACAGTGGCTTTTTTATTTATTTTTATTTTTTTGCGGTTACGCGGGCCTCTCACTGTTGTGGCCTCTCCTGTTGCGGAGCACAGGCTCCGGACGCGCACGCTCAGCGGCCATGGCTCATGGGCGCAGCCACTCTGCAGCACGTGGGATCTTCCCGGACCGGGGCACGAACTTGCGTCCCCTGCATCGGCAGGCGGACTCTCAACCACTGCGCCACCAGAGAAGCCCTACAGTGGCTTTTTGAAATATAAATTCCTTTTGAATAATCAAGCAACTGATTTTCATGACCTTTTCTTTTTTTAAAGAGTAAATATATCAATTTTTCAGATAATTTAAAGACCCTACACATTTCTAAAATTTGTACTTATGATCCTAGTCCACACCACCAATTTTGCTTTAATGGAAAGGGATAAAAAATTTAAACTAAATTTGATGGAGTAGACTCTATGAAGCACAATCTTAATTAAATAAATGGCACCTTAGCTTTTATACTTACTTGTTTACACACACACACACACACACACACACACACGCACACATGCTTGGCTCCCAAAATCATGACAATTTTAATTTGCCAAAGAAGATGGCTGTTTTTTGAGACTTTAAGCTAAGAACCTGCTCTTACTATATAATCACAAATACTGCTTAGAGGATTAAATCTGTAATCACAATGTACAGTAAAAAGGAATAATGACAAGTATATATTATACACTGAGAAGAGGTGAGTTGATGTACTAAATAAAAAGTCATACACTCAGATGCCTGTAGAGGACCAGGCAGAATATTTATGTGAAGCAGGTATAAGACAATAGGGAGCCTGGGAAAGGCACATACCACTCACCTCCAAGCCATAGTTGTCATGTGGGATTATAGGTCTTGTACTTCCAGATCTTAGAATTTTTAAAGAAAACCCAGAAATCTTGACATTGATGTGAAATTTTCGTACTTTTAAAGCATCTAAAGAGTAAATTCTGCCTAATGACTGTCTGCAACCACTGTTCTAAATAAACTGTTTAAAGATAATACTTTTCACCCCAATGTCCCGATCTTTAAGAAAGAAGAAAAAAATGTTTGACAAGTGATTATTTCTGTTGTTCCTTAGTAAAGTCCCTCTAAGGGACATGGACAAGAGAAACCATAAGTCTGCACAGTAACCCAGAACCTGTCTTCAAGGCCATGATGCCTTGGCCACCCCTTCTTACCACCATCCCAACAACCCTCAAGTGAGAGGACCAGGATCTCATAGAGATCTGAAAAAACACTTCCATAGAATGTAGCTCCCTTCATAGGAGTAAACCACTTAATCATGTTTGTGTCGACTCCATAACCATTGCTCCTTTTCAGAATGATTCAGGTTTAAACTCAAGATAATCAGACGTATTATGGTTCAGTTTAAGAGACAATATTGCAAAGTTACAGTAAATATTTCAACAAGTACATTCAAATAATCTACAGCATTTATGTATTGTTTACTAAGCTATATGCCATATGTAAAATTTTGATAATTTATATCAAAAATTTCTTAATAAGTATAGATTTTCTATATGGAGAAAATGGAGCATCTGTCAAATAGAGAATCAGGATATCGAACACTTAGTTGTTTTTTCCCTTAGACTAGGGTGAACAACTGTCCTGGTTTGCCCAAGATTGCCCTGGTTTTAGAACTGCAAATTTTGTGTTCTGAGAAACCCCTTAGTCCTGGACAAGTCAGAATGGTTGGTTATTCTTAACTGGCCATTTTTTTCACAAGTAAAAATATTTTTTATAAATAATTTAACCAAGTATTAATAATTTATATTTCTATCTCTTTGGTATGATAAAAAACAACTTAATACTGTATTGTATGATTGAAATTCACTAAGAGATTAGAACTTAAATGTTCTCACCAAAAAAACAGAAACAAAAAACAAAAAAAGATAAATATGTAAGGTGATAGATGTGTTAATTACCCAGGTGGGAGGAATCCTTTCAAAATGTATACATATTCATTTATCACAATGTACACTTTATTTTTTTAAATAATTTTATTTTTTATTTTTGGCTGCTTTGGGTCTTCGTTGCTGCACATGGGCCTTCTCTAGTTGTGGTGAGCAGGGGCTACTCTTCGTTGCAGTTCATGTTGCAGTGGCTTCTCTTGTTGCGGAGCCCGGGCTTTAGGCACTCAGGCTTCAGTAGTTGTGGCACGTGGGCTCAGTAAATGTGGCTCCTGGGCTCTAGAGCACAGGCTCAGTAGTTGTGGCACACAGGCTTAGTTGCTCCGTGGCATGTGGGATCTTCCCAGACCAGGGCTCGAACTCATGTTCCCTGCATTGGCAGGCTGATTCTTAACCACTGGACCACCAGGGAAGCCCACAATGTACACTTTAAATATCTTAACATTTTATGTCAATTATACTTCAGTAAAGCTAAAAAAGTTAAATCAATCTGGATTATCTGAAAACGAAAAGAATAATTTAAATGATTAGAGCATCTAGGTAGAATCTGTGAACCTTCTCTCAAGACACTTGTAAAAAATCATGACCTAATCATACTCTAGGTTCATTTCTTAATCCTGGAGTGTCATCATGATCTTTTCTTGAGAATGAGTGGCTATACTTTTGCTCCGGTAATAATTTAGTTTTTTGAGACATTCTAGCTGTCAAAAAGGACCTCAGGCACGCCAAGTTCTATCAACAACTCTCCATGGAAGAAACCCCAGTTCTTCCTCAGTCCTTTTGAGAAGTGTGCCTCCCTTGCAAAGTTTTGCCCTGTGAGAACCTGCCAGTGATGGTCTTCTAGGTGATCTTGCTTCCTACAGAAACCCTTTCTCAGACCCTAGCCCCAATTTTTTTCAACAAAGACTAATTAATTCCATAATTTGTTTTGTTAGTTTGTCTTAAGCTCTAGCTGCAACTATTCCTTTACCCTCAATTTTCCAGAATTTAAGGCACTCGTGAATTATTTATGTGTCTATGTATTGAAACCCTCCCTGAAGCTCTGACTGTCCCCTTTTGCTACTTCAAGCTACTTCAGGTCTCAGGTAGACCTTTGATTTCACAACGGAGTTTTGCCTCTCTCTCACTCCAAAATATTTTAAAACACATTTAAATTGGAGACCAGAATACATTGTTGGTTTTGCTTTTTACTATTTAAAATAATAGTAGTGGCTGTGAGGATGGATTTGAAAGAATAAGCTAATATGGGTAGGAATAACACCAGAAGGAGGGAGTGCATGGTAGAGGAGGAGGAGAAAGGGGAGAGGTAGAGATGGAGAGTAGAGAAAGGAAGCTAACCCTTATCTTCTTCCTTGTCTTCTCTTTTTATCTTGGTAGAAGTCCCTGATTCTGTGTCCACTTCTCCATTTGAAATAATCTCATCTCTACTTTGACCCCAGCCAGCTAGCATACCTGATATGTGATAAAATTGATTTTTAAAATATCATCTTTATTTCATGTGCCATACCCTGAATATTGGACAGAAATAGAACAGCAAGAATTTATATTAATTAAGTAAACCGCTTTTAAATATTTGCAAATAGGACTTTCAAATTATGATGTAAATTTATGCAAAAATGCAAATCAGAAGGTTCCCCAGTTTTGATATGATAAAATCTGATACTTTTATTATAAACGTCTATGATTTCCCCCCCAGCTCCACTGAAAAATGAAAGTGCCAAGCACTGTCTTTTTTCAGCCCTTCCCCTTGGAATTCCTGTCACTTTTATTTAGCATACCTTATTTCTTCATGGAAATAGCACTGTTTAGTTTATTAAAAATTCATGGGACACAATTTTCTCTTGAGTACATAGGGCCTAAGGCTTTCAACCATGTCTATGTTATTGCCTAAAAACTTACCTATGTTTAAAAGATTCATGACTTTAGAGTTACTGTTGGACAAGTGTCAGCAAAGACTCTTCTTAGAGTTATAGAAGACAGGATCAGAAAAAACTGTAAGAGGTCATTCATTCTGTCTTTACTTCTGGAAATACTTGCCCTACATTAATCAAAACCAATAAATAACTAATCTTACTATTAAAAAAAGATGATGTCACCCCTCACCTTGGTATTTAGATATTTCAGTGAAGGGCCTATTTCTTATGGAATGATGCCTTTTGTTGTAATAATGATTCTATTTTCTCTTACTAGATAGAGTTTTTTCTTTTACATCTTTATTGTAGATAAGAGTTTTTAAGTAGTCTCTATACTTCAAAATTCCTCTTTTTCAAATTTTCATGATTACCTTTCCTGATCTATTATTAAAAAATTATTTTTCAAAGTCTCAGGTTTCTAATTTTATTTGTGAATTTTAAAATTCCCGTATACAAGTTATCTGGAGATACAGAATTTTTTTTAAAACCACTCTAGATTTCTGTGTTGGATTAATCAAAATTCTTTACCCACTCTTCCATATTTATATAAGTAAAGGGGCCTGTGTTTGACCTATTCCTCTTCTTTTTAAAATATTATTTTTAATTTTCATAAAATATACATAACATAAAATTAACATCTTAACCATTTTTAAATGTACATTTCTGTGGTAGCAATTACATTCATATTGTTCACATTGGGGGGGATACAGATTTTAACTGCCCAAATACTAACCTAGATAATATTTGACTTCTTTGATCCCACAGCTTTCAGTATGTTTTATGAATTTTGTACTGTTTTGTATTGTTTATTTTATAACCCAAACACCTAATACAGAGTTTGCGAGTCAATAAATGTTAAAGATCAAGGACTCCAATAAATCTTCGTGAAGATCCACAAAGGGAGTCCATCAGCGTTGGGAGCCTGAAAGTTTGTGAAATGGAGCTGAAAACCCAAACTGCTCTATTAAAAGCTACATTTTGTGTTATGATTCTCAGCTATTATTAGCGTTGTCTAAGATTCGAGTTCTTCATTTATTGAATGCCTGTTCAATGGGTCTTAAAACTAGATATCATTATTTCCCGGGGGACAAAACCAGTGTGATTCACTCATCTAGATTATTCTATCCATTTCATCCCTTCAGGGCTGCAAGCCTATCTAGAATGTATTAAGATGACAGAGATTTTTACCCAGATCTGAGGTCATGAAAAGAATTTAAAATCATGTTTTGAGCATCAGCACTTTTACATGTCTAATATTCATAATTGCAATCACTTATCAAGTCTATACTATGTTCCAAGGACTGTGCTAAAAAGCATTTTGCGATTTTATGTAATCTTCACAACAACCCTATCAGGTAATGCTGTCACCTTCACTGTGCAGGTGAGGAAACTGTCTTAGATTAAATGGCTTACCCAAATTAGCAAAGCTAGGGAGTGGCAGAAATAAGATTGAATCCAGTCTGTCTGATTTCAAAGCCTTGTTATTGTTTTACTATGTCAGTATTTTCTACAGATTGATGACTGACCTACAATTCACCTGTTAATATTGATGAGAATTGAAGCTTTGGATAAGCATGAAAGTGAAAGGTGATAAACTTCTTTTTAAAAATAAGAGTATGGAAAGTTAAATTGCAGTGAATAATTTGATTGATAGAGGCATTTCAGTGTTGTGCTCAATCTCAGAAAATAGAGGGCCCATAGGAATGTAGGGTACATTTCCTTGCCTTTAAGTAGAACCATGCTTCTATCATCACAGAAAGCTGACTGTGAATTTTTAAAATATATTTTCTATATTTATATATATTAGTTTGTATACTTTATATATTAATAGATTTAAATGTTAATATTTTGTATCTATATTACATGTAGATGTTTGAAAAAGAAGATTGCATAACCATCTTCTTCTTTATATAGTTGTACAGAAAAACACATAACATAAAATTTACCATCTTATGCATTTGAGTGTACAGTTCAGTGGTATTAAGTATATCGCATTGTGCAACCAATCTCCAGAACTTTTTCATCTTGCAAAACTAAAACTTCATACCCATTAAAAAAAACAATTCCTCATTTACTGCTCCCCCAGAACCCCCGCCACTGTCAGCAACCACCATTTAACTTTCATTTTTATGAATCTGACTACTCTAGATACCTTGTATAAGTGGAATCATACAGTATGTGTGTGTGTGTGTGTGTATGTGTGAGACTGGCTTATTTTACTTAGCTTAATATCCTCAGCATTCATCCATCTTGCAGCATGTGTAAAAATTCTCTTCCCTTTTTTTAAAAAATTGAAGTATAGTTGATATATAATATTGTGTTAGTTTCAAGTGTACTGCAGAGTGATTCAGTTTTATATGTGTATTTCAGATTATTTCCCATTATAGGTTATTATGAGATATTAAATATAATTCCCTGTGTTATACAGTAAATCCTTGTTGCTTATCTGTTTTATGTATTGTAGTCTTTATCTGTTAATCTCATACTCCTATTTAGCCCTTCTCCATCATCTGTCCCCTTTGGAAACTGTAAGTTTGTTTTTGACGTCTGTGAGTCTGTTTCTCTTTTGTATATAGATTCATTTGTATCATTTTTTAGATTCCACATATACATGATATCATATAATATCAGTCTCTCTGACTTACTTCACTAAGTATAGTATTCTCTAAGTCTATCCATGTTGCTGCAAATGGCATTATTTCATTCTTTTCTATGGTTGAGTAATATTCCATTGTATTTTTGTGCCACATCTTCTTAATCCAGTAGTCTGCTGATGGGCACTTGGGTTGTTTCCATGTCTTGGCTATTGTAAAAAGTGCTGTTATGAACATTGGGGTGCATATATCTTTTCAAATTAGAGTTTTCATTTTTTTTTGTACAGCAAAGGAAACCATCAACATCATGTTTTCCAGATATACCCAGGAATGGGATTGCTGGGTTTATATGGTAGTTCTATTTTTGTTTTTTTGAGAAATCTCCATTCTGTTTTTCATAGTTACTGTACCAATTTACATTCCCACCAATGATGTAGTAGGGTTCCCTTTTATCCACACACTTTCCAGCATTTATTATTTGTAGACTTTGATGATAACTATTCTGACAGGTGTGAGGTGATACCTCATTGTGATTTTGATTTGCATTTCTCTAATAATTAGCAATATTGAGCATCTTTTCATGTACTTGTTGGTCATCTGTATGTCTTCTTTGGAAAAATGTCTGTTTAGGGCTTCTGCCTATTTTTTGATTGGGTTGTTTGTTTTTTTCAACATTGAGTTGTGTGAGCTGATTATATATTTTGGATATTACCACCTTGTTGTTTGCATCATTTGCAAATATTTTCTCCCATTCCACAGGTTGTCTTTTCATTTTTTTGATGGTTTCATTCACTGTACAAAAGCTTTTAAGTTTAATTAGGTCCCATTTATTTACTTTTGCTTTTATTTCTTTTGCCTTGAGAGACTGATCTAAGAAAATATTGCTATGATTTATATAAGAGAATATTTTGCCCATGTTCTCTTCTAGGAGTTTTATGGTATCATGTCTTATATTTAGGTCTTTAAATCATTTTGAATTTATTTTTATATATGGTGTGAGACAGTATTCTAATTTCATTGATTTACATGTAGTTGTCCAGCTTTCCCAACACCACTTGTTGAAGAGACTGTCTTTTCTCCATTGTATATGCTTGCCTCCTTTATCATAGATTAATTGACTGTAGTTGTGTGAGTTTATTTCTGGGCTCTCTCTTCTGTTCCATTGATCTGTATGTCTGTTTTTGTACCAGTACCATGCTGTTTTAATGACTGTAGCTTTGTGGTATAGTCTGAAGTCTAGAGGGGTTATACCTCCAGCTTTGTTCTAGTTCCCTTCCTTTTTAAGCCTGAATAATATTCCATTGTATTATATATCACATTTTGTTTAACCATTTATCAGTTGATGGACATCTGGGTTGCTTCCACCTTTTGGCTATTGTAAAAAATGCTGCTATGAACATGGGTATACAGATATTTCTTCAAGAGTTTGCTTTCAGTTTTTTTGTGTACATACTCAAAAGTGGAATTGCTGGATTATTTGGTAATTTTTTTTAATTTGTTCAAGGACCACCATACTTTTTTTTTTTTATAGTATGCACCATTTTACATTACCACAAACCGTGCACAAGAGTTTCTACTTCTCTGCATCCTCATCAACACTTTTTATTTTCAGTTTTTTAAAAAATAATAGCCACCTAGTTGGTGTGAGGTGATATCTCACTGTAGTTATGATTTTCATTTTCCTAATGATTAGTGCTGTTGATCTTTGCATATGCTTGCTGGCCATTTATATATCACCTTTGGAGAAATGTCTATTCAAATCCTCTGCCCATTTTGTAAATTGGGTTGGGTGTTTTTGGTGATGAGCTTTAGGAGCCAACTTGATTCTTATCACAGTTTCTATTGTAGCATCTGACAACCTTCAGATAAGAAGAGCCATAAGTACTCCAAGATAAAATACCAAAGCATTAAACAAAACTGCAAGTGGATTTGTGTACTCTTCCCTTGTTAAGTATGAGCACAAGAGCAGTTTTTAAAATGTAGACTGATTTAAAGTGCATAAACATTTGGTAAACCTAAGGAAGCATTTAATTTTGATTTCTAATATATTCTTGTCACATGACAGAACATTAATATGACTAATATTTGAATTAGAATAGAGTTTAGATACCATCTAATCCAATTCCTTCATTTTGCAGATAAGGAAACATTAAAGAAGAGAGAATATTTGCTATGTAGATAATTAATGGCACAACTGGGCCTGGAAGCCAGAGCCCAGGTCTCCAGTTAGGGCTGCTTTTCCACCTCTTGCACTGCTGTTCCTGAGTAGAATAAAGCTGAGCATGTTACTTTTGGAATTAACTGAATTAGGATCCCAAACACCCAGATTCTGTTCTTGCTCTTGCTACTTACTAGTTGTACTATATTTAGCAAGACAGTCAACTACAGTGATGTTCAGTATTTTCCATCAATAGACAAGCATAAAAATACTTTTCCTGTCCAATATCATGGTGATTGTGACGTACAAATGAGATAAATTATGTAAAATCAATCTGAAAATGTATGTGCTGTGTATTGGTTTGAGATTATTTCAAATCCACTTGTTTATGACTTAAGTAAAACTGTTTTATTCTACTTGTTTATGACAAAGACAGCAAAAACAAAGAGTTTTTAAGAAGTAAAGTTGTTGTGATGTAAGAATGAAGTAAGTTATTTCAGGATGTCATCATCTCATCTGTTGTCCTTAATAAGCACTTAATAGCTCAGTTGCTTAGGGGCCCTGCTGGGAGCTTACTGATAAGAACATGTGGAGAAGCACCTATGGCAAGGGGACATTTAGACTATAAATACTGACAGTTTGTGAGGAGTATCTGAGAGAGAGTATTCTGGTGTGGGCAGAAGCTACATTTTTCTGATCTAACTCTCTGAAGATCTTGAGACACTTGTTCCTGCTGTGGCCAGGTTACTCTTGGTGGGCAGTGCTGTTAAGCCATGCAGCAGTTTCAGGAAGAAGAGGGACATCTGCTCCTGCCTGGATAAGATACTCCTCGTAGGCAGTGATGTAAGCTGGACAATGGTCCCTTGAATGATAACCCTCGAGCAGCCTAGCCTGCCACCAACACCAGTGCCTTCATTCCCTAGCAACGTGCTCTAACAACAAAGGACCTTCATTTTTGCTTCAGCTCTTTGTTGGTTAAGCCATCTTTCCTAAGTCCCAATTTGTACAAGGGTACACCTTGAACTAAATTTGGACTTTATTCCTTGTATCTCCTCTTGCCCGGAACAGTAGTGTAACTAATCTATCATTTGTTTGTAGTGTTATTTCTTTATCAGCTTATTAAGAGATATTATCCTCTATGCTATTGGTTTGTGAAGTTATTATAGGTCCCACAGTGAACCTGTGTTAAATAAGTTGCTGGAAAAGACAAACTCAGTGTCTAAGCATAATTTGCCCCCAAAACAAGACAGTATATATTGCATTTCATGCAAGTATAAGGTAGTATTACTATTAACGTATAGTTTTTCGTGAAGCAGCGTATTAGGATGAAGTAAAAATTTGAGAATCCAAATGCATACTTGTATTTTAATCTTACATTTATCTCTAAGTACTTGTGTCTGACACATATCAAATCTTCAACAACTCTTCCCTCTTCTGTTTCTGGATTTCATTCTCTTCATCTGAAAAATGAGAAAGCCTGGGCTAGATGATAGCTATAGACCAATCCAGCCAAAATACCTGTGATGCTAGGTCTCCTGGAGGTCCTCATCTTGGCACCAAGACCTATATCTACCCAACAGCCTACAAACTCCAGTGCTGGAAGCCTCAGACCAAAAAACCAGTAAAACAGGAACACAATCCCACCCATCAAAAATAAAAAATGACAAGAGAAAAAAATATGTCACAGATGAAGGAGCAAGGTAAAAACCTACAAGACCAAATAAATGAAGAGGAAATAGGCAACCTACCAGAAAAAGAATTTAGAGTAATGATAGTAAAGATGATCCAGAATCTCAGAAGTAGAATAGAGGCATGGATCAAGAAAATACAAGAAATGTTTAACAAAGATCTAGAAGAACTAAAGAACAAACAAACAGAGATGAACAACATAATAACTGAAATGAAAAATACACTAGGAGGAATCAATAACAGAATAACTGAGGCAGAAGAATGAATACGTGAGCTGGAAGACAGAATGGTGGAAATAACTGCCAAGGAGCAGAATAAAGAAAAAAAGAATGAAAAGAATTGAAGGCAATCTCAGAGACCTCTGGGACAACACTAAATGCACCAACATTCGAATTATAGGGGTCCCAGAAGAAGAATAGAGAAAGGGTCTGAGAAAATATTTGAAGAGATTATAGTGGAAAACTTCCCTAACATGGGAAAGGAAAGAGTCACGCAAGTCCAGAGAGTCCCATACAGGATAAACCCTAGGAGAAACACACCAAGACACATATTAATCAAACTAACAAAAATTAAATTCAAAGAAAAAATATTAAAAGCAGCAAGGGAAAAAGCAACAAATAACATACAAAGGAATCCCCATAAGGTTATCAGCTGATTTTTCAGCAGAAACTCCGCAGACCAGAAGGGAGTGGCAGGATATACTTAAAGTGATGAAAGAGAAAAACCTACAACCAAGATTACTCTACCTGGAAAGGATCTCATTCAGATTTGACAGAGAAATCAAAAGCTTTTCAGATAAGCAGAAGCTAAGCAAATTCACCACCACCAAACCAGCTTTACAACAACTGCTAAAGGAACTTCTCTAGGCAGGAAACACAAGAGAAGAAAAAGGCCCACAAAAGCAAACCCAAAGCAATTAAGAAGATGGTAATAGGAACATACATATTGGTAATAACCTTGAAAGTAAATGGATTAAATGTCCCAACCAAAAGACACAGACTGACTGAATGGATACAAAAATGAGACCCATATATATGCTGTCTACAAGAGACCCACTTCAGACCAAGGGACACATGAAGGGCTGGAAAAAGATATTCCATTCAAATGGAAATCAAAGGAAAGCTGGAGTAGCAATACTCATATCAGATAAAATAGACTTTAAAATACAGACTGTTATAAGAGATAAGGAAGGACACTACATAATGATCAAGGGGTTAATCCAAGAAGATGATATAACAATGATAAATGTTTATACACCCAACATAGTACATAAGGCAAATGCTAACAACCATGAAAGGGGAAATCAACAGTAACACAATAATAGTAGGGGACTTTAACACCCCACTTACACCAATGGACAGATAATCCAAACAGAAAATAAATAAGGAAAACACAAGCTTTAAATGACACAAGAGACCAGATAGATCTAATTGGTATTTATAGAACATTCCACCCGAAAGTGGCAGAATACACTTTCTTCTCAAGTGCACACAGAACATTCTCCAGGGTAGATCACATCTTGTATCACAAATCAAGCCTCGGAAAATTTAAGAAAATTGAAATCATATCAACCATCTTCTCTAACCACAATGCTGTGAATTGTAAATCAATTACAGGAAAAAAAACTGTAAAAAACACAAATATGGGAAGGCTAACAGTGTGCTACTAAGTAACCAAGAGATCACTGAAGAAATCAAAGAAGAAATAAAAAAATACATAGAAACAAATGACGAAAACACAATGACCCAAAACCTATGAATGCAGCAAAAGCAGTTCTAAGAGGGAAGTTTATAGCAATCCAGTCTCACCTCAAAAACAAGAAAATCTCAAATAAACAATCTAACCCTACACCTAAAGCAACTAGAGAAAGAAGAACAAAGAAAACAAAGAGTCAGTAGAAGGAAAGAAATCATAAAGATCAGAGCAGAAATGAAGAAAACAATAGCAAAGATCAGTAAAACTAAAAATTGGTTCTTTGAGAAGATAAACAAAATTGATAAACCCTTAGCCAGACTCATCAAGAAAAAAGGGAGAGGACACAAATCAATGAAATTAGAAATGAAAAAAGAGAAGTCACAGCTGACACCACAGAAATACAAAGGATTATAAGTGACTACTGCAAACAACCATATGCAAATAAAATGGACAGCCATGGAGAAATGGACAAATTCTTGCAAAGGTACAATTTTCCAAGACTGAACCAGGAAGAATTAGAAAATATAAACAGACCTATCACAAGTAATGAAATTGAAACTGTGATTAAATCTTCCAACCAACAAGAGTCCAGGACCAGATGGCTTCACAGGCGAATTCTATCAAACATTTAGAGAAGAGCTAACACTGATCTTTCTCAGTCTCTTCAGAAAAATTGCGGAGGGAGGAACACTCCCATATTTGTTCTACAAAGCCACCATCACCCTGATACCCAAACCAGAAAATGATATCACAAAAAAAGAAAATTATAGACCAATATCACTGATGAACATAGATGCAAAAATCAACAAAATACTAGCAAACAGAATCCAACAATGTATTAAACGGATCATACACCATGATCAAGTGGGATTTATCCCAGGAATGCAAGGATTCTTCAATATACGCAAATCAATCAATGTGATACACAATATTAACAAATTAAGGAATAAAAACTCTATGATCATCTCAATAGATGCAGAAAAAGCTTTTGACAAAATTCAACACCAGTTTGTGATAAAAACTCTCCAGAAAATGGGCATAGAGGGAACCTACCTCAACATAATAAAGGCCATTTATGACAAACCCACAGCACACATCATACTCAATGGTGAAAAACTGAAAGCATTTCCACTAAGATCATGAGCAAGACAAGGATGTCCACTCTTGCCACTCTTATTTAACATAGTTTTGGAAGTCCTAGCCATGGCAATCAGAGAAGAAAAAGAAAGAAAAGGAATACAAATTTATTTTATTTTATTTTATTTTATTTTATTATTGGAGTACAATTGCTTTACAATGTTGTTAGTTTCTTCTGTATAATGAAGTGAATCATCTATATGTATACCTATATCCTCTCCCTCTTGGACCTCCCTCCCACCCCACCCCCATCCCACTCACAGAGCACTGAGCTGAGCTTCCTGTGCTATACAGTAGGTTCCCACTAGCTATTTTACACATGGTAGTGTATTCATGTCAAACCTAATCTGCCAATTTGTCTCACCCTCCCCTCCCCCCCCACCATGTCTACATGTCCATTTTCTACATCTATGTCTCTATTCCTACCCTGCAAATATGTTCATATCCACCATTGTTGTAGATTATACATATATGTATTAATATATAATATTTGTTTTTCTCTTTCTGGCTTACTTCTCTCTGTATGACAGACTCTAGGTCCATCCACATCTCTACAAATGACCCAATTTCATTCCTTTTTATGGCTGAGTAATATTCCATTGTATATATGTCCCACATCTTCTTTATCCATTCATCTGTAGTTGGACATTTAGGTTGTTTCCATGTCCTGGCTATTGTAAATAGTGCTGCAATGAACATTGGGGTACATGTGTCCTTTTGAATTATGGTTTTTTCAGGGCATATACCCAGTAGTGGGATTGCTGGGTCATATGGTAGTTCTATTTTTAGTTTTTTAAGGAACCTCCATACTGTTCTCCATAGTGGCTAGGTTCAAAAATTTGAAGATCTTTATTTACTGTCACTTACGATTTCCAATGTTGCTTACAGGAAAACTAACATCATTCTGATTCTCTTCTGTGGATAAGCTGTTAAATTTTTCTGGATACTCAGAAATTTCTCATTTTCCCTAGTGTCCTGATCTCACCAGGAATTGATGAAGTATAAATGGTTTGTTATCAGTTCTACAGTGTCCTTGGTGAGCTCTTTTAATCCAAAGATTTTATGTTTATTAAATATTGGGAGTTGTTCTTTGGGGTTTTTTTAAATCTTTTTTTTAATTATTATTTTCTTTTCTCTATGCCTTCTCCTTCTGGAACTCCACTTAGATAAATTTTCTAACGCTGGGTCTGATCTCTGAGTCTTAATTTTTCCTTAATTTTCAATAATTTTTGTATGTAGTGTAAATTCTGAGAGATTTCTTTCATTTTCTAGATCACCAACTTGGTCATAAAGCATGTTCAGTTTACTATTTAGTTAGTCCATTAGATTTATTAGTTCAGCCCTCATTTTTTTAATTTTCAGGTACTATTTCTTCTGTAATCTTTAGGGAATCACTCTTCTCTATTTTTTTCTTATTCATAGTATTTTCTTACTTGCATTATAGACAAAAATACTATCAAATTTCTATAAGTGCATTAATTAGAAAATGTTTAAGGTTCTCTTTTGTTTTGTAAGTTCAAGTTTTTCTGCCTCTGAGGTCAGTTCTATAGGCTCTATTTTTGTTCTCATTTATGGATTTTGGTTTGATTGTGATCATTGTTCAGTTTTAGGCTTCCCTATCTTAATACGTTTTTGACTTAAGGAAATCTCAAAACAGGAGAAAGGATGGGCTCACCTATGCAATAGAAGAATAATTTGCATTAGTGTCAGAGAAGTTGAGTCTGGTGGTACGGTGATGCATGTTGACTGGGGGTAGAACTAGAGGCAGCATTCTATACTGACTTTTCCTGATGCACAGCATGCCAAGGTTCTTGCCTATTCTCTGAGCCTGTTCTCCAGACTTCCTGTTGATTCTGTGAGCTGGCTAAAAGCCTTCCAAAAAGCCCTCTACTGTTCAAGGCTGCAACTGCTTGAAAGAACTCTTTCTAACTAGTATGGATATCCTTCACTGACCTTCATAGACATAGATGAAGGACTAATTTTTTAAACTCAACTCTGGAAATTGTATGGATCCATTTCGCCCAATCCCTCTCCATTTACGGGAGGGATACCTTCAGTTTCTGTGTAAATGAGGAGTGAATATGGAAAGAAGTTTTCTCTATACAGAAGGAGAAGCACAGTGCCCTATATTTGGCATTATAAGGAGGGCTTCACACTTGGGGTGGAAAGTTTTAGTCAGTTCTAGGCAGAAGTGCCTTTCTCTTTTCTCCCCATCCCCTATCTTCCCCTCTCCCCTCTTTTGTGTATTCAGAAGAGGTCTGGTAACAACTGTATTTCTGCTCTTTTCTTCAAGTCTCTGCTCACAGCCCCTTTATGTAATAAACAGGAACTAAAATGGACCCAGTCATCCCATTTGTTAAGAATGTGATTCTTTTATCTTTGTATTCGTTGAATCTGAGTTTGTAGCTGAAGTATCTTGCACTGTGGTTTCTTCCGAATAGATTCCATTATCAATTAATGCCACCTGTTTTTGTCTTATAAAATGTCTTAGAACGCTTGGACCTCTGATGCCACTTCCTTTCCAGAGCTGGTATACATCATCATTTTTATTGTTGTTGTTGTAAATATTATTATTATTTAAATACTTTTCTACATTCCAGTGGGAACTTGGGAGAGAAGGAAGAGAGTAGATGTGCTCAGTCACCATCTGGTTTTCCCATTACATGAAATTTCTAATGATTCTCAATCTTAGCTGCACCATGGAGAGTTTTTAAAAAATACCAATGCCAGAACCTCAGTCCCAAGGATGATGATTTATTTAGTCTGGAGTGGAACCCAGGCCTCAGTAGTTTTTAAAACTCCCTAGGTGATTGTAATGTGAAGTCAAGTTAGAGAACGACTCTTCTAAGCAAATGTATTGCCATGTTTAAAGAGGAGTGAATTCTCAAACTTCAGTCTCTATAAGAATACTCAGAGGAGATGCTGGAGTCCCTACTCAACATGCTGATTAGGTAGGGGTCTGATTATTGCTTTTACTTTAGATATCCTAAAGGGAGACAAGGACCTGAAATTTCCTTCACCAGATTCTGAATGCTTCTGCTTCTTTCTCTCTTTATTTTTGTGCTTTCACCCTAATACCTACCAAGGGCAGATAAAGATACTAAGACACAGCTTCAAAATCCTCAGTGCTATGAATCAAGAAGCTACCCACGAATATTCAATTAAAGTTCACATGTAGTATGCACCTTATATGTTATTCCCAACCTGACCCATACCAGAAGTTCTTAAATACCAGCTGGTTTATCTTCCCAGGACCATTTTAATGGCCCATTCTGAGACTCCTTATTTTTCAAAGGTAGTCAAACAATTTTTCAAAATTAATGATCTATCAAGCAGTAGTAATAGTCACAGACATAATTTTCATAAAGAAAATTGGGGCAACTCTTCCTTCACACTTGAAAAGCAACATCATAATAATATTTTGTCAAATCTTTTCAAGATAAAATCCGTGAAGGGACCCAATCTGTAACTCTTTACAGAGAGTATGAATTTCTTAAGGTCAGAAGAAAAAAAGAATTCATCTTTAAGCTCTTGTATGCTATAACTGAGTTTAGCATTTCTCTAAAACCAGAATATACTTACAAAGCTCAAAGACTGTCTCAGAAGAATCTTTTTCCATTCTGATGGTGAGGACCACTGCATAGATTCTTAACCAAAATGGAAGTAATGTACTTCCAAATAGCATGACAAACTAGAAAGTCAAATATTTTCAAATTTTATAAAAACTTATAGAGACATTAGATTTAAAGTTTTATTATAACCTGTTATCTGAGAGTATATTTTCCACAAACTAAAATTCTAATTTTTGTCTAAGACAATTTTAATTGCATAACCTTAAAATCAGGAGAACCAAAATTTTAAAATTTTAAATAATTCTTGTGTTTATATTAGCATTATTATTTTTTAAAATGGAATTTGATTTGTTATCCCATTATGAAACATGGATTCATATTCTACATAAAATGTGTAGTCTCTTTTAATTATATCTTATTTAACACAACAGTGCATCTAATTTATTAACTTCTAATTATATATTACAGAAGCAGCCAAAAAAAATCTCGTTTATTGCTGGAAAATTTCCCATAGAAAGAAATGAAATGCAGAATGTTTTGAGACCATATAATTAAGCAATCAGTATCTAAAATTTCACTTAAATAAAATGTAAGGTGAAGGCATGTGCTTATATCCTTTCTGTGAGATTCATAAAATCTTGTCTGGAACACATTTTCTGGTGCATTGCAAGGTGGGAAATTCAGATGGATTTACTTTGCATCATAAAAACTAGATGAAAATTATTTCAGAAAAAGATGATAGTGGCTGAAACACTGAGCGTCAATATATAGGGGAAGACTGTGTCAAAATTTCCAAGGATAATATATATTAACTATGTAAATACTGGTTTGGAAGAGCAACAACGCATACAATTCAGTCACTGATTCAGCAAGTATTTATCAAATGACTGCTAGAATCCATGGACTACACGAGATGCTGGAGATGTCATGGTGAGCATTAGAAATGAAAGTCTCTCATGTAGCTCTTGGTCTATCGGAATATGCATACATGCATTAAATAATTTAAAATAGTTAATATAAATACAAGTTGTGCTGAGTTCTGTGAAGGTACCTGGTGTGATAAAAATGTGGAACTAGTTGATTCATGAAGCAAAGACTTTATGAAATCCAAATAACTTAATATTTTCAGTAAAAAAGAGTTCAAATTCATCAAAATCCAGCTAACTTCATTTCGTCAACAATAAGATTCACTATTGTACAGGCATACCTCACTTTATTACATTCCATTTTATGGTGCTTTGCAGATATTTGTTTTTTTACAAATTGAAGGTTTGTGGCAACCCTGTGTCTAGCAAGTCTATTATCTTTCCAACAGCATTTGCTCACTTCATGTTTCTGTGTCATGTTTTCATAATTCCTGTAATATTTCAAACTTTTTCATTATTATTATATTTGTTATGGTGATCTGTGATCAGTGATCTTTGATGTTACTATCGTGATTTGTTTTGGGAACACCACGAACCATGTCTATATAAGACAGTGTAATTAATTGATTAATGTTATGTGCGTTCTGACTGCTCCACCAACCGGCTTTCTGTCCCTCTTATTGGGCCTCTCTAATCCCTGAGACACAACAATATTTAAATAAGGTCAATTAATAACCCTGTAATGGCCTCTACGTGTTCAAATGAAAGGAAGAGTCCCATATCTCTCACTTTAAAAACTAGAAGTAGTTAAGCTTAGTGAGGAAGGCATGTCAAAAGCAGAGACAGGTTGAAAGCTAGGACTCTTGCACCAAACAGCCAAGTTGTGAATGCAAAGGAAAAGTTCTTGAAGGAAATTAAAATGCTATTCCAGTGAATAAACAAATGATAAGAAAGCAAAACAGCCTTATTGCTCTTTGGAGAAAGTTGTAGTAGTCTGGATAGAAGATTAAACCAGCCACAACGTTTCCTTAAAACAGAGCCTAATCCAGAGCAAGGTCCTAACCCTCTTCAACTCTGTGAAGACTGAGAGAGGTGAGGAAGCTACAGAAGAAAACTTTGAAGCTAACAGAGGTTGGTTCATCAGGTTTAAGGAGAGAAGCCATCTCCATCATAACATCAAAGTGCAAGGTGAAGCAGCAGGTGCTGATGTAGAAGCTGCAACAAGTTATTCAAAAGATCTAGCTAAGATAATTAATGAAGATGGCTAAACTAAACAACAGATTTTCCAAGTAGCTAAAACAGCTGTATACTGGCAGAAGATGTCATCCAGGACTTCCAGAGCTTGAGAGGAGAAGTTGATGCCTACATTCAGACTTCAAAGGACAGGCTGACTCTCTTGTCAGAGGCTAATGCAGCTGTGACTTGAAGTTGAAGCCAATGCTCATTTACCATTCTGAAAATCCTAGGGCCCTTAAGAATTATGCTAAATCTGCTCTGCCTGTGTTCTATAAATGGAACTACATAGCCTGGATGACAGTACATGTTTACGACATGGTTTACTGACTATTTTAAGCCCATCATTGAGGCCTACTGGTCAGAAAAAGAAGATTCCGTTTAAAATATTACTGCTCATTGACAATGCATGTGGTTGCCCAAGAGCTTTGATGGAGATGTACAATGAGATTAATGTTGTTTTCATGCCTGCTAATTACAATATCCATTCTGCAGCACATGGATCAGGAAGTAATTTTGGGAAAAAAAAGTAATTTTGACTTTCAAGTCTTATTATTAAAGAAATACATTTTGTAAGGCTATAGCTGCCAAGGATAGTGATTCCACTGATGAATCTAGGCAAAGTCAATTGAAAACTTTCTGGAAAGGATTCACTATTTAGATGTCATTAAGATCATTCGTGATTCTTGGAAAGAGAGCAAAATGTGAACATTAACAGGAGTTTGGAAGAAGTTGATTCCAGCCCTGATGTATGACTTTGAGGGGTTTGAGACCTCCATGGAGGAAGTAACTGTAGATGTAGTGGAAGTAGCAAGAGAACTAGAATCAGAAGTGAAGCCTGAAGATGTGACTGAATAGGGGCAATCTCATGGTTATGTTGAGCAAAGAAAGTGCTTTCTTGAGATGGAATCTATTCCTGGTAAAGATGGTGTGAAGATTGTTGAAATGACAACAAAGGATTTATAATATTACATAAACTTAATTGATAAAGCAGCAACAGGGTTTGAGAAGATTGACTGTAATTTTTAAAGAAGTTCTACATTGGGCAAAATGCTATCAAACAGCATTACATGATAGAAAGGAATCATTCATGAAAGGAAGAGTTAATCGATGCAGCAGACTGCATTGTTGTCTCATTTTAAGAAATTGCCACAGTCGCCCCAAACTTCAGCAACCACCACTCTAATCAGTCAGTAGCCATCAGCATTGAGGCAAGATTCTCCACAAGCAAATGGTTACAGCTTGCTAAAGGCTCAGAAGATGGCTAGCAATTTTTAGCAATAAAGTATTTTTTAATTAAGGAATGTGCATTGCTTTCTCAGACATGATGCTATTGCACACTTAATAGACTACAGTATGTTATAAACATAACTTTTATATGCACTGGAAAACCAAAAAATTCATGTGACTTAGGTTTTGCTTTATTGCTTTATTGTGGTGGTCTGGAACCAAACCGGCAATATCTCTGAGGTATGCCTGTAGTTGAATTAAGGATGAAAAAAACTTGAAAATTTCCAAAAACTAATTATGACAAAGTGTGGTTAGCATATATTGGTATGGAAATGCTACAGGCTTAGACATTTGCTACTGATCCTAGAGTTGGC
Organism: Mesoplodon mirus; assembly: GCF_964341445.2. NCBI lineage: Eukaryota > Metazoa > Chordata > Mammalia > Artiodactyla > Ziphiidae > Mesoplodon > Mesoplodon mirus. The sequence goes on along the minus strand of NC_138982.1, from coordinate 18,676,716 downwards.
CTCTGAAGGGAATTTCTGTATCTGAAGTTGAGCCTTTTAGACATATTTAAGTTCAAAGAAAGATGAGAGCTTGATAAGAATGTGATGATGAAAAGTTAATAAGCTTCATCTTGGATGGGAACTCTTGAAGCAGAGGAGAACATGACTATAAGCTTTGGGCTATTTGTGATTATTATATAGGCTGGTGTATCTCTGATTAATTAATTTCTAATGAGTAAGATAAATGGATTAAATTATCCAGTTGAGTATTTGTTTTCCAGAGTAGAAGCAGGTATTTGATACAAAGTAAAATACCCAAGGCACTGATATCTATCATTATTTTTGATAATAGCGAGCATGTTAAATTACTCATGAAATTTGTTAACATGGAATATGTTGATCTATAACATTCTACAATCTCATAAGGACATCTTGAAACCTACCAATTATTAAGCTTTTTGGTTGTCAAATGGATAAAGATATAAATTCATTAAAACTACTCTTTGAACATTAGATATTTTAAGAGTTTATTTCAAGAATGCAAAGGAAGTCTACAAACAGCTTACATGATGTACTAATTATATAAACTAATAAGCTGAAACAATTCATAAAAGATGAATGCAGTGAAAACATTTATTTCTTAACCAAATCTTTAAAACACTGAATGTTTCATTCCTCAGCCCTCAAGGCAGTGAGCAAATATCCTTGCTCACAAATGAAAGACCATCTCTACATTAATTATTAAAAGGGCTAGAACAGGAACTCTTACAAAGCTGCAAGAAAAAAATCAAACAAAACCAGCCTCATGAATTTTCAGCAGAAGTTACTACCTGTGGCTAATAAAGTATAGACAAAGAAGAATCTAGCATTCCTCACAAATTCCTTAATCTCTTTAACCATTTAAAGGCTTTTTTTCCATTAGTTGCTTTACTGCACTCAGAATTACTGGGATTTTGACGTGCATATATGCAATAAATTTATATATGTTATTCTCATTTAAGAAGTTATCAACCTGATCCACGGGAAGGTTACGAATGATTGCCTCTATATGTATTTGCTTCAATAATAAGTTAACAAAAAGGGTAAAATTATGCAATTCAATCTTTGGATTTTTCTGTGTTCAAATTCAAAATAATGGGAACATTTGTAACAATATTTAGAGTTCAAAAACATGGGATAAACAACATACTAGAAAATCAACAGGTTTGATAATGCCACAAGGTATTGACAAGACAAAGAACTAGAAGCAAATTCACTTTTTCCAATTCATTAAATATCATAAAATCACTTTTAATTATTGTGACTCTAATGTAGAAGTAGATATTGTGTTCTGCATTTTTTAGTAAAATATTTCCCTTTTATTTATGCATGTAAATTCAGAAAATTAAATGAGTATTTTTCTGTCAATGATGCAGATATATTTTTTATCAGTTAAATTCATATAATATTTTCAAAATTAAGGAAAAACTGAGTAAGTATACATAGGGATCAACTATAATTTGTCAATAAAGTCTGCTAAATATTCAGGCTTGAATAGCATGTTTTGTGAGGAGAAAAATAAATATCATAGGTTAAAAACCTATAAACCCTATCTTCTTAGTGAGAAAAGAAGCAAGAAAACATCTTTTTCCAACCACTGAAAAACTTGTGAAGTTGTTTAGATTTGAAATTTGACCTTAAGGACTACATTTTGCCTTCTAGCTCTGTATGTTCTAACACATTTCTGGGACTATCAAAATACAACTCATCAGTATCATCAAGAAATAATCAAAATATAATATGAAAAAAAGATGAAAAAAACATTGAGTTAGAATAAGAACTGAGATTAAACAACTCACTTAATATAAGGCAGAGTAAATGAAAAGGGAATGATGCCTGGAAATCCTGGTATTGAAATTCTGTAATAAAACCACCACCACAAAAACACAAAGTATCTTAGATATTAGGACAAATATTATGCTGGTCATAAATTATGTGGCATTAAACATATCACAAAACACATATAGGTTAATAAAAAGTTCTACTTGGATGAAAATTGATTTAAATGTTTTACAAAAATAGTAAAAGATTAAAATGAGTGAATTAGAAAACTTTCAACTAAAATAGTTTTTAAAAGGCAAAAATAAATACAACAATACAGTAGAATAGAGGAACTAAAAAAACAGAAATTGATTAATGGAAAGCAAAGAGAAGAGAACTAATAAATTTAAGGGTTGGCTTTATATATAAAATACCAATAAAGTAAGGAAATCCTATCAGGGATAATCAAAAGGAAGAAAGAGATGAACACACACACACTATTGAGATAGAGACAACAGATGAGAGATCATGAGAGGGAAGGGGAACGGAAGTAGCCTTATATCTGTACACAGAAGAGCATGGAGATCATGATACTACTATAGAAAATTCTATATAAATATATTGGAAAATATTCAATCAGATGATTCTCTACCTAATTGATTCAAGAAAGAATACTTGGGATAAAACATGGAAATTGACTAAAACATATTTTACCTAATAGAAGAATGTATTATAATTGAGTTGAAAATAATCTACATATCACTGATAAACCTTTTTAGGAAACATAATGGAAAACCGCCATTCATAGTATCAATAAAAATATTTTTGAAGTAATAACAAGGTATGAACATTTGTATAAAAAATACAAACATTTTCTGTGCAACATAAAAAGGTTTTAAAAAACAGAAAAACATACAGTGTTTCTGCTTGGAAAGACTCATACTTATTTTCATTCTCTTCAAATTGATAACAGTATTTAATGTAACAAAGTAAGATTGTGGACAACTTGAGCAAATAATAGTAAAGTTCATCCTGAAAAATGACAACAGCCTGGGAAATTTTGTAAAAGTTAAAAGAGAGGAGTTATTCTGTCATATATTTAAAATGCATTTTAAAGCTACAATAATTTAATAGTGTGCAGTTCATGAATGAAAAAAAGGAGCTGTAATTGAAAAGCCATATTTAAAAGAGAACAGAAATTTCAGACACTAAATATAATTAAATATAAGAATTTAGTATATCAAAGGTGGCATTTCATGCAGTGGGAAACTATCTAATAAGTGATACTGAAACAATTAACATACCATTTAGGAAAAATTAAATTCCTATCTGATATTGCAAACCAAAATTGATTCCAGGTAGAGCAATAATTTTAAAATTAAAAAGCAAAGATTAATGTTTAACAACATAAACATTCTTTAAGTTAAAAACATGAAAAACTAAGCAAAAAGAAATTGACGTATTAGGGAAAAAATTTGCAACAAACATACCAAGCTGTTAATAGTCTTAAAATACAAAAAAAAAACCCTCAAGTAAACCATTCTAAACCATGTCCAACATTCCTACAGAAAAATAGTCCAAAAACGTAGGCAGTTTCCCAAGGAAATAACACAAATGGTCAAAAACATGTGAAAAACTGAGGTGACTGCTGCTGTCTTTGCATGTCTGGCATCTTTTCACTGTGGAACTGCATCCTCCATTTCATGTGATTCTGGTGGAACCAGCAACAGTGAACCATGTACTCCTGATCACAATGTGTATTGTGTGACCTATGCTACTCCAACCAGACGCTAGCCTAGGAATCATCATCCTAAGTGGAGACATAAAGGGATGCAAAGTAATTGATGCTAAATTATTTGAAGGCAGCACCATAGAAGAGAAGGCTCACAGTTGCATGCTGCTTTTCCATCTCACAGTCCATGAGCTACCCAGTGTCCTTCCAGTTAGCCACCTCTTTCCTTATTTAAGGTATACAGAATCTGTTCTTTTTTTCTTTTTTCTTTTTTGCCACACCACATGGCATGTGGAACTTCCCCAATCAGGGATTGAACCCGTGCCCCCTTCAGCGGAAGCATGGAGTCTTAACCACTGCACCACCAGGAAAGTCCCAGAATCTGTTTCTTTAAATGAAAGAATCCTTAGTGATACAAATTTTTGAGTCTCACTAATAATCAAAGAAATATAAATTAAAACAACTATCATCTTTTTGTCCACATTTAGTAAATATTAAAGCAAATGGTAATAGGCAAAAGGTTTTATGGGTGAAAAAGAAAACTATAAAAAGCTTTCAGATGCATGTAATTTTTTCTTAATTTTTTTCTTAATATTTTGTTGTCTTAAAAAAATCAAATGATAAGAGCATTAAGTGAAAAAAAAATCATTTTCTAAGCTCACTTCTCAGACTGAATGCTATTTTCCCCATTAATTTTATAAGGCGAACATAACAGTAATATTTTCTAAAGCCTGACAAAGGGATAATGTATGAGGTCCCTGCATGGAAGAGATGCAAACCAAGTTTAGGTAACTTGAGAAGATTTATACAAAGGTAAGCAGAGTTCAGGGAATCAACAGGGGATAGTGCAGCACCCTGGGGCTAGCACCAGCTGGAAGCCATTACCTCCTGGGCCTGAAGGGGCAATACAGGGAGGGTCACAGAAATGTGGAGAGTAGCTGTTTGGAGCTGGGGCCTTCAATAAAGTTTTGTCGCCTTCCCTCAAATACTAAAACACTTTGGAACAGGAAGATGAATATAAGGTACCAAACTTAGATAAGAAGGACTGAAGGTTGTTGGGAAAACCTAAAATATATAATTAAATGTATACATCATTCTAAAATTAGTTCACCATTTCTAAGAGCATATTATTTTCTGAAATCTGTATATACAGATTTTTGAATATTTTTAGAAATTTGAATATTTTAAATTTTTATATATTCTATATAAGCATATAGTTTTCAATTAAGAATTATGTAAAATTTAGAAGATGGATTTTGGGGGAGAAAAAGTATAAGCAAAGACCAAGAACAATTCTGATTCTAATTTTGTGTTCTGAACAAAAATTATTACTAGCCATAAGTATTTTGTAACAGGGTTTCTGTGTCCCATTTTGGCAGTCTGTAAAAACTAAGAAGGTAATGTCTGAGCTAAGATAGTAAGATGAGACTCAATCATTAAAATAGTAAGTCCAGGGCTTCCCTGGTGGCGCAGTGGTTGAGAGTCCGCCTGCTGATACAGGGGACACGGGTTTGTGCCCCGGTCCAGGAAGATCCCATATACCACGGAGTGGCTAGGCCCGTGAGCCATGGCTGCTGAGCCGGTGCATCCGGAGTCTGTGCTCCGCAATGGGAGAGGCCACAACAGTGAGAGGCCTGCATACAGCAAAAAAAAGTAATAATAATAAAAGTAAAAATAAATAGTAAGTCCAGCAATACATTGGAGCTGACTAGTACTGGCTCATGAGAATTGACCATTAAATTTTTAGGAATTTTGCAAACTGGTCGTTAAACACAGTCTGTGTTAAAAATTAAATTATATAAAGTAATAAGCAAACTATATCATGTACAAAGGTAATAAGTATTTGAAACTCATATCACTTCCTAATTGTTACCATACATTATGTTTTGCTATTATTTACACTCTTAAGGCTACTTACAACTAATGAATCTGTATGATAGAAATACTATATAATGTTGCTACTGCTTCTCTTCCCAACTTTACATTTAATGATGTCAAATTGGTAACTTGAAATCAGCTACGATGAAAGTATTTATACAGTGGGAATTGGCAACCTTTACAAATTAGAGGGTTGTTTTGTTTCTCTTAGAATAGGTTGTTAAATGTTTACCAGCGTACCAGTAGAAAACTTAATAATGGACTGGGAAAATAAAAACATGAATACTCTAAGCAAAAAGGCCTGCATAAATAATGATGAAGAAGGTGGTGTAGTGATGCAAACATCAGTAGGAGTAGCAGCAGTGGTGGTAGTGACAGTGGAGATTAATGGTGGTGTGGTGTAAGCAGTGACAGTAGTTGTAAAACAGTTTTTATTCACTAAGTGCTGAAACCGTGTTAGATGCAGAGTCGCATTCAATCCTCATAAAAACCCTGTAAGGCGGATAATAATATAATTTCCATTTTTCCAATGAAGGGACTGAGGCCTAGAGAGGTTAAAGAACTTGCCTGTGGGCACACAGAGGCAGGGGTGAGCTGTAATCCTGAGCATGCTGGACCAGATAGTTTAAACTCTTAATCACCACATACGGTGTCTTTGGTATGGTATACTAAAGCATCAATTTTGGGGTGGGAAATGATGATAAACTGACTGGAGAGGTTAGCAGGAGTCAGAACATAAAGTACTTGCAACAAAATAATAGTAATAATCATTCTGAGAGTCCGTTAGATGGTGAGTAATAAACTCAGAACTTAATACACTTCACCACGGGATTCCTCACAATTAGCAGTTAGTAGCCACCCTTCAATATTTTAGCATGACATTATTGTTTTGATAAAAATGCACATATTCATTATATTGAAGTCAAAAATAAGAAAGCTTAAAATATACGAAGACTCAACCATGAAATAATTATCGTTAATGTATGAATATCATCCTGCACATCACTACACACATACATACAAATAGCAGGTGTTATTTAGATAGATAGATACACAGAGGTGTAATTTTTTTGGGTGACATTCTGAGTCTATATTCTTAATGAACTTTTTATTTCACAATATTTTTAATTTACAAAAAAATTGCAACGGTAGTAGAGAGTGTTCTCATACCACCTCACACCACCCAGATGGTTTCACTGGTGAATTCTACCAATTCTAAAAATTCAAGAAAGAAATAATACCAATGGTTCACACAAACTTTTCCAGACAATGGTAGCAGAGGGAACACTTCCTAACTCATCTGTTAAGGCCAGCATTACCCTAGTAATAAAAAAAAAAAAGACTTTACAGGAAAGAATAACTATAGACCAATATCTCTCATAAATATAAATGGAAAAATCCCTGACAAACTACTAGCAAATCAAATCAACAATACTGGCAAATCCATAATGTATAATAAGAATTTTATACCATAACCAAGTGAGATTCATTTCAAATATTATAAGGCTGGTTAAACATTTGAAATGCAACCCACCACATTAACAGGTAAAGAAGAAAAAAATCGTATTATCACATCAGTTGACACAGGAAAAAAGCATTTGACAAAATTCAACGCTCATTCATGTTAAAAACTCTCAGAAAGTGCTTCCCTGGTAGCTCAGTGGTTAAGAATCTGCCTGCCAATGCAGGGGACATGGGTTCAAATTGATGTCTTATATGTAAACAGATGAATCTAGACACAAACTTTACATGATATACAAGAAATTAACTCAAAATGGGTTATAGATCTAAATGTAAAATGCAAAACTATAAAACTTTTAAAAGAAAACAAGTGAAAAAACTATGTGGCCTTAGGATTGGTGAAGAGGTTTTAGATACACACCAAAATAATGATTCATAAAAGAAAAACTGATAAGTTGAATTTTATTAAAATTTAAAACTTCTGCTCTTCCAATTACTGTTAAGAAAATGAAAAGCCACTGAGTAAGAGAAAACAGTAAAACATATATCTGATGAAAGACATATCAAAATATATAAATCTTAAAACTCAACAATAAAAACAATTAAAAATGGACAAAATATCTGAACATCTCACTAAATAAGATATAAAATGGAAAACAAGGGTATGAAAAGATTCCCAACATCATATGCCATAAGGAATTGCAAATAAAGCAACGAGATGCCACTACAGAACTATTAGAATAGCTAACATTAAAAAAAGAAACAGACAATACCAATTGCTAGCAAGGATATGAAGCAACAGCTCTCATTCATCACTGTCTGGGAATGCAAAATAGTACAGGCACTTTAGGACAATTTGGCGGTTTCTCACACCTCTTGATATTGTCCCACAGTTCTTGGATGTTCTGTTTGGGGGGGTCTTTTTTCCATCCTTTTTTCTGTTTGCATTTCAGTTTGCAGGTAAGTTTCTATGGACCTATCTTCAAGTTCACTTAATCTTACATCAGTTATGTCAAGTCTATTTTGATAAACCCATTAATGATAGTCTTCATTTCTTTTACAATTTTTCTTGTCTAACGTTTCTTTATGATTCTTTCTTAGAGTTTCTGTCTTTGCTTAACATTACCCATATATTCTTGCATGTTGTCTACCTTCTTCCAGCAGACCCCTTAATTTATTAATCACAGTTATTTTAAATTCCCTGTCTGATAATTTCAACATCTGTGTCATATCGGATTCTGATAATTGCTTTGTTCTTCAGACTGTGTTTTTTCTTGCCTTGTAATTATTTTTTGAAAGTCAGACGTGTTGCACCAGGTAATAGAAACCGAGGTAAATAAGCCTTTAGTATAAGCATTTATGTTAATGTGACTAGGCTTTGGGCTGTGTTTCATGTTTGCTGTAGCCCTATGTGCCAGAGGCTCCAGATTCCTCTATGGTCTTTGGTTTTGCCTTCTCTCTTGCTGTTGGGTTTCCCAACTCCTCCTCTTCAGAGTCTGTGTCTTGCAGCTTTTTCAGCTACAATCTACTGTTAACATACTAGAGTCCTGGTAGTGTGGAGAGAGGCCGTGCTTTATAATCATTCAATTAAATGTCAGTATTTTAGTTAGCCTGTGTCTCAGGCTTTGACCTTCACAGGTGTTTCTCCAGTGGTTAGGTTTTCTCCCCGCTTCGTCTACTCCCTTTCCTGGATGCAGGTTCCTGATCTATTTCTTTTAACACTTGAGGCTGTTAGAAAGCCTGGACCTTAGGTGAGACAGAAGTTTGGAGGCAGCTGGATGTGGAGGAATTGTATTCCCTCAGCTGCAGTAAGGCTGTAGTTAGGTCTTGCCTTAGTTATGGAGAATGCTCTGGAGGTATTTCATAATCATTAATCTTCCCCTCTCCCTACCAGTGCCAGGAGGGTCTTTCTCAGATCCTTACTGTGATAACCTCACAGAATTTCTGTAGGAAAAGCTGAAGAAAATGTGGAGAATGCCCCTCTCTAAGACTAAAGCCCCCAGGAGTTTCTCATTCTCAAGCTAGACCACACTCCGCTTCTTCCAGAAATTTATCAAAATTGCCATTTAAGTGTTCCTACTGTAGCAGCTGCTGCTCCAGGTAAGAGGATCTCAGCTGTGATTCTCTGTATTCAACTGTCTTTCCAGATTTTGAGGTGGTGATTTACTCTGCAACCTCAGTTCTCTAGTGGATCCAAGAAAAGTTATTAATTTTCAGTTTCTCCAGCTTTTCTTATAGAAGAGACAGTAGTGACTACTTTTAAGTACTTTACATGTCAAAGCAAAACTGAAAGTTCTGCATTTATTTTTAAATAAAAGCATCAATTCTAATTTTAAACAAACTTAAAAAGGAGATATATATCATGAGAATCTCTGAAAGATTCTTCTAAGGTTAGGAAAAAAGATTATGAAAAACATGAAAGTTGAGTCATTTGTTAAACTGTTTTTTCAGGTTTAGACAGTTTGAAAGATAAGAAGATTAGTATTCTTACTTTTTTTTTTTTTTTTTTTTTTTTTGCGGTACGCAGGCCTCTCACTGCTGTGGCCTCTCCCGTTGCGGAGCACAGGCTCAGCAGCCATGGCTCACAGGCCTAGCCGCTCCGCAGCATGTGGGATCTTCCCAGACGGGGGCACGAACCTGTGTCCCCTGCATCGGCAGGCGGACTCTCAACCACTGCGCCACGAGGGAAGCCCCTATTCTTACTTTTCATCCAATGTTCTCTAACCTTCCCTTCTAATTTTTGTCTTTCATAATATTGTTTTCCGATTGTGAGGCTAATAATATTTCCATTGTTATTTCTGCAGATATTTAGCTATCATATTCTATAAAACAGACACAATATGCACACAGACTTTTTACCAGGACTTTTCCTCTTCTGGTATCTTTATTTTGATTCATTTCTTTATCAACTGGATTTAGTATTAATTGGTAGCTTTTGTTTGTTTTAAACAAGGCTTCATATTCTGTGTTCCCTGAGTTGTTTCATGTTTTTTTAATCAAATTTAATAATTTTATAGTCATAAGCTTATTTTCTGGACAATTCCAAAAGAGATAACAGAAGGAAAATATTTAGTGACAGAAGACTGTTTTAAAATATTGTGTAATTAAGTGAGCATCTAGCAAAAGTATTATATATAATTACAGGAGGCACTTATCACAAAATTATAAAATTACCACAGCAAAACACTAGATTTACATTTCCATTAATCCAAAATTTAGAATTCAGACTTTATAATTATATCCATATTATATGCTACCCCCACCCCACTTTTCTACTTATGAATGAAACAAAAGTTCATCGAGGTATTTCAGGTTTAAGATGCTTATTAGGCATATAAATGATTGATTTTTCTTTACCTTAATTTTTTTCAATTCATGTATTTATATTTTTTTTTCAGATTTATTGAGGTATAATTGACAAATAAAATTGTAAGATATTTAAAGTGTACAACACAATGATTTGGATATATGTATATGTTGTGAAAGGATTTCTGCTATCATCTAAATAAATATTCTTTTTGTAATTTAATTTTTATTTTATGTTGGGGTATAGTTGATTTACAGTGTGTTTCAGGTATACAGCAAAGTGGTTCAGTTATACATATACAGATATCCATTCTTTTTCATATTCTTTTCCCATATAGGTTATTACAGAATACTGAGTAGAATTCCCTGTGCTATACAGTAGGTCCTTGTTGATTACCTATTTTATAATATATAGTAGTATGTATATGTTAATCCCAACCTCCTAATTTATCCCTCCCCCCGCACCTTTCCCCTTTGGTAACCATAAGTTTGTTTTAGAAGTCTGTGAGTCTGTTTCTGTTTTGTAAATAAGTTCATTTGTATCATCTTTTTAGCCTCCATGTATAAGTGATATCACATGATATTTGTCTTTATCTGACTTACTTCACTTAGTATGATCATCTCTAGAGCCATCCATGTTCCTGCAAATGACATTATTTCATTCTTTTATATACCTGAGTAATATTCCATTGTATATATGTACAACATCTTTATACAGTCCTCTGTTGGTGGACATTTAGGTTGCTTCCATGTCTTAGCTATTGTAAATAGTGCTGCAATGAACATTGGGGTGCATGTATCTTTTCAAATTATGGTTTTCTCTGGATATATGCCCAGGAGTGGGATTGCTGGGTCATATGGTAATTCTATTTTTAGTGTTTTAAGAACCTCCATACAGTTGTCGACAGTGACTGCACCAATTTACATTCCCATCAAGAGTGTAGGAGGATTCCTTTTTCTCCACACCCTCTCCAGCATTGATTACTTGTAGACTTTTTTTTTTTTTTTTTTGTGGTAGGCGGGCCTCTCACTGTTGTGGCCTCTCCCGCTGCAGAGCACAGGCTCAGCGGCCATGGCTCACGGGCCCAACCGCTCCACGGCATGTGGGATCTTCCCGGACTGGGGCACGAACCCGTGTCCCCCGCATCGGAAGGCAGACCCCCAACCACTGCGCCACCAGGGAAGCCCCTACTTGTAGACTTTTTGATGATAGCCATTCTGACAGGTGTGAGGTGATACCTCACTGTAGTTTGATTTGCATTTCTCTAATAATTAGTGATGTTGAGTATCTTTTCATATGCCTGTTGGCCATCAATATATCTTCTTTGGAGAAATTTCTATTTAGGTCTTCTGCCCATTTTTTGATTGAGTTGTTTGTTTGTTTGTTTTGATATTGAGCTGTATGTGCTGTTTGTATATTTTGGAAATTAGTCCCTTGTCAGTCAAATCATTTACAACTATTTTTGCCCATTCCATAGGTTGTCTTTTTGTTTTATTTATGGTTTCCTTTTCTGTGCAAAAGCTTATAAGTTTAATTAGGTCCCATTTGCTTATTTTTGCTTTTATTTCCATTACCCTAGAAGGTGAATCCAAAAAGATATTGCTGCGATTTATGTCAAAGAGTGTTCTGCCTATGTTTTCCTCTATGAGTTTTATAGTATCAGTTTTACATTTAGGTCTTTAATCCATTTTGAGTTTATTTTTGTATGTGGTGTTAGAGAATGTTCTGATTTCATTCTTTTACATGTAGCTGTCCAGTTTTCCTAGCACTTATTGAAGAGACTGTCTTTTCTTTATTGTATCTTCTTGCCTCCTTTATCGTAGACTAATTGACCGTAAGTGCATGGGTTTATGTCTCAGCTTTCTATTCTGTTCAATTGATCTATGTGTCTGTTTTGGTGCCAGTACCATGCTGTTTTGATTACTGTAGCTTTGTAGTATAGTCTGAAGTCAGGGAGCATGATTCCTCCAGCTTTGTTCTTCTTTCTCAAGATGATTTTGGCTATTCAGGGTCTTTTGTGTTTCCATACAAATCTTAAAATTATTTGTTCTAGCTCTGTGAAAAATTCTATTGGTAATTTGATAGGGATTGCTTTGAAGCTGTTATTGCCTTTGGTAGTATGGTCATTTTAAAAATATTGGTTCTTCCAATCCAAGAACACAGTATATCTTTCCATCAGTTTGTATTGTATTCAACTTCTTTCATCAGAGTCATAGTTTTCAGAGTACAGATCTTTTGTGTTCTTAGGTAGGTTTATTCCTATGTATTTTATTCTTTTTGATGTGATAGTAAATGAGATTGTTTCCTATGTGCTCTACTTATTTATGTGAAGGAGATAAAAGGTTTAAATAATTATTTAATTATAAGAACACCTGAGTTCAATGAAACCTTTGAAAAAGTCCAGAATTTTTATGCTAAAATATAGATTACATTTTGTTTTTAATTAAAAAAAAACTTTAGCGTGTGGTATCTTCTTTTCTATCATATCAGTGTCATTTTGCAACCTCAAACATCTGGAAGAAGAGTGTGAATTAAACAAATAATAATATGAAAAAAATTTCTCTTTGCAATCATGAAACCAACAATGAAAATAGCTTAGGGACTTCCCTGGTGCAGTGGTTAAGAATCCACCTGCCAATGCAGGGGACACAGGTTCAGTCCCTGGCCCAGGAAGATACCTCAGAGTAGCTAAGCCCATGTGCCACAACTACTGAGTCTATGCTCTGGAGCCCATGAGCCACAACTACTGAGTCCATGTGCCACAACTACTGAAGTCCATGCACTTAGAGCCCATGTTCCACAACGAGAGAAGCCACTGCAATGCCCTCTCACTGAAACGAAGAGTAACCCCCACTCACCACAACGAGAGAAAAGCCCACACACAGCAACGAAGACCCAACACAGCCAAAAAAAAGAAAAAAAAGAAAGCTTAAAAAAACCACCAAGACCCCAATATTTTTTTTTTTTTTTTTGCGGTATTCGGGCCTCTCACTGCTGTGGCCTCTCCCGTTGCGGAGCACAGGCTCCGGATGCACAGGCCCAGCGGCCACGGCTCACGGGCCCAGCCGCTCTGCGGCATATGGGATCCTCCCAGACCGGGGCACGAACCCGTATCCCCTGCATCGGCAGGCGGACTCTCAACCACTGCGCCACCAGGGAGGCCCAAGACCCCAATATTTTAAGCTTCATGGAAACAAGGATTTTTATTTCATACACTGATGCACACAATCCCTCCAGTAGTGTCTGGTAACTACTAGGTCCTCAATATTTATTAAATGAATAAACCTGGTGGATTGTTTCAAGTTCTGATATGAAATTTACAATTTCATTGCCTGTAATAAAAAAAACTATGAAATTTGAGCCACTCATCACATATAGAAAAAAAAAACAAAGGAGAGCTTAGGAAAGAAGTAAAAAGAAAAAATAAGAGAAAATGAAATAGACTTGTCAATAGAGAATGGAAAAAGCAGTGATGTTGACTAGAAAGAGAAATGTGTCCAGGAACATTATACCCTCCCATATTGGAAAAGAACACCAATGACAGGGGCACAGAAAGGAAAACTAATCTGCACTTGGGTCAAGAGGCTTCTGGTAGACTAATAGAGCCCAACAACCATTAAATACCTGTTTGGGTAGAGTTTGAGGAGTAGGAAAAGGAGATCAGGAAAGAACACAAGTTTAAAGTAGTAAGGTAAATCCTATTGACTTCAGTGGCACAAAGTGTAATTCAGGGAATTTTCCTCCAAAAGGTACAAGCAGTTAACACACTTGATCAGTCTGAGTGGACCAAGGTCCTCCTTTTCATAGAGTATCCTTCTACGAATTAAAAAAAAAAAAAAAAAAAAGGACCTCTATATCCTGAACATTGACAACCTTAACGAGCTTAGAACTGCAGAATTTCTCAATTAGGCAAAGGCAGAAGCTTCAGAGAGTTTACCAACCTTCAAAGAGTAACAAATTAAAAGAATAGAAACTAATCTAGGAAAACGATGATAAATCTGAATAAAATACATATTTGTTGGTGGACCAGGCATTCAATAAATATTTGTTACTGAACGATTTAAGTTTTCTGATATTAAAGTCCTAAAAGATTTAATTATATGTGTTGTGAGTCAAATGAAGTCAGTCACATAAATGTGCATTCCCTTGAAGGTTGTTGAAATTTCTCCTGAATCCTCAATTTTTTTTTTTTTTTTTTTTTTGGTGGTACACGGGCCTCTCACTGTTGTGGCCTCTCCCATTGCGGAGCACAGGCTCCGGACGCACAACCTCAGCGGCCATGGCTCACGGGCCTAGCCACTCTGCGGCATGTGGGATCTTCCCAGACCGGGACACGAACCCGTGTCCCCTGTATCGACAGGCGGATTCTCAACCACTGCGCCACCAGGGAAACCCAATCCTCAATATTTTGACTGTTGTGTTATGAGACTCTGGGTCCTATTAAAATCTTCTGGAGAATATTGAATTGTTTTGTCTTAGTAAGCAGTTAGCATGGTTATATTGAAGCTGTGGGTCTTGTCTTCTGTCTTCTGTGGTTCCAGTATCAGTTTAGTCTTGAAAGTCTGCAGTGCTATTCTGGTTGGCTTCTGTGCACTACTGTGGACCAGTCTGGAACCTGGAGAGTGATCTATACAGTAACTTCTCAAAGTATTTGCTATGTTCATTCTAGTCAGTTCTATACATATTAAGCATGAGAGTTAGCTCAGGAATTCATATCAGATTTAAAGAATTCCTTTCCCTAGTTTCCTCCTATCTGTGAATTGTTCCTCATTGTCTCTGAATCCTAGAGTCCCCTTGCCCTGATGTTGTGGCATTTGTGGGCTGTCATAGCTCTACTAGAAATCAGAAAATTAAAGATGGCCTTCATGGGTGGTCATAATTAGGGCTAGCTAGATAATGTGTAGGACCCAGTGAAAAATGAAGATGTGAAGCCCCTTGTTCAAAAATGCTCAGAATTTAAAAATAGTGAAGGCTATTAAAACAAGTGTGGGGACCGTCTGAGCATAGGGTCCTGTGCCACTTCTTTGAGTGTACACCCAGAGATGAACTGAAAATCAGAGTCCCGCCAGTGAAATGGCGTAAAGAAGCATACCATCATGTGAGTTCAGTATAAATTCAGTATTCAGTATAAACACCTTTGGTTGACAACAATATTCATGTACATCCAGTAGCAAAAGGGAAACTTGCCTGTCATAAAATGTATATATGTATACTTTTATAAATATATTAGGTCCTCATTATTTGTGGATTCCAGATTTGTGAATTTGCCTACTCACTAAAATGTATTTGTAATTCCCAAATCAGTATGCAAGGATGCTTGTTCTGCAGTCATTTGTGGAGAGTGGTAAAAAAACTTGAGCAGCCCAGCAGATGTCAAACTCTCCCTTCTTTTTTTGGCTCTAGTACTGTAAGTATCCTTTTGCATCTATTTAGTGCTACGTTCATTTTTGCTTTTTTTTTTTTGCCTTTTGTTGGCGATTTCACTGTTTAAAATGGCCCCCAAGCCTAGTGCTGAAGTGCTATCCAGTGTTCCTAAGTGTGAGAAGACTGTAATGTGCCTTACAGAGAAAATATGTGTGTTAGATAAGCTTTATTAGGCATGAGTTATAGTGCTGTGGCTGTGAGTTCAGTGTTAATGAACTGACAATATATATTAAATAAGGTGTCTTTAAACAAAAATACTCATAACAATAGGTTATGTTTTGGTCAACTGATGAAAATGTTGTGACTAGAGGCTTTCAGGAACCTAACCCTGTATTTTCCCTAAGAGCAAGCGTTCATTATATGCCAATTCAGTGTTCACAGGGACTTTATAGGCCCTAACAGTGAATAACAAAAATCAGTTCTACATGTATAATGTAGCTATACAGCTATAGAATCTTAAAAAGAATGTGTGTATGGTAATAAAAACAAATTTCAGGAGGTCTTTCCTACCAAAGGGGGTAAAGAACTAACAGTACTCATTCCTTAATCTGTGCTTGCTATTTTATATACATTACATAGCTTTACCTTATATTACATTTATTATCTCATTAAATCCTTACAAAATCTTTAAGATGGGAGAATTATAATTCATATTTTACAGATGAAGAAAGGGATCCAAGTTGTCACTCGTCTAAAATCGTATAGCTAATCTCTGTCTGGGCCAAGATCTGAATTCTTGTCCCTATGACTCTTGTCTCTACAGTGTGTACAGAGTGCATGGCCATTCCACTCATTCTCTTGGACACGTCCTTGTCATCCCCATAAACACAAATACTATGATAATTCTCTACAGCAGGCTAATAGGAAAATGGTAATAGGCAAAGGGTAAATGGGACCAAGATGAACAGACATTGCAACTTGGAGGTCTCCCTCCATCCCATGTATAAGGGAATCTGTGAAGTCACATTCATGACAGGTTGAAAATCATTTGCATTGAGGCTTGGTTTACTGGCCATGGGATCCAAGTTGCTGAGAGATATAGGTCAGTAGCCATCTCTCACAGAGGGGCCTGAATTGTGGCTTCAGGGAGCTCTGTCTGAACATGATGTGATCCAGTGGCTAGAGATTTGAAGAACAGAGTTTTCCTTCACCTCTCACAGTAAAGTACCTGACAAAGGAGAGCAGAACCACTAGGTGAAATGGTGTTGGGGTTTAGCACATATGACAATCAAGAAATCATAACAGAAAACTGGTCATAGGTAAGGTTTGGGAGGAAGACAGATGACTGGTGAATATATAAAAGCAACTACTTTGGGTGCTCTGTGAGCCAGGCCAATTCCAACTCTGTCTACTAGATAGAATAAATAGGCATCCATGTTCACAGGCCTGCTCAGGATTTGTATAGAAAATGCACAAGACTGAGCCTGTGTGTTCAAAGTCTTTGATACCCATAAATGGAAAGGGCACACAAAAAAATTCCCCTTGAACTATGGATTGTCCTGAAATTTAAGACCCAGATTTTATGAGGTAGGTAAAAAAACAACGTTACTAATTACCAGTATTGAGTAAATTAAGGGGGGAAAAATCAATTGTGAATGATTAACCAAATAGCATATCTCATTGCTAATTCCCTCCATTGTTTTACTGCCCATATGACTCATGTGACATTTATAAAGCAGAACCAGGTTTTCCCAAAAAACTCCTAAAAAATTTAAAGAATGCTTTCAAAATGAAAAAAAAATGAAATATCATGAAAATAATTATTTTCTGCTCCTCTGAGTAGAGAATAGAACTGAATAGGTGTAGTGTGCTGACGGCTTTATCTCTACTGGAGGTCGTTGGAGTCACCCTGGCCCTCATCCCATATTCTGGCCTTTGACTTGAGGCCCCTCACATGCATGTTCGGTTTCCCACCACTCCAGAATCACCTGTAATGTGGCAACTTTTCACATGCAAAAGTAAACTTAATAAACTTATTCTTTGTTTTGGGGTTTTTAAAAACACATCAGAGGGAGATATAGTGTGCAAACTCTCAGCTGCCAACACAGCACAGATGGGCTCAGGAACAGAGAATGATGTAGATTGGCAGGACCAGAGCAATCTGTGGGAAGTTTGGGCAGAAGATATGATGCATAAGATGGTAAAAGACTATTCAATACTCCGTGATAGATGTGCTTGTTTCCTTGCCCATATGCCCTTGAATAAAGACATTTTGATCTCCAAGGCTGACCTGAAAAATATATAATCTAGTTTTGAAAGAATAGCCCTCTTACACAAACACTAGCTCACAGTGTTAAAACATATCAATTAAAATATCAGAGGGCTTTCATATTTCCTTAAATTGCCTATGCTATGTATCTGATATCTCCATTTAATTGAATATTTCTTAATTCATTTAAAATGCATGGACCTTGGGCCTCCCTGGTGGCGCAGTGGTTGAGAGTCCGCCTGCCGATGCAGGGGATACGGGTTCGTGCCCCGGTCTGGGAGGATCCCATATGCCGCGGAGTGGCTGGGCCCGTGAGCCATGGCCGCTGGGCCTGCGCATCCGGAGCCTGTGCTCCGCAACGGGAGAGGCCACAACAGTGAGAGGCCCGCATACCGCAAAAAAAAAAAAGAAAAAAAAAAAATGCATGGACCTGCAGTGTTAAGTCCATTATTGCATGAGAATACCCTCTTTCGGAAGAGAGACACAAAAAAGACTTAACTGTTTGCGTCTGTTTTTCACTTTTCCCCATCTCTACCTATTCCCAGACTGCAGGTCACCCTTCTACTTCTTGAATTTTCTCTTCTTTCTGCTGCCATTCTCTCTCATTATCACTCATGTTCCTATCCTCAGCTCACTTTTCCTTATATGACTACCCTAGGACTGAGTTTTTGTAGCTAGTTGGTGAAATCACTAACCAACCTTTGGTTTCGAGAGACTAACCATTCAAACGGACAACAGCCAAACGATCTATAAGAACAGAACTCTGACCCACAATATGCAGCAACCAGTCCAGGAAGCCAAACCACAGTTGCTGCAGCAGTTGGCCCCAAATGATGAGGACTTGATTAATAAGCAACTTTCTGTCCCTGCTTTGAAATTAGGACCCCCTGGAGGAAGCCAGATATGCACCCTAACCAATCATGTAGGACGCCCTACTTCTAGTTAGCATGCCTGCTGCTTCCCCACGCCATCAGCCTCCAGTCAGGGCAGATCGGAAGCCTACCCTTTTTTCCACTCTAAAGCTTTGCCATTCTGCCTGTCTTTGAGTCTCTACTAAAACGAAAGCGACTGTAGCTGACTCCCTTGCCATAGCAAGCCCTGAATAACTAGTCTTTGCTTGTTCTCATTTGGGTGAATTTCATTTATTTCCACAGTTCTTTCATTCTATGAAATTGCCAATTAGAGAAATTCTTTGAATAAATGCCATGGCCTTGGCTTTTCTGGAGGCATCAGCTCTCTCTAGCTCCTTTTCTTCAAGTTCCCCACTTTATCCAAGTGAAATCTACCCTTGAAGAGGCTTTAGAAAGAACCTCCTTTTTTTAACTGCATGTTTTATTTGACTGAAAAATGGTGAAATATTAGTTAAATTGAATGTGCCTTAATCCTGGTTCTGAAGCTAAAAAATAAAATTGGAAATTTCTTTCCATAAGTATAATAGGACATCTAATAATCCTTATTTTATCTATCGATGAACATATGCTGAAAAGTCATTGGGTCTTGTGCCAAATAGAAACTATAAACATAGAATGGGCTTTTTGTCCAAAACTATTATGTAAGGCTTCAGAGTTTGCTAATAGTTTAATGCTTTCCATTCTATTCACGTTTTTGTTGAAGTAAAATGTAAAAGAAAATAACCTTGTGTATGCATATTAGAACTTCTAACAGGTAGTGGTTTCCATGGATACTTTTATGAAGTCACCGAGTTTGTATGTGGAGAAAAGCATTCATTTTTGGTTCTAAGAGATTCTGTTCTGATAAAGAACTCCTGCCAAATATTTCATATGTCTTAACTTTCTAAAGAATAAAATAATATGTATCATGTGTGTTATGTTGTAAGTTATGAGATAAGTCTATCTCAATAACCCTTTCAATCATCTGGTCTATTATAGGAGTGCCTTTTATTTTATTTTTATTTTTATTTTTTAACATTTATTGGAGTATAATTGCTTTACAGTGGTGTGTTAGTTTCTGCTGTATAGCAAAGTGAATCAGCTATACATATACATATATCCCCATATCCCCTCCCTCTTGCGACTCCCTCCCACCCTCCCTACCCCACCCCTCTAGGTGGTCACAAAGCACCGAGCTGATCTCTCTATACTATGCAGCTGCTTCCTACTAGCTATCTATTTTACATTTGGTATTGCATATATGTCCATGCCACTCTCTCATCATCCCAGCTTACCGCGCCCCCACACTGTGTCCTCAAGTCCATTCTCTACGTCATCGTCTTTATTCCTCTCCTGACACTAAGTTCTTCAGAACCATTTTTTTTTCAGATCCATATATATGTGTTAGCATACAGTATTTGTTTTTATCTTTCTGACTTGCTTCACTCTGTATGACAGATTCTAGGTCCATCCACCTCAGGACAAATAACTCAATTTCGTTTCTTTTTATGCCTGAATAATATTCTACTGTATATATGTACCACATCTTTATCCATTCATCTGTCATGGACACTTAGGTTGCTTCCATTTCCTAGCTATTGTGAATAGAGCTACAATGAACATTGTAGTATATGACTCTTCTTGAATTATGGTTTTCTCAGGGTACATGCCCAGTAGTGGGATTGCTGGGTTGTATGGCAATTCTATTTTTAGTTTTTAAGGAACCGCCATACTGTTCTGCATAGGGACTGTATCAATTTACATTCCCACCAACAGTGCAAGAGGGTTCCCTTTTCTCCACACCCTCTCCAGCATTTATTGTCTGTAGGTTTTTTGATGATGGCCATTCTGACTGGTGTGAGGTGACACCTCATTGTAGATTTGATTTGCATTTCTCTAATGATAAGTGATGCTGAGCATTCTTTCATGTCTTTGTTGGCAATCTGTATATCTTTTTTGGAGATATGTCTATTTAGGTCTTCTGCCCATTTTTGGATTAGGTTGTTTGTTTTTTTTGATATTGAGCTGCATGAGCTGCTTGTAAATTTTGGAGATTAATCATTTGTCAGTTGCTTAATTGGCAAATATTTTCTCCCATTCTGAAGGTTGTCTTTTCGTCTTATTTATGGTTTCCTTTGCTGTGCAAAAGCTTTTAAGTTTCATTAGGTCCCATTTGTTTATTTTTGTTTTTATTTCCATTTCTCTAGGAAGTGGGTCAAAAAGGATCTTGCTGTGAATTATAGAGTGTTCTGCCTATGTTTTCCTCTAAGAGTTTGATAGTGTCTGGCCTTACATCTAGGTTGTTAATCCATTTTGAGTTTATTATTGTGTATGGAATTAGGGAGTGTTCTAATTTCATTCTTTTACATGTAGCTGTCCAGCTTTCCCAGCACCACTTATTGAAGAGGCTGTCTTTCCTCCATTGTATATTCTTGCCTCCTTTATCAAAAATATGGTGACCATATGTGTGTGGGTTTATCTCTGGGCTTTCTATCCTGTTCCATTAATCTGTATTTCTGTTTTTGTGCCAGTACCATACTCTCTTGATTACTGTAGCTTTGTAGTATAGTCTGAAGTCAGGGAACCTGATTCCTCCAGCTCTGTTTTTCTTCCTCAAGATTGCTTTGGCTATTCGGGGTCTTTTGTGTTTCCATACAAATTATGAAATTTTTCGTTCTAGTTCTGTGAAAAATGCCATTGGTAGTTTGATAGGGATTTCACGGAATCTGTAGATTGCGTTGGGTATTAGAGTCATTTTCACAATGTTGATTCTTCCCATCCAGGAACATGGTATCTCTATCCATCTGTTTGTATCATCTTTAATTTTTTTTTCAGTGTCTTATAGTTTTCTGCATAAAGGTCTTTTGTCTCCCTAGGTAGGTTTATTCCTAGGTATTTTTCTCTTTTTGTTGCAGTGGTAATTGTGAGTATTTCCTTAATTTCTCTTTCAGATTTTTCATCATTAGTGTATAGGAATGCCAGAGATTTCTGTGCATTAATTTTGTATCCTGCTACTTTACCAAATTCATTGATTAGCTCTAGTAGTTTTCTGGTAGCATCTTTAGGATAATCTATGTATATTATCATGTCATCTGCAAACAGTGACAGCTTTACTTCTTCTTTTCCGATTTGGACTCACTTTATTTCTTTTTCTTCTCTGATTACTGTGGCTAAAGCTTCCAAAACTATGTCGAATAATAGTGGTGAGGGTGGACAACCTTGTCTTGTTCCTTATCTTAGTGGAAATGGTTTCAGTTTTTTACCGTTGAGAAGGATGTTGGCTGTGGTTTTGTCATAAATGGCCTCTATTATGTTGAGGTAAGTTCCCTCTGTGCCTACTTTCTGGAGTGTTTTTATCATAAATGGGTGTTGAATTTTGTCAAAAGATTCTTCTGCATCTATTGAGATGATCATATGTTTTTTCTCCTTCAATTTGTTAATATAGATTATTACTTTGATTGATTTGCATGTATTGAAGAATCCTTGCATTCCTGGGATAAACCCCACTTGATCATGGTGTATGATCCTTTTAATGTGCTGTTGGATTCTCTGCTAGTATTTTGCTGAGGATTTTTGAATCTGTATTCATCAGATATATTGGCCAGCAGTTTTCTTTCTTTGTGACATCTTTGTCTGGTTTTCCTATCAGGTGATGGTGGCGTCATAGAATGAGTTTGGGAGTGTTCCTCCCTCTGCTATATTTTGCAAGAGGTTAAGAAGGAAAGGTGTTAGCTCTTCTCTAAATGTTTGATAGAATTCGCCTGTGAAGCCATCTGGTCCTGGGCTTTTGTTTGTTGGAGGATTTTTAATCACAGTTTGAATTTCAATGCTTGTGATTGGCCTGTTCATATTTTCTGTTTCGTCCTGGTTCAGTCTTGGAAGTTTATACCTTTCTAAGAATTTGTCCATTTCTCCGGGTTGTCCATTTTATTGTCATATAGTTGCTTGTAGTAATCTCTCATGATTCTTTGTATTTCTGCAGTGTCAGTTATAACTTCTCCTTTTTCATTTCTAATTCTACTGATTGGAGTCTTCTTCCTTTTTTTCTTGATAAGTCCAGCTAATGGCTTATCAGTTTTGTTTGTCTTCTCAAACAACCAGCTTTTAGTTTTATTGATCTTTGCTATTGTTCCCTTCATTTCTTCTTCAGTTATTTCTGATTTGATCTGTATGATTTCTTTCCTTCTGCTAACTTTGTTTTTTTTTTTTTGTTCTTCTTTCTCTAATTGCTTTAGGTGTAAGATTAGGTTGTTTATTTGAGATCTTTCCTGTTTCTTGAGATAGGAGTGTATTACTATATACTTCCCTCTTAGAACTGCTTTTGCTGCATCCCCTAGGATTTGGGTTGTGGTGTATGTGTGTCATTTGTCTCTAGGTATTTTTTGATTTCCTCTTTAATTTCTTCAGTGATCTCTTGGTTATTAAGTAGTGTATTGTTTAGCCTCTGTGTGTTTGTACTTTTTACAGATTTTTTCCTGTAATTGATATGTAGCCTCATAGCATTTTAGTTTGAAAACATACTTGATATATTTTCAATTTTTAAAAATTTACCAAGGCTTAATTTGTCACCCAAAATCTCTCTCCTGGCGAATAATCCATGAGCACTTGAGAAGAAAGTGTATTCTGTTGTTTTTGGATGGAATGTCCTATAAATATCAATTAAGTCCATCTTGTTTAATGTATTATTTAAAAATTGTATTTCCTGGGCTTCCCTGGTGGTGCAGTGGTTGAGAGTCCATCTGCCGATACAGGGGACACAGGTTCGTGCCCCGGTCCGGGAAGATCCCACATGCTGCAGAGGGGCTAGGCCCGTTAGCCATGGCCACTGAACCTGCATGTCCAGAGCCTGTGCTCCACAACGGGAGAGGCCACAACAGTGAGAGGCCCGTGTATCGCAAAAAAAAAAAAAAAAAAAAAAATTGTATTTCCTTATTTATATTCATTTTGGATGATCTGTCCATTGCTGAAAGTGTGATGTTAAAGTCCCCTATTATTATTGTGTTACTGTTGATTACCCCGTTTATGGCTGTTAGCATTTGCCTTATGTATTGAGGTGCTCCTATATTGGGTGCATAAACATTTATAATTGTGAAATCTTCTTCTTGGATTGATCCCTTGATCATTATGGAGTGTCCTTTTTTGTCTCTTGTTATAGTCTTTATTTTAAAGTCTATTTTGTCTGATATGACAGTTGCTACTTCAGCTTTCCTTTGATTTCCATTTGCATGGAATATCTTCTTCCATCCCCTCACTTTCAGTCTGTATGTGTCCCTAGGTCTGAAGTGGTAGACAGCAGATATACAGGTCTTGTTTTTGTAACCATTCAGCCAATCTATGTCTTTTGGTTGGAGCATTTAATCCATTTACATTTAAGGTAATTATCGATATGTATGTTCCTATTACCATTTTCTTAATTGTTTTGTGTTTGTTTTTGTAATCCTTTTCTTCTCTTGTGTTTCCCACTTAGAGAAGTTCCTTTAGCGTTTGTTGTAGAGCTGGTTTGGTGGTGCTGAATTCTCTTAGCTTTTGCTGCTCTCTAAAGGTTTTAATTTCCCTGTTGAATCTGAATGAGATCCTTGCTGGGTAGAGTAATCTTGGTTGTAGGTTTTTCCCTTTCATAAGTTTAAATATGTCCTGCCACTCCATTCTGGCTTGCACAGTTTCTGCTGAAATAGCAGCTGTTAACCTTATTGGGATTCCCTTGTGTGTTATTTGTCACTTTTCACTTGCTGCTTTTTTTTTAAATTAATTAATTTATTTATTTTTGGCTGTGTTGGGTCCTCGTTTCTTTGCGAGGGCTTTCTCTAGTTGCGGCGAGCGGGTGCCACTCTTCGTCATGGTGCACGAGCTTCTCACTGTCGTGGCCTCTCTTGTTGTGGAGCATAAGCTCCAGATGCACAGGCTCAGTAGTTGTGGCTCACAGGCCTAGGTGCTCTGCATCATATCAGATCTTCCCAGACCAGGGCTCGAACCTGTGTCCCCTACATTGGCAGGCAGATTCTCAAACACTGCGCCACAACAGAGAATCCCTCCCTTGCTGCTTTTAATATTTTTTCTTTGCATTTAATTTTTGATAGTTTGATTAATATGTGGCTTGTCATGTTTCTCCTTGCATTTATCCTGTATGCCACTCTCTGTACTTCCTGGACTTGATTAACTATTTCCTTTCCCATATTAGGGAAGTTTTCATCTATAATCTCTTCAAATATTTTCTCAGTCCCTTTCTTTTTCTCTTCTTCTTCTTGGACCCCTGTAATTCAAATGTTGATGTGTTTAATGTTGTCCCAGAGGTCGCTAAGACTGTCCTCAATCCTTTTCGTTCTTTTGCCTTTATTCTGCTCTGCGGTAGTTATTTCCACTATTTTATCTTCCAGGTCACTTATCCGTTCTTCTGCCTCAGTTATTTTGCTATTGATTCCTTCTTGAGAATTTTCAGTTTCATTTCCTGTGTTGTTCCTCATTATTTGTTTTCTCTTTAGTTCTTCTAGGTCCTTGTTAATCGTTTCTTGTATTTTCTCCATTCTATTTTCAAGATTTTGGATCGTCTTTACTATCATGACTCTGAATTCTTTTTCAGGTAGACTGCCTATTTCCTCTTCATTTGTTAGGTCTGGTGGGTTTTTACTTTGCTCCTTCATCTGCTGTGTGTTTCTCTGTCTCTCATTTTGCTTAACTTACTGTGTTTGGGGTTTCCTTTTCGCTGGTGAAGGTTCGTAGTTCCCATTGTTTTGGTGTCTGCCCCTAGTGGCTAAGGTTGGTTCAGTGCGTTTTGTAGGCTTCCTGGTGGATGTGACTAGTGACTGTGTTGTGATGGATGAGGCTGGATCTTGTCTTTCTGGTGGGCAGGACCACGTCTGGTGGTGTGTTTTGGGGTGTCTGTGACCTTATTATGATTTTAGTCAGCCTCTCTGCTAATGGGTGGGGTTGTGTTTCTGTGTTGCTAGTTTTTTGGCATAGTGTGTCCAGCACTGTAGCTTGCTGGTCGTTGAGTGGAGCTCGTTCTTAGCATTGAGATGGAGGTCTCTGGGAGAGCTTTCACCATTTGATATTATGTGGTGCTGGGATGTCTCTGATGGACCAGTGTCCTGAACTCCACTGTCACACCTCAGAGGCACATGCCTGTCACCTGGCCAGAGCACGAAGACCCTGTCAGCCACATGCTCAGAAGAAAAAGTAGAAAAAAAGAAAGAAAGAGAAATAATAATAAAATAAAATACAGTTATTAAATAAAATATAATCGTTAAAAAATTTTTAAAATTGGTACTCTCAGTCCCTCTTGCAAGAGCACCAGAATCACAGCTAACTGCTGAATAGTGATTGACATGAAGACACTGGAAATGACCAAAAAGTACACCCCACCTCCAAAGAAAAAGGAGAAGCTACAATGAGACAATAGGAGGGGTGCAATCACAATAAAATCAAGTTCCATAACTGCTGGATGGGTGATTCACAAACTGGAGAACACTTACACCACAGAAGTCCACCCACTGGAGTGAAGGTTCTGAGCCCCATGTCAGGCTTCCCAACCTGGGGGTCTGGCAATGGGAGGAGGAATTCCTAGAGAATCAGACTTTGAAATCTAGTGGGATTTTATTGCAGGAGTTTGACAGGACTGGGGCCACAGAGACTCCACTCTTGGAGGATAGACAAAGTAATGTGAGCATCAGGACCCAGGAGAAGGAGCAGTGACCCCATAGGAGACTGAAACAGACCTACCTGCTAGTGTTGGAGGGTCTCCTGCAGAGGTGTTGGGGGGATGGCTGTGGCTCACCGTGAGGACAAGGACACTGACAGCAGAAGTTCTGGGAAGTACTCCTTGGCGTGAGCCCTCCCAGAGTCCACATTAGCCCCAGCAAAGAGCCTGGGTAGGCTCCAGTGTTGGGTTGCCTCAGGCCAAACAACCAACAGGGAGGAAACCCAGCCTCACCCATCAGCAGAAAAGTGGATTAAAGCTTTACTGAGCGGTGCCCACCAGAGCAACACCCAGCTCTAGCCAGCACCAGTCCCTTCCATCAGGATAGTTGCACAAGCCTCTTAGATAGACTCATGCACCAGAAAGCAGACAGAAGAAACAAGAAGAACAACAATCCACAGCCTGTGGAACAAAAACCACATTCGCAGAAAGATAGAAAAGATGAAAAAGCAGAGAGCTATGTAACAGATGAAGGAACCAGGTAAAACCCCAGAAAAACAACTAAATGAAGTGAAGATAGGCAACCTTCCAGAAAAAGAATTCAGAATAATGATAGTGAAGATGATCCTGGACCTCGGAAAAAGAATGGAGGCAAAGGTCAGGAAGATGCAAAAAATGTTTAACAAAGCCCTAGAAGAATTAAAGAACAAACACCTAGAAAAATTAAAGAACAAAGAAACAGAGATGCACAACAAAATAACTGAAATGAAAAATACACTAGAAGGAATCAATAGCAGAATAACTGAGGCAGAAGAATGGATAAGTGACCTGGAAAACAGAATGGTGGAATTCACTGCCATGGAACAGAATAAAAAAAAAAAAAAAGAATGAAAAGAAGTGAAGACAGCCTAAGTGACCTCTGGGACAACATTAAACTCAACAACATTCACAGTATAGGGGTCCCAGAAGGAGAAGAGAGAGAGAAAGGACCCGAGAAAATATTTGAAGAGATTATAGTCAAAAACTTCCCTAACATGGGAAAGAAAATAGCCACCCAAATCCAGGAAAAACAGAGAGTCCCAGGCAGGATGAACCCAAGGATAAATATGCCGAGACACATAGTAATCAAATTGAGAAAAATTAAAGACAATGAAAAATTATTGAAAGCAACAAGGGAAAAAGGACAAATAACATACAAGGGAACTCTCAGAAGGTTAACAGCTGATTTCGCAGCAGAAGCTCTACAAGCCAGAAGGGATTGGTATGATATATTTAAAATGATGAAAGGGAGAAACCTACAACCAAGAATACTCTACACGGCACAGATGTCATTCAGATTCAACGAAGAAATCAACAACTTTAGAGACGAGGAAAATCTAAGAGAATTCAGCACCACCAAACCAGCTCTACAACAAATGCTAAAGGAACTTCTCTAAGTGGGAAATATAAGAGAAGAAAAGGACCTACAAAAACACACCCCAAACAATTAAGAAAATGGTAATAGGAAAATACATATTGATAATTACCTTTAACTTGAATGGCTTAAATGCTCCAACGAAAAGACACAGGCTCGCTGAAGGGATACAAAAACAAGACCCATATATATGCTGTCTACAAGAGACCCACTTCAGATCTAGGGACACATACAGACTGAAAGTGAGGGGATGGAAAAAGATATTCCATGCAAATGGAAATTACTAGAAAGCTGGAATAGCAATATTCATACCAGATAAAATAGACTTTAAAATAAAGAATGTTACAAGAGACAAGGAGGGACAATACATAATGATCAAGGGATCAATCCAAGAAGAAGATATAACAATTATAAATATATATGCACCCGACATAGAAGCACCTCAATACATAAGGCAACTGCTAACAGCTCTAAAAGAGGAAATCGACAGTAGCACAATAATAGTGGGGGACTTTAACACCTCACTTACACCAATGGACAGATCATCAAAACAGAAAATTAATAAGGAAAGACAAGCTTTAAATGACACAATAGACCAGATAAATTTAATTGATATTTATAGGACATTCCATCTGAAAACAGCAGATTACACTTTCTTCTCAAGGGTGCATGGAAGATTTTCCAGGATAGATCACATCTTGGGTCACAAATCAAGCCTCAGTAAATTTAAGAAATTTGAAATCACATCAAGCATCTTTTCTGACCACAACCCTATAAGATTTAAAATCAATTACTGGGAAAATAATGAAAAAAACACAAACACATGGAGGCTAAACAATCCGTTACTAAGTAACAAAGAGATCACTGAAGAAATCAAAGAGGAAATCAAAAAATACCTAAAGACAAATGACAACAAAAACACAATGATCCAAAACCTATGGGATGCAGCAAAAGAGTTCTAAGAGGGAAGTTTATAGCAATACAAACCTTCCTCAAGGAACAAGAAAAATTTCAAATAAACAATCTCACCTTACTACTAAAGGAACTAGAAGAAAAAAAAAAGAAGAACAAACAAAACCCAAAGTTAGTAGAAGAAAGAAATAATAAAGATCAGAGCAGGAATAAATGAAATAGAAAGAAAGAAGACAATAGCAAAGATCAATAAAACTAAAAGCTGGTCCTTTGAGAAGACAAACAAAATTGATAAAGCATTATCCAGATTCATCAAGAAAAAGAGGGAGAGGACTCAATAAAATTAGAAATGAAAAAGGGTAAGTTACAACAGACACTGCAGAAATAACAAAGCATCCTAAGAGACTACTACAAGCAACTCTATGCCAATAAAATGGACAACCTGGAAGAAATGGACAAATTCTTAGAAAGGTACAAAGTTCCATGACTGAACCAGGAAGAAATACAAATTATGAACAGACCAATCACAAGTAATGAAATTGAAACTGTGATTAAAAATCTTCCAACAAACAAAAGTGGAGGACCAAATGGCTGCACGGGTGAATTCTATCAAACATTTATAGAAGAGCTAACAGCCATCCTTCTCAAATACTTCCAACAACTGGTAGAGGAAGGAACACTCCCAAACTCATTCTATGAGGCCACCATCACCATGATACCAAAACCAGAGAAAGATGCTACAAAAAAAGAAAATTACATACACACCAATATTACTGATGAATATAGATGCAAAAATTCTCCACAAAATACTAGCAAACAGAATCCAACAACACATTAAAAAGATCATACACCATGGGCAAGTGGAATTTATCCCAGGGATGCAAGGATTCTTCAGTATACACAAATCAATCAATGTGATGCACCATGTTAACAAACTGAAGAATAAAAACCATTTGATCATCTCAGTAAATGCAGAAAAAGCTTTTGACAAAATTCAACACCCATTTATGATAAAAAACTCTCCAGAAAGTGGGCATAGAGGGAACCTACCTGAACATAATAAAAGTTCACATCAAACACCTTCTCATTGGTGAAAAAATGAAAGCATTTTCTCTAAGATGAGGAACAAGACAAGGATGTCCACTCTAACCACTACTATTCAACATAGTTTTGGAAGTACAGGCAATGGCAATCAGAAAAGAAAAAGTAGTAAAAGGAATACAAATTGGAAAAGAAGAAGTAAAACTATCATTGTCTGCAGATGATCTGATACTATACATAGAAAATCCTAAAGATGCCACCAGAAAACTACTACAGCTAATCAATGAATTTGGTAAAGTTGCAGGATACAAAATTAATACACAGAAATCTCTTGCATTCCTACACACTAATGATGAAAAATCTGAAAGAGAAATTAAGGAAACACTCCCATTTACCATTGCAACAAAAAGAATAAAATACCTAGGAATAAACCTACCTAGTGAGACAAACGACCTGTATGCAGTAAATTATAAGACACTGATGAAAAAAATTAAAGATGATAAAAAGAGATGGAGAGATATTCCATGTTCTTAGATTGGAAGAATCAATATTGTGAAAATGACTGTACTACCCAAAGGAATCTACACATTCAGTGCAATCCCTAACAAATTACCAATGGCATTTTTTACAGAACTAGAACAAAAAGTCTTATAATTTGTATGGAGGTGCAAAAGACCCCAAATAGCCAAAGCAGTCTTGAGGGATAAAAACGGAGCTGGAGGAATCAGACTCCCTGACTTTAGACTATATTACAAAGCTACAGTAATCAAGACAGTATGGTACTGGCACAAAGACAGAAATATAGATCTATGGAACAGGATAGAAAGCCCGGAGATAAACCCACACACCTATGGTCAACTAATCTATGACAAAGGAGGCAAGGATACACAACGGAGAAAAGACAATCTCTTCAATAAGTGGTGCTGGGAAAACCTTACAGCTATATGTAAAAGAATGAAATTAGAACACTCCCTAACACCACACACAAAAATAAACTCAAAATAGATTTGAGACCTAAATGTAAGACTGGACACTCTAAAAGTCTGAGAGGAAAGCTGAGGAAGAACACTCTTTAACATAAATCACAGCAAGATCTTTTTTGATCCACCTCCTAGAGTAATGGAAATAAAAGCAAAAATGAACAAATGGTACCTAATGAAACTTAAAAGCTTTTCTAAGGCAAAGGAAACTACAATCAAGATGAAAAGGAAACCCTCAGAATGGGAGAAAATATCTGCCAATGAATCAACGGACAAAGGATTGATTTCCACAATATATAAACAGCTCATGCAGCTCAATATTAAAAAAACAAACAACCCAATCAAAAAATAGGCAGAAGACCTAAATAGACATTTCTCCAAAGAAGATATACAGATGGCCAAGAGGCACATGAAAAGCTGCTCAACATCACTAATTATTAGAGAAATGCAAATCAAAACTACAATGAGGTATCACCTCACACCAGTTAGAATGGGCATCATCAGAATATCTACAAACAGCAAATGCTGGAGAGGGTTTGGAGAAAAGGGAACCCTCTTGCACTGTTGGTGGGAATATAAATTGATACAGCCAGTATGGAGAACAGTATGGAGGTTCCTTAAAAAACTACAAATAGAACTACCATATGACCCAGCAATCCCACTACTGGGCGTATACCCAGAGAAAATCATAATTCAAAAAGATACATGCACACCAGTGTTCACTGCAGCACTATTTACAATAACCAGGAAGCAACCTAAATGCCCGTCAACAGATGAATGGATAAAGAAGATGTGGTAAATATATACAATGGAATTTTGCTCAGCCATAAAAAGGAACGAATTTGAGTCATTTGTAGAGACGTGGATGGATCTAGAGACTGTCATACAGAGTGAAGTAAGTCAGAAAGAGAAAAATAAATATCGTATATTAATGCATATATGTGGAAGTTAGAAAATGGTACAGATGTACCGGTTTTCAGGGCAGAGATAGAGACACAGTTGTAGAGAACAAACACATGGACAACAAGGGGGGAAAGTGGCAGGGGTGGTGGTGGTGTGATGAATTGGGAGATTGGGATTGACCTATATACACTAATATGTATAAAATGGATAACTAATAACCTGTTGTATAAAAAATTAATTAAAATTAACAAACTAAAAAAATGTTTTTAATTAAAAAGTAATAAACATAAAAGAAAAACAAAAAGAAAGGAGAGAGCAACCAAACCAAAAAACAAATCCACCAATGATAAATGTGCTAAAATCTACACTAAAAAAAAGAAAAAGAACAAAAAACGACCAGACCCTAGGACAAATGGTAAAAGCAAAGCTATACAGACAAAGTCACACAAAGAATACAAATACACACTCACAAAAAGTGAAAAAGGAGAAAAAAAAATGTATATATATGTAAAACAAAAAATGGAGGAGGAGAGCAACCAAATCAATAAACAAATATACCAATGATAATAAACTGTAAATACTAAACTAAAATAAACATAAAACCAGAAACAAATTAGATGCAGAAAGCAAACCCCAAGTCTACAGTTGCTCCCGAAGTCCACCACCTCAATTTTGGGATGATTTGTTGTCTGTTCAGGTATTCCACAGATGCAGGGTACATCAAGTTGATTGTGGAGATTTAATCTGCTGCTCCTGAGGCTGCTGGGAGAGATTTCCCTTTCTCTTCTTTGTTCGCACAGCTCCTGAGGTACAGCTTTGGATTTGGCCCCGCCTCTGCGTATAGGTCGCCTGAAGGAGTCTGTTCTTCGCTCAGACAGGACAGGGTTAAAGGAGCAGCTGATTCGGGGGCTCTGGCTCACTCAGGCCGGGGGGAGGGAGGGGCACGGAGTGCGGGGCGAGCCTGCAGCAGCAGAGGCCGGCGTGACGTTGCACCAGCCTGAGGCGCGTCATGCGTTCTCCCGGGTAAGTTGTTCCCGGATCCCGGGACCCTGGCAGTGGTGGGCTGCACAGGCTTCCCGGAAGGGAGGTGTGGACAGTGACCTGTGCTTGCACACAGGCTTCTTGGTGGCTGCAGCTGCAACCTTAGCGTCTCATGCCTGTCTCTGGGGTCCGCGCTGATAGCCGCGGCTTGTGCCTGTCTCTGGAGCTCGTTTAGGTGGTGCTGTGATTCCCCTCTCCTCGCTCACCCTGAAACAATGGTCTCTTGCCTCTTACACAGGTCCATACTTTTCCTGGACTCCCTTCCGGCTAGCCGTGGCGCACTAGCCCCCTTCAGGCTGTGTTCACGCAGCCAACCCCAGTCCACTCCCTGGGATCCGACCTCCGAAGCCCGAGCCTCAGCTCCCAACCCCCACCCGCCCTGGTGGTTGAGCAGACAAGCCTCTCGGGCTTGTGAGTGCTGGTTGACACCAATCCTCTGTGCGGGAATCTCTCCGCTTTGCCCTCCGCACCCCTGTTGCTGTGCTCTCCTCTGTGGCTCCGATGCTTCCCCCCTCCGCCACCCCACCCCCCATCTCCGCCGGCGAAGGGGCTTCCTAGTGTGTGGAAACTTTTCCTCCTTCACGGCTCCCTCCCACTGGTGCAGGTCCCGTCCCTATCCTTTTGTCTCTGTTTATTCTTTTTTCTTTTGCCCTACCCAGGTATGTGGGGAGTTTCTTGCCTTTTGGGAGGTCTGAGGTCTTCTGCCAGCGTTCAGTAGGTGTTCTGTAGGAGTTGTTCCATATGTAGATGTATTTCTGATGTATTTGTGAGGAGGAAGGTGATCTCCACGTCTTACTCCTCTACCATCTTGTAGATGTGGGCAGGAGTGCCTTGTAATTTTGTAAAAGCTTGAAAAATCTATGAAGTTTTTGTCATCAAATTTTAATGAATTTAAAATATTGCCTTCTAGGCTTGTATAGAGGATTTTCCTCTCTTTTTTTCTTTTGTCACCATTTAAGGCAGTTTAAATTACCCAATTACCAATGCTAAAAGGCAGGTTTGTCTTTTACTTAAAATAGCTTTTGGAGCAGTATAATCTTCAGTTTTATCCCGACTTGAACATTTTCAAGAGTCTTTGTTTGAATCTTATTTCCTGACATCCCACCCAATTGAAATTTTCTCCAACTTTTCTATCTTTTTAAGAAACATGTCAAAAAGATGTAAGATTTCATATCATGAAACTGCTAGGTTAAATTTTAAGCCATATAGTTTTGATGAGCTTGATGAGGTTCTGTGACATTTTAATGAGTAAAATCATTCTAGACAACATGTTTTTAATATAGCATCATTTTACACTGATATGTGCCTAGCAATTGTAAATTGTGGGCATACCTGTGGGAATCTTTTTAAACAATCTGAAAAATAGTTTGATTTTATTCTGATTTAAGAGTTGACTCTCAATTATCTTCTATTTTTACTAGTTAACATGGGCTCTGGTAGCATCAAAGTGTAAATCATGGTCAAAATGGTAAAAATAAGAGACAATCAAAATATCCTTAACCACCAAACTGCTCAAAAACTACATTTTTATGACAGAACTTTCATAATTTATGTTTTCAAATCCACAGACGCCAAGTCTTTTCCATTGAGAACAATATTGCTGTGGCACATTATACTATTATAACTTAGGATAAATGGCTGTCAAAAATATAAGTTAACTAATATGAGAAGAATCAGAAGTGCAGACTATATTTAGCACTAACATTGGGCTTGGCCTTGACTTAATCAAGATGACATTTAAAAAACAGAACGTGGTTATATTTCAATACACAACTTCTATACAAGAAGAAAAAAATGGTATTTCATTTGCAATGCATGACAAATGGTTAACAGGTTAACATCCTTAGTCATAAATGAGCTCTTAAAAACCAGTAACAAAAACACTAATATTCCAAGAGGGGAAAAAAAGCCACAGAGGAAAATGAAATAAAACAAATGACTAGTCCAGATTAAGCATATATGAAGACGACTCAGCTGAACAATAACAGAAGGAAAGTAATTTCTTCGTGATGTCACATTGTCAAAGATCAAAAATCTAATGTTTGTATAGTTTTAGGAAACAGAACTCTCAAACACTGGGGGACAAAGTTCATGAGGACTCTCTACAATTAGGGGAAAATCTGCAGTTTTGACTCAAAATATAAATTTTGGATATCCTTAGTCGTAGCAGTTCCAACTCATTGGAATTATTTCAACAAATTAGTTGGACTCATTTAAAATAATTTTTATGTAAATATGTTTACTACATAGAAAATTTGTGGCTAATATATATGCCCCTAAAAAACTACTTGCATACTAATTTATCGACACACCCCAAAATGATGTTTACGAAACTCCATTAATAGTAGATAATACTGGAAACTAGAACTAGGAGGATAAAAGGCATTTAAGAAGTAAAAAGTATTTTACTTCACAGATTTCTATGTCTTTTGAAGTCTTGAAAAAGATGATTTTTTGTGAATCAATTTTAAATTTACCTGTGATAAGTGAAAATTATTAACGTATGCATTTAATACTTATGAAAGCATTGAAATGAAGCCTTGCAGTTACACCATCCTGAGCATCTCTGTGTAATAATGTCTCCACCATTCAAGGTCCTGAGACACCGTCCAATGGCAACAATGAAAATAGTCAATATGCCTGGTTACAGTTGTCTCCAATGACACCCTTTAGGTCACTTTTAAACATGAGCCTCCTCAGTCCAGTTTTTCTGATCTACAAAGAGTGTCCACTGCAACACATGAAAGAGAAGTCTCTATACATTGGAGAAGATGGTGGCAGAAACAATGGCATCAGTTTCCTATTTAGTCATCACAATCATATCACCATGGGATACTCCTGGGACCAGCCATAGGAGTGAAGAAGTATTGAATGAGAAATACTGCAGCAGAGGTCTGGAGGTATCATTTCTTGGGATTAAAAACAGAGATGGCAAAAGTATCTTTTCTTGGAACTATCATCTCCTTTGGTTCACAGTTAAGACTTATAAATTAAGGAACTTCATAGAACGAGGAACATCCCCAGTGATGTCAGCTGTCCTCAGGCTATCTGAAAATATGCCTTTCTTTCATCTTGTTCACTTCAAATCCCACCTTCTTCGTTCTTCTTTCCAGGTAATCTAATACTCTTTGTTTCACTGTGTAAAACTCTGCTGCGCTAGTTTTTCAATCACACGCTCTTTGTGATCACTCAAAGACTATTCATAATGGCCCCTGGGAATACAAGTTGGATGCAGTAGTCCAATGCTCTCAGATTGTCAATAGGCAAGGATGAAGACAGGCACGAATTGGTTGTATCTTTCAAGATGACATCTTAATGATTACCAGGGGTATTGTTTTTAGAAGATGATTCCTTGGAACGTGACTCTCTGTAGTATTGTGCACTGCTAGAAAGGGACCCGTTTCAAAAGCTACTCTAAATAATCGGTATTTCATAATATGTATCCAGTATGTGATTAAGACTGCACACAGATTATTGCAATACTTTACTTCTTTTCAACATTGAATTATGTAAACTTCTAGCCTGAGGTATCATAAAGCTGCTTTTGGATGATTTTTATTAATAATTTAGAATATTCTAGTTCTGTATCTTCTTCCTCTGTCACATCATTGGAGATTGGTATTCTCCAAAAGTAACCATAAATCACCTTGATTTCACACTCTCCCTTAACAGCTCATCCATTCTAATGGCTTTAATCACAACCTGTTCACCTCAAAAATCTACATCCCCCACCCAGATTTCTACATCACTATTTCCTACCCAGACTCTTTTCCTGAGCTTCTGCTGAAAGTATTAACTGATTACTTGAGAGCTCTGTCTAGATATGCATTTTGAACCAAGTATATTTCACACCAAATTCAGCCATTTCCTTCAGTCTATTTCTCCTCCAAGACATCGACAGCATGATGCTGGCCTATGGCTTCTACCTCACTACTCACTTCTAATAGGTGCCAACGTCCTGTGAACTCTATGTCCCAAGGGCCTCTTTTTTTTTTAATTTATTTTTTTAACATCTTTATGGGAGTATAATTGCTTTACAATGTTGTGTTAGTTTCTGCTGTATGACAAAGTGAATCAGCTATATGTATACATATATCCCCATATCCCCTCCCTCTTGCGTCTCCCTCCCACCCTCCCTATCCCCAGCCCTCTAAGTGGTCACAAAACACTGAGCTGATCTCCCTGTGCTATGCGGCTGCTTCCCACTAGCTATCTATCTTACATTTGGTAGCATATATATGTCCATGCCACTCTCTCACTTTGTCCCAGCTTACCCTTCCCCCTCCCCGTGTCCTCACGTCCATTCTCTACATCTGCATCTTTATTCCTGTCCTGCCCTTAGGTTCATTAGAACCTTTTTTTTTTTTTTTTTTTAGATTCCATATATATGTGCTAGCTTACGGTATGTCCCAAGGGCCTCTTAAACCTGCCTTTCCTTTCCAGTCCCATTACCACTGCTTTAATTCAAACACTCATCATCTTTTTCCTGACTTGTTTAAGTAGCTCTTGATATGTTTCCAAGACTTCAGTCCAGCCTTTCAGAATGCATTCATTGTGGCTAGGATAATCCTCCTGTAACACAACCTAACCAAGCTTGTTTTTTTTTTTTTCCTTAAAATTGTTCACTTTTTAAAGATCAAAGATCAAAGTCTTTAAAAATGTTATATGGAGTCCATTATGGTCTGGTCATAATAACACCATCCTTTGAAGTTTAATCTACAGAAAGTTCCTTCCTCATATAAAATGCTCTCTGGCCTGCCTTTCTCCATTACACTTTGTTCTTTCATGCTTTCAAGCCTTAGCACTTTCCATTCCTTTTGCCTAGAATGTCCTTCCAACCCACCTCACTCTCACCCTATTCCCCATAATTCACCCATCAGACTTCTCCTGATCATTAAGAGGCACCATTAACATCACCTCTTCTGTGAAGAACCCAGAATCCACTTCATTTATTCCCACACTCACAACAGAGTCAGAAATCCTTTACTCTGCACTTCAATATGTCACATATTCCTCCAATACAGCACTGTCATGTTGGATTACAAGTATTTTCTGGTATGTCAGTTTCTCCACACAAAACTGAGATCATTTTAGGGAGATAACACTGCAATCAAAGTCCTGAGAATTGAGTGTGAGGACAAGTTTTGTCAATCCTTCATTGTATAACTTCAGAGCTGTCAGTTTTAGGCTATAAAATGAGGGACCTGGATCAGATGACATCTAAAATCCCTCACAACCCTAATGTTCTGTAATTCTTTCATTTCCAAATAGCATCCAGGGTATGTATGTGTAACAGTGTATTTTTAATCAGATATTTCTTGAACCCCAACTGTATGCCTAGAACTGTGCTAGACCTTGAAAGATAGTCTGTTTGCCTTCTTGGTTTATAAGAATTAGGCCTATTTAGAGCTACCTTTCTAGATTTAAGCAAATGGAATAGTAAAATGTAGGAGAAAATACTCAGTACATTTCAAGAATTATATATTTTAATAACTGAAAATGTAACAAACTGCTTCATATGGTATAAGTCAAAAAGTGAAGATATTTGCTCAAATGCTTTCATCAGCTGTGAAAATATGTTTTCAGAAATCTGTGAGTTTTGATAATACAAGCCTGTTGTATTATTTATTTTTATTTATTTCTCATGGCAAGATGTCTAAAGAAATCTAATTAATTAAGTTCAATGTGAAAGCATGTCTTTTCAGATTTTCACAAAGTCCAAAGAGAGATAGAGAGAGAGAAGAGAGAGAGAGAGAGAGAGAGAGAGGAGAGTGTGTGTGTGTGTGTGTGTGTGTGTGTGTGTGTGTGTGTGTGTATGTAGGTAAGTAAGCAGGCAGGCAGGCTCTCCTGTTCCAAATCTATGTGTCCCACTTGTTTGGCTTGTTTTGGTCAATAATAGATGTATTCAACAAGCATGGTTTACCCCTACTTTCTGCAAAGTGCTGTGTTGACACCGTCGATGTAAAGGGTCACATGAGGCTCTGGAATCCAAACCCAGCCAAAAGTGGGTGCAGGTCCTGGACAAATCAGCCTATGAAGGATCTCTTCCCACTCCTACTCCTAGCTCTTCCCATCACCAAGGACAAAACCAATAGTAATAATAGTATTCAATACATTGCATTTGCAATTTGCCAAGTACTTTGACCTAATATCAACTCAGTGATCAATGATAATAATAATTTGAGCATCAATTCTTCTGTGATAACTTCTTTAGAACTTCTTTAACTCCAGTAGAGTTAGTAATCTTTCATTTTGCACAGCCATAGCTTGTTGTGCTTACCCCTAGTAAAGCAGCTGCCAAATAGGTAGTT
Source organism: Mesoplodon mirus (assembly GCF_964341445.2). Lineage (NCBI taxonomy): Eukaryota > Metazoa > Chordata > Mammalia > Artiodactyla > Ziphiidae > Mesoplodon > Mesoplodon mirus. The sequence goes on along the minus strand of NC_138982.1, from coordinate 18,637,801 downwards.
ATTATCATTTTCCTTGTTTCACAGAGGAGGAAAGTAGGAGACAGAAGCAGTAAATAAGCTGTGTAAGTTCACACATCTAGGAAGTGGTACCACTGGGATTTAAGCCCAGGAATCTACCTCCCAAGTCAGTGCTGCTAAATACCACATTACAGTTTTATCCTGGGGGAATTAGAACAAATAAATAAAAAAGGACACATGCAGCTTTGAGGGAGGGTTGGAGTCTATAAAAAGAGAAAGGTTTGGTCTTGAAGATTTTGAGATTTATGGGCCAATTAGATGTGTGCGGTTGAGCCTCAGGCCTTTTTTTTTTTTTTTTTTTTTAACATCTTTATTGGAGTGTAATTGCTTCAGCCAGTGAACCTGCTTCTCCTTTCTGAGCCAGCGCCTGGCACCCAGAGCTCCAGGCATCTGACATCCTGAAAATGGATCTGTCCCTCTGCTGAGATTTGTCCAGCCCAGAAATAGCTCTTCCATTTGAGGGAGAAGGTAAAGGACTCTTAGCAAACCGTGGTTAGTTGCCCTAGGGGAGAACACAATCTAGTACAGAAAACCAAGAGAATGTGTATGGAAGTTAAAGCATAATGAAGACTTAAATACCAGTGCAATTAAGAGCCAGTGAATGCCACCATAGCCAATAAGCAATGCATTGTTCCACTGTTCAGAGAGGGAGAAATCCCTTTGCAGTTACGCAGTCTTGAAGGAAATAGAACCATGGGCTCAGCTTGGGAAGTCTGGTGCATTTCACTAACTGCAGAAGTGGAAAGGGGATATTCTTGGAGAAAGAAACAATGAGAGCAAAAGTGTGGCGTGAGAAATGTGCTTTGCATTCTTAAATGAGGATCCTGAAATACCGCTATTGGAAAAGCTGGTTGGATTACAGTGGTGGCAGTATAGTCAGGAGTGGCTCAAGACTAGGTGCAAGTTTGGAAATGAAAAGATTGAGTGCTCAGTGATTCCTAACTTGTGAAGCTAATTAAAACAAGTTCTCACTATCCAGGCTTTTAAACAGAAGCCTATAATGGATGCAGCATTCAGAACAGGGAACACATGGTAGCCTGATCCTGCTATGGATCTGAGTTGAGGGATTCCTGCTTATTTGTTCTCCTGGTGTCAAAACTGTTGGATGCTTATAACTGAGTCACTGTGAGAAAGATTTCCGCCACCTTCAGCTACCTGGAGATTAATTTAGGCCCCCATATTCTGGAGAAGGCATAGAAATGCAGTGACAAATGTTTTTTATACTTTTCTTTAATTGAAAAAGAAAAATAGCTAGCATCTTTAAATATTTGCTTCCATTAACAAAAAAAAAGCCATATATTTTCTAAAAGGATATTTTGTGCATAGAAACAAATCCAAACAATGTAAGAAAAGACACACACAAAATATATTTTTTAATTGCTCTTGAGTTCCACCACCAAAAAGATGTCCATTATAAACATAAGTATATGCTGTCTTTCTTTTCTTGGATTGGTTGTCTCTTATTTATAATTTTAGCAAGTGTGTGCAGTTGCCATGTCATTATTTTTCTTTTCCCTCATACTTGAAGGACCATGTCCAGATCTTTCATTTATCTGACACTGTAGCAGCAGTGACTGAAGTAACTTCTCACTATTCTCATTCATTCATATTCTCTCTCTCTCTCTCTCTCTCTCTCTCTCTCTCTCTCTCTTTCTTTCTCTCTCTCTCTCTCTCTCTCTCTCTAACTCTCTAACTCTCTTTTGTTTTCCCTCTGAGATAGTGTGAGAATCTGAGGGTGTGTTCATTTTTGCATTCAGTAACCTTTCCCTAAGACTTTCCTTAAGGCTACGGTTGGAGGATACCTGGGTTCTGATGTCTCTCTTCTGAGATTTGGCCCAATGGCCTAGACCAAATCTCTTGTAAGTCTGGTTGGGGATGCACCCCATCCCCTTAGGAGGTAGGGTGGAAGGAGAGAGTACCATTATACTTTGGACCAATTTCCAAGTTCATAGTGCAGCTGTGGGAATTTTATTTCTGAGAGCACCAACTTCCTTTTTTTACTTTCCTCATTTTACCTGTAATTGCTGGTAGCAATTTCCACCATGGCCCTATCCAAGAAAAGATAGTGTAAATTATAGTTTGCTTTTCTGCATATCTGGGAATATAGTGAGAATATCAGGATTTAGTTAATGCACCAAACTGACTTCTGGATTTGGAAGCACTTTGAACCCCACTTATGCTGGTTTTCTTCTCCAAAACCTTTCACGCCCCTCCAGAATCTGTTTCTTTCCTTGATGGTGTTATTGAAGTTTACACTGTCACATTAAGCTCCTTTTTTGTTTGTTTGTTTTATTGTTAGTATATTTTATTTAATTATTGATTATATTGTTAATATATATTGTTATATAATATATATATATTGTTAGTATATATATGTATATTTATTTATATATAAAATGCGCTCATTTTGTTAGGAATCAAGGAAGAGCAGTTTACATAACTTGTAAGTCCAGAGTCTGGTAATAACAGATATCCTTGTAACTATCAAGAGCCTCTGTTCAATAATTCCCCTCATCCAGATTTTTATTTCTCTTTATGTACTCTTTTCCTTAACATCAAAAAGAGAAATAGTTCCTTATTTGAGCCACATTTAGAATTGGGAAAAGTCCCAGCTAAGGCCCCAACTATATTCTTTAATCTTCTGACATTTTAACCAGTGAGGGACCTTTGTTCTTTTTCAAGACTATCTAAGAAATTGACTTATTAGATTCTAATCTCTCCTAAGATCCTTGAACTAAATTACATTTTTCTGGGGCACACTTTAGAACATATTGCCCTATCAAAGACCATAGTAGAGTCTCAAGACATAATAAATAGCTGGTTATTGTGTTACCTACTCTGACCAATATATCTAAGGAAACTTAAAATCATCTGTTTTTAAAATGATCAAAATAGAGGGCATACTACAAACATCTAGAGTTACCTGAGAAAAAAATTTTAATCATTTTATGCCATGTTGCAGAGGAAGTGGACGGGAATATACATTATAAATGAATAATTTAGAGGATGAGTACTAGTAATTCAGAGGAGCTAAGACAAGTCAATGATGACTGGTAGGTACTGAACTAAGGAAAGAGTTATTTATGCATTTAAATAATAAAAATTAGATACTAGAAACAACCTAAATATCCAACAATAATGAAATATTTAAATAAATTTTGCAATATCCACATAATGGAATATTATACAACCATTACTATTTAGATCTTTAAAGAAGGTTGATTTATATAGTGAAAAGCTTACAACCTAATGTTAAGTGAAATAAAAGGTTATACAACTGTGTATATAAGATGATTCCAATTATGCAGATAGTCTACATATCTGCTTGAAAAACTGGGAAAAATTATACTAACATTTTAGAGAGTTTATTTCTGGATTGTGGACTTTGCGATAAGTTATTTTCTTTTTTATATTTTGTGATCTTTAATGAGCACACATTACTCATAAAAATATATATTTTATGTCAATTAACAACAGTGAAGTATTAATAAAAGAACTCATATTTATCAGAATAAAGAGAGTTGGAAAAAGATTAAGGTGCACTATTTAAAAAATTTTTATTTTGTTATTATTTTTTTTACAGCAGGTTCTTAGTATCTATTTTATACACATCAGTGTATACATGTCAATCCCAATCGCCCAATTCATCACACCACCACCACCACCCCCCTGCCGCTTTCCCCCCTTGATGCCCATACATTTGTTCTCTACATCTGTGTTTCTATTTTTGCCTTGCAAACCAGTTCATCTGTACCATTTTTCTAGATTTCACATATATGCGTTAATATACGATATTTGTTTTTCTGACTTCAATCTGTATGACAGTCTCTAGATCCATCCACGTCTCTACAAATGACCCAATTTCATTCCTTTTTATGGCTAAGTAATATTCCACTGTATATATGTACCACATATTCTATATGCATTCGTCTGTCGATGGGCATTTAGGTTGCTTCCATGACCTGGCTATTGTAAATAGTGCTGCAGTGAACATTGGGGTGCATGTATCTTTTTGAATTATGGTTTTCTCTGCGTATATGCCCAGTAGTGGGATTGCTGGGTCATATGGTAGTTCTATTTGTAGTTTTTTAAGGAACCTCCATACTGTTCTCCATAGTGGCTGTATCAATTTACATTCCCACCAACAGTGGAAGATGCTTCCCTTTACTCCACACCCTCTCCAGCATTTATTGTTTGTAGATTTTCTGATGTTGCCCATTCTAACGGGTTTGAGGTGATACATCATTGTAGTTTTGATTTGCATTTCTCTAATAATTAGTGATGTTGAGCAGCTTTTCAAGTGCCTCTTGGCCATCTGTATGTCTTCTTTGGAGAAATGTCTATTTAGGTCTTCTGCTTATTTTTTGATTGGGTTGTTTGTTCTTTTAATATTGAGCTGCATGAGCTGTTTATATATTTGGGACGTTAATCCTTTGTCCGTTGATTTGTTGGCAAATATTTTCTCCCATTCTGAGGGTTGTCTTTTCATCTTGATTGTAGTTTCCTTTGCTGTGCAAAAGCTTTGAAGTTTCATTAGGTCCCATTTGTTTATTTTTGTTTTTATTTGCATTACTCTAGGAGGTGGGTCAAAAAAGATCTTGCTGTGATTTATGTCAAAGAGTGTTCTTCCTGTTTTTCTCTAAGAGTTTTATAGTGTCTGGTCTTACATTTAGGTCTTTAATCCATTTTGAATTTATTTTAGTGTGTGATGTTAGAGAGTGTTCTAATTTCATTCTTTTATATGTAGCTGTCCAGTTTTCCCAGAACCACTTATTAAAGAGACTGTCCTTTCTCCATTGTATATCCTTGCCTTCTTTGTCATAGATTAGTTGACCATAGGTGTGTGGGTTTATCTCAGGGCTTTCTATCCTGTTCCATTGATCTGTATTTCTGTTTTTGTGCCAGTACGATACTGTCTTGATTACTGAAGCTTTGTAGTATACTCTGAAGTCAGAGAGTCTGATTCCTCCAGCTCTGTTTTTTTCCCTCAAGATTGCTTTGGCTATTTGGGGTCCTTTGTGTCTCCATACAAATTATAAGGTTTTTTATTCTGGTTCTGTAAAAATGCCATTATAATTTTATAGGGATTGCATTGAATCTGTAGATTGCTTTGCTTGTATAGTCATTTTCACACTATTGATTCTTCCAATCCAAGAACATGGTATATCTCTCCATCTGTTTGTGTCATCTTTAATTTCTTTCATCAGTGTCTTATAGTTTTCTTAGTACAGGTCTTTTACCTCCTTAGGTCAGTTTATTCCTAGGTATTTTATTCTTTTTTTTTTTTTTTTGCAGTGGTGAATGAGATTGTTTCCTTAATTTCTCTTTCTGATTTTTCATTGTTAGTATATAGGAATGAAAGAGATTTCTGTGCATTAATTTTGTATCTGCAACTCTACCAAATTCATTGATTACCTCTAGTAGTTTTCTGGTGGCATCTTTAGGATTCTCTATGTATAGTATCATGTCATCGGCAGAGAGTGACAGTTTTACTTATTCTTTTCTGATTTGTATTCCTTTTATTACTTTTTCTTCTCTGATTACCATGACTAAGACTTCCAAAACTATGTTGAATGATAGTGACAAGAGTGGACATCCTTGTCTTGTTCCTGATCTTAAAGGAAATGCTTTCAGTTTTTCACCATTGAGTGATGTTTGCTGTGAGTTTATCATATATGGCCTTTATTATGGTGAAGGAGTTTCCCTCTATGCCCACTTTCTGCAGAGTTTTTATCAAAAATGGGTGTAATTTTGTTAGAAGCTTTTTCTGCATCTGTTGAGATGATCATGTGGTTTTTATTCTTCAATTTGTTAATATGGTGTATCACATTGATTGATCTGCATATATTGAAGAATCCTTGCATCCCTGGGATAAATCCCACTTGATCATGGTGTATGATCCTTTTAATGTGTTGTTGGATTCTGTTTGCTAGTATTTTGTTGAGGATTTTTGCATCTATATTGATCAGTGATATTGGTCTTTAATTTTCTTTTCTTGTAGTATCTTTGTCTGGTTTTGCTATCAGGGTGATGGTGGCCTCATAGAACGAGTTTGGGAGTGTTCCTTCCTCTGAAAAATTTTGGAAGTGTTTGAGAAGGATGGGTGTTAGCTCTTCTCTAAATGTTTGAAACAATTCACCTGTGAAGCCATCTGGTCCTGGACTTTTGTTTGTTGGAAGATTTTTAATCACAGTTTCAATTTCATTACTTGTGATTGGTCTGTTCATGTTTTCTGTTTCTTCCTGGTTCAGTCCTGGAAGGTTATATCTTTCTGAGAATTTGTCCATTTCTTCCAGGGTGTCCATATTATTGGCATAGAGTTGCTTATAGTAGTCTCTTACGACACTTTGTATTTCTGCAGTGTCCATTGTAACTTCTCCTTTTTCATTTCTAATTTTATTGATTTGAGTCCTCTCCCACTTTTTCTATTTTTTTTAACATCTTTATTAGAGTATAATTGTTTTACAATGGTGTGTTAGTTTCTGCTTTATAACAAAGTGAATCAGTTATACATATACATATGTCCCCATATCTCTTCCCTCTTGCAGCTCCCTCCATCTCACCCTCCATATCCCACCCCTCTAGGTGGTCACAATCCACCTAGCTGATCTCCCTGTGCTATGTCGCTGCTTCCCACTAGCTATCTATTTTACGTTTGGTAGTGTATATATGTCCATGCCACTCTCTCATTCTGTCCCAGCTTACACTTCTCCCTCCCCGTATCCTCAAGTCCATTCTCTAGTAGGTCTGCCTCTTTTTTCCCGTCTTGCCCCTAGGTTCTTCATGACCATTTTTTTCTTTAGATTCTATATATATGTGTTAGCATACGGTATTTGTTTTTCTCTTTCTGACTTACTTCACTCTTTATGACAGTCTCTAGGTCCATCCACCTCACTACAAATAACTCAGTTTTTTTCCTTTTTATGACTGAGTAATATTCCATTGTATATATGTGCCATATCTTCTTTATCCATTCATCTGTTGATGGACACTTAGGTTGCTTCCATGTCCTGGCTATTTGTAAATAGAGCTGCAATGAATATATTGATACATGACTCTTTTTTTTTCTTTTCATGACTCTTTTTGAATTATGGTTTTCTCAGGGTATATGCCCAGTAGTGGGATTGCTGGGTCATATGGTAGTTCTATTTTTAGTTTTTTAAGGATCCTCCATACTGTTCTCCATAGTGGCTGTATCAATTTACATTCCCATCAAGAGTGCAAGGGGGTTCTCTTTTCTCCAAACCCTCTCCAGCATTTATTGTTTGTAGATTTTTTGATGATGGCCATTCTGACTGGTGTGAGATGATATCTCATTGTAGTTTTGATTTGAATTTCTTTAATGATTAATGATGTGGAGCATTCTTTCATGTGTTTGTTGGCAATCTGTATATCTTCTTTGGAGAAATGTCTGTTTAGGTCTTCTGCCCATTTTTGGATTGGCTTGTTTGTTTTTTTCATATTGAACTGCATGAGTTGCTTGTGTGTTTTGGTGATTAATTCTTTTTCATTTGCTTCATTTGCAAATATTTTCTCCAATTCTGAGGGTTGTCTTTTCATCTTGTTTATGGTTTCCTTTGCTGTGCAAAAGCTTTTAAGTTTCATTAGGTCCCATTTGTTTATTTTTGTTTTTATTTCCATTTCTGTAGGAGGTGGGTCAAAAAGGATCTTGCTGTGATTTATGTCATAGAGTGTTCTGCCTATGTTTTCCTCTAAGAATTTGATGGTGTCTGGCCTTACGTTTAGGTCTTTAATCCATTTTGAGTTTATTGTTGTGTATGGTGTTAGGGAGTCTTCTCATTTCATTCTTTTACATGTACCTGTCCAGTTTTCCCAGCACCACTTATTGAAGAGGCTGTCTTTTCTCCACTGTATATTCTTGCCTCCTTTATCAAAGATAAGGTGACCATGTGCGTGAGTTTATTTCTGGGCTTTCTATCTTGTTCCATTGATCTGTATTTCTGTTTTTGTACAAGTACCATACTTTCTTGATTACTGTATCTTTGTAGTATAATCTGAAGTCAGGGAGCCTGATTCCTCCAGCTCCGTTTTTCTTTCTCAAGATTGCTTTGGCTATTTGGGGTCTTTTGTGTTTCCATACAAATTGTGGAATTTTTTGTCCTAGTTCTGTGAAAAATGCCAGTGGTAGTTTGATAGGGATTGCATTGAATCTGTAGATTGCTTTGTGTAGTATAGTCATTTTCACAATGTTGATTCTTCCAATCCAGGAACATGGTTTATCTCACCATCTATTTGTATCATCTTTACTTTCTTTCATCAGTGACATAATTTTCTGCTTACATGTCTTTTGTCTCCTTAGGTATTTTCATTCCTAGATATTTTATTCTTTTTGTTTAAATGGTAAATGTGAGTGTTTCCTTAATTTCTCTTTCAGATTTTTCATCATTAGTATGTAGGAATGCAAGTCATTTCTGTGCATTAATTTTGTATCCTGCCACTTTACCAAATTCATTGATTAGCTCTAGTAGTTTTCTGGTAGCATCTCTAGGATTCTCTATGTATATTATCATGTCATCTGCAAACAGTGAGAGCTTTACTTCTTCTTTTCCAATTTAGAATCCTTTTATTTCTTTTTCTTCTCTGATTTCTGTGGCTAAAACTTCCAAAACTATGTTGAATAATAGTGGTGAGAGTGGGCAACCTTGTCTTATTCCTTATCTTAGCAGAAATGGTTTTAGTTTTTCACCATTGAGGATGATGTTGGCTGTGAGTTTGTCATATATGGCCTTTATTATGTTGAGGAAATTTCCCTCTGTGCCTACTTTCTGGAGGGTTTTTATCATAAATGGGTGTTGAATTTTGTCAAAAGCTTTCCCTGAATCCATTCAGATGATCATATGGTTTTTCTCCTTCAGTTTGTTAGTATGGTGTATCACGTTGATTGATTTGCGCCTATTGAAGAATCCTTGCATTGCTGGGATAAACACCACTTGATCATAGTGTATGATCCTTTTAATGTGCTGTTGGATTCTGTTTGCTAGTATTTTGTTGAGGATTTTTCTATCTATGTTCATCAGTGATATTGCCCTGTAGTTTTCTTTCTTTGTGACATCTTTGTCTGGTTTGTCCCTCTTTTTCTTGATACATCTGGCCAGATGTTTATCACTTTTGTTTATCTTCTCAAAGCACCAGCTTTTCATTTTATTGATCTTTGCTATTGTTTTCTTTGTTTCTATTTCACTTATTTCTGCTTTGATCTTTATGATTTCTTTCCTTCTACTAACTTTGGGTTTTGTTTGTTCTTTTTTCTCTAGGTCCTTTAGGTGTAAGTTTAGATTTTTTGTTTGAGATTTTTCCTGTTTCTTGAGGTAGGATTGTACTGCTATAAACTTTCCTCTTGAAACATCTTTTGCTGCATCCCATAGGTTTTGGATCTTCATGTTTTTGTTGACATTTGTCTCTAGGTATTTTTTGATTTCCTTAGTGATCTCTTCATTATTTAGTAATATATTGTTTAGTCTCTTGTGTTTGTGTTTTTTACATTTTTCCCCTGTAATTTATTTCTAATCTCATAGTGTTGTGGTCAGAAAAGACACTTGATAAGATTTCAATTTTCTTAAATATACCAAGGCTTAATATGTGACCCAAGATGGGATCTATCCTGAAGAATGTTCCATGTGCAGTTGAGAAGAAAGTGTAATCTACTGTTTTCAGATGGAATGCCCCATAAATATCAATTAAATCTGTCTCACCTCTTGTGTCATTTAAAGCTTGTATTTCCTTAGTAATATTCTAACTGGAAGTTCTGTCTATTGGTGTAAGTGAGGTGTTAAAGTCCCCCACTATTATTGTGTTACTGTCGATTTGCTCTTTTATAGCTGTTAGCAGTTGACTTATATATTAAGGTGTTCCTATGCTGGATGCATGTATATTTATAATCGTTATATCTTCTTTTTGGATTGGTCCCTTGATCATTATGTAGTGTCCTTCCTTATCTCTTGCAACATTCTTTATTTTAAAGTTTATTTTATCTGATATGAGTATTGCTACTCCAGCTTTCTTGTGATTTCCATTTGCATGGAATACCTTTTTCCATCCCCTCACTTTCAGTCTGTATGTGTCCCTAGGTCTGGACTGTGTCTCTTGTAGACAACATATATATGGATCTTGCTTTCATATCCATTCAGTGAGCCTGTGTCTTTTAGTTGGAGCATTTAATCCATTGATGTTTAAGGTAATTATCAATATGTATGTTCCTATTACCATTTTCTTAATTGTTTTGGGTGTGTTTTTGTAGGTCCTTTTCTTCTCTTGTGTTTCCCACTTAGAGAAATCCCTTTAGCATTTGTTGTAGAGCTGGTTTTGTGGTGCTGAATTCTCTTAGCTTTTGCTTGTCTGTAAAGCTTTTCATTTGTCCACTGAATCTGAATGAGATCCTTGCCAGGTAGAGTAATCTTGTAGGTTTTTCCCTTTCATCCCTTTAAATATATTGTGCCACTCCCTTCTGGCTTGTAGAGGTTTCTGCTGTGAAATCAGCTGTTAACCATATGGGAGTTCCCTTTTATGTTATTTGCCATTTTTCCCTTGTTACTTTTAATAATTTTTCTTTGTAATTTTTGTCAATTTGATTACTGTGTGTCTTGACATGTTTCTCCTTTTGTTTATCCTGCCTGGGACTTTCTGCACTTCTTGGACTTGTGTGGCTATTTCCTTTTCCATGTTAGGGAAGTTTTCGACTGTAATCTCTTCAAATATTTTCTCGGGTCCTTTCTCTCTCTCTTCTCCTTCTGGGACCCCTATAATGTGAATGTTGGTGTGTTTAATATTGTCCAAGAGTCTCTTAGACTGTCTTCATTTCTTTTCATTCTTTTTTCTTTATTGTGTTCTGCAGCAGTGAATTCCACCATTCTCTCTTCCAGGTCATTTATCCGTTCTTCTGCCTCAGTTATTCTGCTATTGATTCCTTCTAGTGTACTTTTCATTTCAGTTATTGTATTGTTCATCTCTGTTTGTTTGTTCTATATTTCTTGTAGGTCTTTGTTAAACATTTCTTGCATCTTCTCGATCTTTGCCTCCATTCGTTTTCTGAGGTCCTGCATCATCTTCACTATCATTATTCTGAATTATATTTCTGGAAGGTTGCCTATCTCCACTTCATTTATTTGTTTTTCTGTGGTTTTATCTTTTTCCTTCATCTGGTACATAGTCCTCTGCCTTTTCATTTTGTCTGTCTTTCTGTGAATGTGGTATTCATTCCACAGGCTGCAGGATTGTAGTTCTTCTTGCTTCTCCAAGATGTGCTTCTGATGTAGAATCTACAAACATTTTGCCAGGAGACCAAGGCTATGAAAAAATCAAGGAATGGAGATTTTTAACTCCTAGGCCTCTCTCGTGGTGAAAAGCAATAAAGATTTTCCTATGACTAGAATGAAAAGCCAAGGTTTAATTAAGCAGTTGTTGGAAATGATTGAATACTGGTGAATGAAATTTAGTGTAGCATAAAATTTTAGCTTTACCTAAAACCTAAGTTGTCATTGAATCCAACCTTTTGAGAGGTTCAAGCATCCCTGTTCAGTACACTTGAGAAATGGCCATCCAATTTCTGTTTGAATACCTCCAGTTGACATGTCACTCACCACCTTTAGAAACAGTCTACTCTAACCCTTCACAATTCTAGGTGTTAGAAAGTTCTCTTCTATGTAGAAATGAAATTGGAGTCTCAGTAACTCCCACATGTTCACTCTTGAAGAGTACTGAAACAGATGAGAATAAATTTTTAATCAGTAAAAGTATTGATATATTTCCATAGAGGTAAGTGGAGAAATTTGGAGGTCTTATACTTGTGAAGTTAATACCCTCTTCTACACAACAGTGTTTCTAATATTTGATGACATGCCACTTTTGAATCCTTTCTTCACCCCAGAATGATTATCTTCAGTTCCATAAGAGAGTTCTTCCTATGAAATGGTTTCCAAACCCCTAACAGACCAGGGAATCCTCCTTTAGAAGCCATGCTGAAATGTTCCATCAACAAGTTGGTTAATCTGGGAACTATGTTTCCCACCGTCTCCTTCCATGTATGGTTCTGAGTTAGACTAGCCCAAAGAGGAATTTGCATAAGATTCAGAAAACAGGAAGTATAGAGGTCATTATTTCTGAAGGTCTTAGCAGGGAAATACTGTGATGGACAGATACAGAAGTGCTTAGAGAGTTTCACTTTGCCCTCACATTTAGGTCTTTTCCCTGACTGCTGATCCTGTTTCCCCAGAACAGCCCTATCCCACCACTAGTCAGTCACTTGGCAGAAGACACACTGAGGTAGTGACAAGCACACGGAGTACAGCCAGTGCTGTCCCATAAAAGTATAATGTAGAGCACATATGCAATTTAAAAATATCTAGCCACAATATAAAGGTAAAATAAACAGGTCAAGTCAATTTTAATAATGTATTTTATATAACCCAACATAATTAAAATGTATTATTTTAACACATAAAAAATATAAAAAATGATTAATGAAACAGCAAGGAGGCCAGTATAGCAAAAAACAGTGAGTGAGGTGGAAAGTAGTAGGGGACAAAGTAAAAATGCAACCAAGAACCAGTTCATACAGGGCACTGTAGACACGGTACTGGTGTGAGATTTTGCAAAATGTAATGAGACTTTTGAGCAGAGGAATGGCATGAGCTGACTTACATTGTTGAAGAATGGCTCTGACTGCTCAGTGGAGAATAGAGTGAGGGGAGAAAACCCAGGCGTGGAAAGCAGTTAGGTGGCTTTTGCAATGACCTAGGTAAGAGGTGATGTGGGCTTGGACTAGGATTGTGGTATAAAAATAGTAAGATATGGAAAATCTGTGATACATTTTCAGGGTAGAACTGATAAAATCTGCCCATGTTGGAATACGTAATGTGAGAGAGAGAAGACAGACTTAGGGATGGTGTCTATCTTTTTGGATTAAACACTTAGGAATGATAGTGCCATTTACTCTGAGGAGGAAGACTAAGTAAAACTGTCCTGTTTCATTCTATCATAAAATATGACTTTAAATATTGATTCTTCCTTTGTCATTTTGATAAGCATATCTTTATCTAAATTACAGGCATAAATCTTGAACTAAGGAGAGTTAATTGTAGAGTTTATGGTTCCGTTCAGCTTAATACCCATGCATTATCATTACATCCAGAATATAGTTAATTCATCTTACTCTACTACTTATTATCAAAAATGCATCTACACACCTTGCCTATAAGTACAAAATTCATTCAGCGTCGTGTATCATTTATGGCATTACTTTGATCTCCCAGATTAGTAGCCTCATTTCTTCCTTCCCTGCTTAGCCTGGACCAGTATTTCAACAAATCTTGCCTATATCCTCCAGTCCCTCAACCCCTTGTCCTTGCAGCTCATCTGAGTCACCAGTCCCTAACCAATGATTAATCTAGCCATCTGCTTGCTCAACAGAGACTTCAAAGCTGCCAAACACTGCTGGAGAAAAATTGCATAACTGGATTGCTTGAACTGATCACATATTTACCATTTCCAACCTCAGCTTGGTCCTCAGTGTTGCTGGGCAATGCTTTCATCTGCCTCTATTCAGATATCTTTCCTGTTCACTAAGGTCACCACTTTATGTTTTTGTACTCCTCCTCAAACTTTCACTTTCATTCGTAGGAGAAAAAGTACTCATTTCTAGAAAACAAATGAAAACTCCAGGTAATTAATTTATTTGAATTTTCTCCTCCAACTACAACATTATATATATATTAACACTCATCCTCACCCACCACATTCAACCCCCATTGTATTCATCACCAAACTGATCTTGTCCATCATCAAATTTCCCCTCTTCCTTGACTGCATTTTCTTCTTCAATAAATATGCTTGTCTCCTCTCATTCTAAAGAAAATCTTCTGCTCTCCTTGGTTCCTCTTAAGCTAGTAAGCTAGTCTCTGTCCTTCTTTCACTGCATATTTCATTAGGAAGTCTAATAATCTGCTATAATCACACCCCTCTACTGACCCTGCTCTTCCCAAGGTCATCAGTGACCCACAAGTCTTAAATCCAATTATTTATTTCACTTCTCTATCCCATTTATCATCTGTGTAGCATTTAGTGCTGTTGACATCATCTCTTTTTTGAATCTCTCAACTCTTAGATCCTGGCTCTAATTCCTCTGATCAATTCTAGATCTTCTTGATTGATTCATCTTCACAATCACTTGAGGATGGTACTTTAAGTCTTTCCCACATACTTTTTTCCTTCTCATGCTCATTCCTCTCCTCGAGTGATATTATTCACGCAGACAGTCTACTTTCACTTACTGTAGCAGCCAAGAAAATGTGCTGCTCAAATCTCCTACCGTGAGGAACAAAGTTGACTAACAGCCCTAACTGCTGCCCTTATAGGTCAGGCACCACATCTGTACCAAGGCCGTGCTTCCGTGGGCTGCTCCCAGCCAGTGATTGAGTGTGATTAGATTCTAGTGCAGGCTGAGCGTTGCAGTGTACAGGACTCCCTTTTGGCTCTAGGACTCCATTCAGCCTGGAGAAAACTTTCTTGGGATTGTGCTGCCATCTGAGATTCTTCCCACACAAACCTCCTTCCTTCCCCCTCTTCTTATCACAGGTGTCAAACCAGCATTGTGGTCTAAAGGATCTCCCTGTCTTCTCCCTCATGAGTGTTTCCCCAATACTTCTGTTGCATACTTGATCCTATCTTGACAACTACTTCTTAGAGGATCAAATTTAACACACCTACATACCAGCAACTGACAAATATATCTCCAGTTCCTGCCCTGAGCTTAAGATAAACTGTTTTCTCAATAACTTCTCCCAGGTGATTCAGATGTATCTCAAATTTACTATATCTCATCTTAAATTCCTTATTTTGCCATACACGCTTATTCCTCTGCAGCAATTCTGGCCTTGTGTAGTCACATCATTTTCTCTCTCCTGCTGATCATCCCCTCTTCCATGTGTTCAACTCAGGCATTCATTAAACTATTTGGGACTCGTGCCATGTCAGTTATGGATCCTGGCTTTCAATCTTGCCCCTCTCCAATTCTGTATTCACAAACGGCTTTCCACGCACTATCTCCATCATATCTTTGCCTGCTTTATCACTATCACCTCATCATTCACTCATCATTTCACCCATAATTCCTCCCACTCACTAAATAAATATCCCAAACTTGCTCATAGCCCTGAGTCTTTGAAGGTACTATTTTATCATCCCCAATTGTCTCTGTTGCTCAACTTCTACATGCTTTTCAAGGTGCAACTCAAATGATATTTACTCAGTGAAGCTCCACTCCCAAAACAGCTACCACCATAGACAAAGATAGCAAATCTTTCTTCTTTATTATCTTAGTATGCTGTATAGACTTCAGTTATAGCACTCCCTCCTTATATTTTGCTACAGTTATGTGTGTATTCTGTCTCTGTCGCTATCTTCTAAGACTTTGAAGGAATGAAACATGTATTATTAGTGTATATCTGTCCAGTTCCTTGAATGGTGACTCCATCATAGTAGATATTCAATAAATATTTGTGGAATTAACAGAAGCAGCAAAGAAATTAAGTAAAGTTATATTGATTGGACTTTTCTTGAGAAATGCATGCTAACTTTGAATGATTATCTCGGTGTTTCTTAAATGCTTGAAAATAATCTGCTTTTTTTGCTGCCTCCATCAAAACAGATAGGTTTGAGGCCACTACTCAAAATTCAAATAAAAATCCAGGGCTAATCTATCATTTTCTTAAGTAAGGAAGAGTAATGCTAGCCAGACACAATCTCATTTAATCAAATCAAACTGCTGATATTATGTAGGGTTTTAGGGAAGAGTTTGTTTTGAGACATGTTTGTTACTGAGGCATGACCATAGTGATGTCAGTCTTAGAAACTGACATAAATACTCTACAAATATTTATTGAATATCTACTATGATGGAGGCACTTTTTTGTCGGGTACAAAAGTACATTCTGCGTTGGTTACAGAAGGAGAATGGGTGGATGTCAGCCTTCAAAGTCTGTTCAGTGTTTTGAGTCTGCCACAGATTTGGTGATTTTTTTTAGAACCATGGCTATGAAATAGTCAATAATTGACTAGACAGATGTAAAGCCATTTCAGGTGGATGTTTTTGTGATGCTATAGAGCAACCAGTTTTTTACTAGGAGTGTGTGGGTTTTTTTGTTTTTGTTTTATCCTCAAGTATTATGTCTTACATTCTGATTTCTTACCGTAGTTCATGAACTTTAGATTCTCTAATATACTCCAGCCTCACAAAACCATAGATACACACATGCCTTATTCCTACAACCAGTTAATTAGATACAGGAATATCATAATAAGTGCCACTGCTTAGTGTCACACAGTCTCCCCTGGAGGGTTTATCTTCTGCTTAGAGGATAGATCAGTGAAAATATTAGTGCAAGGACCTCTCTGAATTGGGGACTATCCATAAGGCTGCTTTCATTTCAGGTTTATTAAGTAATAATAAACTCAAGCTCTATAACATAGGAACTCATGTTTGCTGAGTCAGCTGTTTTGAAAGTTATTCCTAAGGATGCCCAGAGAGCAGAAAGGATAAGTAAGCCAACACATATGTAACCTGTGTTAATCACTTTTCATGTATTTTCAGTTAATCTCCAAAACCACTAAGTAAAGGAGGTATTATGTTCATTTCTATGAAAACAAAAATGGAACTTAAAGGGGTTAATTAAGTAAATTCTTCAATGTCATGAAGCTTGGAAGTAACAAAATTAGAAGTTGAATCCAGATTTCGATTTCAGTAGCCAAAAATTTTCCCCTGAACCATACTTCCTGCCCCAAGGAAAAGTGGAATACCTCCACTTTGAAGAAATCAGTCTGGAGAGAGCATGCAATGGAAATTGAAAAAAAATCTCTACCAGTCTTCCTGACCTGGAAAAGTTGTGCTAAAATTTATATTCCTCATTGGCTGGGTTTTATTTTTTAATTATTACTCACAAAACAAAAACTAAAATATTCTTACATTTTAGAAAATTATCCAGTCTCCACATTCCTGCTCTTCTCATACACACATGTGCTGTGCAGAAAACCACCCTACAAGAGAGTGTGGAATAATTTGGTTCCAGTAAATGTTACTTCAATATATTCACATTTCAAAAGTGAGTCTATATGACTCAATAATTCCATCTATCTACACCATGCATTTTTTAAATGACTGAAAAAAACGTACAAAGCTCTATAAAACATATTGAAATATGAAAAACATATGGCTAGCTTACATTTATTGAGGTTTTCTAGGAGTCTTATGTGCTACTAAGAGCTAACTTAAAACAAGAACAGGGACATAAAAATGGAGAGAATAATGGAGTTAATATTTTTTAAATGCATGCCAGAAAGTCCTATTCATTAACTTTGGATAGATCACAAATTCAACTCTAGTTATTTTAAATTCTATTTAAGAACAAATGTTTGGTTTTACTTTTAGTAATACAATTATAATTCAGATTAACTTTCTATATTATAATTTTTAATTGAGAAAAACAGGAGTGGAATTATAGCACAGTTTATTATATACAAGTTGAAAATCAAATCAGGCTATCAGAAGAATCACCACTTTTTCTTGATACTAAGCCAATAAACTAATTTCTTTTGTGCATATTCAGAAATATAGCATTAAGTAATGGCCTTAAAACTGACCTTACAGAAGACACAGTGTCTACTTTCATTAAACTGTTTTGTATAACATCTGCAACATATCCAGGTACTTTTAGTATTTCAACAAATTTCACTGACAGTGAGTGACAAACATTGCACAGCATATTCAGTATATTAAAGTTTTGGATTTGCTAAACTAATTATTTTATCTGTCTATCTATCTATCTATTTATTTATGGCTGCATTGGGTCTTCGTTTTTGCATGCGGGCTTTGTCTAGTTGTGGTGAGCGTGGGCTACTCTTCGTTGCGGTGCGCAGGCTTCTCAGTGCAGTGGCTTCTCTTATTGCGGAACATGGGCTCTAGGTCCACAGGCTTCAGTAGTTGTAGTTGTGGCTTGTGGGCTGTAGAGCACAGGTTCAGTAGTTGTGGTGCACAGGCTTAGTTGCTCCACAGCATGTGGGATCTTCCCAGACCAGGGCTCAAACCCATGTCCCCTGCATTGGCAGGAAGATTCTTAACCACTGCACCACCCGGGAAATCCCTATTTTATTTATTTTTGAATAGGTAACATATAGCACAGAACATAAAGAATAGAGTGAAAGTCTCTCTTAACCCTGTCCTGCTGCACCCCAGTTCCCAATGGAAGGGAACTAATATTAAAAGCTGTAATTCAAGAGAAGTTCTCTGAAATAAAGATCTGGATCTGTATATTGAGTGGATCCATCTTTTATTCCCAAAAATCAATCCAAAACAATTGACTGTGAGATATATCCTAGTAAAATCATAGAACTTTAAAAGTGAAAGAACCCTCTGGATTTCCAAGCAGAATAAAAAAATCAGTTAGAAGGAAAAGAAATTCAGGTTGGTATGAAACTTATTGTCATCAACAACCAAAGCAAGAAAGCAGTGCAACACTCCATAAACTTAAAGAGAGAAGGGGTAAATAAAGGATTTTATACACAGCCAAGCTGTTCTTCAAATATTAACACTACCCACGAGTCTTTCCTGGGGAATCTACTAAGAGATGAACTTCATTTAACAAAGAGATGATTAAGGAAACCAGACAAAGAACTAGTAATGAGGATTAAATATACAACTGACCCCTGACCAATGCAGGTGTTAGGTGTGCCGACTATCTGTGTATAACTTCACAGTCAGCCCTCCGAAGCCAGGTCCACCTCCACAGGTTCACCCATCTCTGGGTACTGTAGTACTGTAGTATAATTTAGAAGGAAAAAAAAAAAACACGTCTAAGTGAACCCCCCACATTCAAATCCATGTGGTTCGAGGGTCAACTAATTGTAGATCTAAGACTATAACAGGTGAGAATGAGAGAGAAAACTTAGTATATAAACATTCTTTGCTCTGTCAAAGTAACATACAAAAAAACCCCCCACAAAAAACAAAATTTGATAAATAAAAATGGGAAAAAAGAAGAAAATAGTATATACTCATTGAGTGCTGCAAAGATAATAGGTAGAAATAAAAGGAAATTATCTAAAGTTGACCAGGAAGGGGACTAAGAGCATTAAATAAAAGTATTAAAATAGGGTAATAATAGTTTTACATATATGTCTTCTTAAACACAAAAAAGTTACAACATAAAAGAAAAAGTTTAATTAGAAAACAAAGAAAAGAGACTACTTAATGAAAGTCACATAGTAAACATAATTCTGTTACAAAATACAAAACATTCATCATATCAATAAATGTAAATAGGTTCAACTTAATCTATTTAAAAAAACTTTAGATCAGCTTACATATCAAAACCAGAATAAGGAATATTCTTCAAGCCACCCGATTTCATTTCTTCCCAAAGTCATTATCATTCCTCTGTGTTTTCTGGCCCTGAGCATTTGCCAGTATTGGCTTTGTTCCTGTTTATAATATAAATTTGCAAAATACGTTTTTAATCCCTCAAATCTTACTGTTCCAAATTCAGTTCTTGCAAAGCAATTTAGCGTTGGATGTTTATTAGAGAAAAAAAGAGCAAATGTTGGTTTTTGATGAAAAAATAGTGGATAATGCATTTTATTCTTAAATGCTAAGTGGTTCCAGCCTTTCTCTTTTCATTTCTTACGGCATTGCATCATCTTTTTTAAGACTGTATGCAAAAGATTAAAAATAAATAAACATGTCAGGAAAAGGTATTTATTTAATGAAAATTATTTTAAAGTCCTTCCATTTCCTTGCTGTGTAATCACAGGCAAATCACTCATGTCAACCTCTTCTAAAATTTTGCATCCTTCCTACATTGCAGATAATAAAAATTAAGCTATTTAAAAAGCCATTTATAAGCAGTATAGAGTACTGCTGCTCACAATCATATCTTACAGAATTCTCACTGACTTTTAGATTAAATAGTATTATCATATGGAAAAATTAGAATATATAGATAGGGGAAAAAAATAATAATTAAATCAGCCAAAATTCTACCACAACACCCTTGCAAATGTTTCTATAGATAGCCATGTGTATTTACTCTCTCATCATCTTGGAAAATAAATCTGCGCAGCAGCCACCAACCCTGCATGCAGGCTGCTGCCCCTTCTCTACCTCTTTGATTTGTAAATGGAGATGAAAAATGGGGCTGGGAAGGACTTGAATCTGAAAAATCAGTGCAAAGACTCTGGTTTCCTCATAGGCACTAACACCTGAGTACCTTTAGTGCAGCTCTTACCAGGCCACAGGGCCAAATACCAAAATAAAAAGCGTCCATAAAGAAATTATAATCTACTTAAACTTTTAATAATGAATCATTTGTAACCTCCTAATTTTCTATTTATATCACAGGATCAGAAACAAAATATATTTCCCTAAAATAGTGATGCATATGATTTTTCAAATTAAAAATATATTCAATGCAAAAAAAATTAGATGATACAGAAAAGTACAAGCAAAAAGAAATTAAAACCCCGCATTTATCACCCAACACTGTGACCCTATTTTACATCAACAAATCATTTTGCTATGTTTTTAGTGGCCAGTAGAACTGACCCTTAACTGCAAATATCAGGCCGAGGAAATGGACAATTAACCTATCACTGTTCCCTTGCTCTCTTCTCTGTAGTAAAGGTCAACTAAGATTGGTCCTTAACCACAATTTAGTCACAATTGTATTGTATAATGGCTGAGTATTAAGTATTAATGTCTAAGTATTAATTGTTCCAACTAAAAAATAATTTACCAGTGATATAAAATTAGTTTGATTACTAGATATCCCACTTTCACAATGATAACATCTTTAACTCCACATATTTTCTTGAATTGGGCCAGATGATCCTTGAGCTTCCTTCTAGCACTAAAATGTGGGTGACAATTCTCTGAAAAGTAATATAAAAAGAAACTAAGACATGTACTGTAAATAAGTTAGCTTTTGGTGAGATTTTCTTAAAGTTATCAAAAAATCAATTCAAGCCTTCTCTTCCAATGCTTTTTGACATTTACTCTTTCAGTATGCAGTTAGTTACCATGCAAAAGCAGATTCTTAATAATTGATGTTGTTTACTTTGAACGTGATTACTCATAGAAGGCTGGAGAAATGAATCAATACTTGCTTAGCTTCTCCAGAATAAATCAGGGTTAATTGTTAAAGTAATGCACATTAATTTAGCCTGTCAAATTAATTTCCCAACACCTCCTTATGCTACAAGAGTCTTAATTAAGAAATAACTAAGGTTACTTTCCCTTATTACAGGTATTGCTGAGCCACTGGCTCTGAACAAAGTCATTTAACTCCTTTGATGTGTGTGATTTAAAGAACACCAGAGAAAACCTACAAAGTATTAGTTATACTGTGCATTTGTAAGGGACTTCACAGTTTGCAAGGTGCTTCCATTTTCTTTCTGCAAACCTTCTGTGTTCTGTTCTGTAAGATGCAACCTGTGCCACCCATGAACCTATTTCAGTACTGTGTGGAGCCCTACAGAGTGTCCAGTCCCAAGTTCCATAATTTTAAGAGGATCACTGACCAATAGAGTGCCTCAAAGAGAAAAGGGAATGATGAAGTCTATGGAGATTACAATGAGGAAAGTTTGAAAGAATTGGGAATATTTAATCTAATAAAAGATGAAGGGATATAATAATTGGGACATTCTCTCTTGTTTGAGTATATGTTATATTGTAGAGGGCTTAATTTTATATCTTGCTTAGATGGCGGCATCAGTGTTGATGATTGATAGTTACAAGGAGGGAGATAAAGGTTTAACATAAGAATCTTTTGATGGTAGGAAGGGCTGCCTTACCCATGAGTGAGCTTCCTGGTACTAAGCATACCCTCAAAAAGACCACTTAGGAGGGGTGAGGGCCGACGCTGAAGGACAGTTCTCTGAGGCCCACAGTCTCAGGCTTTCAAGCCTGCCAAACATGGGGAAAGCCACTCCTTGACTTTTGTTACCAACATTAGATGGAAATTTTAAAACTCTGAAAAACAGGGACTTGGCAAAATCCTCAGAGTCCCCCATTACATGTCAAGTCATGCTTAGGAATTACCCACTGCAATTCTACAGAGCTGGCCGTTGCTAAGGTACAGGCCAGGCTGTTGGAGAGCAAGTGTGAGACCAAGGGTGTCATTCCCACTTCCCAAAGTTTAAGGAGAGCACCGCAGTTCATGTACGAGCTGCCACACCCTGTCCATCCACCTGGCCTAGCACTTAACACGTACTATTTAGTTACTTTATACAATATGCTGATATGGTGAGCACTTTAAGAGCAGAGACTCTGTTCTATTTATCTTTATAACACCATAGCTTATCCAAATGTTGGCATTTATTAGATACTCAATATGTGCTTAATGGAGGAATAAATATATTCCATTCCAAATAAGCATTGCCTCAGTGCAGGCACTATATCATTGGCAAGATATACAGAATTAAAATAAGTCTCAGTCCTTGCCCTTAAGGAATACTAAAAAATTAGCAGAATATAGTGGGAAGCAGCCGCATAGCACAGGGAGATCAGCTCAGTGCTTTGTGACCGCCTGGAGGGGTGGGATAGGGAGGGTGGGAGGGAGGGAGACGCAAGAGGGAAGAGATATGGGAACATATGTATATGTATAACTGATTCACTTTGTTATAAAGCAGAAACTAGCACACCATTGTAAAGCAGTTATACTCTAATAAAGATATAAAAAATAAATTAGCAGAATAAATACATGAGTGAGCGAGGGCACCTATATTGGGTAGAGTTTTGCCTTTTAAGATTTCTTTCAACTCTAAGATTCTATAAAATCTGTATCCCTTTCTTCAATTAAAATAGCTTAAATGCAAGAGCAGGTGAAGTGGTCATCCTAGGCCGGTGAAAATCCTAGTGGATTTTCCTAGGTTTTTAATCTACTGTGGGCAATACAACTCAGCTTCTAGCAAATCAAGTAGTTTGAGAAGTCAATCTATAGTTAGAGCATCGGATTAAAGGGTTGGGAAACAAAAGGTCTTGGTAGAAATTTGTGTCAAAACCATATAAAATGCACTTTCCTCATATTAAGAAAAAAACTTTCTGGCTCTGGAATTTAAAGTGTTTGGTAATTTTCTGTATATACTAATTGAAGAATTTAAACTGTTACATCTATATTAAAAATAACAAATACTGTCTTAATATTTACTCTCCACTTAACTTACATTAACAGATTAAATCTGCTCATTTATACTGTAGTTACTTTTATTGTTCCTGTTTTGCAGAGGATGAAACAGGACATAGAGTTGTCATTTGCCCCTAGATCATGTAGTAGAAAGTGGTACATCTAGGCAGTTGGGCACTGGAGTCTATGTTCATAACCACTTCACTATATTGCCTCATAATAATATTCTCCTATATCATGGTATGATTTTTATTTCTTACATCATGGTAAGATTCTTTTTGCCATCTGTCTCATAAAGCAGTATCAGTGATCCATGATTAGTCTTGTTTCTGATGCAGTTATGAACAAAGACAAGCCTAGGCTTTGAGAGGAACTGTACGAAGCAATAAAACATCCCATTAGCAGGAAAACAGTGGCCGGTATTGTAGTCCCTTACTGTGTTTCTCTGGTATTACTTACTTAGGTTAACCCAGGCGGTTACCACCCTCTGTTCCCCATTCGGCACTCCTATGTTCAAAAGGACACAATTGTATGAAATAATAACTGATTATTTGAACAAATGACAATGTATTCCTCTACACACACTCAGAAGCCAGCAGGCCAACTGTTCTGCTAAACCATTTTGATTTACTGGGGGTTAAGGTGCTTGCTCTGAAAAGCAAGGCACATTTCATTTTGGAATTGAAAAATCTTTTTTTCTGCTTAGTTTAACGTTTATTCTGTTTTTCACTTTGCACTCTAAATAGTTAATTGGGGCTATTTAACAGATTGTACACCTGGCTGCTGAGAATAATTGTATCTTAACAACTGAAGGAGTTTTTACTTAATTTGTGAGTGGTTTGGTTGGTAATGACCTTGCACCCTACAGTTGGATTCAAAGAGTTAGGCAGAAGCTGAAGTGCTCCTGACTGTAGGAGGTGAAAGTCATTCATATTCTTTTGTAAACAAATTAACAGTGAGTTGCCAGTGTGTTTTCAGCCCCCCAAATCACCTTAGCAACATGGATATAGAAACAGCACGAACTCTCCTCAGAACCTACAGTTGTTCCTAGCACGAGGAGACAGCAACAAACGGGACTGGCAAAATTCCCTATTTATTTTAATCCTTAAAATGAGTGTCAGAATTTCCATGAAGTGGTAAAAAAAAAAAAAAAAAAAAAAAAAAAAGGCTCAACTTCTCTTGTATATACAATAATTAGTTCTTTCTCAGTAGGGCTTTATTATTTTTTAAAAATGTTTCCTGACATGGTTTGACCAGGTTCAAATTAATGTTAGCCCCAAAAGAAAAGGAAGATGTATTTCCAAGTAATTAGGCTAGGCTCATTTGAATTGCGGGCCACTGATCATAGTTATATTTTCTTCTTCTGTGTTTGAGGAATATGAGCCCTAGAGAGTAGAGAAAGGTAGAGCTATACTGCAGTTATGAGAGTGCCTGGGGGCAGATGGAACTTGGGGCAGGGCAAACCCTGCCAGACAATTGAAGTTAGAAATCAGTAGGAAATGAGCCAGAGAGGTTTGTTTTGTGTGCTTTCTCATCCGCTCTCACCCCTCCCACCAGGGAAGGCAAGAAACCTGCTCATTGATGGATTTCTTACAGTTCCCATTGCTGCTGATCTACACTCGAGACAAAGAACTAGTAAAACTAGAGTACAAATGTATTTAGGAGCTATGCCACTGGACCTTGGCCACCTAACCGCTCTACCTTCACTCTCTGGTATCATCTTCACTTTTTGATCCCTGAGAAGGTTTGTTCTTCAAGCAAATATTCTACACAGTTCAAAAATCAGTACTAAGAATTTTATGTCTGTACAGTTAGCAGATGGTTTACCCCAATATCCAAAGTTTAAAAGAGTAGACTATCAGAAGAAAAAGCGTTTTTTATGTCTTCTTCATTATTGCGCTTCAGTCTGGAAGTACTTGCATGTTTATTGCTGCATTTGTACTAATTTCTGGTTATTAGGGTCTGTGTTTAAAAGTTGTAAAAATGGGCCTCCCTGGTGGCGCAGTGGTTGAGAGTCCGCCTGCCGATGCAGGGGATACGGGTTCGTGCCCCGGTCTGGGAGGATCCCATATGCCGCGGAGCGGCTGGGCCCGTGAGCCATGGCCGCTGAGCCTGTGCGTCCGGAGCCTGTGCTCCGCAACGGGAGAGGCCACAACAGTGAGAGGCCCGCGTACAGCAAAAAAAAAAAAAAAAAAAAAAAAAAAAAGTTGTAAAAATATCTTTAACGTTTTTAGTGAACTGAGGTATCATGAGCTATATTTACCCATTCTTCTGTCTTGCATGGGTGTGAGGAGAACCCACGCCAGCCTTGTTGGCAGAGGATTTCACAGCACGTGTCCTCAGTCCCACCACTCCTACCACATAGTACAAAAAACCATCTTTAAGACGGTATAAAGCCTGGGATTTTAAACACTGTCCCGAAATGCAAAAAATAAAAACTGTTGTATGCTACAGGTGCCCTTGTAAATTGGAAAACAACTGGTGATATAGACCAAGAGTCTTAAACTAGTTCTTTTTTTTTTTAGTTTTACTTATTTATTTATTTTTAATTGGAGTACAATTGCTTTACAGTGTTGTTAGTTTCTGCTGTATAATGAAGTGAATCAGCTATATGTATACATACATCCCCTCACTCTTGGACCTCCCTCCAGTCCCCCACACACCCCCATCTAGGTCGTCACAGAGCACCAAGCTGATCTCCCTGTGCTATACAGCAGGTTCCTACTAGCTAACTATTTTACACATGGTAGTGTATTTATGTCAAATCTAATCTCCCAATTCGTCCCACCCTCCCCTTCCCCCTGCTGTATCCACATGTCCATTCTCTACATCTATGTCTCTATTCCTGCCCTGCAAATAGTTTTATCTGTACCATTTTTCTGGATAAAGAAGATATGGTACATATACAAAATGGAATATTACTCAGCCATAAAAAGGAACAAAACTGGGTCATTTGTAGAGGCGTGGATGGACCTAGACTCTGTCATACAGAGAGAAGTGAGCCAGAAAGTTAAACTAGCTCTTAAACAAGTTTGTAACGTGAATCCAGTATCTTAGGTTAGGATCCCCAAGAAACAGATTGAGACAGATTTTCATGCAGGAGTTTTATTTGAGAGTACCCTTGTACCTTGGGATTAGCATCTGTAGGGAATAACAGAAGCAGAGCTAAGTAGAGGGAGAAGTTGAACAAGGCTGTGTTGGAACCTCAGCAAATCCCACAGGGAGCCTTGAGTCTTGTATGGCTCTTCAGAGATTACCCAAATTGACTTTTATACCACCACCCCCGCTCCCCGACATGGAGCAGTCACTAGATGTGGGCAGCCATGGGGGAGGGGACCCAACATTGGGTAAGGCAGTTCCCTTCTGTTGAGGCAATTCCTAGAGAAGAACTCAGCTATATACCAGTATCAACCACACTCACAGCAGCTAGGGAAATGAGGGCCTTGGTCCTGACATGGGGATCTGGGTGGCAGACTACAGCATCCAGTAGAGTCCAGAACTTGCAAAATTCAGATCCTCTTGTTTCGTGTAAGTTCACCATCTGCAATCATCTTTTCTAGGATTCTGGGTTGATGTATAAGAGGGAGATTAGTGGGAGCAACTACAGCCCTCACCACTGAAGCTGGTCTTGGGAACTCAACTGATACTCATCTCCTTTCTTTACTATCCCTTCTAGGTTCCCTTCCATCTCAAATAGCACATCCCCTGCTCTAGCTGGTTTACCTAATAAGGTAAACCAAGCCCTCATTCCTAAGAGTTCTGATCCTCTGGTCACCATGAACTTCTCAAACTGTGGTGTCAGTACTTGACAGTTTACTGTCAGAATTGGGTAAGGAGTAACAAACACCCCAGTGGATCACCTGGCTGCCAAAGGCATTCTTGCCTCCCCCACTATGTAATGGCAGTGCTACATACTCGTAATCATCAGGGTCCATTATCTCAGCCAGGATGGTAACTCCTTTCCTGGCCTTTTGGCACATGGAATCTAAAATGCTGGTTGACTAAAAAACAAATAGAAATGAAAAGTCTTTTGGTAAAAGCATTCATCTTCTGGGAACAGAACCTCTAGACCTACAAAGCTTGTCATCGTAGAGTCAGAAGCACCAATGCTTCAAGTGACTCTGTAGGACTGATAGTAAAAGGGGCCACTCCTTACTTTCACATCTTCTATGTCCTGGGGACACAGCACTGTATGATCACTAATTTAGGGTGTGTCCTATATCCTAGAGGATGGTACCCCCATCTTTGCAGGGTATTATCTCCAAGCTTAGGTTTCAGCTATACCTTCAAAAGGCCGTTCTGTCACTGCAAGTCTGGTAGATTTTCAGTGGTACGGTGTGTTATAGGAACAGTATATTTTATTGTTATAAGTCTACTGCCAAACCTCTTTTGCTTTAAAGTGGTCCTCGGTCTGACACATTGTCAGGTGTGATACCATGTCTGTGGATCAAACATTCTATAAACATTGGAGATAGTTGAGGCCCTACAAGTGTAAAATTCAAACTTATACCTGGAATATATACTGATTCCAGTAAAGATAAATTGCTGCCTCTTCCAGGAGATAATTGACTTTGCCACCAAGGGACTTTGCCACCAAGGGACTTGTTGGTCTCCTTGGGAGATGGTGCCCTATCAGGTCTTAGTATTGTTCTTTGTTGCTGGCTGGTTGGACATCGGAAAGCAGTAGGTAGACAGATGAGCCATCGTGATGGTGAGTCCATGATCTTGGGTGGATCCATGCATAGTTTCCGTCCCTGACACCATGGATACTCCATGCATGCTCTTATTGTGCCAGCACTGCAGTTGCTAATAAAAGAGGCTGGCTGTCACATGTCAGCCAGTAGCAGACAAAGTCATTCTGTCTATCTAGCTGTTTAGTCCCTCTTTCATGGTAAATGCTCTCTGCCAGGCATTAACAAGTTATACATGGACCTTCACAAACTGCTCACTTCCATTCCTCAGACCTCTGATCCCCCCCAAATTTCCATTTTTCTTCTTTCCAATTTCTGATCAAGCAGCCACACTGCTGCCATCGACTAGAAGCCTGTATATAGTCTTAATTTGGGCCATTTCTCTTTCCATATAAAGTAGGTATCTTGGTTTGGTGCCTGAAGCTCTGCCCATGAGAGGATTTTCACTGGTCGCCAGCTTTCAGGACCACAGCTGAATGGGATTGTAATGAAGCAGTTGTCCACTTTCAGCTTGTACTTAAATATGGAAATTACCCACCCATGAATCAAACTTAAGGCCTTTTCCTTCTGTATCAGCTGATCAAAAAGCTATAGGTGTGAGCTGAGGAGAGAGGCACAAATGTAACTGTGGTTGATGGCAAGTGGATCTGGGCCACCTACCAATGCAGGTTATTTGTGCTGCCCAGCCCTGCATGGGCACAATCCTGGATGTACATTCTAATGAGGGAAGGCTGCTCATGATGTAATATTGCAGGGCTCTCTTACTCTTATGACTTTGTAGTGCAAGAAAACCCAGCTTATGATGGACAGCACTGGTATATGATGGACCATATGGTCATTGATATCCCATGATCAGATAGTCTATCTCTATCAGGACCCAGTAGCAAGCCAGGAGCTGTTTTGAGAAGATGGGTAATTCTCACCTGCAAAGGCATTGTCTTGTTCCAGAATGCTCAGGGACTTCATTGTGATTTTTCTGGTGCGGCTTGCCAGAAACTCCACATGGCATCTTTTCTCACCACAGATTCCTTTATGTTTTTAGGGTGGCACTAATCTCAGCCTTTATTTCTGGGCTCAGTATTGTTTTTAACTTATAGAATTGGCAGATGTGGGCAGTTTTGGCGCCTTTCACTTGGCCTTCACAATTAAATAGTTGTTACTCCATAGGCCTAGGACTCAGTACTGGGGTTCTTAAAATTACCTTGTGTGTCCATTCCAACTGTACATTTGGAGAACCAATGAAATCACCAATAGGTGGGTTATAGACCAAGGGACCTACTGTGAATCAAACCTGTGCTAAGACTCCATTTATTACTTGACTCCTGTATGCCCCTACTCTAACTTAAGATCCCTGGGTATTAATGTTAATTCAAACCCCATGTTTGAAAGTCATTACAATGTCTGGATTTTCCCTTTCTCATATTATAAGGTTACCCAAGTAAATTGTCATGTGTCTTTTTCGAGAAAGAACTGAAAGAATTGTTACCATGTCCACTTGCAGTAGGGTTTCAGGGCCCTTCCTTATGGGGACCCAGCCTCTACTTTCGCCAGTGACTTCTGGGTCAGAAAACTGACTGAGTTTGAAAACAGAGCAAATAAATATGAACTTTCGTTGGGACAGCTTCCTCAAGCTCCTGATCATTTAACCTTGATTTCTTTTGACTGTAGACATTGAATGGTCCTTTGTTGGCCCATCTATCTTGCCTTTAGTTATGCATGTTCCATTAACATCTCCATAGTTCACTGATCAAGCCCCTTGGAACCACTCCGTTATGATGATAATGCCCACATTGTTTCTGACTGTTAGATGCTACCACCTGCCTTTTTATGTTGGGGTCCAGTCATCCCCATTGCTGTGAAGAAACCTACCATGAGCACTGGTCTTCTGCTGAAAGACACTAAGTTATTCGGTGATGCTGGTTCTCCTCTCACCAGCACATTTCTTATCAGATTGGTAAATAGTGTGTTCTCTGGGCCCTCCCACAGAACACAGTCAACTGGTATACATTCGGACCTTATGTAATATAGCCACTCTAGCACGCTCACGTCTCTAAGCCTTTTGATCTGTCTTTCCACTGTTTGCATGGCAGTTTGGAATTTCTAGCTCAATTAGTAAGGGCCATCCCTTTTTTCCAGGCTTCTAAAAGCCTACGGGTAACATACTGGCAGTGATTCCCAGAGTCCTTGCCAGCATATTATGTCCTGTGTCACATCCAAGTCAACAGAATACCCTCCTAGCTCCTGACAGTATGTGTTTTCTAAGTCCTTTCCTCCCTTAACAGACCCAGCACTTCCCAGACCACATCATCTTGTCTCTTGACTATAGTTTTCATTGTCTGGTGGCCAGGAGAAAAGGTGTAGGTAGGTTGGAAGGGAGAAAGCTGCATATTTCTTTGCAAAACAATGGCTTTTGAATTGTTTCTCAAGCAAAGAGGGAATGGTAATTTTCAATGGGGAGAATTGGGCCATTGATACAGAACCAGACTGTCCAGAAAAACCTAGGTCATGTTCTTTAGTGTCAACTTAGATGTCCCCATCACAAGTCTCAGGGACTCACTCCTGCCTAACCAAATTCTAACATTAGCACAATAGACTTGGCTTGCAGGGGTGAAGAACTCAACTTTGTCCAGAGATCCACTACCCTTATAATTAACTCTTCAAGGTTTTCTGCCCTTTCACAGCAGGAGGCAAAAAAAAAAAATATATATATATATATATATGTATATATGTGTATATATATGTATATACACATATAGATACAGCCACCCAGGAGACCATTAAACTTTCATATTTTGCCCTAAATTGATGATTAATCAGCCTTTCATTATTGTTCTCCAATGAGTATGGAAGAAAAAATAATTTTCCCTCTACCCTTTTGAAGTTTTGCTGAGACTCCTGTAATAAAAGACAGATTAACAAAAGAAAAACAAACAGAAATTTAACATGTATACATGGTAGATACTCAGGGAAAAATGAGTAACTTTCCAAGGCAACTTAGATTCTAGACTTAAATGCCATTGTAGGGGGTGGGGAATATGGGACTCTTAGGGAAGATAAATAATTTTTAGGAAAGGTGAATGAGCCTTTAGAAGAATAGATGGCAGGTATGATATTTTGTGACAGAGTTTGTCTGGGTGTAGTGTCACTGTCTATTCTTCTCTCCTGTGATGAGTCTATCTCCCCTGGTTGATGTAATTCCCAGGGAGGGGATCTATGACAGTTGAATCCCTTTTGGAGGATCTGTCTTTAGGCAAATAAGGGGAGTGCAGAGAAAGCCTCTTCCTACATTTGCTGTTTTTCAAGTGCTTACAGCTCAAAATAAACAATGTACCAAAGTGGCATATTTTAGGGTGGCATGTCCTGAACTCCTATGGTATTTTGGAGTGGCATATTCTGTTACTCTTTAAAGGCATTGTTGGAAAGAGCCGTTTGGTTCCCCTTTTCTTACAATTAATGTTTTTCCCTCAACATTATAATGCCTGGGATATTTCCTGTTCTCCAACCAGTTTACCACCTATGACAGTTTAACAATTTCACCACTGCAGTAGGCCAGGGGCTACCCATAATCTACCTATCACCAGTGACAGGGTCCTTATTGCCAGCCTACTGGTAGGTGACCCAGCTCCAAAATCATCAGGGTCTCCTTTCTAGGATCTCTCCTTGCATTAACAACCTTTGGTTGGATTCCCTAAGAAACTGACCTGGAACTGGAGAATTGCATCCAGGTGGTTTTTTGGAGATACTCTGAGGAGTAACACCCATAAGTGTGTAAAGGAAACAGGGTTTGGCAGAGGGAGAAATTAAACTGAGAACAGTTGCAACAGAGGTCTCAGCTGATCACGTGGGGAGCTCTGAAACTGGAATGACCTACCCAAATTGTGTGTGTGTTGGGTGGGGGGGGGCAGGAAAGGATAAGAGGTCAGTTTTGTAACTTCCTACATTGAAGAGTCATTGGATGTGGGTTACTTATAACACTGGGCAAAACAGCTCTTTTTCACTCAAGGGCAATTCCTGGAGAGAGACTGCTGTGAGAGCTCAGCAGGCCATAGACCTCTAGATTAGGAGAATGAGTACTTCCGTCCTGAAGGGGAATCTGGGAAGTGCACCAAACACCTTACCTTTGGTTTTGAGTGTCCTATATGATTTGGGGGCAACACATTTGCTCTCTAATTTATTTTTACTAGGTTAATGTTTTTAAAACTTGTAAACCCTTACCACACACAAACAATATAAGGGGAGATAATCTAGAACTGTACATGGCAAAAGGGAAAATTCAACCTAGAATTATATGCTATATAAAACTCAGAAGTACATACCTACACTCCTGAATAATCAAGGATGGACTATGTTGGGGAATCATCAAGTGCCCTTGTGCTAAGATCATAGTTTCTTGTTTCACGAGTCACCAGAAACTTGGATTTTTACAAGAGGAAAAGAGCTCTGTTCTCATCTGACATTCTTGAGAGGCTTGTGGTAAAGTAGGAGTTCAAGGTGAGATGATTCTGCAGTAAAAAAAAAAGTCAGATTCCTGAAGAACATTTATTGAGTGGTCTGGGTGGAGGCCTCAGATAAGCAAATGCAGTATCTAGAGGTTTGATTGTGGCTTATTTAAATCTAGAAAAGACCTGGAAAGTTTGTATACAAGGCAATTGTAAATGTGCCAGAATTTTTTTTTTTACATTCTTATTTTTTTTAAACATCTTTATTGGAGTATAATTGCTTTACAATGTTGTGTTAGTTTCTGCTGTTTAACAAAGTGAATCAGCTATACGTATACATATATCCCCATAGCCCCTCCCTCTTGTGTCTCCCTCCCACCTTCCCTATCCCACCCCTTTACGGGGTCACAAAGCACCAAGCTATTCTCACCGTGCCATGCAGCTGCTCCCCGCTAGCTATCTGTTTTACATTTGGTAGTGTATATATGTCAATGCTACTCTCACACTTCATCCCTGCTTACCCTTACCCCTCCCTGTGTCCTCAAGTCCATTCTCTACGTCTGTGTCTTTATTCCTGTCATGGCCGTAGGTTCATCAGAACCATGTTTTTTTTTAGATTCCATATATATGTGTTAACATACAGTATTTGTTTTTCTCTTTCTGACTTACTTCACTCTGTATGACAGTCTCTAGGTCCACCAACATCACTACAAATAACTCAATTTCATTTCCTTTCATGGCTGAGTAATATTCCATTGTATATATGTGCCATATCTTCTTTATCCATTCATCTGTCGATGGACATGTAGGTTGTTCCATGTCCTGGCTATTGTAAATAGTGCTGCAATGAACATTGTGGTACATGACTCTTTCTGAATTATGCTTTTCTCAGGGTATGTGCCCAGTAGTGGGATTCCTGGGTCATATGGTAGTTCTATTTTTAGTTTTTTGAGGAACCTCCATACTGTTCTCCATAGTGCCTGTATCAATTTACATTCCCACCAACAGTGCAAGAGGGTTCCCATTTCTCCACACCCTCTCCAGCATTTATTGTTTGTAGATTTTTGGATGATGGCCATTCTGACTGGTGTGAGGTGATACCTCATTGTAGTTTTGATTTGCATTTCTCTAATGATTAGTGATGTTGAGCATTCTTTCCTGTGTTTGCTGGCAACCTGTATATCTTCTTTGGAGAAATGTCTATTTAGGTCTTCTTCCAATTTTTGGATTGGGTTGTTTGTTTTTTTGATATTGAGCTGCTTGTATATTTTGGAGATTAATCCTTTGTCGGTTGCTTCATTTGCAAATATTTTCTCCCATTCTGAGGGTTGTCTTTTCATCTTGTTTATGGTTTCCTTTGCTGTGCAAAAGCTTTTAAGTTTCATTAGGTCCCATTTGTTTATTTTCGGTTTTATTTCCATTTCTCTAGGAGGGGGGTCAAGAAGGATGGTGCTGTGATTTATGTCAAAGAGTGTTCTTCCTATGTTTTCCTCTAAGAGTTTTATAGTGTCTGGCCTTACAGTTAGGTCTTTAATCCGTTTTGAGTTTATTTTTGTGTATGGTGTTAGGAAGTGTTCTAATTTCATTTGTTTACATGTAGCTCTCCAGTTTTCCCAACACCACTTATTGAAGAGGTTATCTTTTCTCCATAGTATATTCTTGCCTACTTTATCAAAAATAAGGTGACCATATGTTCCTATGTTTATCTCTAGGCTTTCTGTCCTGTTCCACTGATCTATATTTCTGTTTTTGTGCCAGTACCATACTATCTTGATTACTGTAGCTTTGGAGTATAGTCTGAACTCAGGGAGCCTCATTCCTCTAGCTCCCTTTTTCTTTCTCAAGATTGCTTTGGTTATTCGGGATCTTTTGTGTTTCCATACAAATTGTGAAATTTTCTTCTTCTAGTACTGTGAAAAATGCCATTGGTAGTTTGATAGGGATTGCATTGAATCTGTAGATTGCTTTGGGTAGTAGAGTCATTTTCACAATGTTGATTCGTCCAATTCAAGAAAATAGTATATCTCTCCATCTGTTTGTGTTGTCTTTAATTTCTTTCATCAGTGTCTTATACTTTTCTGCATACAGGTCTTTTGTCTCCTTAGGTAGGTTTATTCCTAGGTATTTTATTCTTTTTGTTGCAATGGTAAATGGGAGTGTTTCCTTAATTTCTCTTTCCGAATGTTCATCATTAGTGTATAAGAATGCAAGAGATTTCTATGCCTTAATCTTGTATCCTGCCACTTTACCAAATTCACTGATTAGCTCCAGTAGATTTCTGGTAGCATCTCTCTATGTATAGTATCATGTCACCTGCAAACACTGCCAGCTTTACTTCTTCTTTTACGATTTGGATTGCTTTTATTTCTTTTTAGTCTCAGATTGCTGTGGCTAAAACTTCCAAAACTATGTTGAATAATAGTGGTGAGAGTGGGCATCCTTGTCTTCTTCCTGATTTTAGAGGAAATGGTTTCCATTCTTCACCATTGAGACCGATGTTGGCTGTGGGGTTGTCATATATGGCCTTTATTATGTTGAGGTAAATTCCCTCTATTCCTGCTTTCTGCAGAGTTTTTATCATAAATGAGTGCTGAATTTTGTTGAAAGCTTTTTCTTCATCTCGTGAGATTATCATATGGTTTTTATCCTTCAATTTGTTAATATGGTGTATCACATTGATTGATTTGCATATATTGAAGAATCCTTGCAGTCCTGGGATAAACCCCACTTGATCATGGTGTATGATCCTTTTCATGTGCTATTGGATTCTCTTTGCTAGTATTTTGTTCAGGATTTTTGCATCTAGGTACATCAGTGATATTGGCCTGTAGTTTTCTTTTTTTGTGACATCTTTGTCTGGTTGTGGTATCAGGGTGATGGTGGCCTTGTAGAATGAGTGTGAGAGTGTTCCTCCCTGTTCTATATTTTGGAAGAGTTTGAGAAGGATAAGTGTTAGCTCTTTTCTAAATGTTTGATAGAATTCCCCTGTGAAGCCATCTGGTCCTGGGCTTTTGTTTGTTGGAAGATTTTTTTTTTTTTTTTTTTTTTTTTTGCGGTATGCAGGCCTCTCACTACCGTGGCCTCTCCCGTTGCGGAGCACAGGCTCCAGACATGCAGGCCCAGCCACAACGGCTCACCGGCCCAGCCACTCCGCGGCACATGGGATCCTCCCGGACCGGGGCACGAACCCGCGCCCCCTGCATAGGCAGGCGGACTCTCAACCACTGCACCACCAAGGAAGCCCTGTTTGTTGGAAGATTTTTAATCACAGTTTCATTTTCATTACTTGTGATTGGTCTGTTCATGTTTTCTATTTCTTCCTGGTTCAGTCCTGGAAGATTATACCTTTCCGAGAATTTGTCCATTTCTTCCAGGTTGTCTATTTTATTGGCATAGAGTTGCTTGTAGTAATCTCTCATGATCTTTTGTATTTCTGCAGTGTAAGTTGTTACTTCTTTTTCATTTCATACCTGTTGATTTGAGTCTTCTCCCTTTTTTTCTTGATGAGTCTGGCTAGTGGTTTATCAATTTTGTTTATCTTCTCAAAGAAGCAGCTTTTAGTTTTATTGATCTTTGCTATCGTTTCCTTCATTTCTTTTTCATTTCTTTCTGATCTGATCTTTGTGATTTCTTTCCTTCTGCTAACTTTGGGTTTTTTTTTTCTTCTTCTTTCTCTAATTGCTTTAGGTGTAAGCTTAGGTTGTTTATTTCAGATTTTTCTTCTTTCTTGAGGTAGGATTGTATTGCTGTAAACTTCCCTCTTAGAACTGCTTTTGCAGCATCCCTTAGGTTTTGGGTCATCGTCTTTTCATTGTCATTTGTTTCTAGGTATTTTTTTATTTCCTCTTTGATTTCTTCAGTGATCTGTTGGTTTTTTACTAGCATATTGTTTAGCCTCCATGTGTTTGTACTTTTTACAGATTTCTTCCTGTGATTGATACCTAGTCTCATAGCCTTATGGTCAGAAAAGATGCTTGATACAATTCCAATTTTCTTAAATTTACCAAGGCTTCATTTGTGACCCAAGATATGCTCTATCCTGGAGAATGCTCCATGAGCACTTGAGAAGAAAATGTATTCTGTTGTTTTGGGATGGAATGTCCTATAAATATTAATTAAGTCCATCTGGTCTAATGTGTCATTTACAACTTGTGTTTCCTTATTTATTTTCATTTTGGATGATCTGTCCATTGGTGAAAGTGGAGTGTTAAAAGTCCCCTAGTATTATTGTGTTGCTGTTGATATCCCCTTTTTTGGTTTTAGCATTTGCCTTATGTATTGAGTTGCTCCTGTTTTGGTTGTGTAAATATTTACAATTTTTAAATCTTCTTGGATTGATCCCTTGATCATTATGTAGTGTCGTTCCTTGTCTTTTTTTTTTTTTTTTTTTTTTTTTTTTTTTTTTGCGGTATGCGGGCCTCTCACTGTTGTGGCCTCTCCCGTTGCGGAGCACAGGCTCCGGATGCGCAGGCTCAGCGGCCATGGCTCACGGGCCCAGCCGCTCCGCGGCATATGGGATCCTCCTGGACCGGGGCACGAACCCGTATCCCCTGCATCGGCAGGCGGACTCTCAACCACTGCGCCACCAGGGAGGCCCCGTTCCTTGTCTTTTGTAGTAGTCTTTATTTTAAAGTCTATTTTGTCAGATATGAAAATTGCTACTCCAGGTTTCTTTTGATTTCCATTTGCACGGAATATCTTTTTCCATCCACTCACTTTCAATCTGTATTTGTCCCTAGGTCTGAAGTGGGTCTGTTGTAGACCTCATATATACAGGTCTTGTTTTTGTATCCATTCAGCCAGTCTGTGTCTTTTGGTTGGAGCATTTAATCCATTTACATTTAAGGTAGTTATCAATATGTATGTTCCTATTACCATTTTCTTAATTGTTTTGGGTTTGTTATTGTAGGTCTTTTCCTTCTCTTGTGTTTCCTGCCTAGAGAAGTTCCTTTAGCATTTGTTGTAAAGATGGTTTTGTGGTGCTGAATTCTCTTAACTTTTGCTGGTCTGTAAAGGTTTTAATTTCCCTGTTGAATCTGAATGCGATCCTTGCTGGGTAGAGTAATCTTGGTTTTAGGTTTTCCCCTTTCATTAGCTTAAATATGTCCTGCCACTCCCTTCTGGCTTGCAGAATTTCTTCTGAAAGATCAGCTGTTACCCTTATGGGGATTCCTTGTACGCCATTTGTTGCTTTCCCTTGCTGCTTTTAGTATTTTTTCTTTGTATTTAATTTTTGATAGTTTGATTAATATGTGTCTTGGCGTGTTTCTCCTTGGATTTATCCTGTATGGGACTCTCTGTACTTCCTGGACTTGATTGATTATTTCCTTTCCCATGTTAGGGAAGTTTTCAAATATAATCTCTTCAAATATTTTCTCATACCCTTTCTTTTTCTCTTTTTCTTCCGGGACCCCTATAATTCAAATGTTGGTGCATTCAGTGTTGTCCCAGAGGTCTCTGAGACTGTCCTCAATTCTTTTCATTCTTTTTTCTTTATTCTGCGCTGCAGTAGTTATTTCTACTATTTTATATTCCAGGTCACTTATTCATTCTTCTGCCTCAGTTATTCTGCTATTGATTCCTTCTAGAGAATTTTTAATTTCATTAACTGTGTTTTTCGTCATTGTTTGTTTGCTCTTTAGTTCTTCTAGGTCCTTGTTAGACATTTCTTGTATTTTCTCCATTCCATTTCCAAGGTTTTGGATTATCTTTACTATCATTACTCTGATAGTTTGTTTGGTCTGGTGGGTTTCTACATTGCTCCTTCATCTGTTGCATATTTCTCTTTGTTCTCATTTTGCTTAACTTACTGTTTGGGGTCTCCTTTTCACAGGCTGCAGGTTTGTAGTTCCCGTTGTTTTTGTTGTCTTCTCCTGTGGGTAAGGTTGGTTCAGTGGCTTGTGTAGGCTTCCTGGTTGAGGGGACTGGTGCCTGTGTTCTGGTGGATGGGACTAGATCTTGTCTTTCTGATGCACAGGGCTGTGTCTGGTGGTGTGTTTTGGGGTGTCTGTGAAGTTATTATGATTTTAGGCAGCCCCTCTGCTAATGGGTGAGGTTGTATTCCTGTCTTTCTAGGTGCTTGGCATAGGGCATCCAGCACTGGAGCTTGCTGGCTGTTGGGCGGAGCTGCGTCTTAGTGTTGAGATGGAGATCTCTGGGAGAGCTCTCGCCAGTTGATATTACGTGGGACCGGGAGCTCTCTGGTGGACCAATGTCCTGAAGTCAGCTCTCCCACCTCAGAGGCTCATGCCTGACACCAGCCTGGAGCACCAAGACCCTGTCAGCCACACGGCTCAGAAGAAAAGGGAGAAAAAAAGTAAAGAAAAAAAAAACTTTTTAATTAAAGAAAATAATGAAATTATTAAAATAAAAAACTATTAAAGTAAAAAAGTTATTAAAAAAAAAGAAGAGAGCAACAAAACCAATAAGCAAATCCACCAATGATAACAAGTGCTAAAAACTATACTAAGGTCAACATAAAAGTCAGAAACAAGTCAGTCACAGAAAGCAAACCCCAAGTCTACAGTTGCATCCAAAATCCACCATCTCAATTTTGGGTTGATTCCTTGTCTTTCAGGTAGTCCACAGATCCAGGGTACCTCAAGTTGACTGTGGGGATTTAATCCACTGCTCCTAAGGCTGCTGGGGAGATTTCCCTTCCTCTTCTTGTTCACACAGCTCCTGGAGTTCAGCTTTGGTTTTGGCCCCATGTCTTCACGTAAGTTGCCCTAAGGCTTCTGTTCTAACCCACCTAGACACGACAGTTTTACAGCAGCAGCTGATTAGGGGGCTTTGGCTTGCTCATGCTGGGGGGAGGGAGGGGTACGGTAGTTATAATTGGAATGCAGGGTGAGCTTGCAGAGGCAGAGGCTGGTGTGACATTGCAACAGCCTTAGGCACACCATGTGTTCTCCTGGGGAAGTTGTCCCTGGATCACGGGACCCTGGCAGTGGCGAGCTGTACAGGCTCCTGGGGGAGGAGTGTGGATAGTGACCTGTGCTTGCACACAGGATTCTTGGTGGCTGCAGCAGCAGAGTTAGCATTTCATGCCTGTCTCTGATGTCCGAACCGATAGTGGCAGCTCGCACCTGTCTCTGGAGCTCGTTTAAGCAGTGCTCTGCCTTCTCTGGTCAGACAGGGAAAGAATCCCCACTCCTCGTGCACTCAAAACAATGGTCTTTTGCGTCTCAGGTCCAGAGTTTTTCCCAGACTCCCTCCCAGCTAGCCGTGGCGCACTAGCCCCCTTCAGGCTGTGTTCATGCAGCCAACCCCAGTCCTCTCCCTGGGATCTGACCTCCAAAGCCTGAGCCTCAACTCCCAGCCCCCACCCGTCCCGGCTGGTGAGCAGACAAGCCTCTCGGGCTGGTGAGTGCCGGTCGGCACTGATCCTCTGTGCAGGAATCTCTCCGCTCTGCCCTCTGCACCCCTGTTGCTGCGCTCTCCTCAGTGGCTCTGAAGCTTCTCCCCCTCCCCCCAACACCCAACCCCATCTCTATCAGTGAAGGGGCTTCCTAGTGTGTGGAAACATTTCCTCCTTCACAGCTCCCTCCCAGAGGTTCAGGTCCTGTCCCTATTATTTTGTCTCTGTTTTTTCTTCTGCCGTACCCAGGTACGTGGGGATTTTCTTGTCTTTTGGGAAGTCTGAGGCCTTCTGCCAGCGTTCAGTAGATGTTCTGTAGGAGTTGTTCCCCGTGTAGATGTATTTTTGATGTATTTGTGGGGAGGAAGGTGATGTCCACATCTTACTCCTCCACCATCTTGAAGGTCTGGGGCCAGAATCTTAATTTTATTCTCTATATCATATGTGTGTGTGTGTGCGTGTGCACCATGATTAAGCACCGTGATTAGGTGTGCATGATTGGGCAATGGCCAGCAGTAAATAGACTGAAATAATGGATTAGGAAGTAGGAGTTATAATTCTTTGATGATTTCTGTTATGATAATAAGAAAGAAAAAGAACACCAAGCAGGGTATCCTAAAGGAAACTATATAAGCAACTAAACTAAATAATCAAAGAGAAGAAGATAAAGTAGATTTCATAATGAGAACTTACACCTGAGCATAGGTGTCTTCAGTTCTATCAAGTGGTGTTAAAGGGAACCCAGGCAAAAGAAAATGTGGGGCTCTCAGATCATCCATTCTCAGGCTAAAAATCATCTCATTAGTTTTTTTAATGAATTGACTTGAATTTGAGATGAAAATAATTATCTAAATGTATTTGGTAATAAAGCAACTTAGAACTCATTGAGCTATCATAACTGTACACTTGGACTTAGGTTACTAATTTCCTCATTTAGATATCCATTTATCAACACAGCTAATAATATTTAAATACACAAAGATGACTGTGTCACTAAAGTATTAATTTCCTCTCACCTTGTTCACTCATACCTACTATGCTGTAGACATTGCCAGGTACAAGGTGTAAAATATGACTAAGAAACAATCCCTGTCCTGAAGGAACTCACAGCTTAGTAAGGTAGGTAGACATAAATAAATATGATACAAGTTACGGAAAAATACAGAGAAGAGAGTGAATCATTAAATAGAACACTTATTGACTACCTACCATGTTCCAGGTTCTAATATTAATAAAATAGGGATAAAACATCGTTCATGTTCTCAGTGAGCTCATGGGAGGGGATATCTTGTCTGGGCTCATTTGACTTTGAACAGGAGGGACATATCATCATCAGACTGGAATGATGTGTGAGCATATATATGTTTTAGGTAATTTCATACTTAATGATTGCAGTTGTCCAACTGAAATAGGAGATTTCTATCTGCTCATAGTGCGGTGGTGAGTACTGGCTTCCTCAGTAGTACTCAGTTACCTGGGTATAGGAGCTGAGAAGAGAACTTGTAGATTTCTAGGCTGGAATATTGCCATGAGGGTAGAGATGGAAAGGGAGTATGGGAGCTGAGGATATTGTCAAGAGAATAGTACAACTCCATAGATTACTGTGCTCTTTATAGTTGAACACCACAGATCATAGAGTCTAAGCAAGGTCAGGATCAAAGTGAAGGTGACAAATTGATGAGAAATTGGAAAAAATCAAGTAAATTTAATTTTATGAGACTAACGAATATGCTAGGGTGATGAAGTAAGAGCTGGAAAGATGTGAGATTGTGGTTTGATGGTGAGTTATTGAAGTTTAATGTTTCAAAGGAAGAGACCTCCAAATCATGACAAGGGCAAGTGAATGTGAAAGCCAGTGGAGTTACCGAGATCAAAGAACCATGAAGGGGCAGGGGCATGGCAGAGCTCACCCATTTGAAGTTGAGAGTAAGCAGAATGATGGTGGAAGTTGGGGTGGAGAGGAAGGCAGTGGTTGGCTGCCATCCTCAGTGGAAGCATGACCACCACCCAGTAGCTCACTTGTCAGGGATCCCACAGAATCACACTGGTGGGTATATTCCCTTGCCTGGAGGAGAAGGTAAGGATGCCAGTGAGAATTACCCTAGGAGGCTGAGTTTTATCTTGGCCCCTGCTCTTCCTGTCAGAGAGATCTAATGTCTCTAAATGAGCATCAAGGAGAGATAATATACTTCTCAATACAAAACAGTAAGTTAGCAGTGTAACCTCCGATACCTTTTTATTTGATTGTGTTAATTTCCTCTTTAAAAATTATTTTCTTCATCACTGCTTCCTAATTAGAAGGATGTGGGGCAACAGAAAACTCACTGTCCTGGGTCTCAGAAAATCTTTACGACCCAGTTCTATCTCCTGGGTGAGTCGTCGTGTACACAATTCACCTAATATCCCTTACCCCATTCCAGAAAAAGTAAGAGCATTTGGAAACTAATCTGAGGTGGGAAAAAATATACCATATTAAAGGAATTAAAAGAAAACCACTGAGATTAGAGGGAGACAATGAGGGGAAGATGTACCTCAGAGAGGGGGGAAGACAATCAAATGAGTAGTGGGTATGAGATTGCTTTTGTACTAGAATACCCAAGCATGTATTATCATTGTGCTTTGTGAGATGCTGAGTGTTACTTTAGCTCTCTGTATCATTCAGGAAGCAGGAAAACACAGACTACTCGAAGACTTCCAAACAGAGGGGTTTAATTATACAGCTTCCTCAGTTTGGATCACCAAGAAATGACAGCTTGGGACAAGGATTTGGGTGACAAGCATGTGATTCTTCTGAAGGTGTGCTCATTAAGAAGAGCTTGTGAGGAAGAGAGCAAATCAGGATAGAGAAAAAGAAAGAACCAAGCAAGGATGAGGCTCAAGTCATGCACAACCTTGGCCTGATGCAGAGGGAAGGCTCTGGATCATAAACCCCACCACAAAATTGTCCCTTCCTTGACAGAGAAGGTCAGTGTTTCATAACCATCAGTATTGGCTGTGGCTGCTCTGTCAGCTCCCGTCAGACGAGTCTCAGAGAAGGGGGCTAGTTTTGAGCTCTCAGCAGTCAAAACTCATAGTAGCAGGGTGATGGGTACACCAGGCCAGTAAGGGGACCTAGAAGGGGCTAGAGCATCTCCTGCAACAGCTGGTAGAAAAACAGAGACACCTGTGAGGGGATGGTGAGGCCACCCAGAGTTTGGCAAAAGCAGGAAAAAGCTATCATTCCTAGGCCTGGAGAGACAATCAGAGGAAGTAGTATTATAAGAGCCCACAAGCCAGGCTATTTTGTGGGATGTAGACATGGCAGGCACTGACCAGAAAGCGCTGGGACTACAGGAAGAGGGGCTGCCTGGCAGAAATCAGAACTATGGAAGAGATGCTGCCATAAATGCTATGAAAGTCAGAAAAAAAAAAAAAAAAGAAGGAAAAACACCACTGCCATCTTCCTACCCCTGACCCCAATCTTGCCTCCCAAGGTCATTCCTTGCCATTCAATCTTGGGCAGGAGAAGTTTGGGAAATAGATCTGAATCAACAGAAGATTAACTGGGTACCCCCTAGAGAAACTGAGGGCAGCTACTCTTAGGAAGGTGAGTTCCACTGTCTGAGAACAGAGTGTTCAGATATCAGATTTTCTGCATTTAGTGACTCTTTGGATTTGGATAAGGAAAGCTGGTTAGGACACTGAGTCTCTGAAGTGGCAGCTACCCAAACCAGGTAGTGGTTGTGACCAGGGGTTCCAGAGCCAATTTGCAACCCCAAAGGTTGTTTCACATAAGGAAGTAGATTTATAAGTACAGTTTTTATTATTATTTCTGGTGAATATTATGAGGATATACAGATATCCCCTCGAACTTCT
Organism: Mesoplodon mirus; assembly: GCF_964341445.2. NCBI lineage: Eukaryota > Metazoa > Chordata > Mammalia > Artiodactyla > Ziphiidae > Mesoplodon > Mesoplodon mirus. The sequence continues at coordinate 18,594,255 of NC_138982.1, read as the reverse complement.
TACCTTTACTACTTTCTAAAGGAGTAAAATTCTATTTAAAGATAATTGGGGGGGGGGTGGAGGGTGGCAGAGAGACTTACAACTTTCAGTCATCTTTGGAAAAGAAAAGAGAATTGATAGAGCCATTCTTGATCTTGAAAACCTGCGTCAGCAACACAACTTGGCAATACCATAGAATGTTCCTGGGAAATGGGAACCAAAGTGACAGTTGGGTAAAAAAGGTATAAAAAGTAAAATAGACCAAGAGAGCACACAGGTTTTGGAAACTACATAACTTATTCTTTCTCTTTTATTCATCACTTAAAATTGATTTCTGTATTTCAAATCTACCCTTGTAGATTTTTTTATTGATCACATTTCCTCATCACAAAAAACATCTAGCAAGATATTAGCACATTTCTCCCCACTGTGACTATGAAAATGTGCACCTTGTGATAACTTGCAAGATACTCATCTACACCTTAAAGAAATGATCTATAGACATTTTGATGAAATGCTTTATCCCAATCTCATGCTTGGCTGGTGGTATTTTACAGGTTCATTTGCAAGTAGGTTCATTTTTTCTAAACTTTTTTTTCAAGGTGGTGATGAGAAATGGGTAATTTTTTTTTTTTTTTTTTTTTTCTTTTTGCGGTATGCGGGCCTCTCACTGTTGTGGCCTCTCCCGTTGCGGAGCACAGGCTCCGGATGCGCAGGCCCAGCGGCCATGGCTCACGGGCCCAGCCGCTCCGCGGCATATGGGATCCTCCCAGACCGGGGCACGAACCCGTATCCCCTGCATCGGCAGGCGGACTCTCAACCATTGCGCCACCAGGGAGGCCCGAAATGGGTAATTTTTAACTTGATAGTATCATACCTAGGTACTTCGTTGTCTTGGGACTCATGTATCTTGATTGAATTTAAAACATCACTATTTGAGTCTTAGGAAGTATTTACAAGTAGATATTTCTCTTCCTATTAATGAGGATTAATTAATGAGGATTCTGGAGGCAGAAAGTTCTGATCAATTCAGGAAGTACTGCTTGTTTCCCTGGGAGCGTACAAGGATCAAATCCATGTTTTCAGGCAAGAACTTTTTGAAGTGCTTGAAGCAACTGTTAAAGCATCTGGGATGTCTGGTGGCTTAAATGGTTCTCTCTGAGAAATGTTAAACATTAACTTTATAAAATTGCATGATTAGAGAAAGAATGAAATGAATTCATGTACTAGAGTGGTCTGAGGGTTAGCAAACTAGTTACGTATAGGGAGAAGCATGGTTGCATTTATTTTTCTACTTTAGAATCTCCCCTTTCACAACCCTAACAGCATCGTTCTTTTTTCTGTTTTTATATTACATGATGGTGGGAAATGACAAGAAAGAGAATGCTGAGAAAGTAGAAGAATGCTGCAAGACGAGAGTATTGTGGAATTTAAAATAGAATAGAGAAGGGATTACCTCTCCTCCACTGTTAATGGGTTTGCCTTGCATGGTGTAGGCAGTAGAGTCCAGAGCAGAAAGTAGTGTTTTGAGGTCATCTAGTCTCTCTTACACCCTTTAAGCAAAATTGTACCTGATGTAAAATAGAACATAGGAAACATGTAAGAAAAATCCCCTAAAGTATTACTGAACTACAATGAAACGCACTCTCTACTGACACCCTATTCCCATCATCACAAAACTCTACAAGTTACTGAAACCAATTACCCTTTGAATTTTCTGTCACCATCTCAGTAAATGGAAGCATGAAGAGATTTGTTTTTTTTTCAAAAAGAGGCCTCATTCTTGGATATTGTGGCTTTTATCCACTTTTCTAACAGTTGTCCTTCCCTCACTCTAGCCTCTAAGGTCCATCACTTTCACCAGCCACATATCTACCTTGTGGGACACACCCTGTCCTGCACTATGAGGGATGCAAATCGGGGGGCGGGGGAGAATGGGTTCTGATGTCCAGGAACTCCTGACCTCACTACCTCAGTCTGACAGCCTGGTACCCTCCTCTTCCACCTTTTAGTGATTCCACCATCCTTGAAGGTTGAGCACAGCTGCCCCCTTTCTATGAATTCTCCAATCATAAGTGTCCCCTGTATGAATCTCCCTTATGTTCTGGAATTGGGAACTACAAAAATAGAGAAAGAGAGTTGTCATAGGCTAGAGTGGCTAGGAGATACTTCTGAAAAAAAAATACCTGAAAAGCTCAGCCTGGAAGAGTCAGGCAGAGTCATTCAAGTATGGAGGGGTAAGAAGGATTGTCTAATGATGGGAATGATGCATGAAAGGTGCAGAGGTGTGGAATCAAAAAGCCAGTCTGTGTTTTGGTTAAACCATTGTGAAAAAAAAGTGTGTATAGAAACTATTGATGGCATAGATCAGTGGTTCGCAAATTTTAGATCAGTGTTGTCCAAGAGAAATTTAATGCAAGCCATATATGTAATTTCTCTAGCAGGCACATTAAAAAATGAAATAGGTACAATTCATTTTAATGATACATTTTATTTAACCTAACCTGCCCAATATATTATCATTTCAACATTTGATTAATTTAAAATATCATTTATGTCACTTTTACATCCTATTTTTGTACTAGGTCTTAAATTTACTGTGTACTTGACATTATAGCCCATCTCAATTTGGACTAGCCACCTTTCAAGTGCTCAATAGCCACAGGTAGCTAGTGGCTACCATATTGGACAGCACAGCTTTGAAGTATGTCAGGATCTTGTTAAAATACAGGTTGCTGGTTTCACCCCCAGAGTTTCTGATTGCCGAGATCTGGGGTGGGGTCCAATAATTTGCATTTCTAACAAGTTCCCAGGTGATGCATATGCTACTGGTCTGGAACCACTAGCTTGGATAAGTGGTTCTCAAGCCTGGCTCCAAATTAGAAATACATAAGTTAAAAGCAAGAGAAAAATACTTGTCCTTCAGGCCACACCCCAGGCCACTTAAACCGAGCTCTAGAGGTGAGGCCCTGGGGAACTGCTCTTTTAAAAAGTTTGCCAGGGGATTTTAATTATCAGCTAGGTCAGAGAACCACAGAAGTCGTAGGAGAGAGGACTAGAAAGATGTTTTAGTAAGCATAGGAGGGCTGAATTTTAAAAAAGAAAAATAGAGCAAATCTTATAAGTAGCAGGGAGTGTCAGTAGGCTTTTTAAACAAAGCAGTGATATATAGTGAAAGCATTATTTTGTTGAGTTGCTTGCACTGGTAGTGACCTATATCAGGAAAGGGCTAGAGAAAGATTTAAAATGGTTCAAGAGCTCGAGGAGTTTGGGACAATGGAAGGAAGATGTGAGGAGGGGAAATAAGAGAGTTATACACACTCTGTTCAGTTACATAACTATTCTACAGAGTGATAGAATGAAGGGTATGAGCTAAACATCAACATGGAAATTGTGTTACTTCTTTAGTTCAGCATAGAACAATAATGCGGCAGTCACAGCAATGCCTACAAAGGCCATGTAAGAAAGGTAACAAAAAAATAGGGAGAGGAAAACCCCTAGGAGAAAATTCACATGTACACATACTGTGAATGATGGAAACTTATGTTTGATTACATCTGTTAGGCCTGATCCCTCGGGGGTTGTCCCCTTCAGAGAGTACCTGTTATTTGCCCCCTCGCCTGTTATTTGCCCCCCTTCTCTTGCCCCTAAAATTTCTTTTTCCCTCAGGCCAGACCCAGAACTCTCTTTAGGATTCCTAGTCTCTAGGCAGTAGCGTCTTTCTTTGTCTGAGCCTCTGATTCAGATTGAAACTTTGTGAAAATGAATTATCAAAGATACTTGAAGTCAACGGAAACTATAAACAAAAGTCAGCAGTTCCTGGAGAAACAGTCCGCAGTTTGGGATGACTGGAGATAGGGGTGTGTGGGTGTGGGTGAAAAGCATACATTCATGATGAAAGTAAGATTTCACAACCTGAAACCACATTATCTCTCAAACATCACAGGCACACGCTCTGTGAGAGCAGGCATGAACTGTTGCCAACATGCCACAGAATTTAGATCACATAAAAGTGCTAGGGAAAAGCCACAGTAATAAATGATGCTGTGGTATCATAGGTCCTCCCCATAACACCTCACATATGGAATTTAACTTATCATGGTTGAATACATGCTTTAAAAAAATAAGTAACCAACAGAAAATATCTAAAGTAGTAATTACAGGTATCAGCCAACACATGTTTAAATCAGTTATTTAATGTCAATTGTAATTCATATCCATCCTTCCTCCTCCTTTCTATGTAAGAGTTTGGGCAGTCTCCAAAGCCTGTTAATAGGAACTTTGATAAGATTCTTAATGAGTTTTTAAGATTAAGCTTCCATTACTGTTACTGAATCCTGGGTTCCTTGTACCTCATCTGGTATTTTCTTTCTGTTCCCTAGGCACCACCTTTTTCTCATTCATATTCTTAAAACATTCCCACTGAGCCCATTAACAAGTTGCCAAGCCAGACTGGCAATTAAATTACATCCTAGAACCTAAATTTTAATTCTGAAGATTTTTCTTTCTTTTCACAACATGCCCCCTAAAATTGCTTGCTCAAATGTTGCGATGGGCCAGAGACCCTATTTTCCTGAAAGTAATTTACCACACTTCCAGACCGATGGTCAGCTCGCTACAGAAAACCTCCTCATTTATCTAGGAAATCATACTGTCTTCATTTGTAATATCTAAACATATCAGTGTTTATCCATAAATTCAAATTATTTATCACTTACAGGGGAAGGAATTAATCTGAAACCAGTTAACCTCAGTTAAACATTCTGGATCCTACAAATTTCCATAGTCCCCATTAGCTCTTATTTAGAAGTTTATTTCCTTCCTCTGTTTCTATATGTCCTGCTTTCAGTAGTGATTGAGAATAGTCAGTCACGATAGTGTAAAGAGTAATTCCTTATCTTTCCTACTTATTAAATCTCAGAACTTAAACAAGAGGCTACAAGTTATTAATTTTCACTACCACCTCAACTTTTCAAAGTTAAAGGTTATTTGGATGTAAAGCTTAAAATACACAGACGATGAATAAGTTCACAATTTTAAATGACATTAGTACAAACTTTTCATCAAGCCCTTGCCGAGACAGAAGTGAATCAGCACATTTACACTGTCAAATTAATGAAACTAAAAGAATAAAAAAAGAAAACTCATTTCTTAGAACTTCGAAAAAGAGATCTACTCTAAGGACTTCTTCAGGTGTTCAAGCCTGTTATAACTCAAATAAATCTTATAGTTCTAGTGCAGTGCAACTCGGCAAATATTTCCCAAAACAAAGTGAGTTTCATTGGATTTCTTCAAGCCATTGTGCTTTGTAAGTCTAGAAAATGCTTTCATCAGTGCTCAGATTTCTGGAAAAGAACTGCTTTTGCTAGAACTCTGAGTAGGCGTTAGAACATTCATTCTGGGTTAACTTCTTTACAAAGTAATCTACCAAAAAATAGCTGCAGCGGATACAATATCCCTACTTTCATGTAATTAGTATTTTGGGGAGCTCCTAAGAGAACTCTTGCGTGGATCAGCACTTATGAATATTAAACAAAAGGATAAAACTCTTACAAGTAATCGCTGCCCTTTAAGTACTTTACTTGGTTAAGCAAATCTTTTGTATTTATGAGCTAATTCTCAGCTGGATCTTAATTCTTTTCAAATGAGCTAGCTCCCTACTTGGATTGCATGCAAATCACAACTTGGTTGTGAACCTATGCAGCAAAATTGAGCTATACAAATATCAATCCACAGTATGGAGCTGTCGGAAAGACCTTAGTTTATATTGCCGTGTGGAATGGAGCCTAGAAGGCTTTGGTAGTGAAATTATGCTTCAAATTTCGGCTCATCAGTAAAAAGAAAAAAAAAAAGAAGAAGAAAAAAGAAACTGTTAGAGAAAATTTTGGTTCAAAGTCTAGAGAACAGTTACTAACAGAGGAAAAATCGACATCCAAAGCCTAGCTATAAAACATAACATTTAGGACTTCAAGCACAATGGAAAATTATAAAGGCTACCTTGTTAATTTTCAAATATTTTTACCAGTCCTGTAATGTAGAATCTATAATATTAGTTACTAAGAAAGAGAAATAAACCAGGCTACAGGCAATTTTACCTTACGAGAATTCATATTAGCTCTCTTTCTTCAGTTTTTTTTGCTTCTGTCTATACCAGAGCCCCTCAAAGTATTAACCTTCACTCATCCAACTGATTTTTATCACCAGGCTTGAAAACAAGATATGTTTATTTATTTTTGCTAGATATTGTTGGTGTCTAGCAAAATGTCTAGCACATAGTAGATGCTCAGCAAACATATGTTGTAAAGAATTTAACTTTAACAAATGGATATAGATGATATTATATGATCTACACAGAGTTAATGGAGACTTATAAAAGAATATCTCCAGTTCCATGACTTCTGAGTTGATTTGTGGGCCCTCAGTGCTTGAATAATCTATTTGTGTGGAACTAAATCTGAGTATGGAGAAAAAAAATAAATCCTAAACTGGGACTGTGAATTGAGTATTAAGAAATCAGGTTATTCATAAAACTGAGGGAAAAACTAGCTGTATGCAGCATAGTAGTACTGCCAAGCAATTTATGCAAACTTCTAACAGATTTTTTACCATCCAAACATTGCCAGCTGGCCTCAAATTTAAGCCTCTGCCTTAAAGTCTTTTTGCATCTGTGCCCTTAGAAACTGACTGGTATTATTTATTTAAATCAACACTTTGGGTTTTTTAAATTTAAAATGTAATACGTAGTTAATGTAGAATATTTGAAATATACAGGGTAGCCGGGCGCGGTGGCACGCACCTGTAGTCCCAGCTACTCGGGAGGCTGAGGCAGGAGGATCGCTTGAGCCCAGGAGTTCTGGGCTGTAGTGCGCTATGCCGATCGGGTGTCCGCACTAAGTTCGGCATCAATATGGTGACCTCCCGGGAGCGGGGGACCACCAGGTTGCCTAAGGAGGGGTGAACCGGCCCAGGTCGGAAATAAAGAGGGACCTTTGAAAAATTCTAAATCATTATTATTCTATATGCAAAGAAAATATTAGCATTTTAGTCATCATCTTCCTTTTCTTTTTTCATACATATGAACTACAACCCTCAAGGACAAGGCTCACTCAAATTAGAACCCCTACAGGGAAGCCTTCTCATACAGATCTCTCTAGGACTTCACTTTTATGTATTGACAGCCAAAAAATATGTAGAATAAAGAATGCAAGGACATATATGTTAAAAGTATTTCTGACAGAGAAGGAGAGTAGAATTCTTACTTTATTGTACACATTTTGTATTGTTTGAATTCTTTTTTTTTTTTTTTTTTTTTTGCGGTACGCGGGCCTCTCACTGCTGTGGCCTCTCCCGCTGTGGAGCACAGGCTCCGGACACGCAGACTCAGTGGCCATGGCTCACGGGCCCAGCCGCTCCGTGGCATGGGGGATCTTCCCGGACCGGGGCACGAACCCATGTCCCCTGCATCGGCAGGCGGACTCTCAACCACTGCGCCACCAGGGAAGCCCTGAATTCTTTAAATGAGATGTGTTTGTATGTTGCTTGTAAGAGAAAACACTTAAAAGGAGTTAAACAGTAATTTAAAATGAAGGTAATATCACCTAAAAATGTAAAAGTATTATAAACCTATCGTAATTTTCTCTTTGCTTTGACTACCAGAATATTCAAAACTTATTTTACATCCAATTGTGGTAGTTAATGTATAGTGAAACCTCATGGTTTTGTTGTGTTTTTTAAAAAATACAATTCTCTTTTCATTTCCTACTCAATTTTCACCTTTACGTTAATTTTTGACACTTCTTTATTTTTTATTGTAATTTGCTTCAATAATTTTTTTTCAAATTTTTGTTTGTTTTGGACTATAATTAAAATACAAAACCAGAAAAAAAAATCCAACTTACTGTAGCGATCGAAAATCAAACCAACCAACCTACGTGCTATTTAAGACTTCATGAAGAAAGTTGGTTAGAGTACCAAGGCCTATTTCCCCAGAAGATGCCAACCCCAAAATTAACATTATATTTCACCAACATCAATAAGCCACACTCACAGGCACTTGTCCCACCTGCTCTTTCAGAATTTCTTTCTCCTGCAAAATGTCCCCCTCCTTCCACCCACTCCATCCAGAAGTCCCCAGGAAATGTGTCCAGGAGCTGAGAAGCCAGCAACCCTATGGCAGTTTCCCTTCCTGCTCTGCCTCCTTTTGGAGATGCTCTTCCCTTACCCCAAAGGCTAAATGAAAGCGCCTCAACACTTCCCAGTACCGGCAGTCGAGCCGTTTTCCTCCAGGAACTGCTTCCTTAGGTGAATGTCCTACATTCCCACTTCCATTTCCTCCAGGTGTCCCTTCTTCTGTTACTGCACTTCTGTTGAACTCCACCATTCCTTTGGGTGCTCTGGCTTTCTTTGGTGGGTATAACACTTCCCCAAATGTCCTTCTGTGCCTCCCGCCAGGCACAGCTGCCACCTCCATTGAGTTGCCCAGCAACTTCATCGTCCATTGATTCAAGTCTTACTTACCCACTGAGTCCTCTGTTCAGTGCTGCACTGTGTCCTGTGGTGAAGACTAGAGAAGACCCCTCTCCCATTTGGGATTATAATCTATTAGAGGAGTGCCAAAGAAATATGCTTGTGATCTGATGACTGGAGCAGTTTCTAGGAACACAGTATTTTCCCTTTTTAATTTCAGAGTGTCTCCTCTGGGAAATTTAGGTATGAATAAAGAATTGAGGGAAGGGAACGTGGCTGGAACAGGAGATAAATTCTGTGCTCTATGCAGACCTCTCAGTTGTGCCTGTTCCTCATTTATGTCCAAGGATTTGTTACTGATTTCACTAGTTGCCTGACACCCTCTTCTCTGAGAATCAGTTCTCTTCTAGCAGAAGTCTCATTCTCTTATGCAGTTAAGCCTCAGGTAGACTGCCCATTAATTTCCCAGGTACCACCAAAACGGTCAGAATTCCAAAAGTGTACCTGGCTTAGGCTCAAGCCAAAAACTCCATTAGAGATAAAAATAAATGCCTTGAATAAATAAGGAGCTATACCATATCCTTGAGTGGGAAATTAAATATTATTCACAAGATCAGTTTTTTTCTAAATTAAATAATGACTTTAATCCATCCATTAAGTATTAGCAGCTTGGGGAACACAATATAAAGTCCTAATACCTTTAATATTTAAGTTAATATGACACTGATCCCTATTCTGCTCATTGTGAAAATTCATGGTTGAGACCAAAATTTTCAGCCTGAATCTAAGCCAGGTAAACCTCTGGAATTCTGACAGGTCTGGTAGCGTGTCTTGATTACCTTCACAAGAAAGACTTGGCCCATAATTATAATTAAAGCAGATTAATGGAGGGAAAATATTCCCTTTATTCATAAATTACTTCTCATATGTTTTGGCTTATAAACTTATTCATGATTAAATGAATATTATATCATAATTTATAATTATTGGCCACTAGGATCAATGTCATTGTCAATAAAAATAAATAATTTAATTCTTTCTTTAAGGTGCTGCATTTAGTTTACACACATGGCATTGGCCACATTTATATTTTAAACTTCTAGGAAGCTTCCTGAAATAATTTATGATATAATTGACATGATACTGTATTAGTCTTAGGTGTACGACATAATGATTTGCTGTACGTATCCTGAAATTTAATTCAGTTAACTACCTTCCTTCTTGTATTCTATGGTACCGCTTAGTTGATCAGTTCAAAAGTAGCCATCAACAAATGAAGATTAAAAAGCCAACCTGTTTAGAAAGGAAAAGGAGTGGATAATAATCTGACTCTAGAAAGATTTTTTAACAATCATCATATTCAGAAGTCAAAGAAGAAGTAACATTTCAGTGAAATGAAACTTGCTTTAGCTTAATTGGAAGCCTCAGGGTGAACCTTTATTTATGTATTTTCGGAAACACTCTAAACTGAGTAGAATTTTAAAATATTACCAAGCTAATTTAAATGTAAAATGCCAGGAGGGAGGGGATATAGTGGTCTTAAAAGTTTTTATGGATAGGTGGTTGATCTTTTCTAATAATTCATTAGAAAATATGCTCAATTTTTCATAATAAGAAAATGTCATTAAAAAGAGAAATATCAGCTTCTCAGTTTTATGTTTAAAAGAGAGGATGTCTAATTGACTGCAGAATAAAAGGTAGCATGCATAACCTTTTAAAAAATTATCAAAAGCATTGTCCTTGATGTTAGCCTGACCCTTTCCCCTTTGACTAGGCAAAAATAACACCATGGACTTACATAACACTTTCCTTCAAAGGGACCAAAGAACCTGCTTTAAAAATATATATGTCATTATCCCATTATCTTTATAAGGATGAAGGTGGAAGGGACTTACTAATGAATAGAGATGCTGTCTAACAAAAAAAATAAATAAAATAACAAGTCCACCTGTGACCCACCCTCCTCAGCCATCTACATTCTCCCTCCTTCCTGTACCCACCTCATAGCAAGTGATGATCCTCCCCACCCAGTTCAGTGTCTCTTAATAGGCCATAGTAAAACATCAAATGCAGCCACAAATGTCCACTATCATGAAGACATTTTGGCCTGCAACTTTACCAACCACAGAATCCAAAGAAACTCTTCTTAGGAACAAGGAATCTCAAGACATATTGGTTCCGTCCTCCATCATTTCTCTATTTATTCAGCTAATACCTGTTGAGCCCCTGCTATGAGGAAGGCTCTGTGGTAGGTACCAGAAAATCAATACTGAGTAAGATCCGCTAGGGCCCTGCCCTCATGAAGCTAACACTAGGTGTTAACTAATTAATTACATAATTTTAAAAGGAAAATTGTGAAAAGTATTATGAAGTGGAAACAGTGGGTGCTATGAAAGCATAGTATGAGTAAATCTGACTGGAGGGTGACAGAGATGGCTTCCTTGAGGCAAAGACATTTGACCTGGGCTCTGAAATAACAAGAATTACCTAGGCTAAAATAGAAGGAAGAACATTCTAGAAGAGGCTACAGATTACTTCAGTATCCTGTATTGGAAAAAAAAAACAATATTGATTGTTGTTGTATTGAGGAAGACCAAGAATATAATGTATATAAGTTAGACCACATGGAAGTGTTTCGTAAAAGGTAAAACCCTGAAAAAAGGTTTGTGATTAATTTTACTAATTATTACTTTGTTGTTATTGTCTGATTTTAGTGGAGAATCAGGGCTGTATTTTTCTCTCACTGTTTTTAAGCAGTAGGTTAGATCACCCTTTTCTACCTCTTGGCAATATCGTGAACAGATTCAGTAATTGTTTAGAAAACTACAATTTAACACTAAATCAAAATTTTAATACCATATCTAATTCAGTATCTACTCCCACAATGACACCCTTACTCTCTTATGCCCCCACTCCATCATTTCAGGTCAGATCTGTGGCTTGAGAAAGTTTGTTGGCCTCTTATTCTTCCTCTCCTATTTGATCTGGTACTGGCACTGCCAGGGTCATGGGGGTGGAAGAGAGTTGGAAGGTGAGAATAGTTGGTGGAGAGAGAGTTAAAGGAAAAGTCGAAGTCTTACTTGTCTACTGCTATTATAACCCACCTGTGTCCTCAATTATGGCAGGTCTAAATGCAGGCTCTTTCCTAGAGAACAGTTGAGGTTTGTCTGGAGACCCCCTCTAGGACCTCTGCAGGGCACCATCTGCTAACACAGGTGATGACCTTTCCTGCTGACTTCTCATGACCCCTCTCAGCTCTGCACCCTCCACCCTCATCTCCGTGGTGAACCCGCAGACTCCTTCACCTAAGACCTTAACACTCCACAAACCAGCTCCTTCTACAGGATCCTGCCTAGATGGCTTAAGTGGCTATTTTCAATGGATTCACTAGACCCATAGAAATTTGCATTCATGCTACTCATACCAAAACTGCCTTCTTTGCTCCTCCTGCTATAATGGACAGCTCTAACCTACCTCAGACTTCAAAATTCCCCAGACCAAATGCAGGTACCAGTCTCTATGTCAATATACCTTTACAAATGCTCTGAAGTTCAGCAAGGGTAGCATAAGGCATAACAATACATTTATGCAGTTTAATAAGTATCCAGCTGGGGAATAAAATTCCATTCTCTTCTCTTGAAAAAAATAAAAACCAGCACAAACAAACAAAACATCAACAATAAAAACTAATCTCTTTAGAAAGTCCCTTGTTTTGTCTTAAGGGAGTGAAGAATATGACATAGAAAACTTTTTCTCTTTAAATTTCTCTCATTCTCTTACATAGGCTGTTTGAAGTAGTAGACATAAACTACTTCAAACAGCCTATATAACATTTAGCCACCCCTCATGGAGATGTCATTCTTTAAAATATGTGATTTGCCATTCCTTAGGCTCAACTGGGGCCTTCAGCTGAAATTCAGAAAAAATGGGAAAAGGACCATTATACATTCTGTTACAGCCTCTGGGAGTACTTCCAGCAGAGAGCCCTTAGCTGTCCACCTCCTTTAGAAATTGTACTGATGGCAGAGAGTCACCTCATCCAAAGTCACATCACCTTCCTCACCTGGGGAGTCCTCAACCAATCACTGGTTAATACAGAGATATAAACCCTGGTACTCTTCCCCTACTTAGAGGAACTTGAAAGAGATACCTTGCTTCAGAGCTCCTCATGGGTTGGCTGAGGCACTGTCTGAGATCACATCATAGCCCAACTTCTTTCTCAGTCCAATCCTCCTTATAACTCCATTCCATCCACATGGGTAGATCCCAAGACCACTCCTAACACATTTTCTGCACACTAATCTCCATCTCAAGATCTGTTTCTGAAGGTACCCATCCGGTGACAGATCATGAATAAATAAAAGATACCTACTATTTCCACCTCTATTAAACATTCTGTCGAAGGTCCAGTCAATGCAAAAAGACAAGAAAAAGAAATGAAAGATATAAAGGTTGCAAAGGAGAAAATAAAGTTCTCGTTATTTATAGACAACATGATTGTACATAGAAAATCCTAAATAACCTACAAATAAAGGATTAGACTCTAAAAATTTTTAGCAAGATTGCTGGATAATATAATTTTTATATTCCAGTCAAAAAAATTCAATTAAATTTTTTTCAAATATGCCATTTACAAGAACATAAAAAAAATCTAAGAATAATCAATGATTTTTAAGATAATCATTCTGAAACCACAAAGTATTATTGAGAATAATTAAAGAAGACCTAAGTGAACAGAAGGATAAATCACAATTATGAATTGGAAGACTCAACACAAAGATATCATTATTTTTAAATTATTATAGATTCGGTGCAACATCAATTGCATCAATCAGTGATTGTCATAATAAAACTGTGTAACAAGTCATCCCCAAACTCAGTGTCACCAAACAATAATCATTTATTTCCCTCTTGTGGATCTATGGACTAGTGCTTGATTTAGGTGAGGCTCAGCTGGGTCCAAGTTGGCTCCAGAAGAGGGTTGGACCAGGTCTGTTTCATGTGTCTTTCATTGCTAGGAACCAGTGGCTACCCAAGTTACATTTTTCTCATGTAATGGGAAAAATGCAAAAGTCAAACCCAACTGTGTAGGCCTACTGCAAGTTTCTTCTCACAGCATGTCTACAAACATCTCATTGACCAAAGCCTGTCACATGGCCAGGCCCAACATCAAAGGCTGGGGAGCATCCTTCTCCCATGAAGTTTGTGGGGGAAAAAAGGGGAGAATTAGTGCATATTTTCTAAGCAATAATTACATCTACCACATTCATCAGGCTGAACACATTTGAGTACTTTTCTGTTTGTATATTATAAAAATAAAAATTAAAAGTTTAAAAAATGTTTATGATATTGAACAAAAAAGTCTAGAAAAGGTTTTAAGGTTAACAAATAGATTATATTGAAAATTTTATTTAATGAGCTTTCACTGAGTTCTTACTTTATACCAGACCTGGAGCTAGTAAGCACTGTGGGTGACTGTATCATAGAATAAAATAGGGTACTTTCTCTCGAGAATCTAACAATTAGGTTGAGGAAAATAAATTGTTCAGAGTTACTAGTCTGAATGAGGAGAGGATTGCTTCCATGTGAATAAGGGAATATTTAAGAATATTTTATTTGATACATCCACAGAAAATGTCCACAAATTTGAAATGCCACTAACTCATTATTACATTTTCACATTAGAATTATTTTTAATATGAATATGGCTATCTTCTGAAATTTTTATAACCAGAGTAAACATGCTATTATATGTTTTGCTTTTTCACATCTCATTTATGAATGATTTTCTGTATATCAAGATATTCCACATTTTTTGAATCTTTAATGACAATATGGTATCTCCTATAATTTCTGGATCACTCAATTATGTTCATAATTCTTCAGACACGATTTATTTCCAAATTTTCACTGTTAAACTTTTCCACCTTCAGGAGTGTGTGTAAGTGTGTGTATGTGTGTTCTCATTTAGGGTCATTTTCTCAGAGTGTATTTTTAAAAAGTGTTTGTTTTAGAATAGATTTAGATTTATAGGAAAATTGTGAAGATTGCTCAAAAAATGTGACTTATCTCATTTGTATGCAAACCTTTGTTTGTGCAGGGGACCCTAGAGGGAGAGTACACTCTCCATATGGTGGGTTCTCCATCCTGGAATCTGTTGCCTTCAGAGATCCATGAAATTGCTAGAATCCTGAATAACCCTCTCAAACTCTGATTTATTGCTGCACTTGAGGCTTGAATCTTCAAGCTTATCCAAATGAGTCTTTTTTCCCTGCATATATTTTAAGTGATCATATTTGTTGGAATAACTTAACTGAAGTCGATGATAAAAAAAATGACATGGTACTAGCATTTATTGAGAATCTACTAAGTGTCAAACACTGTAATAGACCCCTTGCCCATGTTATATCATTTAATCCCAACAATAACCCTAAAATAGAGCTATTGGAATACCATTTTATTTACAAGGAAGAGAGTTCAAAGTATCTGGCTTGTAATAAAGGAGTCAGAGAATTCCTTGAGTTTGGTGAGCTGCAAATCACACCGCAGTTCCACTCCAAACTAAATAAAGCTTGAAGTCAGGTTACAGTCAATAATTTTATTTCATAAGTTCTTAAACATATGCACTATACCTTAACACAGTGACCTATGGGGAAAAAAAACAGGATAAAAATTTTGGACTCTACTATGGATCAGATATGTTGAAAACCTACATTTGTTTGTAGCCTAAATCCTCCAATAAATTTAAAGGCACATACAGTTTTTAACCAGAGGATAGGTAATTTGCACACTTCACATGTTTCGTTATTCTCAACAGACTGATCCGGTCATAAATATTTTTTGAAATCTTCATGTGTTGTAACAGAGTTTAATTTTCATACATATTAGAACTCAACTGGAACAAAGCATTGTAATATTTGGGCTTTATGTTTACAGAAGCAATTCAATGACGTATCAACATTGAAATGGGCTTAAATATTTCCTGGGACAGCACGTGAGATCTGTAGGATAACTAAGGACCTATGTTAGCAGGGAAGACAATATTTTGTTCCTTTCATGTCTTTAAGTCCATGCTTAGTTTTCCTAAATTTCATATGTGGAAAGCATCCATATATTTTTCTGAAGAGTTTATTTTTAAACACTACCATTTTATTTCTAGTAGCATGTTGTTAGTCTCCATGTAATCGTTTTTTTTTCTCATTTCTTTTTCTGTGGTTAATTTCTAGTTTCATGCTGTTGTGGTGAGAAAAGATGCTTGAGATCATTTCTTTACTCTTAAATTTGTTGAGGTACCATTTTATTTCTTAGCATTTATTTTAGTGAAGGCATATCTTGGCCATTACAAACTTCAATTAAATAACTGCAAACAAATATTTGCTATGATCCCAGAAAGAAAAATATATTCCATTATTGATTATGAAGCCCTAGGCCTGTGTTTTAGGAGACTGATCAGGTATAGACCTATTCTTGTCCCTCTTTTGATCTAAATAGGATTTTAAAAAATAAACAAAGCACAAACGCTAGAATTGGTCTGATGGGAGTATTCAGAACCAAAGGAACTTCTCCCCTTAGGTGCTAGACACCAGGAGACAGGAAGTATCCCGAGTATACTGTGAGAAACTGTGCATTTTGTGGTAGAGGTTGGGAAGATGTAAGAATAGGTTGCACGAGTGAGAAAATTCTGCTTAATAGAAGAGCAGGAGACTCCTGATTATTGGGGATGCCATATGTTAATAACAGTTGCTGTGGTCCTAGTATTTGTATCTCTTTAAAAATAGAGACATGAATGAAGATTGTATTCCATTCTGGGTCCAGAGTCTATAAGAGGGATACTGCTCCTGGATTAATTTAGGGGTTATAGCTTAATAAGCCTTACGTATGTATCGAGAAAATTCTGTAGCCTGATTTTATCATTTAAAATTTAAAAATATATTTCCATGTCAATAATTATAAATATTTATTATCATTTGTATATGCTTCAAAGTATTCTACAGTGTGAATGAAACACATTTATCATTCCTCTGTTTCTGGTTTGATAGGCTCTTTCCCGATTTTCATTGTTGTAAACACAATGGCAACATAATAAATAAGTTATATAATCCTGAACATCTATTTTCCTATTTTCTTGAGAAATTGATCAGTCCAAGATCATAAATATTTTTAAGCTTTTGGATGTAAATTCCAAATTGTCCTCCATGAAAGTTTGTAACAATTTGTACCATCAGCAGCAGCTTATGGAGGCCCTATTTTCTTATGTGGCGTATTTCTGTGACATAAATTGATGTGTAGACACATGATTGCCCATGATTTTTTATCTAAAATGAGAGTGACGCATCACCATTCTTCCAGCCTCCCATTCAAGCTGACCTCCAGGAAATATAAATTGCTTGGTTTTGCTCAAATATGAATGGATTGTCTTAAATATACGCCACTCAAATTACTTCTCAAGATGTGTGCCGTTCCCAAGGCTCCACTGTTTACAGAATCTATTTGAATCTTCTTGTCAATACCCAGACAGTATTCAAAAGACCATGCAGTTCTGAACTTACCCTTGAGAGATGTTTTAGAAGTGCCTGTTCTCTGCTGCAGCATCCCCTCCTCCTTTGATCTGCAGAATTCCTAAACCAGTTTTGTCATGAAATGTATCAGTGTGGTTGTGGATATCTGAGCATTGTCATGGGAATTTTTGAAAATAAAATTAAAGGCGCATAAGGCATAGAATAGTTTGCTAATATGTATTTCATCCAGAAGCTGGGCTTTGACACATCTGTAACATCAGTTGATATTCTGATAATTAATTATGCCTGTATTTTCTTATTTTTGCCATCCCTTATCTCAGAATTTTCTACAGATCTCCTTACCAGCAAACAAGAGTATCCCTGGGCATGTTTACTTTGGTAAGGTTTTCTTAAAAAAAAAAAAAAAAAAGTCTTCTTTTCAACTCTAGGATTTCCCCAGTTTGGATTTTCTGGTGGATTTCTGCCATCTGGGTGACAGTTGAGACCTTTCCACAATACTGGGAAAACAAAATAGAAACTGAAAATAAACTTTGCCAAAAGATCAGGACCCAATAACAAGGAAACGAGAATAAGCAGGCAAGTGAAAAACAAATAAAAATACCCCATAATCTTACGTTAGTTCTTTGCATTTTCTTTCTTAGCAAAATAAGACAAATTACTGAAAGAAAACCACATAGAACAAACACAGTATTATGACCTTTTGTAAATTAAGAAGTGAAATGTTAACAGCACAGAACGCTCTGGTCACAAGGAGGGAAGAATAAAGAACTAGAGTTGTCCGTTTTTGTCCTTGTTATTCCCCTCACCGTGTGAGGCAAAGCAAGGTGGAAAAAGACAAACCCTAATCCACAGAGTCTGGGCTATTTCTCTTAGAAATTCAAGATGATTTACAGCTAATTTTATCTGCCTTAAACCTTTCCACAGAGGAACCACACAGATCTCTAGGCAATTTCATGCTCGGTGTAGAGATGAGGAAGCTAAAACACCATTAAAAACACAATCAATCAGGGACAGAATTGGTCACAGAACCCTGCTTTTATTTTCTCCTCCTTGGGTCTCTGATAATTTGGCATCTGGAGTTTCTCTTCTTTACTGAGAAAAGTAAGGAAGAAAAGGGGACCTATAGGAATATTTGCACCCACCTGAGTCTTCAGTTTAAATGAAAGCGTCATCTCAGAGGGCGTGATTCAATACATTTTCTTAATTGGAAATATTTTTTCTATTTTTCTCTTTCTTTTGTTTGTGCAAATCCTTATGTTTTTCCCCCCACCTCAATTTTTTTAAGGGATTGAAGAACTTACCTTAGGTGTGAAAGCAAGCACATATGAATTGAGATTTCCTAGATAATATAATTTTAGGAGACATTTATTGAGGTCATTATTCATAGTCCCCAGAGCCCTACATAATCGCCGCATGACTAGTCCTCTGAACTCATCTCCTACTCCTCTGCTTTTCTGTTCCGTACAGGTCTCTGAGCCTTTAACCCTCCACACTAATTCCTCCTTCAGGCTTTGAGTCCCTAGAGGACTATGTCCCAGTTGTTCACATGGCTGTCTCCTTCTTGTCATTTAGATTTGAACTCAAACCTTCCTTTTTCAGAAAAGTTTTCTCTTTCATCCTCAGGTCAAATTATACTTTTCAGAAAGTCAAAATCAAGACTCTCATACCAATCCTGAATTAGCATTAAATTTTTAACTCATTAATAACAAAATAGTAAAGATGATAAAGCTTTTTCCAAGGAGAATTTGTAGAATAAATGCTTATATATCATTCAGAAAAGGCATGCTGAAATGAATTTACTATGTTAGACACAAAACTGATTATATCCTATAGGGCAATGAAACCATAAAATTTAGGGTTACTTTCTCTGCCAGGTAGAACCTATGGGTATTTCTTTTTTTTTTTTTTTCTTGTGGTATGCGGGCCTCTCACTGTTGTGGCCTCTCCCGTTGAATGGGTATTTCAATTGGACAGTTGTATTCATGTTAATATGTAACTTTGTGGACCTTAATCACTAGTAAATACTAAGTCAAAGATATATTCTTTCTTACCCTTGTACCCTGAGCCCTCAAAACAATGTCTGACATATAGTAGGTGCTCAGTAAATATTTGGGGGGAGTGATAGGGTGACCAACAATATTTTAGTGAAAGTAGCTAATGCATATAAGTTAGAAAGCAGAGGAAAACTTAGTATCTGACTGAAAAGTGAAAGCATGAACAAATAAAGAAAACAGAAAAATAGAAGGCAATATACAGTAGTGCTAATTAATATGCATACTGTGTGTTTCAGAAGCACTGTCAAGATGATAACATCCACAGGAAAATATTATAACTTCCAACTATTGAAAGTATGACCAATACCCCAGAAATACTCATGGATAAATTTGATGCTAAGGAAGCTCTGTAAAGATAGGACCTTTATTAAATGGCATTTAGGGAGAATTATAAAGTATGTTTCAATATTTATGGTACAGAATTTGTATTAGGGTGTATGTTTAAGAGGCAATTGTAGGTGAAAATATGAATGGACACTCGAAATTTAATTAAAGCAAAAAACCATTTATTAAGTACCTACTTTGCTTAAGGCAGACTATACCTCATCGTAGTTTATGACATCTGGTCTCTGTTTTTCATGAAAATCCTTTTCTGCTGGTCTGATGAGTGGTAGATAGACCTCAGTCACTTACATATTTGAAAAGGCATGGCATTTGCCTATAGTAGAACAAAAAAGGAATTAGCACTCCCTTTCTGTTTTCTTTTTGCTTGAGTCTTATTCACTCACTAGTGTATAGAAGGTGCAATAGAAATTCTCCAGAATGTTGAGAATTCACACTCTCTCTTCTGGTGAAATGATGACATTTTTCCCAGTAATGTTTCCCTCTTGATTGTGTTCTCTGCATTTGGCTCTTATCATCCCCGAAATTAACACACGGATATCTGATAATAGACTGGGAAGGAGGGGAGGGTGGATTTTCTAAGATGTATAATTCTTTAAGGAATTTTTTCAGCCTTTCCCCCAAAACAGAAGTAAACAAAGAAAGAAGGAAATGTTAGATTGCTAAGCCTGTTTAGAAAGCAAACACGTTTTATCCCATTCAAAATTCTTAACAGTTTAACATTTTGTGTGTGTGTGTGTGTGTGTGTGGAAATAAACAAGCAGCTTGATGGTGTTATTTATTACTTCAATTCCTGCTTAGTTTTATAAACTTAAAACTAAGTTAAACTTAAACATTATTTAACTCATCTGGAATTGTGTGGTTGGCATCGGGTTTGTAGGAAGAAGAATCACAAACACAATATAAAACTGCTGCAACAGAGGAATTTGCATTTCTTTCCATGTTATCATGATAAATATATTTTTTTCTAATTAGGGGAAGAGTTAGTCAATATTAAGCTTTTCAACTGAACTTTCATTTCCAATAAAAGGAAAACACAGAAATTCCCAAGGCCTCTAGTAATTATTTGTTTTATGGTGCTTTATCATTGACATGACATTTCTGTGAATAAATGGTTAGTTTATTTTTGAGGAAGTAAAAAGCTTTTTATAGAATCTCACAAACAATCTTCAACAAATAAAAAAAAAGTGAGTTGCAGATAAATTTTACCAGTATGATTTTTATGTAAAGTTTGAAGACAAGCAAAAGTAAACATTATTTTTAAGGGATAGTCACAGTAGTGTAGAAATTCTTAAGAAAAACAAATGTCACCACAAAATTCAGGATAACTGATACCTCTATTAGGGAGGGAGAGTTATTTAATCATGGAAGGCAAACAGGGAGCTTCAAATATATTGAAAACGTCCTAGTTCTTAAGCTGGTTGGTGGGAGCATGGATATTATGTACATTATGCTTTACATTATATATGTATGATAAATATTCATAGCTTTTAAGAAATGTCTTATATTTCTCTTTCCAGTGTTTTGTTTCCATTATTATGGTACACTAATAATCCTAAAATTCTTTACGTGTAAAGTGTTAAAAATGCCATACAGAATTTTTTTTAATTGATAGACTAGCATCTAAAAAATGTTCAGTCTATCCCCTGCAGCCAGGAGCAAAATAGAAGCAGGAAACCCCAGCAGATATGAAAAACTGAGTGTGCAGCATTACCTGAGGACATCGATGGGATTCATGCAGGTAGCCTGGAGCCTCAGGCACCTGTGCAGAGCCAGATAAAACATCTGAACCCACCCTCCATAAAGCTGGCACTTTGGTAGTACTATGTGTATAAAAACAAATTGATCTGTACGAAAACCATTTTAGCAATGGTGGACTAAAAAGAAAACTGTCTAATCTCTGTTTTAGTTAACAGAAAAAAAAATCTGTGGGATTTAGCAAGGACAAACCAGCCCACACAGGCCTAGAATCACATGTCTCTTGTGGTCCCGAAATATTTCAAGAAGTATCTCATTAAATAGCATTAAACAGATGATGTAATACACTCAGGACCCTAGCAGAAGTAAATGCTCATTCTCTCTGCACCCAGTTCTCACAGAATTCCTACAGAGTTGTAAAAATTAAGAATTTATAATTACCAACAAACACACACAAGGAAATAGGAGTCAAGAGCCACAACAAACAACAAAACCAGACAAAGACTTCAAACACTGAAATCATTAGATACTGAATATAAAGTAAATATATTTACTATGTTAAAAGATATAAAAGGGGAATAAAAAAGATAAGAGAGACGATCAAAAATGACCAAATATGTTTGAAAAAACATAACTTTTAGAAATAAATGTATAATAATTGAAATAAAATAGATGTATTAAACAGCAGATTAGGCTAAACTAAAAATTAATGAAGTGGAAAATAGACCTCATGACATAATGTGATATGTGCCATGAAAAAAAAAAACAGCAGGGTAAGGAGGATCAGGAATACTGGTGCAGGGATGGAGTCTGGGTGCTATTTTGAGAGTGATCAGAGTAGGTGTCACTGAGAAAGAGAAGAGGGAGGCAGCCAAATAGATCTGGGGGTAGCAGCATCCCAGGAAGAAGCAACAGCCATTAGTTGACAGTAGAACCAAATCAGTGCAGCCACAGTACATAGAAATGACTGAATGCTGGGGGGTAAAACAATGATCCTTTAAGCTTCCAGAGAAAGAAAAAAATATTGTCACAAAGTGTATGGATTCATAATGACTTCAGACTTCTCAATAGCAGCAGTTTCGAGCTAGAAAATTCTAAGCAAGCCTTTCAAAATTCAAAAGGAAAGTTCTATATAATTCTACACAGCCAAACTATCCCAATCAGTGTGAAAACATTTTCAGACATAAAAATCTCAAAAATTTACCTCTCTTGTTCCTTTTCCTTGAAAAACTTTGGAAAATATAATCTACCAAGAATGAGGAACTAAACCAAGAAAGAGGAAGTCCTGGTATAGAAAAGAGTTGATCCAACAGAGGAGCATGATGAGGGGAATCCCAAGGATGGTGCAGAAGAAAGACTCCCAGATGGCAGCTGTGCACTGATAGAAAGAAAACCCAGTGCCGTTGGGAGTAAGCTTGATGGCTCTGAGAGGGACTTCTGAGAGAATACCAGACACAACTTGCATCTTTTTTCTTTTTTAAAGAGTCTTTGCTTTTTTTTAATTTTATTTATTATTTTTGGCCATGTTGGGTCTTCGTTGCTGCACGTGGGCTTTCTCTAGTTGCGGCCAGCGGGGGCTACTCTTCGTTGCAGTACTCGGGCTTCTCATTGTGGTGGCTTCTCTTGTTGCAGAGCATGGGCTCTAGGCACGTAGGCTTCATTAGTTGCGGCACGCAGGCTCAGTAGTTGTGGCTCACGGGCTTAGTTGCTCTGCGGCATGTGGGATCTTCCTGGACCAGGGCTCAAACCTGTGTCCCCTGCATTGGCAGGTGGATTGTTAACCACTATGCCACCAGGGAAGCCCCACAACTGGCATCTTAAGAAGAGATCTAGAAAACTGGCAGAAGGTCTGAGACTTAGACTATTAATAAGTACATAGAAAAAATGGCAAATGGAAAGCAAGAAGACAGATTAGTCCTAGGGAAACAAAAAATTGTATAGAAAAGATATTCAGTCATGGTTTCCCATCTGCCACAGTTGTGAATGGGGCTCTCATATTATGCAAATACTGCTATGGGTTGGGAAATAATCCTTGGGGACTGGATGTGAAGAGATAATGCCTGAGACTGAAAAATCAAAAAGCAGCAACAAAAGTGTGTTATTTAGAGAAGAAGTCATAATTACCAAATCACCCAGATGAATTACCTAAAAGAGGTAAAAATGCATAGAGAAAGTGAAGATTGTGGAGACAGTGGAAAAGAGGGAGGCATACTGCTATTTTTCTTAAACTCAGAGAGTATGATAGTACTTCTAATAAAATATAATGAGAGCCACATATGTAAGTGTAGATTTTCTAGTAGCCACATTTAAGAAAAAGTAAAAGGAAACACGTACAATTAACTTTAATAATATGTTTTACTTAACCCAGTCTATCCAAAATATTTCAACCAGTAATCATTACCAAAAAATTTATTAAAGAGATATTAACTCTTTTTCTCCATACTAAGTCTAAAAGTCAGGGTGTATTTTATCCTTGCAGCACATCTGAATTAGGACTGGCCATATTTCAAGTGCTCAGTAGCCACTGAAGGCTAGAGCTACCTCATATGACAGTGCAACTCTGAACTACATGCCTGCATAATTTTGATAAATTTTTGTAAAGAGGCACTGATGTGGACAGCTTGTCCACTTATTTTGTGAATGTAGAAATGCACTAAGGTCATCAAAACAAGGGACCAACTAATTGAAAAGACCATGAAAAATGGAACTTCCTTGAGAAAACTCCATGAAAAAGTGAAATTGTGGATTTTTCATTCACCATCAGAGCATGGGATCTCTATAACTACTTCGTATGTTATATTTCACTTATTTTTACAACCCATTCCCTTTCCCTTGTAGGTGAATAAATGTAGATAAGTGACTTGCCCAAACTTATTAAGTTAATAAGCAGCAAAGCTAGACTCAAATTCAGGCAGTCAGATACCACCGACCACGACCTTCACCACAGCGCCCTGCATGGGGATTCCATCTGAATGTCTGGGTGCAGTTCAGTTCGTTGAAGGTGATAAATGTCTAAATAAGTATATTACTCACCTTGATCTGAATGTTACTCACATGACAGTGAAAAGATCATTGAGATGTTTCTACTTCTTATTCTTGATGAAGAAATTCAGAGTAAATATCCCTATTTTAACTATTTGAAGTAATTTGTGATTTTGAGTGAAGTAATTTGGTTTTTAACTATATGGCCATTAAAATAAGTTTGAAATAGAAGAATTATATTTCTCAACAGACTCTCAATGTCTTTCAGGAGTTATACAGTTAAATGGAGTTTTTACAACTAATGAATTCAATATAGTGAATCAATTCAGCTGTATTGACTTTCTATTACTTTATAATAAATTGCTCAGCAACGTGGTAGCTTAAAACAACAAACACTTATTATCTCACAACTTTTTCCATGGGTCGGGAATCAAGATGCAGCTTAATTGGGTGCAATCAAGGTGCTGGCCAGGACTGCGGTCATCTCAAGCCTCGACAGGGGAGGCTGTGCGTGCACGCCCACTCATGTGGCTGCTGGCCAGAGGCATCGGCTCTTTGCTGCATGCGCCTCTCCATTGGGCTACTCGTGACATGTTAACTTGCTTCCCCCAGAATGAGGGCTCTGAGGGGTAGGACTGGGCAAGCAAGATAGGAGTCACAGTCTTTCCGTAAACTAATCTCAGAAGTGACATCCCATCACGTTTGCTGTCTTCTGTTCACTAAAAGCAGGTCACTAGATCCAGCCCACAATCAAAGAGAGGAGATTACAACGGGTGTGAATACCAGGAAGCAGAGATCAGTAGGGCCAGTCTAGAGACTGCCAACCACAATGATAATACTTATTCAACACTTCACTCGTGGAAAGATGCAGTTCCTTTCCATCATTCATTCACCCATTAGTAATCATTAAACACCTACTTTGTGCCAGGTCCTAGAAACCTGGGGGGCAAATCAGATATTCTCATACCCTTCCTAAAACCTACAGTCTACTGTCCTCAAAATTAAATGGTTTTGATCAAAAAGAATAAAATGTTTTAAACCGTGAGAAAGCATACTTCAGGAGCTTCTGTCTCACTAACTGCCTGGCTGCTGCACTTATAAAGCAAATACAGATGACCTTTCAGTAAAGATGAAGAGTCACCCTGGTCTTCCTGGGTCGTAATTCTCTTATCTCCTTGCTTGGCTGTACAGATTTCCCAGCTCACTGAGAGCCTGAGTGATTTCCTTTAATTTCTGTATTGACAATACAGTGTAAGGCCTGCAGATCAGAAGTTTGAGCTCATCCAGCTGTGGAAAGAAAAGCGACTCAAGAATTTAGCCTTTTGACTGTCCCTCTAAACTATAAACTGATAGAAACTGAGATCAGTAAGGCTCAATCCAGATCCCGTGAGCATTCTTTGTCCTCTAACCAAAAACTTAATAAGCTGTTGATAAGAGTTGAAACCAGGATGATTCCCTGATTGCAAAATAAATAAGCACATGATCAGTGGTTGAAGGTGCCTGTGAACTTTATTTCTAGAATTCTTGAAGTTCTTTCTGTTAACCTTATCAGACTATCTCCTCAGTGAATATTTCATATCATATGGTGCTAGGTGTCTGTATTCTCATACTCTGGTCCATTTCTTAAAAGTGTGCACTAGTGAGTTATATTGTCGTATTAGAGATTGTAACATCTTCAGATTTTCAAAGTCACCAATTTGAGTAGATACACAGTAGCTTCATGTAAACACACACACACACACACACACACACACACACACACTTCCCACTCCTTATCACCCAATAGAGGTCGCATCAGAGATGTCTCAGACAGACTTAGTTTCTACTTAGTTGGGTGTAAACAAGCTGAGTATTTCAAGGTAGCAAAAAGAATGCCTTATAAAAAATTAAAACATGTAATTAAGCTTTGAATAACACCACTGAATATATGTGAAGCAAGTTCACGTTGCAAATTATTTATCGTAATTGCAAATAAGAATGCTGACATATCTAATAAAAAGAAATATGCCATATATTTGTGATGTTTGTACATGTTTTATAAGAACAAACTGACCAGATAGTCATGCATTTAGATGGTATAAAATTCTCTAAGACTTGAGAATCCACCTGCCCCAGACTCCAGCAGTAGCCTCAATTCTGAATGGCTTAATACTCTGCTATTGTGTTCCAACTCTGAAAGCTACCACCAGAATAATAGACATGTACCTGTTCATAACTCAGCAAATCACAGAATTTATTACAGAATCTAGTCTGTGAACAAATAATAATCTCTGCTACTTGAACAATTTTAAATGTTTTTCTCCACTTTAATTAAAAGTATTCCTTATAGATACACATTCTTTTTTCCCAAGTAAGTAGGACACTGACAGTCTCACCCTGAAGATATGCTAATGGACCCTGAAATATCAGAATTCATTTTAGGGACTTCCCTGGTGGTCTAGTGGTAAAGAGTCTGCCTTACAATGCAGGGATACAGGTTCGATCCCTAGTCAGGGAACTAAGATCCCACATGCCATTGGGCAACTAAGCCCACATGCCACAACTACTGAGCTCATACACCTCAACTAGAGAGGCCATGTGCCGCAAACTACAGAGCCCATGCTCCCTGGAGCCTGTGCGCCACAACTAAAGAAGAGAAAACCCACATGCCACAGCTAGAGAGAAGCCCGCGCATCACAACGAAGAGCCTGCACACTGCAATGAAAGATCCCACGTGCCACAACTAAGACCCGATGCAGCCAAAAATAAATTAAGTAAATAAATAAATAATAAATCTTAAAAAAAAATCTTAAAAAAAGAATTCATTTTACTCTGATTTGTTAACAATAAACATAGTTTAAAAATCATTTCACTTATTTATTAAAATTAGTGGTCAGATAATTCATTAGTGAAAGCATCTGTAACAAATGTGAGTTCCAGAATCAAAGGTTTTGAACTAGAGTATTCAAAAGCCAAATAATATGGAACTCTATGAACTCAAAAAATGGGGTGTCCTTGGAGCATACCTGCTAACTACCTAGGATGGTGGGTTGGCAAATATTTGTATACAAAACTAGAATTGATCCCAACATGGCATCAGTAATTGCAAAATAAGAAATATGTGATCCTATGTTTTATAGTAAACTATAAGGGAAAAGAATCTGAAAAAGAACATATATATATAACTGAATCACTTTGCTGTACACCTGAAACTAACACAACATTGTTGATCAACTATACTTCAGTAAAAAAATAATAAAATGAAATCTTTAACATGCCTTAAAAAATTGGCAATCTGTATAATCCTTGATACTTCTGGATACTGTCATAATCAGAGATAAAGGCACATAAGTGCATTAATATCTCTAAAACAGTGCACTCTGTTTCTTGCCTTCTTTTTATTTTTCTGACATTTTATTGTATAGATTCTATTGCAATTTAAAACCCATATTTAAGAGAAGTAATTTAGGGAATATCTTACCGGCTGTGGGCTTTTTGAGAAGCCTTTTGAGACAAACTAAGTTGCTAACTAACTAGTTTAGGATTGAAAGTTTTATGTGTTGTGATGCTTCCCCTCCCCTAGCAGAATAGTCTGGAAATATATCAGGATGATATCTGAAGAATGATGTTAAGGTCAGTTCACTATAGTGTGTCCATTTCTGGATGTTTGACGGTAAATTTTACGGATCTGAGAAACAATATCTGAGAAGAGTTGGACATTAGAGGTAGTAAGAGAGAAGGTTAGGTCCTTGGAAATGTTTTAACAGGAACTTGATGAAGTCTAAGAACACAAACACACCTTGTGTACTTTTTTTTCTTCTCTCTTGTGGTTTATTGCAAGATGTTGAGTGTAGTTCCCTGTGCTGTACAAGTGGGACCTTGTTGTTTGTCTGTTTTATGTAGAGTGGTTTACATCTGGTAATTCCAAACTTGTGTTATGTTTTTAATGTAAAAACTACTGATATCCAGATATGTAAATATACATGCATTCAAGTAAAACAAACACAAATCAGTGATTGAAGAAGCCTGCACGTTTTATTCCTAGGATTCTATCTCCTATATAAATTCACACACTACACATATATGTACAAAGATATTTATTGCTGTATTTTTTTGCAAAAGCCAAAGGCATATAAAAAATTTAAAAACTTGAAAGAAGCCTAAACTTCTGTTAGTAAGAAAATGCTTCCAATGATTAAACTTCTATTAGTAGGAGAATAATTACTGCTATAGAATATTTCACAGCTCTTATGGAATATAAAGTAGGACTATATATACTGACCAAGAAGAATATATTATGAACAGAAAAAACACATGTTGCATAACAATATTATATGTCCCTTTAAAGATAAAAATAATGTAGTATTATCTTAATAGAAATGAGTAAACCTGGGAATTCCCTAGTGGTCCAGTGGTTAGGACTCTGTGCTTCCACTGCAGGGGGCATAAGTTCGATCCCTGGTTGGGAAACTAAGATCCGGCGTGTCACGTGGTGCAGCCAAATAAATAAATCAATAAGTAAATAAAATAAGTAAAGCATACTGTAATACAATCTAATCAAAATATCTATGTGGGCAGAAAACAATTTAAAAGCTACGCACAAGCTATTAAAAGTGGTTACCTTTGAGGAATAAGATTAGAGCAGTGGGCAAGGAGGTAGTAACTTTCACTTTTTTACTTTATATGCTCCCATATTTTATTTTTTTCTTTTACAAAAGTACATATTACTATTGCATTACTCTCTGCAATATGCAGCACTTTACTTTTTATAAAGTGGGACCTTGTACCCCATTATTTGCATGTGTAGTTAATTACAAACATGTTGACACATAACAACCTATAAATCTCTGTGATGTTAAATGGCAGTGTTACAGTAGCTGTAATGCACATTAAAATACTTTAACATATACAGTGTGATATTATGTATGTATTGTTTAGCTTGTGCATTAATCCTGAGACTGAAAACAATAAGTGGTCTGTAGCTTGGCCCACTTGCCTTCTAATCAGGAAGACTTCTTCAAAGATGTCTACTATAAGAAGTGTTTCTGTTACCCATATCTCTATCAGTAATTTCCTATAAATCAGGGCTTGATTTACTATTTTATTGTTTAAGAAAATGATGCAGAAAATGTTAATAATGCAGATTAAACTTAAATGTTTTTCACATCTATAGCCATTACACTATAAATAGGACAAAAAAATTAAAGAACTCTTCTTCCAGTATTGGAAAACACATCTGATTCAGCAAAATAACATATGTCATAGATGGTCAAATGAGCTTCCAACATAAGTATTCAGTGTTTCACTTCTGCAATACTCATTAACAAAAGCAAAAGTAGTAACTAATATTCATGAAGGATCTACTCATTCATTAATTGAAACCCTAGGCTGGCTACAGATGCAAGAGTTTGGCCAAAATCAATGAGGCATTCCATGAGATTCAATTAGCTCTATGCAATCTACCATAATGAAAAGTATATATTTTATTATTATTTGTGAAAAGTGTGCTTCACATCTTTTATCACACATGCATACACACACATACATTTTTCAAAGCTAGTTGTTAAACATTTATCAGCACACTGCCAAGTTATGGTAGCATAAGTAATGCTCCACCAGTTCAAAACTTCATTAGTAGATACTATTGATGTATCTGTTCAAAAGAACTCATGCATTGTGTGTGACCAAATTGGCATAGGTAGGTTCAAAATAATGAGATGATGGCATAAAGGCCACATTTTAAGCCCAGCATCAACTTTTCTGTTTGGCTGCATGCTTTTCAGGCCTAGCTGCTTAAAATCAAATTCTTTTACAAAGGCTCTAAATAGGCATTCTTGCACAGTAGTTAATTAAAATTTTACACACCTATGAAAAGCTGTTTTGAAAATAAGCCTCAGGAAAATGGATTGGATTTTTAAATAATCACAAATAATTATTCCATGTTAAAAGAAGTGAGACTTATTTTTTAATTGACTTAAACTCCAGAAAAAAAAATTCAACATATACACATTTCCACACAAAACACATCATGGCTCTGGGGGAATCGGGGAGAGGAGGTTTGGGTTTGGGATTTGGCAGTACTAATTTGAGGAAAGGAAATTGTTGAAGGCTAGATATGCACTCTGTTACAGTAAAACATTTTGATATCAAATTTGGGGAGAGAGATAACGCTATAGATTTACTAAATTATCTTTCATTATCTTGGTTGATTGAAATGTGGACCTGTTTCTAGGAATTTTCTTTTTGTCTGCTTCAAATGCAGTATTCTTATAAATACACATGAAAAATGATTGGAAAAATAATGGAGACATACAATCAATAATAACAATAAAATAGAGTATGATTACCTTATTGCATTTCATATGCTTCCCTGCTTTTGTATATTATTTGGTCCAGAATTTACTTGAAACCAACCAGTGACTTGCTGAATTCCTCTCATGTATAAATTCCAAAGGCCAGCAGGGCCCAATCAGCTTTATCCACAAGCTGAGCCTCCGGTCCTCTTGCCTTTAGCTGCTGTTTAATACCAGCTGTTTGTTCTTTCTAGTCCTCCTGCTTCTTGACCTCCTCCAGGTCTCATTTTAAAAACCTGCCCCATAGATACCCTATTCAATCCTCTGAGTTTCCTTGGCAACTCTCAAAGATAGGATAGCTCACAGCTTCCCAGTCTAATTCCATCACATCCCTCAATTAGTTTAGTTAAGCCTTTTATAAGCAGTCAGATATTCCTTAGAACTGTAATCAGGAGTTGGCTCACTCTAAATTGTGTTTAGAGATCCTCACAGGGTGATTTCCTATGCCCATCCTCTGGGCTTTCTTCCTACAAGGTCCCTTTCCCTAATACCAGAAAGCAGAACCAGATTGTTATACAACCCACTTTCGTGCTTCCCTCGACTCTACCTCAAAGATTACTTTCTTCAAGTCTTTTGGCTGCCCTGCCCTTTGACATCTTCTAAAGTATGGCAGGATTCCTTGGTTGGCAGTAATTATCAGGGTTGTCAAGTTTTCAACTTTAGGTCCTCAAATGAGAATCAAAATGTTCATGTTTCAAGCCAAATACCTTACTGCATGTGATATTTGCGAAGAAGACAGGGGTAGACCATTCTTTATATTTTGAAAAGAGAAAATCACCTCTGGCCTACCTTTTCACCCAAGAGGTGCTACCATACAACAGACAGTACTGCCTGCCAACAAGGTCAATGTAAATACTTCATTGAGCCTTGCTGAGGAAGGCTGCCCAGATGGAATTACCTGGCTATTAAGATCTGTAGAAAGTTATGTTAGCTTTGAAAAAATCAGGTGGGAACAAATTTTTGTCATGAGAAGTTGACAACACTCTTTTGAAAATCTTGTTCTGATTATTAAAGCATTTAATGTAATAAGGCACAGACACAACTAAGAAGGTTGTTTAATTCATTGCATAAAACGTATGAATTAATTAGGCATTTAACACCACACTAAAGATGGTTGTATGTAAAGAAACACAATCTTGAGCTGGCTTACTCTCATATAATCAAAGTGAAATTAGATTTTTATCCAGTAATTTATGCTGAATTAAACCAATAGTTTGCTATTATACATTTACAATGAATATAAAAGCAAGGCAATAAACATGGAATTGCTATAAAGGAATAAATCACATGTATAATATGATGAATAGGAACATTTTCTTGAATATTAATTCAATTTGGAGTGGCTGACTATTCTTGGGATCATGCACTGTTGTAATAGAGCCAAGATTGCTTCTACAAGTCTAATGGGAGTTGTGAATTCACACAGCATAGAAAACAAATTTGTTTCCGTACTGACTTGGCCAGTGGGCGTTTTGGAAAATTGAAATCACAATTTGTGGCAGTGTCCCCTGTTACTGGGAACTTTTTGCAGTGAAAATCTACTTTCTCTCTTTCTTGTAGTTCTTTTCTTCAAAATATGTGTACACTGCACATTTTTGACCAGAGCTAAGCAAGGTGATCTGATTAACGTTTACTGCCTGCAGTAAATTTAGAAAAAAGCAACAGACCTTATGTCTTCAGTCTCTGAGGTGGTCATTCCAGAAAATTTTGCATTCTGCTTTCCAACAATTTCTTAACCTTCAAAGAATTTAACATTTCATAATTCGGTTGCACTTACAAAAACAATTTGGAAACAAATAACATGCAATGGATTCAACAAAAAGCTATGATCATGCAGGATTTGTTTATTTGTTTTTAAAGCCGTAAGCCCATGAAAACTTAGATACTTATTTTTATTGTGTCATGTCCTATGAGAGGTAGTCATATATCAAAACTTCATAGAACTGAGAAAAAAATTAACATTGGCATGGACTTGGAAAACCTAACAAAAAATTGTCCATCTCTTAAGTCAAAACTTCAATTTAAGTCAAATACTTCAATTTATTGGTTTAATCATGAGAGGGACATTCAAAACTTACCATAAAAAACAGTTGCTGAAATTTGCTTATACACTAAGCAATCTCCATACAGTATTTTACAGATTATTTCAACAAATATAATGTCCCTCAAACATTTTCCTGAAGCTGTTGGCATTACTGAAGAAAGTTTGGGTGTATTTTCAGATAAACTGAATTATTCCCCACTCCTCTCTTATGTATTAGTAATTACAGGAACAGATTTCTAAGGAGATAAAGTTTGTTTCTTTATCAACCTGCCATATAAAAATGTTACCTTATAATCTAGTCTAGGTGGCTCTTGCTAGCATCTACTTGTTTGTAAGACTGATTTACTGCCAAAAATTCTGTCTCTGTGCCTAACTCCAGTCACTGTTTCTTTAATTTGTTCTTGTCATGTTTTTGGTAAAAAGAGAGGTTAGCAAGTTATTCTTACTCATATAGCACTCAGCATGAATATAGCTACTTTTATTTTTAAAGGCAACTAACACTCCCTAGCTGCTGATTTGTTGTATGTCTGTGAACAGTTGCTTTTTTTTTTAAGTATAAGTGAACTCTTTTATATTTACTGAAAATGCTATCCAATTTAGCTTGCTGAGAAGGATATACACAAAAGACTTTGAAGCCTTTCTGATACTAAGAGATATAAATCTACATCTTATGATGAGCTATTTATTCTTTCTTGCTTATGTTTCCAAAGTTAAAAAAGTCCTTGCAAATAGCAGCTTCTAACCTGAATATACATTTTTGCCACCTGTTACTCCAGTGAAGACATTTATCATAATTAAATTCTAGTGGGGTTTCTTTGTGAAAGTGAGTTAACTTTACAAAAACATCCTTAAGGAATTTTTAGGGACTCCCTAGTTGTGTTAATGAAATCACTTTTCTTTTAACCTTTGGTGTAAACCTGCTTTTATCTTAATCTTCTCTGTTTCTGCACCATGAACCAAATTGCACAGGCCCAAAGAGAGCCATAATCCTTGTTTTTTCTCCACTCCTCGGGCCTCATATCAAAATGCAGCAGCTAGGCCTGTCACCTGTACTTCTGAAATAGATCCCCAATCTGGCCACTTCTCATCGCCTTCACTGTTACCATCTTGGTCCCTACAAGCATCCCCTCTCTCTGTGCTTTCCTATGGTCTAGTCTCCACTCTGCACTCAAAGGGGTCTTTTAAAAATATAAATCAGATCATACCCTTTCCTCTGCTTTAAAACTGACCAATGGCTTCCAATCAAGCTTAGAACAAACTCCATATTCTTTTTTTTTTTTTTTTTTTTTTTTGTGGTACGCGGGCCTCTCACTCTTGTGGCCTCTCCCGTTGCGGAGCACAGGCTCCGGACGTGCAGGCTCAGCGGCCATGGCTCACGGGCCTAGCAGCTCTGCGGCATGTGGGATCTTCCCGGACCGGGCCACAAACCCGCGTCCCCTGCATCGGCAGGCGGACTCTCAACCACTGCACCACCAGGGAAGCCCCAAACTCCATATTCTTGACCTTGGCCATCATGACCTGGCCCTGTCTACCTCTCCAAGCTCACCTCTTACCACACCCTTATATGCTCACTTAAGCTCAACCATGGTGGATTTCTTACTTTTCCTCACATACTCTGAGATCATGGGCCTCTGGGCCTTTTCCCACACGTTTCCTTCTGCCAAAAAGGCTCTTTCCCTACAACTTCTTATTGCCGTGCCTCACCATTCAGGTCTCTGCACAGATATCACCTCCTCAGGGAAGGATGTTCCTAAACATTTTCTTTATCCTCCCTCACTTACCCTACTTAACTTTTTGCACAACATTTATTATTATAGAAATTACCTATTTTTTCCCTTGTCTTCTTCCCTTACTGGAATGGAAGTTTCATAAGCATGTGGACTTTGAATATTTAACTGCTGTATTCTCTAACACTACAGGTCTCAAACAGAATTGCTTACATAGTAAGCATTCAATAAGTATTTCTTGATGGATTAAATGAAGAAGAACTTACTCTTTCAAAGATGGGTTCCACTTTTAAAATCCCATTCATTTGTAATGTTTACTGTGTCTTCTTACTTACCTCATGTCTCTTAGAAACAAAAAAATTACCCAGATTTTCCCTAAAATATTTCCGTTAGCACTGCTAAGAGAAGAGAAATGAGCTTTCACAACAACCTCCCTAATCTGTAGTGTATAACAAAGTAATGTATAATCAGAAGTTTTATCTAAAAAAACAAATCACAAAGTTTCTTATGTTTTAAGCTAATTTCCATTGTTCAAATAAGTCTTAATCTCCAAAGGAAAGTGTTTAAAAACATCTCCCTTTGATAAGGGCTTTAAGGCCATTTCTCTCTCTGGCAGTTTAAATTCAATAATTATGTCATTTGTCATCACCAAGAATGTTCTTAATTAGATATACTATTAGTAATGTGCCAATGAATTCATCACTTGATGAATGTCAGTCACAAATAATTCTGATGTCATTTTTTTCTTTAATATAAGAACTAGGGACCACCTATAAATCCCAGAGAAAGTCTCAGACAGCCTCAGGTGAAGAGTGTATTCTCCCCCTGATGGCAAAAACTGATCAAAATTCTAGGCAGGTTGAGGCTTATTTTTCCTTTATCTGAATTGATCAGTCTGTTATTGTGAGCGTAAATCAAGGCACTTTAATGAGTTTTCCAACACAATCATTATTGTAAACTTAATATGCAGAAAAGGATTTGAAGTGACTTAAAGTGACTAAAGTATTTATAATCTTATTGACCTAAAACTCTGATTTATTAAGAAGTTAAATTGTGGTAACAATGATAATAAATGAAAACAATGTTTAGTTCTTGGGTACAATTAGGAAGAAAATATACTAAATTTAGTGGTTGCTCTAGTACTCTATGTCTCTTAAGTCATAATTTTCATACCCCAAATAAGTTAATGACTTGAAGTATTTTCTTTTGAACAGTGCATTCTGGCCTGATAACTATAAATCAGCATTCTTCCAGATGTGTTCTGCAGAATGCTAATCTTAGAATGTTAAAAGGTACTTTGCAAATAATGATGATGATGATGATAAAGTTCTTTACTGGGAAAAGCTGAACTAATCAAAATTTAGTTGCTTTGCTTTAGGACTTCTCAGAGCCTTGAATAGGCTAAAATAAATTGTCCATTTCCAAGAGGAATTAGATATCAGTCTCCCAAATTATCTTACCACTGAACCATTATTTAAAGGAATATCTTTTGGACAGTTGTTCCAGAAAATACCTCTGTAATTCATTATCTGCAAACGTTTGACGCTTTGTTGTGACACTTCTTTGATGGTAAGACTGGTAGAGCTTTCCCATAGACTTAATGGACAATAATTTCAGCAGAGCTGTGTTGATCCTAACTGATCTCTTCTACTTTCTGCTTGATCCCTGAAATTCCAATGCTTAATCATTTACTATTCATCGTTAAATATTATTCATCATTAAATAATAACTCAATTATGTGGTCCCATGACCTTCTTAGTGACAAATCCAAAGTATTCTTTCCATTCCTTATCCCATTTTATCTCCTTGGGGCATTTGGTGCAATTGATCACTCTCTATTACTTGAAATTCTTCTTAGGTTTTTTTTTTCACATCTTTATTGGAGTATAAATGCTTTACAATGTTGTCTTAGTTTCTGCTGTACAACAAAGTGAATCAGCTATATGTATACATATATCCCCATATCCCCTCAAGACTCATCTCTCAATTTCTAGTATTATTCCATTTTCTCTGTTTGCTTCTTATATGTTGTATCCAATTTTTGCTAGCCTTCTTTTCTCTCTCTACATTCTCTCCCTGTTTTATCTCATCCAAATTCATTGCTTCAAATGCCATTATAGACTGATGGCTCACAAAGCTATATCTCTGAGATCTCTGATTGCCTACGAAACCTCTCTACTTGAATGTGTAACTTCCAATTAATTAACAGCCCTCTTCACTATAGTGTCCACAGGTACTTCAAATTCAAGTTGCAAAAAACTTAATTCATCATCACCCCACCCAACACTTAACAAACTTACTGCTTCCTGATATTTCCTATCTTCATTCAGGGTTGAATTCACAGAAATTATCATGATTGATAGTGTGATATGGTGGGTAAAACATTTAGCTTCCAGACAGATTGCTTGAGTTTGAGTTGTATGGCTGTGTTAAGAACTTGTATAACCCTGGGTAATCGGTTCACAATTCTGGATCTCAGTTCTTTCATGTGTAAAATATTAGATAATCCTATACTACTTTGTTGTAGTCTTTCACTGAATCTATCTCATTTACCTTCATTCTTGGAAGATTTTAGTTCCTGGCTCTAACACTATCCCTTAGTGATTTAATCTGTTCGTATTACACTTCCAACATCCTTATCACTAAATTCTCAGAATTCCTCTTCTCCAGTGGTCTTGTCCTTTATAAAACCTCAGCCACTCACTCCCATGGTTGAATCCTAGACCTTCTCACTGCAAATAAACAATCCCTCTAAAATCTTAATTCTGAGCACCCTTTCAAGCATCTTATTCCCTCAGTTCTTCAACTGCACTGAGACCTACAATCTATTGATCCAAATACTTTTTCTCTGGCATTCCTCTCTTCCTCCCCCATTCCCCCCCCCAAATATATCATTGACTCAACCTGTGGATATGTAGCCCATTTCTTCTACTGTAAAGAGCCCATATATTTTAGAAGAAGCATGCCTAATTTTCAAATGGGTTGATTAGTAAATTCTTTGTATTTGTCTTCAAGGCAGCCCTAAGCATATTTGCAAATTATTGAATCTAAAGTTAATATTTTCACTTTGACTGTTGAGCTTTTATGTCAAATATGTGATGAATTGCAGGAACCATGGCATTTTCCTGCCTTGTAGCTTTGAAATAATTATATCTTTAACTAATTCATTATTGTAACAGGGGAAGTTTAGGCTAGAATGTTACAATATTAGTATTTTAAAGATGAGAGGCAGCCAGCAAGACTCCAGTATCCATAGCAACATGAAGTTCTTTTCATCTCTTAAGTGACCAAAGGTGATTATTACTTTTCTTTACATTATTACATCAGAGTTTATCACAGAGGTGAAGAGCATGTACTAGCATTCAAGTGAGGTGAAGATATTTAAGGCAGAAATAGATACAAGTAACACTGAACCCCCCACCCAGGATCCTTCCTCCTCCCCCAAATGAAGGAATTTATAGCTCCATTCAGAAGCAAAAGGGGGCTTCCCTGGTTACACAGTGGTTGAGAGTCCGCCTGCCGATGCAGGAGACACGGGTTCACGCCCCGGTCCGGGAAGATCCCACATGCCGCGGAGCAGCTGGGCCCGAGAGCCATGGCCGCTGAGCCTGCGCATCCAGAGCCTGTGCTCTGCAACGGGAGAGGCCACAACAGTGAGAGGTCCGCGTACCACCAAAAAAAAAAAAAGAAGAAGAAGCAAAGGGGTTTTAAACAAGACTTGAAATATTACTTGCTAATTAAAACTTTCAGCTAGGTTGGGAAGGAAAACAACAATGCTATGCAATATTAATCATTAAAATGATGCCAGAAAATCTTAGGGAAGAAGAAGGAGTACCAGTGAGATCCATATAAGTCCTAAGGTGTTCGGCCTCATTGAAATAAGACAGAAGTTCTTTAGGTGGCAGAATTTACAGGAGAGAAAGAGAGAGATAATAAAAGAGATTGAGAGAAACCTAAAGACAATATAGCAAAAGTTGATATGATAATGATGGATTTTTTAAAAGAAGGAAGTTATATTATTTTCACTATTTTTATGTACACTTGAAATATTTCATAATTAGAATAACTTTAAGGTTGAAAGAGAGAAATCATGAGATAAATTTAAGAAGATGATAAATTGCAGGATTAAAGGACTTGAAAACTAAGTTCTACTTAAAACTGTCTTTG
This sequence comes from Mesoplodon mirus, assembly GCF_964341445.2. Classification (NCBI taxonomy): domain Eukaryota; kingdom Metazoa; phylum Chordata; class Mammalia; order Artiodactyla; family Ziphiidae; genus Mesoplodon; species Mesoplodon mirus. Next base: position 18,555,945 of record NC_138982.1, on the reverse strand, counting down.
TCGTATGTGAGTTGTAGTTGTGTTAATTAACAGATGACTGGAAAGAGTTCATCAAATAATCTATCCCCCCGGGCTTCCCTGGTGGCGCAGTGGTTGAGAGTCCGCCTGCCAATGCAGGGGACATGGGTTTGTGCCCCGGTCCAGGAGGATCCCGCCTGCCGTGGAACGGCTGGGCCCGTGAGCCATGGCCGCTGGGCCTGCACGTCTGGAGCCTGTGCTCCACAACGGGAGAGACCACAACAGTGAGAGGCCCACGTACCGCAAAAAAAGAAAAAAAAAAAAGAAAAAAAAAGCATTAACTGATATGTAAGAGCTCAGGTTGGTGAGAAAACAAAAGGAGATGAAACATGAGCTGGCAGAACCCACGAAGAAAAGATGAAAATACTATATAAATGAAGGCCAAGAAGCATATAGAAAGCAGGTGAAAATGCAATAAGTCATATAAAGAACAGAACTGAGAGAAGCAAATAACATAAAATATAAATGGACAAAATATTTTAGAAGGTAAATAGTGAATGTGGAAGATGGGCAAAAGATGGATAATATGTACATAATTGATGTTCACAATAAAGAGGGCTGAAATAATGAAGATGACAAACACTTAGGGTTAATTTCAAGAAAACTTGCCAGAAAGAAGAGTTGAATCTACTGACTGAAAGAGCATATTCTATCCCAAGCCAAAAAAATGGGGAGAGGGCACAGAGTGGTAAACTTTGAGAAGTATCTTACTAAAATTTTTGTATACTACAATAAAGAATCCTTTGAACCTGCAGGCATAATATCATATATTCTATGATGAGAAAGGAAGCAGGCTGGTTTCAGATATCTACAAAGAAACATTCAACTCTTAAATAACGTTGGAGCAGTTCCCTCAGAGGCCAAAAGAAAGTGTGACCCAAACATTGCATTCCTAGCCAAACCATTGTGCAAATATAAAGGCCATTAGAAAAAAATTGTCTGAAAATGCAAGAACCCAAAGAATATATTTACCATCAATTCTTCTTCATAAGACTGTTAGATCATAATATGTACATATATAAAATCATCCTGTTGTATACCTTAAACTTAACACAATGTTATATAGTCTATCTCAATAAAGCCAGAAAATAAAATAAATCATTTATTTTTTAAACTGTTAGATGGCAAACTTCAGCCAACCAAGAGGTGCCTGGAAACACCATGGCAAACTGACTGGCAATGAGTATTAATTCTTTTTTTTTTCTCTTGAGAACATTTTTTTTAAATTAATTAATTAATTATTTTTGGTTGCATTGGCTCTTTGTTACTGTGCGCGGGCTTTCTCTAGTTGCGGTGAGCAGGGGCTACTCTTCATTGCAGTGCGTGGGCTTCTTTTGTTGTGGAGCATGGGCTCTAGGTGCGCGGGTTTCAGTAGTTGTGGCTTGCAGGCTCTAGAGTGTGGGCTCAGTAGTTGTGGCACACGGGCTTAGTTGCTCCACGGCATGTGGGATCTTCCTGGACAAGGGCTCGAACCCGTGTCCCCTGCATTGGCTGGTGGGTTCTTAACCACTGTGCCACCAGCGAAGCCCAAGCATGTATTCTTTTTATCAGTAGAAACTAAAACCAAAAAAGTGAGGATTATGGTTGAATACAGAAATGATAAAAATATAAATAACTGGAAGTAAAAAAGGAAAAGCGAAGCCAGGGTAAAAGTATACTGATTCCCCCACCTGTAAATATAATTTAAAGATGATTAAGTGATACCATATGCATTTATCACCTCTTCAAATATAAATGTCCAATATTTAGCTTAAAAAATACTTTTATATCTTCTTTAGTAAAATGGCCAAGTAAGATGATAGAGAGCAATAATTGCACTTAATTTATAGTCAGATTCAACTAACATTTATCAGACTTCTATAATGGCTAGAGACTTTCACATGTAATATTCACCAGATTCCTCTGAAAATAGCATTATTATGCCTATTGTTTAGATTGGGAAATTGATATTTTATACAAGTAAGTTAACCAGGATCAAGCAGCTAGTAAATAGTAGATGAGCTGATATATGAAGACAAGTCCTCTGATTGCCAAGTCCTGTTTAGTTTCTGGGCTTACTATCTTTCAAGCCAGTACTGGCAGTACATATAGCATGATGAGTACAGGCTTCAGTGGAAATCCCAGCTCTACCATTTGCTTGCTTTGTGATCTTGGTAGACTGATGTTGCTTTCTGAACCTCTCTGTGTCTTGGTTCTATCATCTATTCATCTATAAAGTGAGGATAATAAAAGTAGCAATGTCATGGGTTTGTTGTTGTTGCTGCCACTTTTTTTTATAACAATTTAGGAAAAATTTGATAATAGAATTCTGAGGTCATATTTGTGCAAATCTTGAACTAAAGTCTTTAACTAAATTAAGTTATTGAGTTAACAACTTACTTTTCATGGATCTTTTATTCTAAAAGCAAGGCAGACATTGTATAATTTAGGGAAGTCATATAATTTATGTAATTCTCTAAAATATTTAATTTTCTAAGTATGTCTCCCTCCAAATCACTTAGAGGTAGCTATTTTTTTAATATAAATTTATTCATCTATTTTTGGCTGCATTGGGTCTTTTTTGCTGTGCACAGGCTTTCTCTAGTTGCGCCAAGCAGGGGCTACTATTCGTTGCAGTGCGCGGGCTTCTCATTGTGGTGGCTTCTCTTGTACTGGAGCATGGGTTCTAGGCATGCGGGCTTCAGTAGTCGTGGCACACGGGCTCAGTTGTTCTGGCTCACGGGCTCTAGAGCACAGGCTCACTCGTTGTGGCTCACAGGCTTAGTTGCTCCACGGCATGTGGGATCTTCCTGGACCAGGGCTCAAACCCGTGTCCCCTGCATTGGCAGGTGGATTCTTAACCACTGAGCCACAAGGGAAGTCCCTAAAGGTAGGTATTTTTAAACTTTGCATTTTTCCTTCTAAAATCTTTCTATGCTTTTTTTCCATAATTGTGATCAAACTACATGACATTTACATCATATAAACTTTTCCACATAATTCAAAATCCTTCTTAAGTATGATTTTCATAGCTGTATAAAGCCTCTGTCCATATAGGCTATCATGTCTAACTATTCTTTTGGTGTGATGAATACCTTTTTAGGATAAATCTTTTTCTTCATTTGGAATTATTTACTTAGAGCAGAGCCCCAGAAATGCAATTACTTGGTCAAAAATTATTAATATTTTTAAGACTTTTGATATATATTTACAGATTGCTATGCGATAGACCATGTAAAGTACTTGAAATAGTACTGAAGGCATAGAAGAATACTTCATACATTAAGGGTGTTAATTTTTTATCTGTTTATTTGTTTTAAATATTTCCCTGTTGGTGGTTTGTCTTTAAATATATATATGTGGTCTCCTTTTAAATGAAAAATTATACATTTTAATCACACCTATTGAGCTTTTTGTTTATAATTTCCTTTAATACTTGACAACCAGTGAAATTCTTCCTCAGCTAGATAGCTATCATTTTCTTCAATTTCCTGTTTTAATAATTTTAGACCATAGACCTTAGATTATCTTTGATCCTAAATGATTTAGCTACATTTTTATCTAACATTCTACTTATGCTAATGAGACTTAAGATCTCAGTGAAAAATCAAAGTTATTAAAATTTGTTTAGACCTGACCAAAATTAAACACGTCTCTAGCTCAAAACAAAAAATACTTAAGAAGAGGTTAAGTATAGAGACCTACATTGCAAAATTACTCTTGCTCTCAGTTTTTGTTTTATTTTTTATTTTTCTAATCAACTAAACAATGTCCTCCTAAGCTACAAGAGATATGAAATCCTAGAAAAAATAGGAAGAAGTTAGCTTGCTTTTATATTACTAATCTTTAACACTTACATACGGGAGATGAGAAGATCAAGGCTTACTGTTTTGTAAAAATTCTGATAGGTATCAAGTTTTATGTATTCCATTGGTTGAAGAATCCTGATAGGAATCATTAAGTATAACCCTGGCCTTCTCAGGGTAACCTATTCCAGCCACCTAATGTTATCATGCTGTGGTATTAATACAGTTAAAAGCTTGAGTTCAATTCCTTAATATGCCAAGAAACTTTACAGAAAGGAAAACTCTCCTGTTTCCAGACTAAGCTGCCAAGTCAGCCATTTCATAAACTAAAAAATGAAATTGAGGGGCTTCCCTGGTGGCGCAGTGGTTGAGAGTCTGCCTGCCGAGGCAGAGGACGCGGGTTCGTGCCCCGGTCCAGGAGGATCCCACATGCTGTGGAGCGGCTGGGCCCGTGAGCCATGGCCGCTGGGCCTGCGCATCCAGAGCCTGTGCTCCACAATGGGAGAGGCCACAACAGTGAGAGGCCCGCGTACTGCAAAAAAAAAAAAAAGAATGAAATTGAGGGACCATCACTGTTGCTGTAGAGTGAATCCATATAACAACAAAAAATTAGGGAGATAATAATGATTAGAATATTATCCCTGTGGAAAAAGCCTTGGTGTGATTCCAATTTTTGTATATTAATGAATCCACTCAAGAAAAGCTAATAAGATGACAAGATAGCTTGCCAGTTCTACCATGACTCACTCTCACACCACTTTTCAGGGATATATTTAAAATATGGTTAGCTTATCAGTAAAATGTTTGTGTTTTATTTACCCAAAATTCTGCATTAAAATAGAGTTAGAAAATCAAGGATATTAAATAATTTTTCTGAGCCCTTGAGCAACAATGCTTTTAGGATTCGTATTAAATCATATTTCCAGCAACTGCATCATAATCACCACCACTTTAGAAACGAGATCAATGTGTATGTGTTCTAAAAGAATCATATTTATAAATGCATTTTATTTTATTTTTTTGTTTTTAACATCTTTATTAGAGTATAATTGCTTTACAATGCTGTGTTAGTTTCTGCTCTGTAACAAAGTGAATCAGCTATACGTATACATATGTCACCATACCCCCTCCCTCTTGCATCTCTCTCCCACCCTCCCTATCCCACCCTCTAGGTGGTCTCAAAGTACTGAGTTTATCTCCCTGTGATATGTAGCTGCTTCCCACTAGCTATCTATTTTACATTTTGTAGTGTATATATGTCAGTGCTACTCTCTCACTTCCTCCCAGCTTACCCTTCCCCCTCCCTGTGTCCTCAAGTCCATTCTTTACATCTGTCCTTTATTCCTATCCTGCCCCTAGGTTCATCAGAACCATTTTTTTTTTAGATTCCATATATATGTGTTAGCATACAGTATTTGTTTTTCTCTTTCTGACCTACTTCAGTCTATATGACAGACTCTAGGTCCATCCACCTCACTACAAATAATTCAACTTAGTTTCTTTTTATGGCTGAGTAATATTCCATTGTATATATGTGCCACATCTTCTTTATCCTTTCATTTGTTCATGGAAACTTAGATTGCTTCCATGTCCTGGCTTATGGCTGAGTAATATTCCATTGTATATATGTGCCACATCTTCTTTATCCTTTCATTTGTTCATGGAAACTTAGATTGCTTCCATGTCCTGGCTATTGTAATAGTGTTGCAATGAACATTGTGGTATATGTCTCTCATTCTTTTTCTTTTTTGGCTGCGTTGGGTCTCTGTTGCTGTACGCGGGCTTTCTTAACTTTATTACGGTGCGCGGGCTTCTCATTGTGGTGGCTTCTCTTTGATGTGGAGCACAGGCTCTAGGTGCACAGGCTTCAGTATTTGTGGCAAACAGGCTCAGTAGTTGTGGCTGATGGGCTTAGTTGCTCGGCGGCATGTGGGATCTTCCTGGAACAGGGCTCAAATCCATGTCCCCGCATTGCCAGGTGTATTCGTAACCACTGTGCCACCAGGGAAGTCCCCATGTCTCTTTTTGAATTATGGTTTTCTTAGGGTATATGCCCAGTAGTGGGATTGCTGGGTCATATGTTAGTCCTATTTTTAGTTTTTAAGTAATATCCATACTGTTCTACATAGTGGCTGTATCAACTTACATTCCCAGCAACCATGCAAGAGGGTTCCCTTTTCTCCACACCCTCTCCACCATTTATTGTTTGTAGATTCTTTTGATGATGGCCATTCTGACTGGTGTGAGGTGATACCTCATTGTGGTTTTGATTTGCATTTCTCTAATGATTAGTGATGTTGAGCATGCTTTCATGTGTCTGTTGGCAATCTGTATATCTTCTTTGGAGAAATGTCTATTTAGGTCTTCTGCCCATTTTTGGATTGGGTTGTTTGTTTTTTTGATATTGAGTGGCATGAGCTGCTTGTGTATTTTGGAGATTAATCCTTTGTCAGTTGTTTAATTTGCAAATATTTTCTCCCTTTCTGAGGGTTGTCTTTTCATCCTGTTTACAGTTTCCTTTGCTGCGCAAAACGTTTTAAGGTTCATTAGGTCCCATTTGTTTATTTTTGGTTTTATTTCCATTTCTCTAGGAGGGGGGTCAAAAAGGATCTTGCTGTGATTTGTGATAGAGTGTTCTGCCTATGTTTTCCTCTAAGAGTTTGATAGTGTCTGACCTTACATTTAGGTCTTTAATCCATTTTGAGTTTATTTGTGTGTATGGTGTTAGGAAGTGTTCTAATTTCATTCTTTTACATGTAGCTGTCCAGTTTTCCCAGAACCACTTATTGAAGAGGCTGTCTTTTCTCCACTGTATATTCTTGCCTCCTTCATCAAAGATTAGGTGACCATATGTGTGTGGGTTTATCTCTGGGCTTTCTATCCTGTTCCATTGATCTATATTTCTGTTTTTGTACTAGTACCATGCTGTCTCTATTACTGTAGCTTTGTAGTAGAGTCTGAAGTCATGGAGCCTGATTCCTCCAGCTCTGTTTTTTTTTCCTCAAGATTGTTTTGACTATTCGGGTTATGTTGTGTTTCCATACGAATTGTAAAATTTTTGGTTCTAGTTCTGTGAAAAGTGCCATTGGTAGTTTGATAGGGATTGCATTGAATCTGTAGATTGATTTGGGTAGTATAGTCATTTTCACAATGTTGATTCTTCCAATCCAAGATCATGGTATATCTCTCCATCTGTTTGTATTGTCTTTAATTTCTTTCATCAGTGTCTTATAGTTGTCTTATAGTTTTCTGAATACAGGTCTTTTGTCTCTTTAGGTACGTTCATTCCCAGGTATTTTATTCTTTTTGTTGCAATGGTAAATGGGAGTATTTCCTTAATTCCTCTTTCAGATTTCATCTTTAATGTATAGGAATGCAAGAGAATTCTGTGCATTAATTTTGTATCCTGCTACTTTTCCAAATTCATTGATTAGCGCTAGTAGTTTTCTGGTAGCATCTTTAGGATTATTTATGTATAGTATCATGTCATCTGCAAACAGTGGCAGCTTTACTTCTTCCTTTATGATTTGGATTTCTTTTATTTCTTTTTCTTCTCTGATTGCTGTGGCTAAAATTTCCAAAACTACGCTGAATAATAGTGGTGAGAGTGGACAACCTTCTCTTGTTCCTGATCTTAGTGGAAATGGTTTCAGTTTTTCACCATTGAGATTGATGTTGGCTGTGGGTTTGTCATATATGGCCTTTATTATGTTGAGGTAGTCCCCTCTATGCCTACTTTCAGCAGAGTTTTTATCATAAATGGGTGTTGAATTTTGTTGAAAGCTTTTTCTGCATCTATTGAGATGCATATGGTTTTTATTCTTCAATTTGTTAATATGGTGTATCACATTGATTGATTTACATATATTGAAGAATCCATGCATTCCTGGGATAAACCCCACTTGATCATGGTGTATGATCCTTTTAATGTGCTGTTGGATTCCCTTTGCTAGTATTCTGAGGATTTTTGCATCCATGTTCATCACAGTTGTTGGCCTGTAGTTTTCTTTTTTTGTGACATCTTTGTCTGGTTTTGTTATCAGGGTGATGGTGGCCTCGTAGAATGAGTTTGGAGTGTTCCTCCCTCTGCTATATTTTGGAAGAGTTTGAGAAGGATAGGTGTTATCTCTTCTCTAAATGTTTGATAGAATTCGCCTTTGAAGCCATCTGATCCTGAACTTTTGTTTGTTGGAAGATTGTTAATCACAGTTTCAAATTCAGTGCTTGTGATTGGTGTGTTCATATTTTCTATATCTTCCTGGTTCTGCCTTGGAAGGTTGTACTTTTCTAAGAATTCATCCATTTCTTCCAGGTTGTGCATTTTATTGGCATATAGTTGCTTGTAGTAATCTCTCATGATCCTTTGTATTTCTGCAGAGTCAGTTGTTACTTCTCCTTTATCATTTTGGATTCTGTTGATTTGAGTCTTCTTCCTTTTTTTCTTGATGAGTCTGGTTAAAGGTTTATCAATTTTGTTTATCTTCTCAAAGAACCACCTTTTAGTTTTATTTATCTTTGCTATTGTTTCCTTTTTTTCTGATCTGATCTTTATGATTTCTTTCCTTCTGCTAACTTTGCGGTTTTTTTGTTCTTCTTTCTCTAATTGCTTTAGGTGTAAGTTTAGGTTGTTCATTTGAGATGTTTCTTGTTTCTTGATGTAGCATTGTATTGTTACAAAGTTCCCTCTTAGAACTGCTTCTGCTGCATCCCATATGTTTTGGGTCGTCATGTTTTCATTGTCATTTGTTTCTAGGTATTTTTTTATTTCCTCTTTGATTTCTTGGTTATTTATTAATGTATTGTTTAGCCTCCATGTGTTTGTATTTTTTACAGATTTTTTCCTGTAATTGATATCTAGTCTCATAGAGTGTAGTCAGAAAAGATACTTGATACGATTTCAATTTTCTGAAATTTACCAAGGCTTGATTTGTGACCCAAGATATGATCTATCCTGGAGAATGTCCATGACACTTGAGAAGAAAGCGTATTGTTGTTTTTGGATGGAATGTCCTATAAATATCAATTAATTCCATCTGGTCTAATGTGTCAGTTAAAGCTCGTATTTCCTTGTTTATTTTCATTTTGGATGATCTGTCCATTGGTGAAAGTGGGGTAATAAACTTCCATACTATTATTGTGTTACTCTTGTTTTCCCCTTTTATGGCTGTTAGCATTCACCTTATGTATTGAGGTGCTCCTATTTTGGGTGCATAAATATTTACAATTGTTTTATCTTCCCTTTGGATTGATCCCTTGATCATTATGTTGTGTCCTTCTTTCTCTCTTGTAGTAGTCTTTATTTTAAAGTCTATTTTGTCTGATATGAGAATTGCTACTCCAGTTTTCTTTTGATTTCCATTTGCATGGAATATCTTTTCCCATCCCCTCATTTTCAGTGTGTATGTGTCCCTAGGTCTGAAGTGGGTCTCTTACAGACAGCATATAAACAGTTCTTGTTCTTGTATCCATTCAGCCAGTCTATGTCTTTTGGTTGGAGCATTTAATCCATTTACATTTAAGGTAGTTATTGATATGTATGTTCCTATTACCATTTTCTTAATTGTCTTGGGTTTGTTATTGTAGGTCTTTTCCTTCTCTTGTGTTTCCTGCCTAGAGAAGTTCCTTTAGCATTTGTTGTAAAGCTGGTTTGGTGGTGCTGAATTCTTTTAACTTTTGCTTGTCTGTAAAAGTTTTAATTTGTCTGTCGAATCTGAATGAGATCCTTGCTGAGTAGAGTAATTTTGGTTGTAGGTTTTTCCCTCTCATCACTTTAAATATATCCTGCCCCTCCCTTCTGGCTTTCAGAGTTTCTGCTGAAAGATCAGCTGTTAACTTTATGGGGTTTCCCTTGTATGCCATTTATTGCTTTTCCCTTGCTGCTTGTAATATTTTTTCTTTGTATTTAATTTTTGATAGTTTGATTCATGTGTCTTGGCATGTTTCTCCTTGAATTTATCCTGTATGGGACTCTCTGTACTTCTTGGTCTTGATTGACTATTTCCTTTATCATGTTAAGGAAGTTTTCAAATATAATCTCTTCAAATATTTTCTCAGACCCTTTCTTTTTCTTCTTGGACCCCTGTAATTCAAATGTTGGTACGTTCAATGTTGTCCCAGGGTTCTCTGAGACTGTCCTCAATTCTTTTCATTCTTTTTTCTTTATTCTTCTCTGCAGTAGTTATTTCCACTATTTTATATTCCAGGTCACTTATCCATTCTTCTGCCTCAGTTATTCTGCTATTGATTCCTTCTAGAGAATTTTAAATTTCATTTATTGTGTTGTTCATCATTGTTTGTTTGCTCTTTAGTTCTTTTAGGTCCTTGTTAGACGTTTCTTGTATTTTCTCCATTCTATTTCCAGGATTTTGGATCATCTTTACTCTCATTTCTCTGAATTCTTTTTCCGGTAGACTGCCTATTTCCTCTTCATTTGTTTAGTCTGTTGGGTTTTTACCGTGCTCCTTCATCTGCTGCATATTTCTCTGTCTTCTAATTTGTCTAACTTACTGTGTTTGGGGTCTCCTTTTTGCAGGCTGCATGTTCATAGTTCCCGTTGTGTTTCGTGTCTGCCTCCAGTGGGTGTGGTTGATTCAGTGGGTTATGTAGGCTTCCTGGTAGAGGGGACTGGTGCCTGTGTCCTGGTGGGTGGGGCTGCGTCTTGTTCTTCTGGGGGGCAGGGCCACATCTGGTTGTGTGTTTTGGGGTGTCTGTGAACTAATTATGATTTTAGACCGCCTCTCTTCTAATGGGTGGGGTTGTGTTCCTGTTTTGCCAGTTGTTTGGCATGAGGCATCCAGCACTGGAGCTCGCTGGTTGTTGAGTGAAGCTGGGTGCTGGTGTTGAGATGGAGATCCCTGGGAGAGCTCTTGCCAATTGATATTACATGGAGCCAGGAGGTCTCTGGTGGTCCAATGTCCTGGACTCAGCTCTCCCATTCGGAGGCTCAGGCTTCACACCCGGCTGGAGCACAAAGACCCTGCCATCCACAAGCCTTGGAAAAAAGGAAGAAAAAATAGGAAAAAAAAAGAACAGGGCTTCCCTGGTGGCACAGTGGTTGAGAGTCCGCCTGCCGATGCAGGGGACATCGGGTTCGTGCCCCGGTCTGGGAAGATCCCACATGCTGTGGAGCGGCTGGGCCCATGAGCCATGGCCACTGAGCCTGCGCGTCCGGAGACTGTGCTCCGCAATGGGAGAGGCCACAACAGTGAGAGGCCCGCGTACCGCAAAAAAAAAAAAAAAAAAAAAGAACAGATAGAACCCCAAACCAAATGGTAAAAGCAAAACTAACAGACAAAATCACACAAAGAAACACACACACACACTCACAATGGCTCTGGAGCTCACTAAGGTGGTGCTCTGAATCCCCTCTCCTCATGCACCCCAAAACATTGGTCTCTTGCCTCTTAGGCAGTTCCAGACCTTTTCCTGGACTCCCTCCCCACTAGCCGTGGCGCACTAACCCCTTCAGGCTGTGTTCACGCCTCCAGTCCTCTCCCTGCGCTCCTACTGAAGCCCGAGCCTCAGCTCCCAGCCCTCACCTACCTCGGTGGGTGAGCAGACAAGCCTCTCGGGCTGGTGAGTGCTGGTCGGCACCGATCCTCTGTGCGGGAATCTCTCCGCTTTGCCATCTGCACCCCTGTTGCTGCGCTCTTCTCTGTGGCTCCGAAGCTTCCCCACCTGCCCACTCCCCATCTCCACCCACGAAGGGCCTTCCTAGTGTGTGTGGAAACTTTTCCTCCTTCACAGCTCTCTCCCAGATGTGCAGGTCCTGTCCCTATTCTTTTGTCTCTATTTTTTCTTTTTCTTTTGCGCTACCCAGGTACATGGGTTTTTCTTGCCTTTTGGGAGGTCTGAGGTCTTTCGCCAGCGTTCAGTAGGTGTTCTGTAGGAGTTGTTCCACATGTAGATGTATTTCTGATGTATTTTTGGGGAGGAAGCTAATCTCCATGTCTTACTCTTCCACCATCTTTAAGGTCTCCCTATAAATGCATTTTAAATTAACAACAATCAAAAAAAAATACCCAACTTGAATAGGGTTTCGAATATTTGGGAACCCAAAACTGATAATATTTTTTATATAAATTCTATTGCATAAAATAATTTATTTATTAAACAAATGTTTATTGAGCATGCACTCTGTGTCAGACCATTGGAATACATTGATGAATTAAACACACAAAAATTCCTACCCTCGATCCTTGTGAGGGAACTTGTTCTGTATCTTGACTGTGATGATGGTCACACGAATCTACACACATGATACAATTGCACAGAATTAAATACACAGACAAATGAATTCATGTAACATTAGTGAAATCTGAATAAGGTAGATGAATTAAATCAATGTCAGTTTTCTGGTTGTCCTATTATACCATTGTTTTGTAAGATGTTATCATTGAGGAAGCTGGGTGACTGGTATACAGGATCTCTTTGTATTATCTTTTACAGCTGCATGTAAATCCTGAATCATTTGAAAATAAGTTTTTAAAAAATTCCTTATCCTCAGAGCTTAAATTCTAGTGCCTGGAGACACAAAAAATAACAAACGTTGCAAATAAATAAATTATAAAGTAGGCTAGAACATTAAGTATTATAGGAAAAATAGGACAGGTTAACGGGAACTAAGAATGTCCTAGCTCTATTATGAAGATGGTATTTAAGCAAAGACTTAGGAGGTTGGAAATGCTGTGGGAAAAGCATTCAGTGGAGGAAACAGCCATGGCAAAGCCTCTAAGGTAGGAATGAGCTTCAGCATTAAGGAGTGACAAGGGGCCAGCTGGCTAGAGCTGGGGGAGCACAGGGAGAGCAGCAGGTGATGAAGTCAGATAATTTTGAAGCACCCAAGTTCAGAGGGCCTCAAAGGCCGTTGTAGGGACTTAGGCTTTTTCTCTGAGTTGGGAAGTCTTTGGAAGGTCTTTGAACAGAGTGGGTCACTCTGGCTCCCATGTTAAAAACAGAGTGTAGAGGAGGAAGAGTGAAAGGAGAGTGACCTGTCAGGAGGCTAATGCAGGCATCCAGAAAAGAGAAAATAGTAGCTTGGATAGGAAACAATGAGAACTATGACAAAACCTAGCAATTTACTACTCCTCTATACTAACTTGCACATCAGTGCTTAGTATGACAATCCACAAACTCACAATATATTTCCAACGAGAACTGTATTTAAGCAGATTATGCAATGCCTAGTTGCATGAGTTACAAATTTTGCTCTTTAAAATGAGAAATCGGGGCTTCCCTGGTGGCGCAGTGGTTGAGAGTCTGCCTGCCGATGCAGGGGACACGGGTTCGTGCCCCAGTCTGGGAAGATCCCACGTGCCGCGGAGTGGCTGGGCCCGTGAGACATGGCTGCTGATCCTGCACGTCCGGAGTCTGTGCTCCACAACGGGAGAGGCCACAACAGTGAGAGGCCCGAGTACCGCAAAAAAAAAAAAAATAAAAAATAAAATAAAAAAATAAAAATAAAATAAAATGAGAAGTTGGAAAAATCCTATTTGCAAATGGTAAGTCTTTTCTTTATGAAACACCAAAACAGTTAAAAAGAAAGTCTTGCCATTTCAGATTCAGAAAACTTCTGCTCCCCTCCTGTACCTATCCTGATTGTTTGGAACACGAAGGACGCTCATTGGCCACATCCCTTTTGCTTGCCTGACTGAAGCATGCTAGGTCAGGACCATTGGCTGGTGACTCTGGCTCCCTCTACTGACTCAATCAGAGGGCCAACAAGAAACCAGATTCATCAGCCCATATAATTAGAAAGAAAAATCAAAAGAAGAAAAGTTTTCTGTATGTTATCCAAGTGTGGTGTCATCCAAGATAAACATATTTAAAACTTTTGAAAAACACAAATGCCTGCACTATTGTTTAGAAACTGAACATTCTTATAAGTTGAATACAGTGGATACGGAGCCCATTCTGTATTATACAGCCTACTGTTTCTCTACCTCTGTCATTTCACTCTGAGTACATTACAGGTGCTTTAGTAACAGTTTATATGGCCCATAAACAATACCTCTTTAAATTCATTAAAATATGTGCACTTGCTTGCTAAAATAACAAATGAAATTTTGAGACAATTCAGTCTCTTCAGTATTCAAAAGCAGATGTTCTTTTTTTTGTTGTTGCGGTACACGGGCCTCTCACTGCTGTGGCCTCTCCCGTTGCTGAGTACAGGCTCCGGACGCGCAGGCTCAGCGGCCATGGCTCACGGGCCAAGCCGCTCCGCGACATGTGGGATCTTCCCGGACCAGGGCACGAACCCATGTCCCCTGCATCAGCAGGCAGACTCTCAACCACTGCGCCACCAGGGAAGCCCCTGCATGTTCTTTTGAAAATGTAGTTTATCCTGAAGTTCTGCCAGTCAGGTGGAAAAGTTTTATATTATTAAATGGAACTAAAGCAGAAGTAGATGAAAATGCACTATGTGGCAGAATAAAATAAAAAGCAACATTCTACTTGAGGAACTCTTGAAAGTAACAGGAAAAAGCTGCGTATTCATATAGTGAAGATTGCTTCTGTTTTCTTTGTAGTAACATGATATTGACAATGAAAGTGTTTACTCATCTGATCCTAGATATGAAAAGAAAATAATCTCCACACTTTAACCTCCACACTTTAACATCTCTCAACATCAGGCTTCTGTTTGCCTGTTCCCAGACATCACAGCAGGGGGAGTTCCCTCCTACATGAAGGTTTTCTTCAGCCAAAAGGTGTTTCATATGATAGAAAGTTTCTTTAGGCTTTTCTAGATGTCATAATCCCTAAGAAGTGAAACTAAATGAAGATTTTTAAGTTCTCTGTAACTTCCTATCTTGCTCACAAATTCATGTATAAAAGGAGACCACGAATCTGACTTAAAAGAATATACTCAGGAGAAAAAAAACACGTATAACTCAAAGATGCAGATTCCACAAATGCAGTATTTTTACACATTAACAAATAACTTGGTTATGCATCATTTGTTTATTTGCACATTAATTTTGTAAATGTGTTAATTTAAAAAACCATCATACTGCATCACATTAAGGGTGATAATAGGCTAAGGCTTTAAATTTGGAGCAGTAAAATATTACACCCTTTGGACACATTCATTATATTGTCAATATTGACAGTAGATCTTCAAAACCTTCTTAAGCATTGTGGAAATAATGCTTTATTTTAAAAATCTGTTATAGGAAGGGCTTCTGTGGGCTTATTCAGCACCTGAAATTTAAAACATAATTAAGCCTTTCTTTTCAGTTTTTAATTAATCAAAAAGAGAAGAAAATAATCTCATTTGCTACTTTCTGTTAATTGTATCTCTTCTCAAAGTAGTAATCCATGCCTTATTGTGTCTGCATGTGAATAAATCTTTTACAACTAAGTACCTCAAACTCTGTACTTAACTCCATTGCAAAGGAAAAATGCTTTGATCTCTATAGTTCAGAATTAATTTCCTCTCCCTCCTGGCTGATCTCTAAGCAAATTAACATATTACAGCAACCTGCTTGTAACCATTCTCCCACCACCAACTCTATTCAAACAAAATGAAGTCACTGCACTTCCTGCTGCTAGCCACCCTTCTGTGGACTCATCATCACATGACATTTTTCTGTAACCCCTGCAGTGACTCAGTTTTCAGAATGCAACTCCTAAGTGGTTGATTTCACTAGTGCTTTCATTAGATTATCTCCCTTTAATCTCAGGACACTCCCTCTCTTTTACCTTAACATCTCTGCCGCTCTCTTACCTTGCAACCCATTACATATAGGTTCCCCAATTTGGAAGTCTTTGCCCACACACTCACTCTTCTCTCCGCCTCTCATATCATTCACTCTGCCATCCCCTGCTGCCTACAATACGACTTTGCAAATGTTATCTTCACCCTCTGCAAATGAAACCTTTTTTTTTCTTCAGTTTCCTAGTAAATCAAATCCATATGTCTTACTTAAGAGATTCTATCTTCGCATTCACCACTCCATGCTCTCACTCTGCTTCTCAGGTAGAAGTTCTGCTAATTCACATCTCTTAAACATGGAGACAGGAAATCAGGAACCCAAGAGATTATAGTCTGAGACTGACACAGGCAAGCCTACAGAACTGATCAACGGCTTATCAGTGAGATTTCCTCTCCCCCCAGGTTCCCCACGTATTCTCAAATTATACTAGAAACCAAAGCAAAACATGAAGTATCAATAGCTGATATGGTGAAATTATATTGACTGCCATAAATATGTATCAGTATTAAATAATCTGCTCTACTAATGGAGGAACAACTAGAATTGGTGGCACTAACTCTGCCATTTAATCTTAAACTGCTTCTTATTGTCACTTACTTCTTGGAAATACCATATTGACAATGAAAGTACTTACTCATTTGTTTTTCTATCTTTGTCACTTATTTTGAGTATATTACAGGTACTTTAATACTGTATTACATATACAGATGCCCTTATAATAGAGGTAATGTCCCATCTGTCAATATATGCTGGGAAAGAGCTGCTGTTGACTTTACACCTTCTGAATCCGCAACACTGTATCCTGAACATCATAAACTTATGTTGAATGATAGTGTGGTATGCACCTGCCAATTCATGTGATTTTTGTTCTCTAATCCATCAATCCATGTTTTCATGTGATTATCAGTAAATCATGATATTGCATATAACCTTTCCAATCCAAAGCAGCACATGCACATACCCACACACACACACACACACACACACACTTTCTTGTGTGTGATTTCTAATCTTATATTCAAGGCCCTCCACAATCAGTTCCTTGTTGACTTCTCTGATCTAATCTCTCTCTGTATCTCTACACGAATCAGCAGTTGCAGCTGCAGGCACAGGAGAGTGTGGCTAAAATATTCCCAAGTTTTTTTACCTAACAATGACACCAGCCAAAGTCAGCAGCAAAAGCAATAGTCAGCAGCAAAAGCAATAGGTGTACAGTGCCTGGAAATTCTCTCTTCTTTGCCCCAGCCTTATTTACTTTATTTGCATTTAATGCAGTTGCCAGAAGGCAGAGATATGATTGGCAGGGTAAAAAGGAGAATGTACATAGAGTTTTGACAAGTTTTAACTAGACCTGGTCAAAAGTCCACTGTCTCTAAGCTATACTCACTCTTATAGTTAAAAGAATGCAAACCAGACCAGAGTTCCACATGTTTACTCTACTGTTTTGTCTCTCCCTTCTCACAAAGTTTAGCTGACCTCTAGGCAGTTTTTTTCTAAATGTATTAGCTTAACTTCTCTTTATTTCTACTAGCTAAACTGGACATCTTCACCTTACCTTATGCAATAGATTAATATTATGATAAAACTGTCCCATTCAACACATTCATTAGCCTGGGTTCTCCACAGAAATGGAACCAATAGATATAATAGAAACAATATTATATATATTAATACATAACATATATAATATATACAATTATAATATATATATATATTTATATGTAAAGAGAGAAATTTATTTTAATATTATAAGGAATTGGCTCACAAAATGATTATGGATGCTGGAAAGACTCAACATCTGCAGTTGGCAAGATGGAGAGCTGATAGTATAGTTCTGGTGCAAGACCAAAGGTCTGAGGACCAGGAGAGGCAGTGGTGTAATTTCCAGAAGATAGACATCCCAGATCAAAGACAGTCAGGCAGAGAGGACAGTTTCTTCCTTTGTCAGCCTTTTTGTTCTATTCACACCTTCAATGAATTGAATGAGGCCCACCAACATTAGGGAGGGCAGTCTGCTTTACTCAGTCAGCCAATTCATATGTTAATCTCATCAAGAAACACTCTCACAGCAGGCCTAGAATAACATCTAACCATGTATCTCTGCACCCTGTGGCCCAGTCAACTTGACACATAAAATTAACCATCACAAGACATTACATGTGTTTTCACCTCTACACATTTGCTCAGATTCACATCCACATCAAAGGGTGTTCCCTATTTTTTCTACTTATTTCAGTCATACTTCCTTCAGGATGGAGCCTATGACTCCGTATTCCATGAAAGCCTTCTCAACCACATTCAGCCCCTGATCATTCTTTTTTTCTGTTGAACTCGTGTAGCACTGATGTGTAGACACATATATGCACATATAAAAAAGGAAAAAAATACCATATAAGGTGATATATGCTAAATCCTAAGTGAATATGCATATTAAATTAAATAATTACTATGTGCATATTCTTCAGACTGAACATTCCTGAGGACATCAGGTAAGGTCAGGCCAAAATATGTGTTTAATGCACAGCTCCTGCAAACTATACTTGTAAATCATTTCCCAGAATCAGATTTGCTTTGAAAGCTACAGACTTGCAATGCTGCATAGCAAACTCAGTGTTTCTATACCATGACTCCGTACACCAGAGATTCTGAATCTAAGCATTACAGACTCTACAGACTCAATGGGCATTAAGGCATCTGTAAGCTCCATCGACTGTGTACAAAATAGTGTGCTTGTAATGCAGTTGTTGGATTTTGGGGCTCTGCTCATATTCTAAGGAGTCTCTAACTCCAGTGGATTAAGAACCAGTATCCTTGGTCATTTTCTACTATATCTGTGGACATAAAATCTTTTTATTCTAGCATTTTTAATGAATAATTATTTTCCTTGGTAGAATATACATACTTGAATGTTTTTTTCTGTTATAACGAAATCAGTTTGAATTAAAACCTATTGGAATGTATCACTCAGTCACTGCTGTGTAATGACCATAAAATCTCAAAGGCTCAGAATAACAGGAAGCATTTATTTTACTCAAGAACCTGTGAGTCCACCGGGGCAGCTCTGTTCCATGTGTCTCACATCCTCCTGGGACCAGCTGGGGTGTGTTTCTTCTTGGGACAATGGCAGAGTGCAAGAGAACAAATCCTATCGTATAAGTACTAGTCAAACCTCTACTTGGGTTTAAGCCTGCTAACAACCTGTGGCCAAAATAAGTCCCGTAGCCAAGTCCAAAGTCAAGGAGTGGGGGGAATTGGAATATATCCACCTTTAGAGGGAGAAACTACAAAGCTATAGACAAAGGAGATGGATACAGGAAGGGATTTAGAACTGAGCCCAAGAATTCAATCTACCCATTCTCTAACTGAATGAGTAAACAAAGTGTGCCACAGATAATAATAAGAGCAGGTATGGTATGCTTTCATATGATTTCACTCATATGTGGAATATAAAAAACAAACAAACAATAAATAAAACAAACACATAGTTACAGAGAACAGAGTAGTGGTTAACAGAGGGGAAGCGTTGGGTTGGAGGGGCAAAATGGGTAAAAGGGATCAACTGTATGGTGACAGATGGAACCTAAAATTTTGGTGGTGAGCATGCTATTGTGTATACGGAAGTAGAAATATAATGTTGTACACATGAAACTTATATAGTATTATAAAACAATGTTACCTCAATAAAAAAATTTTTTAAAAAGCTGGTATAATTTAGATATTTAGAGTTATGCATTTTATATACAGATCTTAGTTAATCCATACAACCACCCTATACGTGAACCATTATGAATACAAATTATCCTTATAACATATAACGAACTGAAGTTTAGAGAGTTTAAGTAATTTGCCCAAGAGTACACAACTAGAACAGGAATCCTAATCTGTAACTATTTCTGTGTTAGAAATAAAATATTGTGTATAGTATTA
The DNA here is from genome assembly GCF_964341445.2 of Mesoplodon mirus. NCBI lineage: Eukaryota > Metazoa > Chordata > Mammalia > Artiodactyla > Ziphiidae > Mesoplodon > Mesoplodon mirus. The sequence goes on along the minus strand of NC_138982.1, from coordinate 18,536,501 downwards.
AATACATGATTTTTAAATTTGCAAATGACAAAAACTTAAACCAGATTAAGCAAAAAAACAAACAAAAAAAACACACAAAAAAAAACCCCACCAAAATGGGAGGGAAGTGATTATTGGCTACATATTCCAAATGTGGGAAAGGAAAGGGCGGAGCTGGACTGGTCAGCAGCTCCAGGGGCTCTCACACTGCCCGGACTCACCGTCTTCAGGTTTCTTCTCCATATCTCTCTGCAGGTGGGCTATGTTCCCTCAGACAGGTTTTTCTGAGAAGGAGATCTGGCTTCCAAAAGCTCCTGATTTATACTTTACTCACCTGTGTCCAAGGGGGAAACAAACTCTCATCCGTAACCCCAGCTGCAGTCATAGAAGGATCTTTCCTGGCTGGATTGAGTCACAGGTCTACCCCTAGACTTACCACTGTGTTTGGAGGTGCAGGGTGCTATGACTGGACCAGGCTCAGACAGGGACCTGCCCCAGTGGTAACTGTAGCCAAGGAGTTGATTAGGATGAGGCTCTCATTACAATTACATGGGGTGGGGAGCAGGGAGGAGGAATAATGCTATTCCCAAAAGAAGAGGCAAAACAATGAATGATAATGATCACTGAGTTGCAATAATTATTTAGCATATTAATTTCAAAATGTTCTCAAGTGGTCAATTTACTTGTTCCTTCTCCAACGTTCAAAAATTGTTTTTTCTTCTCCATTAAACAACGATGGTCCGTTTATTTGATTAAGAGCAATTCTGCCTTGAGAAGCATCATAATCTCTATTTGCATTGTTTCTGAGTGTTCTGACAATCAGTGCTAGATTTGTAATGTGAATCAAATCTTCTTATATTCATCCATAGTACGGACACATACATAATATAAAATGGTCACTGAAAATAGAAATGGTGAAAATAAATTCTTTCAGGAATGAATTTTATCAATACGTGGGAAGACAAAAATAAGCAACAAGAAAGACCACAAATTTTAAAAAATCAAGTTGCTTTATTTGTTTTAGAAAATCTTATTGCCTATAGGTCCTTAAGAACATGACTTTAGTCAAAGCTGAAGGAAGAGAACTTTATCTTGGATAAGAAATCCTTCTCAGACAAGGGTAATTTTTCTGCAGAGAGGAAAAGGTATTATTTGATTCCACCTTCTGACCCTGGTGATAACACTAGCTTAGCAGCACAAGCTGTGTCATCAGGCATGTGTGTGCAAGAGACTGAAAAACATACATATGTTGAACATAACAGCCTAGTCAGATTAGAAATGTGAGACATATTCTCATTTTTACCTTTCCTCCTTACCTAGGGGCCTGAAAGTTTGATCATGTAAAATACGGATATCTTTGCAGGAGAGCAGTAATGGAAGGATTCATAGAAAAATAGTGTAATTCGGTGAAATGAACCCACAGCTTTGGGAGATTGACTCAGACCCTCAAGTACTTCATCTCTCTGAGCTGTGGTTTCACTTGTTTGAAATAAAGATGAATCTAATAATAACCAACTTACAGGATTATTGTAAAGAATAAAATAACCTTTTTAAAAGTATTTTAAGTTGCAAAGTACAAAACACTCCAAGAGTTATGGAATGAATGAATATTGTCAGATGGCACTGATGATATGAATCTTCTCCCCATCAGACTTAAGAAATACAGGGTGCCATTTTTCCCATTAATAAGTGATGAGTGCCCTGAACAAATTAATGCTGTTAATGAGACCCTAGAAGTCTTGTTTAATCTATTTAAAGAAATAAATTCATCATTTTTTTGAATGATGAAACAAATTACAAATTTCAAATGAGTCATCCTTTATGAAAACGGATCAAATCAGGCTCTAGCATCCTAAATGAAAAATTAACCTCGTTAGCAAATTCTAGTTACTAAATATAACTGCAAGTCATAAAAGTAAATTTCAAAAAGAAATAGTGATATAATTATTTTGGTCATGTTTTTTAAAAGTCTATATCCTATACATATGGAACTATTTATAATAAATGATATGCAGTCCAGGTTTTCCATAAAAATATGAGGAGGGCATGAATGAGTGAGGGTATAAATGAAAGAAAACTGGCCATGAGTTGATAATCGTTGATGTAAAGGGGTTCATTCTCTGAACATTTCTATGTTTGCAAATTTCTACATTTTAAAAAATGTAATTAACATTCAAGGATCACATTTCCTCAAATTTGAAATGGCTAAGTTTATATGTGTGTACATTATTTTGTGTTAAATAAATGATTTAAGTAAATTTTTACAGGCACCACTTTCCCAGGAAATTGACATCATAGATAATTTTACATAGGCTGAAATATCTGGCAATAATCTGTGTGTTATAATAAATTAAATATATATATGCATATATATATGTGTGTATGTATGTGTGTATATATATCTATATCTCTCTCTATATATATACATATACATATGTATTTTCTTAAAAAAAGAAAGAGAATAGAAATCATTAAACAAGCAGGCTTCACGACACCCCAGGCCTTAGTTCATCAAACGTTTTGTAACTCTATGGAACACGTTTATACTTTGGCCTCTAGAAAGACTTGTGCTAGCTATACCTCTGCTGGAGTAGCTAACTCCTTTCTCTAAGCTGGCCTTCCAAACAGTACACACTGTGTATGGGAGGATAAGTAGGAAGGTGTTTCCATATCAGTCCAGCAGAACTACCACCTGTTCTCTTTGCCACCAGGGACATTTCTTCTTACTTTCCCTATTTTTTCTGCTCCTTCTACAATCTACCTCAGCATACAAAAAGATTCCTGACTGCAGCTTTGCCATGTGTGATGTTCCTACTTTTGAGACAATTCCATGCAGCAAACGTGTGGAACACCCATAGCAGTTCAGGCACTGAGCCATATGTGTGGGTAACAATGAAACACAAGAGGGACAGATGCCATCCCTACCCCAGAGTGCTTTCTCTCAGGAAATGTCGTTTTAAATGTACTGAGTTTTAAAAAGGTGAAGTGCAGGGAGCTACGGGAGCATAAAATAAAATGGAAGCCCTGCCATGTGTTGGACTACCGGGATTGGGCTGGGCCCAAAGAATCCCATGACAAACCTTCTGGATTTGTACACTTAATAAACAGTTCTATTTGTGATACACCACACTTTAAGTTGCACTATTTCTTATGAAGAAAACTTTTCAAATTATTCACTGATTTTTAAATTTCATTGATGATTAAAATAAATCAATGTAGTTTTTGAGTATGTAGCAGCATGAACTGATATTGTGGGGCTTTGGTGCTTCTGGATATTGCATTCTGAGAGTCCGAGCTTCTGTCCAAAGCATGCTACTTACACTTTTCAGGAAATTTGGGGGACTCCATCTAGCCTAGCCTCATCCTTCCAGGTTGGACTCTGCATCTGTGATTGCATAAGCCTATATGTGGTCTCTCAGTGCACTTATTATACAATTGTATTAGTCTGAACTCTTGGAGGCTCAAGGAAGCAATTCAGTAGGGATGGCTGAATATCAGTGATCAAATGATGTCATGATGATTTGGTCACATTTCATCTGTTACTATAGTTCCCTCTGTCTGTTCTCATTCTTAGGCTAGCCCTAAGAATGAGAGGCTGCTAATTGTCTCAAATTTGAAATCCAAAAAGAAAAGCCATCTTGTCTCACTCACTATTTACACATCAAATTTTATGAAAGCGCCCTGATTGGAATTGTTTGACTCATGTTCTTACCCTTGAACCAATCTGAGTTCCGTGAAGTAAACTTGGAGTGATGGAGGAGTTGTTTCTCAAAGGCACATTTAGTGTATAGACAAAAGTGCAAGTATTTTATGAATATTTTTTTTTTTTTTTTTTTTTGCTGTACGCGGGCCTCTCACTGCTGTGGCCTCTCCCGTTGCGGAGCACAGGCTCCGGACACACAGGCTCCGCGGCCATGGCTCGCGGGCCCAGCCGCTCCGCGGCATGTGGGATCTTCCGGGATTGGGGCACGAACCCGTGTCCCCTGCATCGGCAGGCGGACTCTCAACCACTGCGCCACCAGGGAAGCCCCCTATGAATATTTTTAATAGATCTTTATTGGAGTATAATTGATTCACAATACTGTGTTAGTTTCTGTTGTACAACAAAGTGAATCGGCCATATGCATACATATATCCCCATATCCCCTCCCTCTTGTGTCTCCCTCCCACCCTCCCTATCCCACCCCTCTAGGTCATCACAAAGCACTGAGCTGATCTCCCTGTGCTATGCTGCTGCTTCCCACTAGCTATCTATTTTACATTCGGTAGTATGTATACTGTCGATGCCCCTCTCTCACTTCGTCCCAGCTTCCCCCTCCCCCCACCCCGTGTCCTCAAATCCATTCTCTATGTCTACGTCTTTATTACTGTCCTGCCCTTAGGTTCATCAGTACCATTTTTTTTCTTTTTAGATTCCATATATATGTGTTAGCATACAGTATTTGTTTTTCTCTTTCTGACTTACTTCACTCTATATGACAGATTCTAGGTCCATCCACCTCACTACAAATAACTCAATTTCGTTTCTTTTTATGGCTGAGTAATATTCCATTGTATATATGTGCCACATCTTCTTTATCCATTCATATGTTGATGGACATTTAGGTTGGTTCCATGTTCTGGCTATCGTACATAGCGCTGCAGTGAACACTGTGGAACATGGCTCTTTTTGAATTTTCTCAGTAGTGGGATTGCTGGGTCATATGGTAGTTCTATTTTTATATTTTTAAGGAACCTCCATACTGTTCTCCATAGTGGTTATATCAATTTACATTCCCACCAAAAGTGCAGGAGGGATCCTTTATCAGCACACCCTTTCCAGCATTTATTGTTTCTAGATTTTTTGATAATGGCCATTCTGACTGGTGTGAGGTGATACCTCATTGTAGTTGATTTGCATTTCTCGTATAATTAGTGATGTTGAGCATCTTTTCATGAGTCTCTTGGCCATCTGTATGTCTTCTTTGGTGAAACATCTATTTAGGTCTTCTGTCCATTTTTTAATTGAATTGTTTTTTTCATATTGAGCTCCATGAGCTGTTTATATATTTTATATATAAATACTTTTTAACTGTCTTTTTAAAAAAAATTAATTTATTTTTGGCTCCATAGGGTCTTCATTGACGTGCGCAGGCTTTTTTCTCTAGTTGCGGTGAGCAGGAGCTACTCTTCGTTGAGGTGCGCAGGCTGGCTTCTCATTGCAGTGGCTTCTCTTGTTGCGGAGCATGGGCTCTAGGCAGGTGGGCTTCAGTAGTTGTGGCGTGTGGGCTCAGTAGTTGTGGTTTGTGGGCTCTAGAGCACAGGCTCAGTAATTGTGGCACACAGGCTTAGTTGCTCCGTAGCTTGTGGAATCTTCCCGGACCAGGGCTTGAACCTGTGTCCGCTGCATTGGTAGGCAGATTCTTAACCACTGCACAACCAGGGAAGTCCTGTTTATATATTTTGGAGATTAATCCTTAGTCTGTTGTTTCACTTGTAAATATTTTCCCCCATTCTGAGGGTTGTCTTTTCGTCTTGTTTATGGTTTCCTTTGCTATGCAAAAGATTTGAAGTTTCATTAGGTCCGATTTGTTTTTGTTTTTATTTCCATTACTCTAGGAGGTGGGTCAAAAAAGATCTTTCTGTTGTTTATGTCAAAGAGTGTTTTTCCTATGTTTTCCTCTAAGAGTTTTATAGTGTCTGGTTTACATTTAGGTCTTTGGAGCTTATTACATTTGGAGTTTATTTTTGTGTATGGTGTGAGGTAGTGTTCTAATTTCATTCTTTTACATGTAGCTGTCCAGTTTTCCCAGCACCACTTATTGAAGAGGCTGTCTTTTCTCCACTGTATATTCTTGCCTCCTTCATCAAAGATTAGGTGACCATATGTGTGGGTTTATCTCTGGGCTTTCTATCCTGTACCATTGACCTATATTGCTGTTTCTGTGCCAGTACCATACTGTCTTGATTACTGTAGCTTTGTAGTATAGTTTGAAGTTGGGGAGCCTGATTCCTCCAGCTCCGTTTTTCTTTCTCAAGATTGCTTTGGCTATTCGGGGTAAGTTGTATTTCCATACGAATTGTAACATTTTTGTTCTATTTCTGTGAAGAATGCCACTGGTAGTTTGATAGGGATTGCATTGCATCTGTAGATTGCTTTGGGTAGTATAGTCATTTTCACAATGTTGATTCTTCCAATCCAAGAACATGGTATATTTCTCCATCTGTTTATGTCATCTTTAATTTCTTTCATCAGTGTTTTATAGTTTTCTGAGAAGTCTTTTGCCTCCTTAGGTCGGTTAATTCCTAGATATTTTATTCTTTTTGTTGTGATGGTAAATGGGATTGTTTCCTCAATTTCTCTTTCAGATTTTTTATTGTTAGTGTATAGGAATGTGAGAGATTTGTGTGCATTAATTTTGTATCCTGCAACCTTGCCAAATTCATTGATTAGTTCTAGTAGTTTTCTGGTAGCATCTTTAGGATTCTCGATATATAGTATCATGTCATGTGCAAACAGTGACAGTTTTACTTCTTCCTTTCCAATTTGGATTCATTTCTTTTTCTTCTCTGATTGCCATGACTAGGACTTGCAAAACTATGTTGAATAAGAGTAGTGAGAGTGGGCAACCTTGTCTTATTCCTGATCTTAGAGGAAATGGTTTCAGTTTTTCACCATTGAGAATGATGTTCACTGTGTGTTTGTCATATATGGCCTTTATTATGTTGAGGCAGGTTCTGTCTATGCCTACTTTTTGGAGAGTTTTTATCATAAACGGGTGTTGAATTTGGTCAAAAGATTTTTCTTCATCTACTGAGATTGTAATATGGTTTTTCTCCTTCAATTTGTTAATATGGTGTATCACATTGATTGAGTTGCATATATTGAAGAATCCTTGCATTCCTGGGATAAACCTCACTTGATCATGGTGTATGATCCTTTTAATGTGCTGTTGGATTCTGTTTGCTAGTATTTTGTTCAGGATTTTTGCATCTATGTTCATCAGTGATATTGGTCTATAATTTTTTGTGTGATATCTTTACCTGCTTTGGGTGTCTGGGTGATGGTGGCTTCATAGAATGAATTTGGGAGTGTTCTTCCCTCTGCAATTTTTTGGAAGAGTTTGAGAAGGATCAGTGTTAGCTCTTAAATGTTTGATAGAATTCGCCTGTGAAGCCATCTGGTCCTGGACTTTTGTTTGTTGGAAGATTTTTAATTACAGCTTTAATTTTACTACTTGTGGTGGTTCTGTTTATATTTTCTAATTTCCTGATACAGTCTAGGAAAATGGTACCTTTCCAAGAATTTGTCCATTTCTTCGTGATTGTCCATTTTATTGGCATATAGTTGTTTGTAGTAGTCTCTTATGATGCTTTGTATTTCGGCAGTGTCTGTTGTAACCTCTCCTTTTTCATTTCTAATTTTATTGATTTGAGTCCTCTCCCTCTTATTCTTGATGTGTCTGGCTAAAGGTTTATCAATTTTGTTTATCTTCTCAAAGAACCAGCTTTTGGTTTTATTGATCTTTGCTATTGTTTTCTTTGTTTCTATTTCATTTATTTCTGCTCTGATCTTTATGATTTCTTTCCTTCTACTATCTTTGGGTTTTCTTTGTTCTTCTTTCTCTAGTTGCTTTAGGTGTAGAGTTAGATTGTTTGAGATTTTTCTTGTTTCTTGAGGTGAGACTGAATTGCTATAAACTTCCCTCTTAGAACTGCTTTTGTTGCATCCCATAGGTTTTGGGTCATTGTGTTTTCATTGTCATTTGTTTCTACGTATTTTTTAAAATTTCTTCTTTGATTTCTTCAGTGATCTCTTGGTTATTTAGTAGCACACCATTTAGCCTCCATGTGTTTGTGGCTTTTACAGTTTTTTTTCCTGTAATTGATTTCCAATCTCATAGCGTTGTGGTCAGAAAAGATGCTTGATATGATTTCAATTTTGTAAAATTTTCTGAGGCTTTATTTGTGACTCATGATGTGATCTATCCTGGAGAATGTTCCATGTGCACTTGAGAAGAAAGTATATTCTGCCACTTTCAGGTGGAATGTTCTATAAATGTCAATTAAATCTATCTGGTCTATTGTGTTATTTAAAGCTTGTGTTTCCTTATATATTTTCATTTTGGATGATCTGTCCATTGGTATAAGTGGGGTGCTAAAGTCCCCTACTATTATTGTGTTACTGTTGATTTCCCCTTTCATGGTTGTTAGCATTTGCCTTATGTTTTGAGGTGCTCCTATGTTGGGTGCATAAACATTTATAATTGCTATATCTTCTTCTTGGATTAATCCCTTGATTATGTAATGTCCTTCCTTATCTCTTGTAACAGTCTATTTTAAAGTCTATTTTATCTGATATGAGTATTGCTACTCCAGCTTTCTTTTGATTTCCATTTGCATGGAGTATCTTTTTCCAGCCCTTCATGTATCCCTAGGTCTGAAGTGGGTCTCTTGTAGACAGCATATATATGGGTCTTGTTTTTGTATGCATTCAGCCAGTTTGTGTCTTTTGGTTGGGGCATTTAATCCATTTACATTCAAGGTTATTATCGATATGTATGTTCCTATTACCATTTTGTTAATTGTTTGGGTTTTGTTTTTGTGGGTGTTTTTCTTCTCTTGTGTTTCCTGCTTAGAGAAGTTCCTTTAGCATTTGTTGTAAAGCTGGTTTGGTGGTGCTTAATTCTCTTAGCTTTTGCTTGTCTGAAAAGCTTTTGATTTCTCCATCAAATCTGAATGAGATCCTTGCTGGGTAGAGTCATCTTGGTTGTAGGTTTTTCTCTTTCATCACTTAAGTATATCCTGCCACTCCCTTCTGGCCTGCAGAGTTTCTGCTGAAAAATCAACTGATAACCTTATGGGGATTCCTTTGTATGTTATTTTTTTTTCTGTTGCTGCTTTTAATATTTTTTCTTTGAATTTAATTTTTGTTTGATTAATATGTATCTTGGTGTGTTTCTCCTAGAGTTTATCCTGTATGGGACTCTCTGTGCTTCCTGGACTTGGGTGACTATTTCCTTTCCCACGTTAGGGAAGTTTTCCACTATAATCTCTTCAAATATTTTCTCATACCCTTTCTTTTTCTCTTTTTCTTCTGGGACCCCTATAATTTGAATGTTGGTGTGTTTAGTGTTGTCCCAGAGGTCTCTGAGATTGTCTTCAATTCTTTTCATTCTTTTTTCTTTCTTCTGCTCCTCAGCAGTTATTTCCAGCATTTTGTCTTTGAGCTCACTTATTCGTTCTTCTGCCTCAGTTATTCTTTATTGATTCCTTCTAGTGTATTTTTCATTTTAGTTATCATATCAGTTATCTCTGATTTTTCTTCTAGACCTTTGTTAAACATTTCTTGTATTTTCTCAATCCATGCCTCCATTCTATTTCTGAGATTCTGGATCATCTTTACTATCATTACTCTGAATTCTTTTTCAGGTAGATTGCCTATTTCCTCTTCATTTATTTGGTCTTATAGGTTTTTACCTGGCTCCTTCGCCTGTGACATATTTTTTTGCCATCTCATTTTTTTTTTTTTTTTAATGAGTGGGATTGTGTTCCTATCTTACTGGTTGTTTGGCCTGAGGCTTCCAACACTGCAGTCTTTAGGCTGTTGGGTAGAGCTGGGTCTTGATGCTGAGATGAGGACCTCTGGGAGACCTCACTCTGATTAATATTCTCTGGGGTCTGAGATTCTGTTAATTCAGTGGTTCACACTCAGAGCTTCCACCACAGGAGCTTCAGCCTGACCCCCAGCTCCTGAACCAAGAACCTTCAGGCCACATGGGGTGGTAAAGAAAAAGAAAAAGGAGAAGTATAACAAAGTAATATATATATATATATATATATATATATATATATATATATATATATATATATATATATATATATATATATATATAAATATAGATGAAACAACAACTGGAAGGTAAAACAGAACAACAGTACCAAAAAAGAAGAAAAAAAAAAGGTGGAAAAAGCCTTGGCTGTGGAGGGTGGGGCCTAAGCAGGGGTGAAGTTTGGGCAGTGGGCAAGGCCTATGCTTAGGTCTCACCAGGCTGGAAAAGTCCGGGGGGATTGGGCGGCTTAGGCTCAACAGAACAGAAGGGGCCCAGGCATGCCTCTCACCTCTGGTTTCAGAGGGCAGGGGACCCCACCTGGGAGCCTAGCAGGCTTCCTAGGCCCACGTGGGCAGGGAAGATGCCCTCTGCTCCTCTCCTGCTCCTCCTGTCCTGGAGGACCCACCTGCCTGCCTCCCCTGATCTCCCTGGCCTCCCTCCTATGCCCCTAGGACTCACGCAGCCTGGAGGGGGCTTTGGAAGGTGTGGAAGTCGCCTGGGAGCTCAGCAGGCTCTCCATCCCATAACCTGGGCCCCAGTGGGCGGGGCAAACGCCCTCTGCACCTTTCCTCCTCCTCTGGTCCTGGAGGGACCCTCCCACCTACCTCTCTTGTTCTTTCCCAGCCTCCCTTCTATGCTCCCAGGACCAACCTGGCCCGGAGAGGACGTCTGAGGGCGTAGGACCTGGCCTAAGAGCTGGGCAGACTTCCCTGGCCAATTGGGCAGGGGAAACACTGGGCTTCTTCCACCCCTGATCTGAGCCCCTGAGGGTCCTTCCAGGCGTAGGAACCCCTCCCCCCCTCAGCCACCCCTCAGGGGCACCGATTCTGTCTGGCCTCCACTTCTCCTCCCCACTCAGTCCCCCCACGTCCTACCAGTTCACTTGGGGGTTCTTCCCGTCTCCTTGGCTGTTGGGTCCCCCACCAGCATCCAGCAGGTGCTGTAGTTGTGGGGAGATGAACTCTGCATCTGTTCATGAATATTTGACTGTGTCCATTTCCTCTAATGGACTATATGCTAGAACAAAGGCTGTGTCTTATTAATCTCTATATATTCAGTATTAGTAAAGGAACTCACCCCTAGTAAGCATTCAGTAAATGCTGATTGAATAAACATAATGTAAAAGAATGTGAATAGGGCTTCCCTGGTGGTGCAGTGGTTGAGAGTCCGCCTGCTGATGCAGAGGACGCGGGTTCGTGCCCTGGTCCGGGAAGATCCCACATGCCGTGGAGCGGCTGGGCCCATGAGCCATGGCCACTGAGCCTGTGTGTCTGGAGCCTGTGCTCTGCAACGGGAGAGGCCACAGCAGTGAGAGGCCTGCGTACTGCAAAAAAAAAAAAAAGAATGTGAATAACCATCTAGGAAGAGAAGAGGGAGAGGAGGATAGACTGTGCTGAAATAAATTCTGAAGCACATCAGAGTGTATGAGTACAGGGGCTGCCAAGGCCAGACAATGTGTAGAGGATCAGAAGTGTCAATAAGCAGCTCTTAACCTTTAAATCACTTTGAAATGTTTCTAAAAGGATACACTACCTTATTACTCAGCTGACATCAGTCACAGATAGGCTTCATTTAAATCTTCCTCTCTTTTTAATAACAGATAAGAATGCTCATGGGATGACTAAAATTGTACCACATCCCTGTAGTTTTGTGCTAACTCTGCCACTGAATCACTGAAAGTTCTAGTATGGGATGCATTAGGGACTTGGGGCCCAAGGTACTAGCCATAAAACCAGAAGGCTTGCTGACCTCAACTTAATTTTCAGGAACTTTGATGATGAAAGTGTTCAAAGGCAGAAAACTCTATGCCATTTGTATTATATCCTGATGTTAAATGTTTACATAACTGAATTATTATTTTTCCTAAATGATGAACTAGAGTCTGGATGAATATATCATATTGCATTGGGGGCAGTGGTGATAGTTCAAAATGGTCCAGCAATTATAAACAGGACCACATCAAAAGAAACCAAGGAGAACAGAGTTTTAAGAAAGGGAGGATGTGATTAAATCATCAAGTGCTCAGACAGGTTGAGGAGGCTGTAGCAGCACATCGGAGAATTGTCTGTTACTGGAGACCTTTAAGACATCAAGGGCAGTTGAGACAGGAGCAAGTCAGATGATAAGAGAGAGGTTATTGATGCAAAGTAGCCCAGGGTGGCTTTTTCAAGATATCTAGTAGTAAAGAAAGTAAAGGGGGGCTTCCCTGGTGGCACAGTGGTTGAGAGTCCGCCTGCCGATGCAGGGGACACAGGTTCGTGCCCCAGTCTGGGAAGATCCCACAGGCCGCAGAGCGGCTGGGCCCGTGAGCCATGGCCGCTGAGCCTGCGCGTCCGGAGCCTGTGCTCCGCAACGGGAGAGGCCACAACAGTGAGAGGACAGTGTACCGCAAAAAAAAAAAGGAAGCTGCAAGACAGTGAAGAAAATGGTGGTGTTTTGTTTGTCTGTTTGTTTTCTTTCATTTGGTTTTATAAATAAGGAAGGGTTGATGGTGTCTGTAGGTAGAATGGAAGGGGCCAGTCAAGAGAGAGTTGATTATTTCAGGAAAAAGGAGCTGTTTCATGGAGGAAGATCCTGGAGAAGGTGAAAGATGATGTGTTAAATAGCATAGCTGGACAGGTTACTATAGGTAAGGAAGAAAAGCCAAAGGCCTAAGGAATGTATTTTTTATAATTAGATCATTTTTATTTTTAAAAGATGCAATAGTCAGATAATTTCTATACCCAAATAATTCAGTCAGTGCTAAACAACCATTTTTCACATTTGCTTTTCTTATTAAAAAAAGAAAAAGAAAAAGCTGAGCTTACAATGGAAAAATTCAATAATAAAAATGGTTCCTCTTCTTAGGACATCATAAAATAAAAAGGGTAATGTAAATATACAACACACAAATATGGAAGAGTTAAACATACTAAAACATTGGGAAAACAAAATCATCAGATTATTTAAAAATAGAATAATTCATAATATTCAGAGTCATTGCCCCAAGAAACAAAATACAATATAAAATTAAAGTACATGAATGCAAAGGACATTCATAAATATCTATATTTGCTAGTTATTGTGCTGTTGGGGCTAAAACATTTAAAAGAGCTTAGTTTCTTTCTTTAAGAGAGCGAATCCTATGCACAAAAAAAATGTGGAAAAGAAGAAAAAAAGCCTTTTTATTAATGCATTATAAGGAAACATCCTATATATACCAATAAAAAAGTAGCGATGGTGGGGGAAGGAAAGGAATTGATTATTCAACTTGGGTAGGTACATCAGTTCTTTTAGATTTGTTGAGATTTTCTTAAATTAACTTATTCAGAGCACTAATGCAAATGTCCTTTACGATCCAAAGGTTAAATCACCAAAAACAAAAATGAGGGTAGTAATTTGACTTTAACCCTTATTATAATGAAGCACAAGTAAATTTAAGGCAGTTCTCTGAGAACCAACAAAATATGAAACCGTCCCTAGAACAAATAATGCATAACTCCTTATGGCAGTTCTGTTTTTATTCCTGTGTTGGGAAAGGTTTTGGTTATATAACATAATAAAAATAAGTCAGACAGACATGATCATGTTAAAGAGAGAGCATGAGCTAATCAGTCAAAAATGCACTATAGTTATTTTCAAGCTGGCTCCACACCTGGAAGCAAACTGAGTCACCATCCTCATCTTGTCATCACTGAGAATTTTTGAGTGATTGCCTCAGACAGGAGCCGCAGGATTTCAAAAGACCCAGATCCAGACTGATAAATTGCTGAACTCTACTCTTTGATAAAGGGTTCACCATTTAACTTGGGGAAACTACTTAAGATTCACTGTGACTGAATCATACCCATTCCAAAATGTTGCTGAAGGCATTAAACAAATAAATTCTTAGAATTAATATGGGCCCTTGTGACTACTGCCAGGTCCTGTATTAGGTTCCCCCTGCCTTACCAGCCTGGAGATCAAGTGAGGTCACATGACAAAAATTCCCTCCTAACAAGTCTCTCTTCAGTATTTCAGGTAGTCCTCAGGACAACACTCCATGTGTCCCCAAACAGATGAGCTCACATTCTTCCAGTGCAGCCTCTAAGTGATGCCTGGCACCCACAAAGCCATCTGGGGGACACTGGTCACCACAGCCCAGGCCCTCCATGAGACGGCAACATGTCCCTGCCTTCCCTTCAGCCCTCTGACCTCAGAGGTGCATAGTTCCTTCCTTGTTCACCAAGGAGAGAGTCTCTTTTCTGCCTCACTCTATGTTGAGGGTGAATATATAATTAATTTTCTTAGCTTGAACAGTTTTGAGAGTGGGAGGGGGCTCTAATTAACAGTTACCCCAAGACAGAAGAATAGACTTGACCTATCCCAGGCAAACCAGGACATACAGTCAACAAATATATGGTTCCAGTCTCATCCAGGTCACTCAGGCAATGGGCTTACCTCCTGGTTCTTCACCAGTCCTTGAGTTAAAACAGCTCTTTCAGTTCCTTCCTTTTCTTCACAGGCCTCCGACTTAGTCTCCAGGGCTGGCTGGGGGGTGCACCCATGTGGTCCTCTCCATTGTCCACCAGGCTGTCTCCAGCTGCCTACACAGCAAACTCCACTTCACAGATCCTCCCTCCCCCAAGACACACCCAGGCCAAGATGGCCAAAATAAATCCAAAACTGAGACACCACCGGGTGGCAAGCCCAGTCTAAGCTCAGTAATCAACACATTATCCCAACGGGGAAAAGAAAAAAAACAAAAAAAGGAGAGAAAATAACCTTTTCATTGCCAAGGCCAGTTAATAAGTTTGCCTATTATGAATTATAGAAAAAACTCTTGATTATTTCCCATCTCTTTGTCATTAAATATTGATAATTACATCTGCCCCATTTCTGAAAAATTTTATAATGAAGCAAAATTAGTGAAATGATGGCTATATGGCATTATTGAGCCCTGGGAAAGGGAATTACATCAGTGGTAATAATAATGTTCTCTTCGAAAGAGTAGGAAATAACAATTTCCCACCAGAAAAGCATCCATGAAATTTCTTTAATATTGATTATTTAAAATAAATATATCAACCACATTTATTAACATTTACTGACTGTGGGTAATCCATAAAAAATTGATGATCACAGTCTAATAGTTAAGCGTGTATATTCCAAGAGAGACACCCAAATCTCTGAATAGAGTTTTTAATAATGGAGTACACAACAATATTCTGAAGCAGAAAGCTTTAGGGACAGATCATGACCCAATTATATGTACAGCTTATATAGAAAATAGTTTTAGTGGAGACCTTAACAAAGATATTACTTTGCTTTCATTTTGCATTCTAAATAAGATCATGACATTTGGTTAAACATTAAATAATCAGACTACTAAATTTAGGTTTGTTCCATTAATCTAGATTGTTCCTAAGGAACAGAGAAAACTATGACATTAGGCAAACATAAAGCATAGGACTTTGCACATTTTGGCTGCTCAGTGGACGTGTGCTGAGTTGATAACCTTGAAGTGTCCCCAACCAGATAGGCAATGGCTTCTCTTAAGATAGGATCCTGATTTTAGGCTAAAAACTAAGGATATCATTTCTGAGAATGGAGGAGTCATGCAATTTCTCAGACTGCTTTTCTAGGCTCAATAAGAAGTTTCACAGGGAAGGAGTGCAACTCTGAAGTGGGGGAGAGGCGGAGCAAGTGATAACATGAAGTCTGTGAATAATAGAACAATTCAGTTTGAATCCAAATCAGGATGACATGCTGCAAAATTGGAGCTCTTAATAAGAGCTTCCATGAGGTCACTGGAGGGGCAGTGTTACCAGGCAGGATACATTAGACCCGTGCCAAGATAGTCTCTCCTCCTCTTCATAACTTTCCTGACCTTCTTAACGCCTGAAATTCCACCATTAGAGTGTCACTCTTTTAGGTCATGAAGTCTTTTTGGTCTTCTAGAATCTCCCATCAAAATGAAAATCACCCCTGGGAAGATTACATATTTAATCCAATATTTCCAAAAATATATAGTTCTAGTCTCTCAACATATTTCATGGGGTGGGGGGGGAACTCTGTGGTCAAAGAAATTTGGTAAATGCTCCGTACTTTGTTAACTCTTTAACTTCACAATGCCAAAATATATATATATATATTAAAGACCCCAAAATATATTGCAGAAAAAATATATATAACTGTTTTATCCAGTATTTGCAAAATTATTTCGACTAGAAAATAATTTGGAATACTTTTAACATTCAGAATACTGTACTATCAACTCACAATGAATCATAAGGGTCTGGAAACAGGGACAATGTCATCAGCAGCTAGGGAACCAGGAATAGTTACTGGGTGGCTAGACCCATTGTCATTGCAGATATTCATTGTGTATATATATATATATATATATATATATATATATATATATTTTTTTTTTTTTTTTTTTTTTTTTTTTGCGGTACGCGTGCCTCTCACTGTTATGGCCTCTCCCGTTGTGGAGCACAGGCTCCGGACGTGCAGGCTCAGTGGCCATGGCTCATGGGCCCAGCCGCTCTGCGGTATGTGGGATCTTCCCAGACCGGGGCACGAACCCGTGTCCCCTGCATCGGCAGGAGGACTCTCAACCACTGCGCCACCAGGGAAGCCCTGTTTTTTTTTCTTTTTAAATAAGATTTCATTTGAGAAAGTCCATAAACATTTGGTATAAACCTTGATAACTCAGGAAGAACAATCTAGTATTTCTCATAAGGTAGTCCACAGCCCTGCATGGACTACCTGCAGGTGCGCCTGGGATGCTTGTTTAAAAAAGTTGAACCTGTGGTGTCCTCTTACTCCCCAGACCTGCTGAAACACATTCCCTGTTAGTATGTTTTAAGTAGGAATTATGCACACTAAATTTAATAATTTGTGCATGAACTTTATTTCATGTACATAGGAATATATGTAACATATGTACATTAAGGACTAACACCCCATTTGCCCACTACCCAACTTAATAGAAGATGACCAGTTCCTTTGAGGCCTACCATATATCCCTCCAAAACTGCATCCTCTTTCCTCACTCCCTAAGTAGCCATTATAATGAATTTTGTGTGAATTATTCTCGTTTTTCTTTATAGTTTTACTCTATGTGATTATATGTAAACTTAAACAATGTATTGTTTGATTTTGCCTGGGATTGGCAAAATGGAATCATGCTCTATGTATTATTTTGTTACCTGCCCCCTTTTTAGTAAGTTCATGAGATTCATCCATGTTGACACGTATAACTATGGCTTATTCATTTTTATGTGTATTGTAATCCAGGTGTGAATTTTCCAGAATTATCCAACCCCATTTGTGCGTTTTAGTAATTTCAATTTTTGCTTTCACAAACAATGCTGCCATATACATTCTTATATATATCTCTTAATTGTGAAAAAGTTATGGGTATATATTTAGGATATATAGTAGGGTATATACTTAGGTGTAGAATTACTGGGGTCTATGTGCAAGTTCAGATTTACTAGGTGATGCCAATTTTTCCCCACTATGGTTGTATCAATTATTAAAGTATAAGAAATTCTGCTGGAAAAAAAAAGTTACTGAATAAGGAAATCCTTGATTGAATAATGAATAGGTTACACAATATGTTTTTGAATTCTGGGAAAGAAGTGGAATTAAGCTAAGTTTTTTTTTTATTAGTTTCTGTTTTATAACAAAGTGAATCAGTTAAACATATACATCTGTTCCCATATCCCTTCCCTCTTGTGTATCCTTCCCTCCCACCCTTCCTATCCCACCCCTCCAGGCGGTCACAAAGCACCGAGCTGATCTCCCTGTGCTATGCGGCTGCTTCCTACTAGCTATCTATTTTACGTTTGGTAGTGTATATATGTCCATGTCACTCTCTCGCTTTGTCACAGCTTACCCTTCCCCCTCCCCATATCCTCTAGTCCATTCTCAAGTAGGTCTGTGTCTTTATTCCTGTTTTACCCCTAGGTTCTTCATGACATTTTTTTTTCTTAAATTCCATATATATGTGTTAGCATACGATATTTGTCTTTCTCTTTCTGACTTACTTCACTCTGTTTGACAGACTCTAGGTCTATCCACCTCATTACAAATAGCTCAATTTCGTTTCTTTTTATGGCTGAGTAATATTCCATTGTATATATGTGCCACATCTTCTTTATCCATTCATCCGATGATGGACACTTAGGTTGTTTCCAAAACGAATATTTTGGTACATGTCTCTTTTTGAATTATGGTTTTCTCAGGGTATATGCCCAGTAGTGGGATTGCTGGGTCATATGGTAGTTCTATTTGTAGTTTTTTAAGGAACCTCCATACTGTTCTCCATAGTGGCTGTACCAATTCACATTCCCACCAGCAGTGCAAGAGTGTTCCCTTTTCTCCACACCCTCTCCAGTGTTTATTGTTTCTAGATTTTTTTGATGATGGCCATTCTGACTGGTGTGAGATGATATCTCATTGTAGTTTTGATTTGCATTTCTCTAATGATTAATGATGTTGAGCATTCTTTCATGTGTTTGTTGGCAGTCTGTATATCTTCTTTGGAGAAATGTCTATGTAGGTCTTCTGCCCATTTTTGGATTGGGTTGTTTGTTTTTCTGCTATTGAGCTGCATGAGCTGCTTATAAATTTTGGAGCCAGATACTTCTCTTATCCTTCCCTTTATCCTTCTCAGGCATTTCCCCTGATACATTTTCTGCACATCTAATATTAATTTGTCTGCTTCTTAGAGGACCCCAACTAACACAGATACTCAACTATGATGCAGTCCATTATGAGGTTTCATTCTGTTAGGGTTTTAGGTGAAGTCTTTCTTGCAAATATCCAAACCCTCCGCAATCATACAAAGAAGGAAAGACTTTCCATTTCCCATTGCCACCTTTCCCTTGATATTGACTGCCAGGCTCACATCTGCCCTTCTTCCAGAAAGAGGTTCGATTTGGAAAGGACCTTGTCATTTGATAAAAGCAAGGGAAAGGAAATTAGCACTGGGAAATTGACCACTCGAATAAAGTGAAAGAGAACGTACATGAAGAATAGAAGCACTTGTCTAAAATTGTCTTTTGAAGAGCCTAACAGAAGGTACTACTTATTTTTCAGTTAGCAAGTACTTACTATTTTTTCATACTTAGTGTATTAGTTAGATTCCTAGGGCTGCATAATAAAGTACCACAAACTGAGCAGCTTTGAACAACAGAAGTTTATTCTCTCAAACAGTTTTGGAGGCTAGAAGTCTGAAATCAAGGTGTCTTCAGGGCCATGCTCTCTCTGAAGGCTCTAAGGGAGAATCTTTTCCATGCCTTTCTCTTAGCTTCTGGTATTTCCAACAATCCTTGGTGTTTCTTGGCTTATCGTTCATGAGTCCAATCCTTGCCTGGGTAGTCACATGGTTTTCTCCTTAGATGTCTTTACGTCTCTTCTCTTAGAAGGACAGCAGTCATAATAGATTAGGGCCCACCCTAGTGACCCCATATTCACTTGATTACATCTGCAAAGACACTATTTCAAAATAAGGTCACAGATACTCAGGGCTAGGACTTCAATGTAACTTTTGGGGAGATACAGTTCAACCCCAACACTTGGGTAGGGGCATGTTTCTTTGAATGGAAAAATGAAAAAGTGCATAATTAAAATTTCTCAGCTACTTGGGATATAAGCAAACAAACAGTTCTGCTTTTACGTAGTGATTTGTTCTGCTGCTTGTATTGTGTCCTTACTATATGTCTGATGTATCCACATCCTCTATATCTTCAGATGCAGCTAGCACCTAGCACTTTGGGACACTGCTGAATATTGCTGGATGGGAAATGAAACTGATATGGGTCTTCTAAACATAGGCCTGTGGATGATATGAATTGATAGGCATGTTTATTACAACTGGTAAAAGCACTGCTGGTTTGAAGTAGTGACCTTTCTAGCTGAAATTAACTGGGTCCTTTCAATGACACTACTTGTCCATGAATGAATATACTTTCCTAATTCAGAGAAAACAGAATTTAAAAAAAAAATCACCAAATCAATCGGCTGGAAAGGATTTCATGAAGCACTTTCTAGATAATAAATCACAGCACAGTAAGACCTCACATATATATGACTAAACATCTTGAGCAGCTTCCAAATTCTTGCCCATCCCATCTGCCACAGGGAAGTAAGTGAACTAGAATGGGAAATTTAGCAAATGTTATGGACAGGCTATTCAAAAACCATTCACATATACCCTTCTTCCTGCTCTATTATAGATGCTGTTAAAGCTAAGGATTTGAACTCCTGGCTTTTACCATGACTAGAGGTGGCCATGTGATATACTTCTGACCAATAATATGTAGGTAAAGTCACTAGGGAGGGCATCCCTTCTCAATAAAAAGATGGCCTCTTTGGGAGGAGTGTTCTTGCCTCTCATTATTTGTTAATCTTCTCCTGCCAGAAGTGTATATGTGACACTTGGAGATGCAGCAGCCATCTTACTACCATGAGTTCAAGAGTTTCCATAGAAATGGTGGAACAAGACCATTAAAAGTGGATAAAAAGCACCAAACTTGGATTTTAGTATTGGATTGTCCAATGATTGAACTTAGCCTCTATGACAATGATTATCAACAAGGGGATACTTTGCCTGCCAGGTCACATTTGGCCATGTCTGGAAACATTTCTGGTTGTCACAACTGTGTGAGGGGAAAGCTACTGGCATCAAGTGGAACAGAAACCAGGATGCTGCTAAACATTCTCCATTGCATAAGACAGCCCCAACAACAAAGAATTATCCAGCCCTGGGCTTCCCTGGTGGCGCAGTGGTTAAAAATCCACCTGCCAATGCAGGGGACATGGGTTCGATCCCTGGTCCAGGAAGATCCCCCATGCCGCAGAGCAACTAAGCCCGCAAGCCACAACTACTGAGCCCGTGCTCAGTTTTATCTTTAAAACTGTTTTATCTTTTAAAAAAACAGTTATAAAGACTAAGTAACAATAGCAAAAGTTGCATATTTATTAAGTGAAAAAAATCAATATACAATAGTGTAGGCATTAAATGACTACCACCATTTAAAAGGAGAAAGTGAATGTAAGTGATTGTAACAAAGCGACAACAGTAGTTGTATTGATGATTTTATGTGAATTCGTTCCTGCCTATTTTGCAAAGGTTACTCAATGTGATTATGCTATCTTTATAGTTTGAAAAATAATTTTTTAAGTAATTAAAGGGAAGAAGATTAAAATACTCAATCAGTGTTTATTTCTCTAACATTTATGAAGTTTCTTCTTGGCCTTACAGAAACCTTAAAGGCTAAAGCAATAGTTGATGCAATTGGATACCATTTCTATTGAATCATCATGTCAGCAACATTCCTTTCTAGTTCTTTATGTCTCCCTAAATATAGAATTCTTGTAGGTCAACTCATAGATTCCTCTCCAGGGTTTTTGTGAAAACATCAGAACTACCTGCAACATTAAAGAGATGGGGTGAAAATTTGCCACCGTAAAAGTTTGTATGTGTTTTAGATTCCTGTGGCTGCTATAACCAATGACCAAAACTGGGTGGCTTAAAACAACAGAAATTCATTCTCTTACAGTTCTGGAGGCTAGAAGTTCAAACACTGACATCACTGGGCCAAAATCAAGGTGTCACAGGGCTGCACTTCCTCTGGAGTCTCCAGAGGGAAATCTTTGCCGTTTCCAGCTTCTGGTGGCTACAGGCATCTTTGGCTTGTGGCTTCTTCACTCCAATCTGTGCCTCTGTCTTCATATGTCCTCCTCTGTGTAATTTTCAAGCCCCCTCTGCATGTCTTCTGTAAGGATACATGCGATGGAACTTAGGGACCACACAGATAATCCAGGATAATCTCCCCATCTCGAAATTCTTAACATAATCACATGTGCAAAGACCCTTTTCCCAAATAAGGTAAAGAAAAAGTTCCAGATATTAAGATCTGATATCTTTGAAAGCCAGCATTCAATTTACTAGAATATTATATAAAGAAAATATAAATCTAATTACTAATCTCATTGGATAATCTGAACTTCCATTCATACCTAGCTAGAAACTAAAATCTGGCGAGATCATCCAGTATCTAAATCCTAGGAAGGTAGAGTGAGAGTAAAGAACTTATTATCCCACTAAATGAAATAAGCATGAAATGATAAATTTGGGGGAAACTAATTTTTTTAACACATCAATGTAAAGTGTTTTTTAAATTGTGACATGACCAATAAAATTTGTTTTACCTCTATCAACATTTGAATACATAATGGCCCTTTATATCTAAAACTGGAAAGTTTAACATTGTTTTATCATATTGCAGCAACTACGAAATGTTCTGAAAACTAATTTGAGAGCTTAATCTTAATAGCACAGTTCAATAAACATAGACTGTGAAATTACTAAAAAGGCAGGACTGTACTTATTTTGAGTTGACTAAGAAGCTGAGAATATCTTAATTACCTTTCCAATTAAAAGATATTTTAGCAAAATTATGAGAGTACACAAATAATTAAAGCCCTAGAGCTTTCATTTCTTTTTCCCATTTGGTTAGTTTAATTCTTCAGATCTAATTTCAGAATAACCCCATCAAAGGTTTAGATTTTGGGGTACTTAACATATTATAACTGTTTTTACATTTCTGTTTTTGGCCAGGAACACTTCTATATCTAAACATTAATTTTCATAATACTTGAAATATATTTGATCTTGACGTTTAACAGCCTTTAATGCTACTAATTTAGTTGCAATTACAGATTCCCCCAGATATTCAAATGTTTAGCTAAAATGGGGTAAAGTGGCAAAGCAATTGCCTTAGGACACTTCTTGCTAACAGATGCACAGACTAAAATTGAGATAAAGCAGAGATACTCACACAGTTCAAAGCTTTGTGGCTTGAGGCTGAAATGCTGTGTGTAGTTCCCAGGAAAGGAGCTTGGTGGCGCCACTCTCACCGTTGCACAGTTCAAGGTATGTGTTGCATCTGTCAGGGCTACTGCAAAACAAACACTGAATGCTATTTTCACTTTTCGTCTTTTTTCGTAAAAAGGAAAATCCTCTTCGGATTTTTTTCAGTTAGCAAAAATGGGTACTAATGTAGGTCTTTTGTAAAAGCAAAGTGGCTTTAAAAATCGAATACCTGTAATCATTAAAACCTACTCAATCCCTTATCAGATAAATGATTTGCAAATATCTTCTCCCATTCCATGGGTTGCCTTTTCACTCTGTTGATAGTGTCCTTTGACGCACATAAATAACATGGCACTATTTTAAGCACAACTCATTTTATCTTCATAAAAACTCTATGAGGTAGGAACTATTATTATCATCCCTATTTTACAGATAAGAATACTGAGACATAGAGGGTTTAAATAATGTGCCAACATCCCCCATGGTAATGACTGAGCTTAGATTTGAGTCTGTTATGGACTGAATGTGTCCTCCCAAAATTCGTATGTTGAAACTTTACCCCTCAATGTCATGGTATTAGGAGGTGGGGCCTTTGGGAAGTAATTAGGATTAGATAAGGTGATGAGAGTGGAGCCCTCACAAGTGGAATTTGTGCCCTTATAAGAGTCATGAGAGAGCTCACATCCCCTCTCTGCTTTCCTCCAGGTGAGGATATAATGAGAATTTGGCAGTCTGTAACCTGGAAGAGGGCTCTTACCAGAACCAACCATGCTGGCACACTGATCTGGAACTTCCAGCCTCAGAACTTGAGAAATGAATAGTTTTGTTTATAAGCCACTCAGTCTATGGTACTTTGTAACAGCAGCCCAAACTAAGACAGAGCCCATGGGGGGTATCCCAGAAACACTGTCACACACACACTTCTTTTTTTGGTTGTTTTCTCAAATTTGAATTCATCCTTTTTTAAAAAATTTTTTTAAAAATTTATTTATTTTATTTTTGGCTGCGTTGGGTCTTCATTGCTGTGTTCAGGCTTTCTCTAGCTGCAGCAAGTGGGCTACTCTTCCTTGCGGTGCACAGGCTTCTCATTACGGTGGCTTCTCTTTGTTGCGGAGCACAGGCTCTAGGCACCTGGGCTTCAGTAGCTGTGGTTCGCAGGCTCTAGGGCACAGGCTCAGTAGCTGGGGCGCGTGGGCTTAGTTGCTCCGCGGCATGTGAGATCCTTCTGGACCAGGGCTCGAACCTGTGTCCCCTGCATTGGCAGGTGGATTCTTAACCACGGCGCCACCAGGAAAGCCCCCCCACACACTTATAATGGACATCAGTGACCTCCTGATCACCAAATCCAGCTATCTTTTCTTAGTCCTCATTCAACTGCCTAATAATTTTTTCTCTGTCATTTAAAATCATGATCCTTTTTATGTGAAACTTTCCTTCTCTTGGCTACTACATTTTTCTTGGTTCTCCTCCTATTTCCATGAGATAGTTACATCTCCTTCTTCAGTCTTCTATGCCTCTGTTCATGCTCACAAGTTCAAAGGCCTTACTTCAGCCCCCCTCCTTGCTTGTTCTACATTCCCCAGGAACCATCTTTCTTCTGTTATGGGTTAAATTGTGTCCTCCAAAAAGATGCTGAAGTCTTAACCCCCAGTGCCTGTGAATGTGAACTTACTTGAAAATAGGGTCTTTTCAAAGGATCGAGTTAAGATGAGGTCATTTGTGCAGGTTCTAATCTAATATGACTGTGTCCTAATAAAAGGGCAACATTTGGACACAGACACAGATGTGAATAGAGGGGGAGACTATGTGAATACACAAAGAAAATACAATCTACAAGCCAAAGAACACCTGAGCTACCAGAAGCCAGGAGAGAGGGATGTAACAGATTCTCCCCTCAGGCCCTCAGAAGGAACCAACCCTGCTGATACCTTGATTTCAGACTTCTAGACTCCACAACTGTGAGATGATAAATTTCTGCTGTTTAAGCCACTTAGTTTGTGGTAATTCGTTATGGCAGCCCCAAGGAACTAAACACTTTCCAAGGGCTTAGAGGCAACTATTCTGTGAACAGTCTCAAACTCACACCTCTGGTCCTAATTTTCCTTTTGAGTTCTAGGTGTATGGTATCAACAGCAACTCATGACTATGCAACCATGATCCTGCCTTTCCAGAATATTACTCTTCTCCCATCTCCCTTCTTTCTCACCTTTGGCCCCCAACTTAGCAACCTTTGTAAATGAGATATCTGTGGCCCCAGCCACCCTGGCTAAAAACCACAAAGTCACCTTTGAGTCCTCATTTTCCACCGCCTTGAAGCTGTCTCTATTTCTGTAATCCAAGAATCATGTGTGGTCCATTAGTTTGGGAGACTAGTATCAGGTTCCCAGACTTGGCAGCCATTACATCCCATGGTCAGAGCCTGATAAAAGGATTGGTGCCACTTTAGCCAAATATTGGGATGCAGACTCAAGGAATCCTTGCTGTTCTCACAGATGATATTATGACCCAGTATCTGGGCAGTGGCTTTGTTACAACCTATTTAAATACCCAAAGTTTTGCCTAGCATCTTAATATACTTAAACTTGGGGCTTTCTGCCTGAACCCCAGCCCAGAGGCTGGAGTTCTGATAGCTGCTCACAGATGTCCTTGAGATCTAAGATTCTGACTCTTGCTCAGATCTGGATTACCCATCATGGCACCAGACCACCAGCTAGAACACCACTATTATGCCACATCAGTGATTCAGGCCCAGTTTGATTGTCTAATTTAGTGCCCACTGTCCATCTTTTTTTTTAATTAGCTCAAATGTACTTAATAATTTATAGTTCACAGAGCACACAATGTATTTTCTTATTTAATCCTAACAGCCATAAAAAATCCAGAACAGTGAAAAGTTAAATAACTCACATGAGCTCCTGTAGTTAGCGTCTGTTGTGTCAATACTCAGATTTAAGCCTCCTGGCTCCAAATCCCGTGCTCTTTTCTCTTCACCACATTGCATGCTCCTGCGTTCCTGGAATCCACTGGCCAGAAAGAACTTCCTTCCTGCCTATATCAGCCCCACGGGGGCCTGTAGCTCCAGATCCCTACCTCTCCTCATCTGGCCTCGCCCCTGCTATAGATAACTGACCCGTGTTCTATCATATGCAAAGATTTGACAGATAGCTGCTTTTTTTTTTTTTTTTTGGCGGTATGTGGGCCTCCCACTGTTGTGGCCTCTCCTGCTGCGGAGCACAGGCCCAGCGGCCATGGCTCACGGGCCCAGCCGCTCCATGGCATGTGGGATCTTCCCGGACCGGGGCACAAACCCGTGTCCCCTGCATCGGCAGGCGGACTTTCAACCACTGCGCCACCAGGGAAGCCCCAGATAGCTGCCTTTGAAGTGACCTTAAGACTAATGATCCCCCTTCTCAAAAGGTTGAAAATGATTTAAGGAATTGCAAAACTACTTAGTACCGTAAACAAATATGCGAGCTGCCAAGTGTAAGGGAAAGATAATATTCCTATGTAGAAGACACATTTTCAGAGGAATTTTTAAAGATGATATATGAGATTCCATGCAGTGCCAGTGTAAGCTGTAGTCGTAAGAGGAAAGCACAGATACTGACTTGAATCAGTGGCTACCTAGGATGAATTTCTCTCCCCAATTTTTTGTCTACTTTTCCATTTCAAGATGATGAATGTTAATCTTTTATTAATCCTCTCTTACTCAATATTAAAAGATAGCAGGATGTCTTGTGTGTGCCAGTTTCCTGCCCTGGCCTGTGAGATGCTGCGCATATGGTGAAGAACATGGGCTCTGATGCAAGACTGTCTGAGTCTTAGCCCCCCGTGATTAGCAGTGACCTTGAGCAACCTCTCTATACCTCATTTTCCTCACTATAAAATGGAGCTATTAATAGTGTACTTGCCGCAGTGTTGTTGGAAGGATTAAATAATTAATGTAAGTAAAGTGCCTACAACAGCACTTTGCCTGTGGAACTTGCTGTTTAACTATTTGCTGTTCTGTATGTACAGGAATGAGGAAGTAGCACACCCAAATCACTGGAGGAATCATTACTACTGGTTAGTCAGAGGAGATTTAAAAATGAGGACTTCAGAAAGCTCACACTATTAGTGCCATGGAACGCCTCCATCCTCTCTCTTATACAACACATGTAAATAATTAGTTTTCATAAAAGACCATCCTTTCGATCTGTTAAATATGTGCGACCCTCATAGTATTAGTTAGAAGATGCCAGCCGCCTTAGACTCAGAGTGAACAAATTCTGTTGCAGGGAAAATAGTTGGTCATTAAGAAAAAAAAAAAAATTGGCAATGGGTATAGGGTCAGAACAGCCTGCCAAACACAATTTCTTGAAAAAGATGAGATGAAGGCCCATTATAATTTGTCTCCAGTGGCCCACTTATAACTGTTAGCAAATTAAAGATCTGTGATAAGTTACATCTTCCTGTGTTTCCTTTTGTATAATCTTAAAACTTACAATCTGGGGCTTCCCTGGTGGCGCAGTGGTCGAGAGTCCACCTGCCGATGCAGGGGACATGGGTTCGTGCCCCAGTCCGGGAAGATACCACATGCCGCGGAGCGGCTGGGCCCACGAGCCATGGCTGCTGAGCCTGCGCGTCCGGAGCCTGTGCCTTGCAACGGGAGAGGCCACAACAGTGAGAGGCCTGCATACCGCAAAAAAACCCACAAAAAAACAAACAAAAAAAACCCTTACAATCTGAGTTAATTGTCACAGAAGAAAATGATTAATCAAAACAACAATATAATTGTACCACATCTTGTGCTTCTGAGTTACTTCTTGACAAAGAAAAAACAGTGTTTCCTATGATAGTGTCAGGTTATACAGATTCCTTAATAATAAAACATATACAGAATTATCCTTATTGTTAGATCTACTAACTTATCAATTGTAAAAACTGAGCCTGCAATCAGAAACATTTTAACAAACTATATTATTTCCATAGATTAAAAATGGGCCTCCCTGGTGGCGCAGTGGTTGAGAGTCCGCCTGCCGATGCAGGGGATACGGGTTCGTGCCCCGGTCTGGGAGGATCCCATATGCCGCGGAGCGGCTGGGCCCGTGAGCCATGGCCGCTGGGCCTGCGCGTCCGGAGCCTGTGCTCCGCAACGGGGGAGGCCACAACAGTGAGAGGCCCGCATACCGCAAAAAAAAAAAAAAAAAAAAAAAAAAAAATGTAACTTAAGAAATTAAAATATGAACACTATTTAGAGATGCAAAGTAATGTTATATATAAAAAAAAGCTGACACAATTATATCAATTATCATGTAAAAATTATATAGGTAAATTGTTAAGGAAAGGAAAGAGCCAGGAAATGTATTAAATTATCTATATTTGTAGGTATAAAGGTCTATAGTTTTTTATAATATGCCTCATATATTCACTTTTTAAACAAATCGTGACTGAAAATGAGTGTGTCACTTTTCAAAACCCTATGTAGAGTTATATTACAAGAGAAGTAACCACCATAAAATAAAGACCAGGAATAAGAAGTTATTTAAAGAGGGAAAAAAGGAGATATTGATCAAATGAAATTTCACTGTCTTGATGAATTAATTTCAAAGTTTCCTTGTGATCTTGATCTATAGAATGTTGTGATATATCATTACCATATGCAGCTCTCTTAACAGACCACATAGTAATGCTGGGAAAGGCCGATTAAACTAGTTCTTTTTGGATTGTTAAAAGCTAGATTGAATGTCCAGTGGTAAGACTCCTGTTCTGATAAACTCTTCTTTATCT
The DNA here is from genome assembly GCF_964341445.2 of Mesoplodon mirus. NCBI lineage: Eukaryota > Metazoa > Chordata > Mammalia > Artiodactyla > Ziphiidae > Mesoplodon > Mesoplodon mirus. The sequence goes on along the minus strand of NC_138982.1, from coordinate 18,508,088 downwards.
AAATACCTGCCTTTCTCCTAATCTCATTGACTCCCCCAGCCCTGAAGATAGCAGCTGTGCCATCTGATAGAAGATAAACCCTTGTGCCTGTTTTCTACCCTTGTTGAAGAAAACCTTTGAATTTGTAACTTGGGCTGAAGATACTTATCAAACAATCTTTAGTTGCCAGGAATTCAAAAGTGGGCCATGGCGGCCACTGCTGGAATCTGGTCTCTCTGCTTCTATTTGCTAAAAAAAAAAAAAAAAAGAAAGAAAAAGTATCAGCATGGAATACTTACTTAAGCAAAGTTTAGTGCACTTAACCAGAAAGATCCTGCAATACCTTCTGCAGGAATTTATTTCAACTATGTAGCAGGCCTGCTGAAGAAAAGCTGTTCAAATGTTACAGATAATGCCCTAGATCCCATTACAGTTCTAATTTCATTGAGGCTCTGGATTCTTTTAAAATAGTATGTGTTAACACAGTTTCTAACCTAACTACACAAAGTAGATTTTGCTTTTGAGAAGTCAACTCAGAGGAGACCCAAGGCCAATATAAAGTTAAACTGACATTCTAAAGTTAAACTGATCCAAACTTGTTTTAGGACTTTTTTCCCCCCAAGTTTTTAAATGCACCTCATATCACAAGAAGTGTTAAAAAAAAAATTAGCTTTTTAACATTCATTTCCATTAAAGAGATTTTTTTTTTTTTTTTTTTTTTTTTTTTGCGTTACGCGGGCCTCTCACTGTTGGGGCCTCTCCCGTTGCGGAGCACAGGCTCCAGAAGCGCAGGCTCAGCAGCCATGGCTCACGGGCCCAGCCGCTCCGTGGCATGTGGGATCCTCCCGGACCGGGGCACGAACCCGTGTCCCCTGCATCGGCAGGCGGACTCTCAACCACTGCGCCACCAGGGAAGCCCAAGATTTTTTTTTTTTTTAAAGGTTTCATTTCCATGTTCCAAAGACCCAAAGATCCTGGAGTTAGAATGTTTTTACCCTCAGTTAGGCCAGTGTACCCAGTGGGGAATTATTTTCAGCGATGTTTCTTCCCCAAATTTTGCTTTTGCCTGCAATTTGTCTCCCTAGGCTACTGTCCTGCTCTCCCCTCCTTCATCATATCTAAGCTCCCTTGGTTGGGACATCAAACTAACCTGACTAATAAATAAATCCATGTTGATATCTGAAAGGACCCCAAGAAATACAAATTCAACTGGGCTCTTTCTAAACTTAGTAACTTCTCCCCCGTACTGCTGAATAATTGTACCGCTTTCCTCCAATAAGAACTTCCCATATTGGCAGTCAGTGAGTCATTTATTTTCGGTTCACTTGTGACCAGCTACATTTATTATTTATTTTTCTCCCCAGCATCTTAAAACTCTTGGTCTCCTTCCTCTATTAATATTCAGCCAACATTTACTGAGCACCAAACATGATGCAAAGTGTTGAGGGCTGAATAATTCAGAAATGATAGCCAAACAGCCTAGAGTATAAATAATGAATACGTAAATAGGAACGTTTCATAAAGGCAAGAACCACGTCTGGTTGTCTTTTTGGCTTCTTCAAGGGCCCACAGTTTCCAGATTATGAGCACCTGTTTTAGACTCATTTAAAAATTAGTTTGTGTAAGATGGCGTACTAGGAGGACGTGGAATTCGTGTCTCCTCACAACTAGGGCACCTACCAGGCACCGGTCGGGGACCACAGACACCTAAGGGGACGGGAGGAACCCCCAGAGACCAGGGAGGACATGGGGCGTGGGGAGAGTGAAGGGGGAGGAGAAGTGGAGGGGGGACAGGACTGGCGCCCCTGAGGGGCGGCTGGGGGAGGGGAAGGGATCCCACGCCCGAAGGGGGAAACTGGGGAACCATCGGGCAGGCAGAGGATCAAAAGGGAGTGTGGCCAGGTTTCCGCTGCCCACATGGGTCCCCAGGGACCTGCTGAGATCCCGGGCCTGATCCTCTGCCCACCTAAGCCCCCTCCAGCCACGTGGGTCCTGAGGGAGGGAAGGGCAAGCAAAAGTAAAGGCTGGACCTGCGGGACCGGCACCCCTGAGGGGCAGCTGGGGGAGGAGAGGAGTTCCCACACCCAGGGGACCCACCCACGGTTAGGGGTCCAGCAGTGATGGGGGAGACTCTGGGGGAGATGGTGGGGGAGGGACGTGGAGGAATGGAAGGGAAGGGGGCCAGTGCTTTCCCTGTCCACATAGGCACCGGGAAGCCTGTTGGGCTCCTGCGCCTAATCCTCTGCCTTTGGAGCGTCTCTCCTGCCATACAGAGCCCGAGCCCCCCCCCAACACCCCCACCCAGCACCCTACCTCTACACTCGGAGACCCCCTCCAACAAGCTGGGCCTGAACCCCACCCACACACCCTCACTCAGGGCGCTACCTCCAAACTCCAGAACTACACACTCCAGAAGACCTCCTTCCGAGGTGCTGCCACTCCCCTTCGGCACAGGTCCCAAGCAGAGGCCCCGCCCCATGCTTGAACGTCACCACTCCCACCCCACCCTAAACCCCGCCCCTACCTAAACTCTGCACTGGAAGCCAAGGATTTTTTTTTTCTTTTCTTTTTTCCTCTTTTAGATTGGGTTTTGTTTTACCTTGTTGATTCACTGTTGTTATTTTATATTTTTATTTTTCTTAATAGATCTTTTATTTTCCTAATTTTATTTTATTTTTTATACTTTGTTAGTGTTCTCTCCTTTTGGCTTATTCACCGCCCCCCCCCCAGTTTTTTTTCTTTTTTCTGTTGCAGTTTTATTTTACATTGTTGCAGTTGTTTCCATTATACATTTATTTTCCCTAATATAATATATTTTTAATCTTTCTACTTTTATTTTGTTTTTTATTCTTTGATATTGTACCACTCCTTTTTCTCTTTCTTTCTTCCTTTTTTTTTTTTTTTTACTGCACCACGAAGCTTGTGGGATCTTGGTTCCTAGGCCGGAGGTCGGGCCTGAGCTCCTGTGGTGGAGCTCCGAGCCCAAACACTGGACTAACAGAGAACCTCAGACCCCAGGAAATATCAATTGGAGTGAGGCCTCCTGGAGGTCCTCAGCTCAGCACCAAGACCAGCTCTATCCAACTGCCTGCAAACTCCAGTGCTGGAAGTCTAACAAACACCAAACAACCAGTAAGACAGGAATATAGCACCACCCAGTAAAAAAAAAAAAAAAGAAAAAGAAATGACAAAAAAATTTATAACAGACAAAGGAGCAAGGCTAAAACCTACAAGACCAAATAAAGGAAAATGAAATAGGCAACCTACCTGAAAAAGAATTCGGAGTAATAATAGTAAAGATGATCCAAAATCTCGAAAACAGAATGGAGATAATACAAGAAACATTGAACAAGGATCTAGAAGAACTAAAGAGCAAACAAACAGTGATGAACAACACAATTACTGGAACTAAAAATACTCTAGAAGGAATCAATAACAGAATAACTGAGGCAGAAGAATGGATAAGTGAGCTGGAAGATAAAATGGTGGAAATAACTGACAGGGAGTAAAATAAAGACAAAAGAATGAAAAAAACTGAGGACAGTCTCAGAGAGCTCTGGGCCAACATTAGACCCACCAACATTCGAATTATAGGGGTCGCAGAAGAAGAAGAAAAAAGAAAGGGTCTGAGAAAATATTTGAAGAAATTGTAGTCAAAAACTTACCTAACATGGGAAAGGAAATAGTCAATCAAGTCCAGGAAACACAGAGAGTACAATACAGGATAAACACAGACAAACATGCTGACACATATTAATCAAACTATCAAAAATTAAATACAAAGAAAAAATATTGAAAGCAGCAAGGAAAAAGCAACAAATAACATAAAAAGGAATCCCCATAACGTTAACAGCTGATTTTTCAGCAGAAACTCAAAGCCAGAAGGGAGTGGCAGGGCATATTTAAAGTGATGAAAGGGAAAAACCTACAACCAAGATTACTCTACCCAGGAAGGATCTCATTCAGATTTGATGGAGAAATTAAAACCTTTACAGATAAACAAAAGTTAAGAGAATTCACCACTACCAAACCAGCTTTACAACAAATGCTAAAGGAACATCTCTAGACAGGGAACACAAGAGAAGGAAAAGACCTACAATAACAAACACAAAACAATAAAGAAAATGGTAACAGGAACATACATATCGATAATTACCTTAAATGTAAATGGTTAAATGCTCCAAGCAGAAGACACAGATTGGTGAAATGGATACAAAAACAAGACCCGTACGTATGCTGTCTACAAGAGACCCACTTCAGACCTAGGGACACATACAGACTGAAGGTGAGGGGATGGAAAAAGATATTCCATGCAAATGTAAATCAAAAGAAAGCTGGAGTGGCAATTCTCCTATCAGACAAAATAGACTTTAAAACAAAGACTATTACAAGAGACAAAGAAGGACACTACATAATGATCAAGGGATCAATCCAAGAAGAAGATTTCACAATTGTAAATATTTATGCACCCAACATAGGAGCACCTCAATACATAAGGCAAATACTAACAGCCATAAAAGGGGAAATCAACAGTAACACAATCGTAGTAGGCGACTTTAACACCCCACTTTCACCAATGGACAGATCATCCAAAATGAAAATAAATAAGGAAAGACAAGCTTTAAATGACACATTAAACAAGATGGACTTAATTGATATTTATAGGACATTCCATCCAAAAATAACAGAATACACATTCTTCTCAAGTGCTCATGGAACATCCTCCAGGACAGACCATATCTTGGGTCACAAATCAAGCCTTGGTAAATTGAAGAAAATTGAATCGTATCAAGTATCTTTTCTGACCACAACGCTATGGAAATAGACATCAATTACAGGAAGAAAACTGTAAAAACTAAAAACACATGGAGGCTAAACAATATGCTACTAAATAACCAAGAGATCACTGAAGAAGTCAAAGAGGAAAGCAAAAAAATACCTAAAAACAAATGACAATGAAAACACAACGACTGAAAACCTATGAGATGCAGCAAAGGCAATTCTAAGAGCGAAATTTATAGCAATACAGTCCAACCTCAAGAAACAAGAAACATCTCAAATAAACAACTTAACCTTACATCTAAAGCAATTAAAGAAAGAAGAACAAAAAATACCCAAAGTTAGCAGAAGGAAAGAAATCATAAATATCAGAAAAGAAATATATGAAATGAAGGAAAGGATGGCAAAGATCAATAAAACTAAAAGCTGGTACTTTGAGAAGATAAAATTGAGAAACCATTAGCCAGACTCATCAAGAAAAAAAGGGAGAAGACTCAAATCAACAGAATTAGAAATGAAAAAGGAGAAGTGTAACAATTGATACTGGAGAAATACAAAGGATCATGAGAGGATACTACAAGCAACTATATGCCAATAAAATGGACAACCTGGAAGAAATGGACAAATTCTTAGAAAAGCACAACCTTCCAAGACTGAAGCAGGAAGAAATACAAAATATAAACAGACCAATCACAAGCACTGAAATTGAAACTGTGATTAAAAATCTTCCAACAAACAAAAGCCCAGGACCAGATGGCTTCACAGGAGAATTCTATGAAACATTTAGAGAAGAGCTAACACCTATCCTTCTCAAACTCTTCCAAAATATGGCAGAGGGAGGAACAATCCCAAACTATTCTACAAAGCCACCATCACCCTGATACCAAAACCAGACACAGGTGTCACAAAAAAAGAAAACTACAGGCCAATAACTCGGATGAACATAGATACAAAAATCCTCAACAAAGTACTAGCAAAGAGAATCCAACAGCACATTAAAAGGATCATACACCATGATCAAGTGGGGTTTATCCCAGGAATGCAAGGATTCTTCAATATATGCAAATCAATCAATGTGATACACCATATTAACAAATTGAAGGAGAAAAACCATATGATCATCTCAATAGATGCAGAAAAAGCTTTCGACCAAATTCAACACCCATTTATGATAAAAACTCTCCAAAAAGTAGGCACAGACGGAACCTACCTCAACATAATAAAGGCCATATATGACAAACCCACAGCAAACATCATTCTCAATGGTGAAAAACTGAAACCATTTCCTCTAAGATCAGGAATAAGACAAGGTTGCCCACTCTCACCACTATTATACAACATAGATTTGGAAGTTTTAGCCATGGCAGTCAGAGAAGAAAATGAAATAAAAGAATCCAAATCAGAAAAGAAGTAGTATAACTGTCACTGTTTGCAGATGACATGATACTATACGTAGAGAATCCTAAAGATGCTACCACCAAACTACTAGAGCTAAACAATGAATTTGGTAGAGCAGCAGGATAAAAAATTAATGCACAGAAATCTCTTGCATTCCTATACACTAATGATGAAAAATCTGAAAGAGAAATTAAGGACACTCCCATTTACTACTGCAACAAAAAGAATAAAATACCTAGGAATAAACCTACCTAAGGAGACAGAAGACCTGTATGCAGAAAACTATAAGACACTGATGAAAGTAATTAAAGATGATACAAACAGATGGAGAGATATACCATGTTCCTGGATTGGAAGAAGCAACATTGTGAAAATGACTATACTCCCCAAAGCAATCTACAGATTCAGTGCAATCCCTATCAAATTACCACTGGCATTTGTCACAGAATTAGAACAAAAAAATTCCACAATTTGTATGGAAACACAAAAGACCCCAAATAGCCAAAAGAATCTTGAGAAAGAAAAACGGAGCTGGAGGAATCAGGCTCCCTGACTTCAGACTCTACTACAAAGCTACAGTAATCCAGACAGAATGGTACTGGCACAAAAACAGAAATATAGATCAATGGAACAGGATAGAAAGCCCAGAGATAAACCCACGCACATATGCTCACGTTATCTTTGATAAAGGAGGCAAGAGTATACAGTGGAGAAAAGACAGCCTCTCCAATATGTGGTGCTGGGAAAATTGGACAGCTACATGTAAAAGAATGAAATTAGAACACTTCCTAACACTATACACAAAAATAAACTCAAAATGGATTAAAGATTTAAATGTAAGGCCAGCCACTATCAAACTCTTAGAGGAAAACATAGGCAGAACACTCTATGACATAAATCACAGCAAGATCCTTTTTGACTCACCTCCTAGAGAAATGGAAATAAAAACAAAAATAAACAAATTGGACCTAATGAAACTTAAAAGATTTTGCACAGCAAAGGAAACCATAAGACGAAAAGACAACCCTCAGAATGGGAGAAAGTATTTGGAAATGAAGCAACTGACAAAGGATTAATCTCTGAAATTTACAAGCAGCTCATGCAGCTCAATATTAAAAAAAACAAACAGCCCAATCCAAAAATGGGCTGAAGACTTAAATAGACATTTCTCCAAAGAAGATATACAGATTGCCAGCAAACACAGGAAAGGATGCTCAACATCGCTAATCATTAGAGAAATCCAAATCAAAACTACAATGAGGTATCACCTCCTACCAGTCAGAATGGCCATCATCCAAAAATCTACAAACAATAAATGCTGGAGAGGGTGTGGAGAAAATGGAACCCTCTTGCCCTGTTGGTGGGAATGTAAATTGGTACAGACCCTATGGAGAACAGTACGGAGATTCCTTAAAAAACTAAAAATAGAACTACCATATGACCCAGCAATCCCACTACATACACCCTGAGAAAACCATAATTCAAAAAGAGACATGTATCACAATGTTCATTGCAGCACTGTTTACAGTAGCCAAGACATGGAAGAAACCTAAGTGTCCATCAGTGACAGATGAACGGATAAAGAATGTGTGGCACATATATACAATGGAATATTACTCAGCCATAAAAAGAAACGAAATTGAGTTATTTGTAATAAGGTGGATAGACCTAGAGACTGTCATACAGAGTGAAGTAAGTCAGAAAGGGAAAAACAAATACCGTATGCTAACACATATATATGGAATCTAAAAACAAAAAAAATGGTCATGAAGAACCTAGGGGCAGGACAGGAATAAAGACACAGACAATGGACTTGAGGTCACGGGGAAGAGGAGGGGTAAGCTGGGATGAAGTAAGAGAGTAGCACTGACATAGATACACTACCAAATGTAAAACATAGCTAGTGGGAAGCAGGCACAGGGAGATCAGCTCAGTGCTTTGCTTATCTAGAGGGGTGGAATAGGGAGGGTGGGAGAGAGGGAGACGCAAGAGGGAGGGGATATGGGGATGTACATATGCATATAGCTGATTCACTTTGTTATACAGCCGAAACTGTATAACACAACACTGTAAAGCAATTATACTCCAATAAAGATGTTCAAAAAATAAATTAGTTTGTGTTTCCAGGGAGGGGGCCAGTATGAAGTTGGAGGAGGGGGGTGTACAAACTACTGGGTGTAAGATAGGTTCAGTGATGTAGTGTACAATACAGGGTGTATAACCAACATTTTGCAATAAGTGTAAATGGAAAGCAATCTTTAAAAATTGTATATAAATGAAAAATTTTTTAAATAAATAAATAAATAAATTTGTCTGTAATCCCTGTAATGGGAAGATGAAATGAGTCCACAATGTCCTGTTTACAAAGTTGGAAGAAAACCAGGTTTGGAACTTTGCTATAATCCATAGATAATCAAATCTCTATTTCTAAATTTCAGGGATGTCAAAATCAAAATAGTAATCAAGGTGAAACTACTTTGCTAACCAGGAAAAGAATACAAATTAGTGAACTGGGATGACAGGTCCAGATTTGTATTTTCTAGAGAATACTCTGGCAACAGCACTTCTTGGTGAATCCATTTAATTTTTCTTAAGAACTATCTGGAAAGCTGTACCTGAGAAATGGGAAGGCAGGAAGGAAAATTTAGACACATCAGAGCACGGGATACTTTGGCCTAGTATGGTCCTGCAGGGGATTTAGAACAAAACGAGTTCAGCGTGCATGAGGGAGATGGAACAGGAGGCAGAAAGAGAATTATAGCAAATGTGAAGTTAAACACGGATGTTTTCCCTTAATATTTATTTATTTATTTATGGCTGCGTCAGGTCTTAGTTGTGGCACGCGGGCTCTTCGTGTGGCGTGCAGGCTTCTCTCTAGCTGTGGCGCATGGGCTCCAGAGCGTGAGGGCTCTCGTTGTGGCGTGTGGGCTTAGTTGCCCCGCAGCATGTGGGATCTTAGTTCCCCAGATCGAACCCACATCCCCTGAATTGGAAAGCAGATTCTTAACCACTGGACCACCAGGGAAGTCTCAAACACGGATTGTTTTAAAGCAGGGTTGGCAAACTATGGCCTGTGGGCCAAATCCAGCCTTCTGTCTATTTTGTCCAGCACAGCTAAGAATGTTTCTCTATTTTTAAATGGTTGGGGGGAAGAAAAAACCTCAAAAGAAGTATAATATTTGTGACAAGTGAAAATTATATAAAATTCAAATTTCAGTATCTGTTAGTAAAGTTTTACTATAACACAGCTATGCTCATATGTTTATGTATCATCTTTGGCTGCTTTCACACCGCAGCAGCAGAGGTGCATACTTGTGACAGGGACTGTATGGCCTGAAAAGCCTAACATATTTACTGTCTGGCCCTTTAGAGAAAAGGTGGCAGGGATGTCCAAAGAAAGCTGTAAGTCTAGACATTGGGAAGCCAGCCCTCTGCCTTCGTCCTGCTGTTGGGTTCCGGAAGGTATGTGTGACCCAAAAGTAATGTAAATGTATGTGCCCCCAGTGGTGCTGCATAGGCTTTGCAAAGACTGGGGGATTTGCTACACTGGTGTATTCAGGCCTTCGGGGGATACCTCTTTCTCTGACAAACCCCATCCCTACTCCCCAGTTTCCTGCACCAGAGGTCCACGACCCAGAATCTATAACTTTGAGTACAACTATTAGCATTTATGATTCAGCTGTCTTTAAATAAAGTTTACAAAAGGATTTGATGGGCTAGTTTGGGAATTTATGAAAATGCTCTCCAAGCTGCAGACACTGATGTGAAAACGAACTTCTAAGTACAGCCTCTTTGTAAATTGTGGACCTGTATGTACATAGTGGCTTAGAGTATCGTGGAATTTTCATTCATGTGGTTGAGCCTAAGTTGATGTGACTTAATAGTGTTAAGGCTCATAAACGATGACTACGATGACTAGGGCCTGGAAGCACGCCAGTAAAGTTTTCCTGATTACTACATGCTGACTACTTCAGATTATTGTTGGAAAGCTAGTGAATGAGGCAGACAGGATGTAACTAACACTAGAGATTAGTTTTATGAATTAGAATTTATCACTGATTTCAAGCTATGTCTGGAAGAAAAGCTACTGGGGTGGGGATTAATTAAGGTACAGATTAGTTCATAGGACTTAAACCTAAATGCCTTTATTGATAAAAATTTATAAAGAACTACTCTGCAAAAACATTTCTAGTTTTTAAGCTTAAAAGCATGAAATGTTTTACAGAATTGTTTTTTAATCCATTGTAGAAACACTTTATAGAGTGCTTATGAGGTGCCTAAAGCCATGGCTGGTCCTGGTGATACAAAAATAGGTAAAACATGGTCCCTTTCCTCAAAAAAAACAAGTACTCTTCCAGAGAAAAAACCAGAAGAGAAAAGCAAAATTAATAAATTCATTCATTCATAGATAAAATGAAAGTACTGTTTAGTTCAGTTTTGACACAAAGGGAGTAGTCATTTCAAGATAAACATGCTAATGTCTATAAAGCATCTGGACTTTCTTAGCAGAAAGACTAAACAAATACAAAATTATCAAAGACCAAGTCAATCTTTATTTTTAATTCTAGTCACAGTAGAGGAAAAAAGACTTAGGTGGTACCTTTTGGTCATTGATCCTGAAGTTGGAAAGGGCAATTACAGTCATCAGAATCTGAGGGGGATTGGACCCACCACAGATACCAGAATCCACGGATGCTTGAGTCCCATATTTGCCCTCGGTATCCACAGACTCCAAATCTATGGATTCATCCAACTGCAGATCCAGATCATAAATATTACATGATCTGCAGTTGGTTGAATCCACGGATATGGAACCCCGAAGATACTGAGGGCCTGTATATTTATTGGAAAAACTGAGTATAAGTTGCACCCACGCAGTTCAAACCCATGTTGTTCAAGGGTCAGCTGTATTATTCAAGATAAGCTACCACATGCCAGTGATCGGAATCCTGACTTAGTTAAGTCTGTATCCCCAGAAGTTAATACCATGCAATATATACAAAAAGGGCTTACTACGTTTGTTGAATAAATGTTTTACTACTTTATTGTGAACCCAAATTTTGAATGTGTTTGTAAAATATAATTCTGAAACTGGTTTTAGGAAATTCTAGCCTATGGTCATAATAAGAGTATTTTGGCTGCATTAAGTTACAAAGCAGGGCTTCCCTGGTGGCTCAGGGGTTAAGAATCCATGTGCCAATGCAGGGGACGTGGGTTCGAGCCCTGGTCCGGGAAGATCCCACATGCCACAGAGCAACTAAGCCCGTGCACCACAACTACTGAGCCTGCGCTCTAGAGCTCGCGAGCCACAACTACTGAGCCTGCACACCACAACTACTGAAGCCCGCATGCCTAGAGCCCGTTCTCTGCAAAAAGAAGCCACTGCAATGAGAAGCCCGCACACCGCAAGGAAGAGTAGCCCCCACTCACCACAACTAGAGGAAGCGTGCGCGCAGGAATGAGGACCCAACACAGCCAAAAATAAATTAAAAAAAAAAAAGTTACAAAACAGTGTGAGGTGAGAAGTTTGCCCCCTGGCAATTATTAACCTCCTGTATTGAGCAAGGCAAAAGGAAGAAAGTTCCCAAACTCAACCCATCATTTGAATTTATTATTCTGTACCACCTTGATAAGGATAATGGGACTTTCTGAGACTCTTGTGAAAAGAAACTGCTTTAAAATATCCAGCATGAGCATAATTAACTCTTCGTTAAACGATAACAGTCATAATAATAAATTCTAATAGGTGTAATGTAATATGATATCATAATGTCATATACAATGGGAAGATTAGATATGTAATATTTTTAATGTGCTTACACAGTGTCTGGGACATAACGATTGCTTAGAATGTAATATTTTATTGTTATCCACACTTACCTGCACAATGGTGCAAATAAACTATTTCTCCTGAAACATGGGATTAATTGCATAAATTTTCATTCAGCAATAGATTTCTTTACTTGAATTAAATCTGCCCTTGTTGGTTTCATTTTTTATTTACTCATTCATTCATAACGTATTCATTAAAAAACCATTCATTCAAGCAAACATTTAGTGAGCTTAATCAATGTTGTCTTCCCTTATATTGTTAGGGCTGGACTAAACATTCAAATATATCTTGATCCCTACTCTCAAGGAGATCACAGTCTACTAGGGAAGCCAGACAAACAAATCAAAGATTAAGCTGTCTGCCATGATATAGGTATGCTTGTGTACGGTGAGGTAGAGCTTCCAGTCCACAACTCAGTGTTAAGCTTCCTTTAAAGAGGCAGTGCTTGGGCAAAAATTTTAAGAAATTAGTAAAGTTTAGCAAAGTAATGGAGGTAGGAGCCAGAATCATTGCAGGGAAAACATGACATTTTTTAAAATGCAATTTTTTTTTTTCTGAAGCAACGGATACATGTTGGGTGTCTATTTGGCTTCCTAAAAATCTGATTTAGAGACAAGGATTCATTGTATCAGTGGGGTGATCCCAGGAGACACTGGGAGGACTGTGGGAAAGTAAGCTGGGAAAAGGAGAGGCAGCCACAAAGGTTACTTTATCAAGTCTGTTACCACTGTGGTAAATACAGATAAATGGAAATCAGTTACACTGGGGAATTCTGGGAGTTGATATAGGACACAGGCCTTAGAGTTATCTAACAAGAGGAAGGAAGTTGGACTACTCATTCATGCATCAGTTTTTGATATTTGTTGGTTGAGGACAGCTAGAGGAGAAAGACGTCAGGCAGTTGGAAGTCACTCTCACTAAAATGGTAAGGCCTTGGGATAGGGTGGCGGGGGGGGGATCTCAAACACTACTTGCTGGCTTTGGCAGACCTAGAAATTAGACTGATGGGCAAGGATGGACGATTAAGAGGTTTTCATATAGTGCCTGTGAACTTGAACTTTCTCTTTAACATTACAAAAGCTTTTGAAACGTTTTTTAAAAGAGGTAAGGGAAATAAGTTTTGTTTTATAAAGTTGGCTTCTGCTAACTCTTTGAAAGATGGACCAGAAGGGGCTAGGCTAATTTAGAAGCTACTGCAGTTCTCACAAAAATCATGCTGGCTTGGAGAAGCTTCAAGATGGCAGAAGAGTAAGATGTGGAGAAGACCTTTTTCCCCACAGATACATCAGAAATACATCTACATGTGGAACAACTCCTACAGAACACCTGCTAACGCTGGCAGAAGAACTCAGACCTCCCAAAAGGCAAGAAACTCCCCACGTACCTGGGTAGGGCAAAAGAAAAAAGAATAAACAGAGACAAAAGAATAGGGACGGGACCTGCACCAGTGGGAGGGAGCTGTGAAGGAGGAAAGGTTTCCACACACTAGGAAGGCCCTTCGCGGGCGGAGACTGAGGGTGGCGGAGGGGGGAGGTTCGGAGCCACGGAGGAGAGCGCAGCAACAGGGATGCGGAGGGCAAAGTGGAGCGATTCCCGCACAGAGGATCGGAGCCGACCAGCACTCACCAGCCCGAGAGGCTTGTCTGCTCACCCGCTGGGGTGGGCAGGGCTGGGAGCTGAGGCTTGGGCTTCGGTTGGATCCCAGGCAGAGGACAGGGGTTGCCGGCGTGAACACAGCCTGAAGGGGCTAGTGCGCCACACCTAGCCGGGAGGGAGTCCGGGAAAAGGTCTGGAACTGCCAAAGAGGCAAGAGACTTTTTCTTCCCTCTTTGTTTCCTGGTGCGCGAAGAGAGGGGATTAAGAGCGCCGCTTAAAGGAGCTCCAGAGACCGGCACGAGCCGCGGCTATCCGCACAGACCCCAGAGACGGGCATGAGATGTTAAGGCTGCTGCTGCTGCTGCCACCAAGAAGCCTGTGTGCAAGCACAGGTCACTATCCACACCTCCCCTCCCGGGAGCGTGTGCAACCCGCCACTGCCAGGACCCCGTGATCCAGGGACAACTTCCCCAGGAGAACACACGGAGCGCCTCAGGCTGCTGCAACATCACACCGGCCTCTGCCGCCGCAGGCTCACCCCACGCTCCGTACCCCTCCCTCCCCCCGGCCTGAGTGAGCCAGAGCCCCCGAAGCAGCTGCTCCTTTAACACCGTCCTGTCTGAGCGAAGAAGAGATGCCTTCAGGCGACCTACATGCAGAGGCGGGGCCAAATCCAAAGCTGAACCCTGGGAGCTGTGCAAGAAAAGAAGAGAAAGGGAAATCTCTCCCAGCAGCCTCAGGAGCAGCGGATTAAATCTCCACAATCAACTTGATGTACCCTGCACTTACGGAATACCTGAATAGACAACGAATCATCCCAAATTGAGGAGGTGGACTTTGGGAGCAATGATATATATGTTTTTTTCCCTTTTTCTCTTTTCCTGAGTGTGTATGTGTATGCTTCTGTGTGTGATTTCGTCTATATAGCTTCGCTTTTACCATTTGTCCTAGGGTTCTGTCTATCCGTTTTCTGTTTGTTTTTTTAGTATGGTTTTCAGCACTTGCTATCATTGGTGGATTTGTTTTTTGGTTTGGTTGTTCTTTCTTTTTTTTAATTACTTAAAAATTTTTTTAATAATTATTTTTTTATTTTAATAACTTTAATTTAATTTTACTTTATCCCTTTCTTTCTTTCTTTTCTTTCTTTCTTTCCCTTCCTTCCTTCCTTCCTTGCTTCCCTCCTTTTTTTCCCTCCCTTTTATTCTGAGCCGTGTGGATGACAGGCTCTTGGTGTTCCAGACAGGCATCAGGGCTGTGCCTCCGAGGTGGGACAGCCAAGTTCAGGACATTGGTACACCAGAGACCTCCAAGCTCCACTTAATATCAAACGGTGAAAATCTCCCAGAGATCTCCATCTCAAGGCCAAGACCCAGTTCCACTCAAGGACCAGCAAGCTACAGTGCTGTACACCCTATGCCAAACAACTAGCAAGACAGGAACACAACCCCACCCATTAGCAGAGAGGCTGCCTAAAATCATAACAAGGTCACAGACACCCCAAAACACACCACCAGACATGGACCTGCCCACCGGAAACACAAGATCCAGCCTCATCCACCAGAACACAGGCACTAGTCTCCTCCAACAGGAAGCCTACAAAACCCACTGAACCAACCTTAGCCACTGGGGGCAGACACCAAAAACAACGGGAACTATGAACCTGCAGCCTGCGAAAAGGAGACCGCAAACACAGTAATTTAAGCAAAATGAGAAGACACAGAAATATACAGCAGATGAAGGAGCAAGGTAAAAACCCACCAGACCTAACAAACGAAGAGGAAATAGGCAGTCTATCGGAAAAGAATTCAGAATAATGATAGTAAACATGATCCAAAATCTTGGAACAGAATGGAGAAAATAAAAGAAACGTTTAACAAGGACCTAGAAGAACTAAAGAGCAAACAAACAATCATGAACAACACAATAAATGAAATTAAAAATTCTCTAGAAGGGATCAATAGCAGAATAACTCAGATAGAAGAACGGATAAGTTAGTTGGAAGATAAAATAGTGGAAATAATTACTGCAGAGCAGAATAAAGAAAAAAGAATGAAAAGAATTGAGGACAGTCTCAGAGACCTCTGGGACAATATTAAATGCACCAACATTCGAATTATAGGCATCCCAGAAAAAGAAGAGAAAAAGGGACTGAGAAAATATTTGAAGGGATTATAGTTGAAAACTTCCCTAAAATGGGTAAGGAAATAGTTAATCAAGTCCAGGAAGCACAGAGAGTCCCACACATGATAAATCCAAGGAGAAACATGCCAAGACACATATTGATCAAACTATCAAAGCTTAAATACAAAGAAAAAATATTACAAGCAGCAAGGGAAAAGCAACAAAAAACATATAAAAGGGAATCCCCATAAGGTTAACATCTGATCTTTCAGCACAAACTCTGCAAGCCAGGAGGGTGTGGCAGGGTATATTTAAAGTGAAGAAAGGGAAAAGCCTACAACCGAGATTACTTTAGCCAGCAAGGATCACATTCAGATTCAACAGAGAAATTAAAACATTTACAGGCAAGCAAAGTGAAGAGAATTCAGCACCACCAAACCTGCTTTACAACAAATGCTAAAGGAACCTCTCTAGGCAGCAAACACAAGAGAAGGAAAAGACCTACAATAACAAACCAAAAACAATTAAGAAAATGGTAGTAGAAAAATACATATTGATATTTACCTTAAATGTAAATGGATAAAATATTCCAACTGAAAGACACAGACTGGATGAATGGATACAAAAACAAGGCATATGCTGTCTACTAGAGACCCACTTCAGACCTAGGAACACAAACAGACTGAAAGTGAGGGGATGGAAAAAGATATTCGATGCAAATGGAAATCAAAAGAAAGCTGGAGGGCTTTCCTGGTGGCGCAGTGGTTGAGAGTCCACCTGCCAATGCAGGGGACACGGGTTCATGCCCCAGTCCGGGAAGATCCCACATGCCATGGAGCAGCTGGGCCCATGAGCCATGGCCGCTGAGCCTGCACGTCTGGAGCCTGTGCTCTGCAATGGGAGAGGCCACAACAGTGAGAGTCCTGCGTACCACACACACACAAAAAAACCCCCCAAAAAACCAGAAAGCTGGAGTAGCAATTCTCATATCAGACAAAATAGACTTCAAAACAAAGACTATTACAAGAGACAAAGAAGGACACTACATAATGATCAAGGGATCAATCCAAGAAGAAGGTTTAACAATTGTAAATATTTATGCACCCAACATAGGAGCACCTCAATATATAAGGCAAATACTAACAGCCATAAAAGGGGAAATCGACAGTAACACAATCATAGTAGGTGACTTTAACACCCCACTTTCACCAATGGACAGATCATCCAAAATGAAAATAAATAAGGAAACACAAGCATTAAATGATACATTAAACAAGATGGACTTAATTGATATTTACAGGACATTCCACCCAAAAACAACAGAATACACTTTCTTCTCAAGTGCTCATGGAACATTCTCCAGGATAGATCATATCTTGGGTAACAAGTCAAGCCTTGGTAAATTTAAGAAAATTGAAATCGTATCAAGTATCTTTTCTGACCACAATGCTATGAGACTAAATATGAATTACAGGAAAAGAATCTGAAAAAATACAAACACATGGAGGCTAAACAATACACTACTTAATAACCAAGAGATCACTGAAAAAATCAAAGAGGAAATCAAAAAATACCTAGAAACAAATGACAATGAAAACACGACGACCCAAAACCTATGGGATGCAGCAAAAGCAATTCTAAGAGGGAAGTTTATAATAATACAATCCTACCTTAAGCAACAAGAAACATTTCAAATAAACAACCTAACCTTACACCTAAAGCAATTAGAGAAAGAACAAAAAAGCCCCAAAGTTAGCAGAAGGAAAGAAATCATAAAGATCAGATCAGAAATAAATGAAAAAGAAATGAAACAATAGCAAAGATCAATAAAACTAAAAGCTGGTTTTTTGAGAAGATAAACAATATTGATAAACCATTAGCCAGACTCATCACAAAAAAAAGGGAGAAGACTCAAATCAATAGAATTACAAATGAAAAAGGGGAAGTAACAAGTGACACTGTAGAAATACAAAGGATCATGAGAGGTTACTACAAGCAACTATATGCCAATAAAATGGACAACCTGGAAGAAATGGACAAATTTTTAGAAATGCACAACCTTCTGAGACTGAACCAGGAAGAAACAGAAAATATGAACAGACCAATCACAAGCACTGAAATTGAAACTGTGATTAGAATTCTTCCAAAAAACAAAAGCCCAGGACCAGATGGCTTCACAGGTGAATTCTATCAAACATTTAGAGAAGAGCTAACACCTATCCTTCTCAAACTCTTCCAAAATATAGCAGAGGGAGGAACAATCCCAAACTATTCTACGAGGCCATCACCCTGATATCAAAACCAGACAAAGATGTCACAAAAAAGGAAAACTACAGGCCAGTATGACTGATGAACATAGATGCAAAAATCCTAAACAGAATACTAGTAAAGAGAATTCAACAGCACACTAATAGGATCATACACCATGATCAAGTGGGGTTTACCCCAGGAATGCAAGGATTTTTCAATATATGCAAATCAATCAATGTGATACACCATATTAACAAATTGAAGGAGAAAAACTATATTATAATCTCAATAGATGCAGAGAAAGCTTTTGACAAAATTCAACACCCATTTATGATAAAAACCCTCCAGAAAGTAGGCACAGAGGGAACTTACCTCAACATAATAAAGGCCATAGATGACAAACCCACAGCCAACATCGTCCTCAATGGTGAAAAACTGAAACCATTTCCACTATGATCAGGAATAAGACAAGGTTGCCCACTCTCACCACTATTATTCAACATAGTTTTGGAAGTTTTAGCCACAGCAATCAGAGAAGACAAATAAAAGGAATCCAAATCAGAAAAGAAGAAGTAAAGGAGTCACCGTTTGCAGATGACATGGAACTATACATAGAGAATCCTAAAGATGCTACCAGAAAACTACTAGAGCTAATCAATGAATTTGGTAAAGTAGCAGGATACAAAATTAATGCACATAAGTCTCTTGCATTCTTATACACTGATGATGAAAAATCTGAACGTGAAATTAAGAAAACACTCCCATTTACCATTGCAACAAAAAGAATAAAATACCTAGGAATAAACCTACCTAAGGAGAGAAAAGACTTGTATGCAGAAAATTATAAGACCATGATGAAAGAAATTAAAGATGATACAAATAGATGGAGAGATATACCATGTTCTTGGATTCGAAGCAGCAACATTGTGAAAATGACTCTACTAGCCAAAGCAATCTACAGATTCAATGCAATCCCTATCAAACTACCACTGGCATTTTTCACAGAACTAGAACAAAAAATTTCAAAATTTGTATGGAAACACAAAAGACCCCGAATAGCCAAAGCAATCTTGAGAAAGAAAAATGGAGCTGGAGGAATCATACTCCTGGACTTCAGACTATACTACAAAGCTACAGTAATCAAGACAGTATGGGACTGGCACAAAAACAGAAATAAAGATCAATGGAACAGGAGAGAAAGCCCAGACATAAACCGACACACATATGGTCACCCTATGTTTGATAAAGGAGGCAAGAATATACAGTGGAGAAAAGACAGCCTCTTCAGTAAGTGGTGCTAGGAAAACTGGAAAGCTACATGTAAAAGAATGAAATTAGAACACTCCCTAACACCATACAGAAAAAAAACCTCAAAGTGGATTAAAGACCTAAATGTAAGGCCAGCCACTATCAAACTCTTAGAGGAAAACATAGGCAGAACACTCTGTGACATAATTCACAGCAAGATCCTTTTTGACCCACCTCCTAGAGAAATGGAAATAAAAATAAACAAATGGGACCTAATGAAACTTAAAAGCTTTTGCACAGCAAAGGAAACCATAAACAAGATGAAAAGATAACCCTCAGAATAGGAGAAAATATTTGCAAATGATGCAACTGACAAAGGATTAATCTCCAAAATTTACAAGCACCTCATGCAGCTCAGTATCAAAAAAACAAACATCCCAATCCAAAAATGGGCAGAAGACCTAAATAGACATTTCTCCAAAGAAGATATACAGAGTTCTGACAAACACATGAACGAATGCTCAACATCATTAATCATTAGAGAAATGCAAGTCAATACTACAATGCGATATCATGTCACACCAGTCAGAATGGGCATCATCAAAAAATCTACAAACAATAAATGCTGGAGAGGGTGTTGAGAAAAGGGAACTCTCATACACTGTTGATGGGAATGTAAATTGATACAGCCACTATGGAGAACAGTAATGGAGGTTCCTTATAAAACTAAAAATAGAACTGCCATATGACCCAGCAATCCCACTAATGGGCATATACCCTGAGAAAACCATAATTCAAGAAGAGTCATGTACCACAATGTTCACCGCAGCTCTGTTTACAATAGGCAGGACATGGAAGCAACCGAAGTGTCCATCGACAGATGAATGCATAAAGAAGTTGTGGCACATATATACAATGGAATATTACTCAGACATAAAATGAAATGAAATTGAGTTATTTGTAGTGAGGTGGATGGACCTAGAGTCTGTCATACAGAGTGAAGTAAGTCAGAAAGAGAAAAACAAATACTGTATGCTAACACATATATATGGAATCTGAAAAAAAATGGTCATGAAGAACCTAGGGTCAAGACAGGAATAAAGATGCAGACCTACTAGAGAAAGGACTTGAGGACATGGGGAGGGGGAAGGGTAGGCTGGGACAAAGTGAGAGAGTGGTAGTGTATATATGGACATATATACACTACCAAATGTAAAATAGATAGCTAGTGGGAAGCAGTCGCATAGCACAGGGAGATCAGCTCAGTGCTTTGTGACCACCTAGAGGGGTGGGATAGGGAGGGTGGGAGGGAGGGAGATGCAAGAGGGAAGAGATATGGGGATATATGTATATGTATAACTGATTCACTAAAGCAGAAACTAACACACCATTGTAAAGCAATTATACTCCAATAAAAATGTTAAAAACAAACAAAAAATCATGCTTGCTTGAACAAAGGTGGTGACAGGGTGATGTAGTAGAGTGGGTGGTGTAGAAATATATTAAGGTGAAGGAATTCTGAATCCATGTGGAAGGAGGAGGAGACGGAAGAGGCAGAGGAGATTCCAGGTTTCTGTCTTGAAAAACTGGATAGAAAGCAGTACCCTTCACCCAAATTGAGGATTCCAAGAGGAGGAAACAAATGAGGGAATGATCAGTGAGATCAGATTTGGAAATTCTGTGTGTGCAGTAGGCTGTATAAATCCAGAAATTAACAGATATTTCTGAACTGGAGACATAGCTTTGAGCTTTCTCAGAGTATAAATGGTGGTTGAAACTGTAAGACATTGTCTAAGGAGGCTCTAGGCTCCTGGAAGATGAAGAAGTTAAGGTCTAGTGGGGAGGAAGGCAGGTAAGCAATTATGGATGGAAGTATTGGCATAAAATGCCATAGGAGACTTAAATTTTAGGGAAAGCAAGAAAACTCGACCCAGAGGGTCTTTTTATGTCAAATATGAAGGATGAATGTGTATTGATTAGTGGAGTGACTGGGGACTGGAGCATTGCTGGCAGGACCACCTGTTGCAAAAACAAGTTTAAGAGGGCAAATCATTGAACTTGTGATAAGTTAATATACAACCAGGCTAAAGTTTGCTTTTCCATTATTGGTGAATAAAGGCACTCCCTGAAAGTGAATGTGAACTCCCTGAGTGCAGGAACAATCTGTATCCCCAGTAGCTAGCACACATTAGGTGCTCAATAAAAACTGGTTGAAATGATGGGGTCTGTTCAAATAAATAATGTAATGTAATATAACACAAAATAATTTCAGAAAGACTACTCTCCTACTTAACTGAGAGAAAAACTTATACTCAGGTCATTTTATTCATTCAATAATTATTTAATCCACTACTATACAAATTGCAAGCCCCAGTATCTATTCCTTAAGGCCCCATAAGAACACGCAGCAGGCAAACAGTGCCTTCCTTAGTTAATGGAAACAATAGTCCATGTAAATGAAAAGGCATCTGATTCAGACTTTTATTTACATAAACAGGCTTTTCCCTTAGTCCTGATTAGAGGCTTCGTATTATAAATATATTCATTCTAAACTAGCCCACCTACTATTTGCCTTAATTTGTTGCCCTGACCTCTAGTAACTTTGTTATTATTTCCCTAACACCTAATATAGCACCCGACTCAGAGTACTAGCTGTATAATAAGTATTTGTTAACTAACTCTCAGAAGTTAGGTGACTTATGATTAAAATGACGACTTCACATTCAGTATTCTAAAGTTTTCTGCATCATGGTGAACCTATCATTTTTGACCACATGGAAATCTTTCTTCAGTCTTCTTGTAAAGGTACTACTATTTTGCTTTATTAGAGATCTACCGCTCAGTCAGTCACTAGATACAGTTCTGGAAAGCACTCCTAAGCTACACTCCCTCTCCTGGCCAAGATATGGGAACAGGACCATGGTAGACAAAGCCTATACTTTTTAAATGTAATTTGAAATTTGAATAAAGTGACACAGGAAGTGAAGATGGTAGGTCCTTCTTACTCCACTCTAACTCGTATTCTTTCTTAACACTGGGTCTTCAGATTTCTTTTTGACTTATGAGCTACTCCATAAACTGCAATAAATTTTATTTTAGCTTAACTCACTCAGAATTAGATTCTGCTGCTTGTAACCAAAGGATTCCAATCACACGTAGTTCTAAAATTCTATGAGACTTACTTTAGTAAGAGGAGAGAGAAAAGGATGAGAGCAGAAAATAACAGAAGCACACTGAATGGAGAGGCAAAGCAAATATAAAACCGAAAGATAAATTTTACCAAACTAATCTTTTTTTTTAACCAAAAGATGAGTTGTATATGTATATATATATATATTTTTTTAACGGTACACGGGCCTCTCACTCTTGTGGCCTCTCCCGTTGCGGAGCACAGGCTCCGGACGCGCAGGCTCAGCGGCCAAGGCTCACGGGCCCAGCCACTCCGCCGCATGTGGGATCTTCCTGGACTGGGGCACGAACCCGTGTCGCCTCCATCGGCAGGCGGACTCTCAACCACTGCACCACCAGGGAAGCCCTGAGTTGTATATTTTTTAATTATTAAGTGTGAGCCTGCAGTTACAGGCTTTCAAATTTGGTGAGCGTAATGATCACGTGGGACACTTGTTTAAATGTAAATCTTCAGGCCCTGCACCCAGAGGTTCTGATTCTGTTGGTCCATGTGGGGCCTGGGTATATGCATAATTACAAGCTTCTTAGATGATTCTCAGGTCATGTTTTGGAAACCACTGCTTTAGGTTCTACTGTATATGAAAAATGGCAGTTAATCAAGTCTGTGAGCACAGCAAAACAGGCCTGCTCCCAGCTCAGTTTTGCAAAACAATCCCAAACTTCTAGTTTTGCTAAACAATCCCAAACTTCTAGTCACAACAACAGTCTGATGAAATGTTCTAGCTTTGCCAGTGACAATGGTGGCCTATCAAGTGGATTGCAAGACATATGTATGTATAATAAAACAACAAAGGCTAATTTTCAATTTTCATTTTGCCGAACAAGGGCCAATAAAATTACAAGAGGGAGAACTTAGAAAACTAAAACCATCATCTTTATTTTATAGTCCAATTTTTGTTATTTAGAGAAAAGCACCTTTCATATGGGTATAACTTTATTTCCTATTGATCTTTTATATACACTTCTGTTCATTCAAAATACCACCATCTGCATGAGAAGAAAATCTCTATTATAAAGGATGAAAATTCATTATTACAGAGAATTCCTTAAAGTTGAGGTGGGGTGGTGCCAAGACATTATTTTTTTTTCTTTAAGACTTTGATTTGTTACTGGACCAACCCTACAAGTAAAGTTATCTATCGGGCCAACATATGTACATACCATGTAATGTCCATAGACTTATTGGAAAAATTGAGTTTACTTTTTCAAAAGCCAAAAAAATGGGTCCCATGTGGTCCTACCTTAGCATTTGTACACAACAAAGAGTTCCAAATACTTTTCAAAAAATATGGTTAATGCTTTTACATAAAATCTTTATGTAAAAACTATAAGACAGGGGCTTCCCTGGTGGCGCAGTGGTTGAGAGTCCGCCTGCTGATGCAGGGGACACAGGTTCGTGCCCCGGTCCGGGAAGATCCCACATGCCGCGGAGCGACTGGGCCCGTAAGCCATGGCCGCTGAGCCTGCGCGTCCGGAGCCTGTGCTCCGCAACGGGAGAGGCCACAGCAGTGAGAGCCCTGCGTACCGCAAAACAAAACAAAACAAAACAAAACTATAAGACAAATATTTTATAGGAAATAGCAAAGGTGTGTCTGTGTTTGTATGCAATGCCAATTTTTGGTTACAATATTTTTTCAATATTTTATGATATTTAGCTTGTAATAATTTAGTTTGTAATAATTGTTCAATTATACCATAGATGCCATGCAAAACTTTCATCCTGGAAACAAAGAATAGTATTTTTAAATTCCTCTCAAATTTTAAAATTCAATTCAACATGATTAAAAAATTGTTAATTGGAAACCCACAAGATGCTCATTACTCCAGTAGACACTGGGGGAGAAATGTATAAAGTGACAGATTTTATAATACAACTCTAAAAAGCAAGCGATTCAAAAGTAGATTTTAAAAACCAGAAGCTAGCCAAGGCATGGTAGAGATGACTGTGAGGTCATGGTTGTAGAATATGGAACCCAATACACAGTCCTCAAGGAAGTCCATGTAATAGCACTGAAGTTAACAGAAGACCTCTGTTCTCTCTCCTACTTCCTGCACATGACACTCACAAGGTTTACATTAGGGAGGAAAATGTGCAGTAAAAACTAGTGTCTGAGTACTCAATTAATATTTAGGAATTAGTCATGGACTTGGAGAAGCACTTTTCATTATTTATACACAAGCTTACTAATCATAGAATCAAAGAAATAAACACAAAACTTTTTTATTAGAAACTCAGTCCTAAAAAAAAGTTGTTTTGCTCTATGCTGCTGGTACATGTGACAATCACAACAGACCATGTGGGCTATAACTTTCACCAAACATTCCCTTTTTGCAGCAGAGAGATGAGGTTAAAGAGGAATTATTTTTCTTGTAGCCCTTCTTTGCACTATTTTTCATTGGTCTTTGGCTCTTCCTTCCTGGTAATCTTTATTTATCTGATAATCCTTACTTTTGATGATAATTCTCAGACTGTGGAGAGCAAGGGTAGGTTCAGTTGCTTCCTTCATTAGCACCAGGAATATGGGAATTTTTCTTACTGTTTTTTTTTTTTGCGGTACGCGGACCTCTCACTGTTGTGGCCTCTCCCATTGTGGAGCACAGGCTCTGGATGCGCAGACTCAGCGGCCATGGCTCACGGGCCTAGCCACTCCGCGGCATGTGGGATCTTCCCGGACCGGTGCACGAACCCGTGTCCCCTGCATCGGCAGGCGGACTCTCAACCACTGTGCCACCAGGGAAGCCCTGAACATGGGAATTTTTCATTCAATTCAGCATGACTCAACAATTGCTTATTGGATATCCATGTGATGCTTAGTACTCCATTAGACACTAGGAAGGATGCAAAAGATGTATGACAGGATTCCTGCCCCCAGGAGCTGGAAATCCTATTGAACCGTAGATAGATAAGAACCAGATAGAGTACTATGAGATAACAGTGAAGCTTTGGGAATGAGGGTGTTGATGGGGGCAGTGCCCCTTAGCAAGGAGCTGTCTTGTGTTATTAGACTTGTTTTTTTTTTAAATTAATATATGCATAGTATGTCTCTTGGCTTATACTTGCTTTTAATGCTCAAGAGAATTAACAGTAGGAATGTTCTTACGAAAACCAGGCAGGACAGTATTCAGCAGAATACAAATTTGCAAATTATGGGTAGATGGTTGTCTCTCAGTGCTAGGAGAAGGTTGGATTACATAAAGCACATGTGGATAATAAAGGAAAGGAATTCCATATCTGTTGGAATGTACATCTAGATGATTCTCCTGTCAAAAAAAACAGTGATCTTCAGACTCCTTTAACCCTGAAGCAAATTTAAATGAAAATAATACATGGTTTGCCATTTCAAAATCTTGACCAACCAGAGTCAAACATAGAATTATCAGTAATGAGTAATAAACTGAGAAATGAAGTTAGAAAGAGAAGTATAAAATGGAATTAAGCCCCAGGGAAATGATTTTTCCCCAGCTTGGAGCTAGGACAGCCTTAAGTATCTTCTGGACGTTGTCTGTTTTTTTATAAGGATCCTGATGTTGTCATCTGCTTTCCCTCTGCTAAAAGTGACTGACTAACTGGAGGTAAAAATCAGTTTGGTACAACCACAAAAATGATACGTTTTTACATGTTAACTTTATTCATGGCTGTGTGAGAGCCATCTGGTTCCAGAAGAAGATGCTATAGAGCTTTCGCATAGTTTTTCTGGGTGAAGGAGGCAATTGGAGATGGAAAACAGCTCACTTAGAGCCCATGGGTCAGCTTAAACTATTTCATAAGCAATAAATTAAACGATGCTTCAGCAAGCAGAAAGCCTTGCTAAAGAGTGGGAAGTTGCTATATAGAAAGAGGATGACAAACATTAGAAGACTAATTAATAATCAAGATAACAAAATACTGTTATTGAGAAATTCTGAGCAAGAGTTTACCGGCTCAAACTTTTTTTGTTTCAAAAACAACAAAAAAATATAAGGCACAGAGGTCACACATTCGTGTTTTTGTGGAGGGAAATTATGAAACTAGATGAAGGCAAGATTTCTCAGCTTTCAGTCTGGGGCACTTTGCATCACACTGGTGGTTTCCAACTGGCCGCATCAGCATCATGTGAGAACTTGTTAGAAATGCTACCTCTTAGTCGCCGTCCCAGACCAATGAATCGGAAACTCCAGGGGTGATGCCCGGTAAGCTGTGTTTTAACAAGTTCTCCAGGTGGTTCTGATGCACATTAAAGTTTGAGAACCACTGCACCGTGATGTGGCTCTGTCACAGAAGGCTGGAGAGGCTGATTTGGACCAAGACTGTACCTATGCAGTCAGAAAGCCAAGCACCAAGCTGGAACATTCCTGGGAGGAATGAGGCCTCACGCTGACAGAGGAGATGGACTTTGGGGTTAAATAGCAGAAGAAGTAGAAGGTTAATAGTAGAAGGGAAACTCCAAATTCAGGATCTAAGTAAGAACTCCAATTCTCTAAGAACTACGGGGTCTTTTACGGCCTAGGCCTTACTTCCACCTTAACTCCTTCAGTACAAGTTTCAACTGTGCGGATTTGGGAACTGTAAGGGTGTATTTCTAATTTTATAATGAAAACCAGTAGAAGAAAAAAATGTCACTTTTCAAAATTGACCCTTTTTGCTTCCTGTGGTAAACATAATTATTTTGAAAATGACAAACCTCTCTAAATTTAGTTTATGCAACATATGGAAAATTAAGGGGAAGGGAGGAAAAAAAACCTCAGAGATGAGGCAAGGTTGAGTTTGCCTATTTTACATTATTATTGTAAAATTCCTTCGCCTTGAAAAACACTCAAGTTTCTTTTCCATGTGACTCACTAGCAAATTTCTGTTCCTTAGATGTGGATCCTGTATTGTGTGGAACAGGGATATCAAATAACCAAAATATGAAAAAACAAAAATCACAGCTTATATTTTAGTGTAAGAATAAGGAACTAAACAAGTAGAAAATCCCCTTTCATGATTGAGAAACTCATGTTAAGCTTAGCAATATTAGTAGCATTAAAATACTTTTATGTTATGTCCTCAGGATATCCATGAATAATGAAAGCTACAACCAACACTGCTGACATTAGTTAAATGTGGCTCACACAAAGATCTTATAAACTGCTTCTAAAAGCTATACTACGTTTCACTCATTTCCTTTTATCCCCCTCTATCCTTTTTAAAGATGTGGACTCATTTTTCTGGATGATACCTTTTATTTATTTATTTATTATTATTTTTTTTTTGTGCGGTACGCGGATCTCTCACTGCTGTGGCCTCTCCCATTGCGGAGCACAGGCTCCGGACGTGCAGGCTCAGTGGCCATGGCTCACGGGCCCAGCCGCTCCGCGGCATGTGGGATCTTCCCGGACCGGGGCACGAACCCGTGTTCCCTGCATCGGCAGGCAGACTCTCAACCACTGCACCACCAGGGAAGCCCTGGATGATACCTTTTAAACTCTTTATCAAATATGTATTCAATAACTATCAACTACTGTAGGAAAATGCAACTCAGTACCTGAAACCGTAATAGACAAGATAATTACCAGGGCCGTATACTCAGTTTGTCAGATAGTTTTCTATTTACCACCCATAACTGAAGCCATTTCCATAGCAGAGACTGTAGGTACAAAGAGAGTAAGAATTTTGTTAGGAGATAACTGTGGAATAAAATGAAGACCTTGTAGTAAAAAGTTTGTTACTATTCAAGAATGTTTCTTCTGGTCTTGTGTCTTTCCTTTGCAAAGTATACTTTATTTTTAGATGTGAAGATATAATTAGAACCCAGTGTTTTAAGTTTCCAAAATTGTGGAAAAGAATGCTACTTATGTACTTAAGTATTTAGGGCTAACGCAATGATACGGTGCTCAAATCTCTACAAAGCTTGCCTGAACAGAAAACTATGATGCTTCAGGCATATAACAGGGTGGTGCCGGTGTGTTTGCTGAGATAGTTCTCAAGACTGTTTTTTCAACACAAGCAGTCTTTCAAGTGTACTAAAAAACTCCACATTCATAAAATTGTCCATGAAAAGTAGAGAATATCATGAACTGTACTGAATGTAACCTGCACTGATATAAAAAAGATACTGGGGCTTCCCTGGTGGCACAGTGGTTGAGAGTCCACCTGCTGATGCAGGGGACACGGGTTCGTGCCCCGGTCCGGGAAGATCCCATATGCCACGGAGCGGCTGGGCCCGTGAGCCATGGCCGCTGAGCCTGCACGTCCGGAGCCTGTGCTCCGCAATGGGAGAGGCCACAACAGTGAGAGCCCCGTGTACCTCAAAAAGAAAAAAAAAAAAAAAAGATATTGACTTGTTATTTTCTACTCTGAAGTGTAAAGTTAGCAAGAGATTGAGAAAAGGAGCTGTTTATTTAATAAAATACTTACCATTTTGAGAACTGATCCAGCTCTCATGGATAAAAAGTTTAATTGTGTGAACAAAGTAAAATATTGAAAATATCTAATTCTCTACTGCACAGCAGTGACCACTATACAGCTTAATTTCTCTCCTCCAGCGAATACTCAGTATGACAGGCCAGGTTTCTGGTTTTCTGAGGCAGCTACTCAATGACTAGCAATTTAAATTCATTCCTACAACTGAATTCATAAAAACTTCCCTACCAAAACCCTAGAATCAAATTATATTGTTATGATCAGACAATGTTAAAGAAAATAAAATGCATTTTTAATAATTCCTCTTCCATCACAACTTTTTTTCAAGTCTCTGATACAAAGTTACTTCCAAAAACACTTTATGAGAACAATCAGACTATTTTCCTCATGGTCAGCAAACTCCTTCATTTATACTATTCTGTTATTCCTCTTTCTTATACTTGTCCTTCCTCTTCCTCAGTATTGCTGTAGGCACTCTGAAAAATGATCAAATACCTAATTAATGATTCTAAAGATCTTTGTCTTATTTCTATTACCTTGAGGAAAAATGGAAAAGAAAGGGGAGTCCATATTTGTGGTGAACCTATTGTGTCAAATACAGAGATGTGGAATTTTTACAAATAGCCCTTGTGATTGCTATAATCATAAGAGGTAGCTGTTATTGTACCCATTTTGCAGAGGAGGAAATTGAGGCCCAGAGAGTTAGCAATAGCTATGGGGCAAAATGGTATTTGAACCTAGTTGTGTGTAACTCCATAGCTCATGCTTTTTGTAACCTAAGTAAAATGTTGCCCCTGGAATTTTTACTAATGTTAATTATACCTTTATATAAAAATACTTTTATTTAATGACTAATATTTTCAAAGCACTATCGTATACCTCATCCCATTTCAAGGCAGCTGGTAGAATGGGGTGCTTGTTGTGGGGTGTTGTGAGGAATAGCAATAATGTATATAAAGTATAATATCCAATGTAAGACAAGTGCTCAGTAGCTATTATTATTATTATTATTATTACTGATCCTCCCAGCAAGCTTAGAAGTTAGGTGGTACAATTGTTATCATGCCCCCATGACAGACTTTTCCTACAAAGATTAATCCCATTGACGTTATACTCCACAAGCAAGAATTACTTTAAATTTTTTATTTTTAAGGCATTTACTTACAGGAATCTCAAAACCCCATATTCAACTTCAGTTTGTTTGCAATGCAGCCGGGCAGACAGGGAGTAGAAGGGAAGCAGGTGTGAGACGGGCTTACAATCTTTCCCAGCTGAGTCAGAATTGGAAATTTTGCCTTCCTTCTCCAAAATGAGTCTCCTTTCCACTGCACCAAAGTGATACAGGAGGATTTTCTTTCTCCTAAGTGTCACCCTCCTCTTCTTACAAAGGAAAATGTAATGGCGAGCCCATCCTTCAGTTCCTTGCTTGCACAGGGAGGGAGTGCCCCCTGATATCGGTGCAGACCACACTAGTTTACCACGGTGAGAACTGTTATCATGACGCAGAGGATGGTTCCGGTTTGACTTCTGTGGCCGCATTCCTGCTCTCCGGATAGTAGGCAGAGAAGTGCAAGAAAAGTACTTGGTATCAGTGACTCACAGCAAGACAGGAAATGTCAAGAGGGTCCACCCTTCCTTCCTGCCCTCCCGACCAGCTGGGTTTCAGAACCACAGGCCACAAGCAGCCTAGAATCTTGGTGATCAGGGCTGGAGCCACAGACAGAGCCTGGGCCACTGCAGTAGGCTCGCCAAATGGATTAAAATGTCAGGACCGAGCTGCCAGGAAAGCACACTCTATTCATCCTAGAGAGCACTGTTTCTGTTGAGATTTCTCTTTTCACTTTTATGCAGTATCTGCCTGGTATATTCTGGCCCTTGCATTGTTCTTAAACAGTGGGCTTGACACAGTTAATTGAGCGGTCCTCATTTATACTCTGTTTAAAAAACATGCAAGAAATGATATCAATCATCATTATCAAGCAATGCCTTCACAATGCAAAACGGCAGTGTGTGTCTCTCCGGCAAAATGTAAACACATCTACAGCAGCGTTTTGAACCTAGTGTAAAATTGCTTCAATAAAGTTACATTATGTTTCTCTTCATGAGAGCAGCAAATGATTATGATGATGATAAAGGCTAACAATTATTACAATAAGAACTGCCCTAAGCACTTTATATATTTTAAGTCATTTAAGTCTTACAAACACCCTTTGAGATAAGCATTATTATTGTTCCCATTTTACAAATGAGGAAGTTATCAAAATGAATGAAAGCCTTTTCATTGTCTCCCCAAATTGTTTTTAAACCTCACAAATAATAAACAAAGCTCAAACAAAAACAAAAAAAAAATCATCCATGAAGCTGCTGCTTACAGTGATTTGTTGTAAGAATCAAATGAATAAATGACACAAAATGATTATATACATGTTTCTCACAACTGGCCAAGTTCAGTAGTACATTTCCAATTCAAGTTGAAACTCTGAAATGAGTCATTACAGCAGACCAAATTTGTCAGTATCTTTTGTCAAGGCCACTTCCCTCTCTTCCTGCAGGACAGCAATGTCAGAAAGTGGCAGAAGTCTGCATTCCTGTGTGTTATTATATATAACCTTTCAGTTCTCACCTCCTTTTATTTTCCTGCTCTCTCCAAGCTCAGCTCACACCCTGTGTTCTGGCCGTGCCTGAATACTTTTAGTGCGCTTGGTCCTTGTTATGTGTCTTTTTTTTTTAAAATAAATGTATTTATTTTTGGCTGTGTAGGGTCTTCATTGCTGCATGTGGGCTTTCTCTAGTTGCGGCAAGCAGGGGCTACTCTTCGTTATAGTGCGCGGGCTTCCCATTGCAGTGGCTTCTCTTGTTGCGGAGCACGGCCTCTAGGCGCGCGGGCTTCAGTAGTTGTGGCTCACGGGCTGTAGAGCGCAGGCTCAGTAGCTGTGGCGCACGGGCTCAGTTGCTCCATGACATGTGGGATCTTCCTGGACCAGGGCTCGAACCTGTGTCCCCTGCATTGGCAGGAGGATTCTTAACCACTGCACCATCAGGGAAGTCCCTTGCTATGTGTCTTTGAATAAGGTGCTCTTTTTTCTTTTCTCCCCCTCTGTTCCACCCAGGGAGTGCCTGCAGCATTCAGAATTCTATTCATCTGTTCATACACTCAAAGAGTATTTACTGAACACTTATTATGAGGCAGACATGGGGAGATGGGAGAGGGAGGAAGGTCACTGTTCTGATGAAACTCCCATTTTACTGCAGAAAGAGAGACAAAGTTAAGAAAGAAAAGAAAGAATGGATGAGGGAGGGAAGGAAGGAAAGAAGTAAGGGAGGGGAGTTACTCACTCATTATGGTTAGGGTTAGGCAGGCCATGTGACATTCAGTGACATTGGATGTCAGGAATCCAGTCACTTAAGCTGAGCTCTGAAGGACAAGAAGGAGCCAGTCGTGCAGAGCCAGGAACCATTCATTCAAAGGCACTAAGCTAGAGAGCAAGCCTGGTTCCCAAGAACTGAACGGAGCCAGCATGACTGAGGTGCTGCCAGAGGGCAAGGCAGCCCCCAGACCCCACTGGCTTTGGAAGGCCTGTAAGAAGTTTAAATTGAAAATTTAAACCAGAGGACTGATAGAATCTAATATATTTCAATAAACCTCTCTGGCTGTTGAGTGCACATTGGGTTTTAGGGGGTCAGGTATAGAAGCAGGAAGACAAATTAGGATACAGGTGCAGGAGGGGCCAAGGCGATGTTTTCTTCTCTGTGCTCACACAACATTTTGCCAAGACTCAGTGTTAAGGTTACACGTTCTTTACAAACAGATATATGATTTTTCCTCCTCTACTAGATAATCAGATCCTTGAAAGCAGGAATGAATCATCAGTCCACAATAAACATTCCCTGCATAAATAAATTAATAGAAGAATGAATGAATAAAATAAGGTCCCTGCCCTCAGAAAGCTTAAAGTCTCTGAAACAAACATCTGTTCAAGTAACCAGACTGCAGAGTAGGTTATACACATTGTGGAAGAAAAAGAAAGCATTATATGTGAGGGCAGAGGAGGGAGAAAGAGGATTATCCAACTGAGAGTGTGATACTGAATCAAAACATCAGGGTCTGCCATTCTTGAACACAGTGGGATGTTAAAACAAGGTGGCAGGAGTTTGACAGAGAACAAATTGAGTCGGCTTCCCCTTCTGATGTTTCACAGTTTTAGATAAGGGCTGTATTTAGACTGAGTTCTGGGTCAACATGCAACTCAATGACTCTGTTGAGAAATGATTTATCTCTGCTGGACTATTAAATAAAAAGTAAACAAGAGTGTCAGATTACTTTTGGATTGTTCAAATTACAGCAAAACCCTGACATTTAGGTGAAGTGTTCATGCTTTAAATGTTTCTTCTTGGAGTTATAAAAAGACCAACCATGAGGAAGAGTCATGTGTGTTCTTAGTGTATTCTCTTCCTCCTTTTCTGTAGTTCACTCTCCCCAGGGGCTCCCCTGTCTCTACCCAAGATTTCACAGCCCTCCAGTTGCACAAATATAGGCCTTTTTCTCTCGCTCCCTTTCCCTTTCTGTTTCTCTCCCCCTTCCCCAACCTACCTCAACTACCTATCCATCTAGCTATCTATCAACAGTTAGTTTTTTGTCCCATAACAAAACAACACAAAATTTGACTTAAAACAACCATCTATAATGTATCACAATCCTGTGAGTGATCTGGCTAGCTCTTCTGGATTAGCCCAGCTCATTTGGGGCTGAATGCTCTAAAATGGCCTCCCTCTCATGTCTGGGGCTACAGCCAGGACACCTGGGATGCTTAAGGCCTTTCTTCATGTGGTCTCTCATCCTCAAGGATGTCTGTCCACGTGGTGACAGAAAGGTCCCTAGCAGCAGGAGAAGGAAAACCCTATTGGAAGCACTTTTCAAGCCCTTGCACCACATTTTCTAATGTCCCATCAGCCAAAGAAAGTTCGCTGTCCAAGCCCAGGTTCAAAGAATAGAGAAATAAACTCAATTTTTTGATGGGAGTCATGGCAAAAATTCCACTGCAAAGGGATACAGGGATATAAGTAACTTGTGTGATCCATCACACTATCATTTTGGAGAAATCCCATAAATTTAATTCACACGAAGGTGATAAGGACCCCTAACAAGGTGGTTTGCTTCATAACTTGGCAAAACATCTCACCTCCAGGGAAACAATGTCTAGAGTCAGAATTGCAGGCCCAGTGGTAGATTAGAAAGAGCTTTTCTTCTGCATAGGCCTCTTCTGCAGCCCTTCCAGTCCTGATCTACAGGCAGCCACCTATCTGAACACAGATTCCACACCCGCTCCTCCCACCCCTCAGAGAGTTACATCACAGTGTGCTTGACAAGCAGGATTTGACATATGGAAGGGAGTACATCAATCACTTGACTCTACCAAACACCTGGTACATAACTGCTCAATAAATACTGAATTAGTTAATTCATGTGTGCATGAGTGTATGTGTATGTGTGAGCCTAAGAGTATATCAAGAGAGAAGGAGGAAGGGTGAGCATGCAAAAATACCAGCTCCATTCCAAATACTCCCCTAGGGAGTTAAGAGACAGCATGGCAGAGTAGAACTGACATGGGCTTGAAAGCCAGCTGAACATACTGCCTGTGTAACCTTGAGCAAAATTCTTAACCTCTCTAAACCTAGTGCCTAATCTATAAAATGGGCATAATAATACCTTTGCTACAGGATCATTATAAAAATTAAATAGAATGATATACATGGAATACCTAGACCAACACATGACACATTAGACATATTTAGTAATTAGCAGGGAGCAGAAGCCAACCAAGTCTAGCTTCCCACACAAATTCCATTCTTCACTTCCTCCTTGCTTCAGTCCCAGTGCCACCTTCCCTTGGTGGTCTGCCTCCTTCCACCTACCGGCCCTTGACCAGCCCAATCAGAGAAATGAGCATGGCAGGAAGTGGAGAAATTCACCTGTATCTTTAGGTTCTATCAGCAAGATGTCATTCCAGCTGTGTCACTGGAAGGTAATTAAAGCAATGGGAAAGAGTGACCACAGTTAGTCTTACCTCTAAAAGTAAGGCTCTGGCTACTCATTGTTTGCCATTTTGGTTCTCAGAAACTCACAGCAGAAGCAACTACCTAGACCCAGATTTGACCAGCAGCATTTGGCATTCAGGAAGTATGGACAGATTTCAGTTAAATGTTGTAGACAGAACACATGAATTTCCTTCTCTGCCTTCCCACCTCACATTCCACTGAAATATCTGTTTAAAAAATATATAAATGAAATAAATTCATAATAAATCCCTGTATCAGGGAATGAAAGATTTCTATATATTTCTCCAAGATATGCAGAGGATGGGATCACAGACTGTCTGGATTCAAATGTCAGCTCCGTCAGTCATAAGCTGTATGACTTTGAGCAACTGTTTGCTTATTTAAAATGTGAAAAATCATAGGACCTATGGCACTGGGTTGTTGTGTAGGTTGGCCAAGTTATATGAAGCACTAGGATACTTCCTGGAACACAGCTCAATAAAAGTTAGATTTCACCGTTATAAACAGAAGCCAAAGAATTTACAACTAAGAAATTACACAGAAGAAAGCTGGAAGCTCAAAGCTGGGAACTGGCAAGAATTCCAGGGGCACATGAATGAAAAATCAAGGGTATTAGTTTAATGTGTACAGAAAAACTACAAGAGTCCATCTTCCCCCTGCTCTCTACTCCCACATCTACATGTAGGGGTGATGTGTCCCCTAATTAAACTAAAACCAAAGAAGTATTCTCTAAAGAAGTTGAATAACTTGTCTGTGAAGGGCTAAGGCTCCTGTTCTAGGTACCTGGTACATAAGGAGTAGCCTCTCTATTTTTAATGACTAAATGAATGATTTAACTTTAAAGGGATCACAAAATGATACATGGGAAAAAAAAATCCACACCTTGGCAACTTTTCTGAAACTTCACTATGTCAAAGATAAGAGCCTAAACATTTCTGAGAAGAAACAAGTTATCTATAAAGAAATGAGAATCAGACTGGTGTTAACCTCCTCCCCAGCAAAACTGGTCTCTAGAAGATAATAGAAAATGCTTTAAAAGTTCTGAGGGGGAATTCCTTTGAAACTAGAATTATATACCTATCTAAATTATTTTTCAAGTCCAAAAGACATTTTTAGACATGCAAGAGCTGAGAAAATTTTATCTCCCATGCATACTTTCTGGAAAAAAAAATATTGGGGGATGTACTAGAGCAAAAAGAAAAAATAATCCAGGAAAAATAAGGTCATGGAAGCCAATAAAAAGGTGAACATGACAGCCACGAAAAAAGAAATCTATGAAAAATAATTAGATAAAAGTTGTTCAGTAGGCTTAGAAAATCAACAGTCCCAACAGCAACAGGAAATCAGAAAGCTCTGAAGAGTAAGTCCTCACATTGAAAGATTCCTATAGGAAATATTATTAATAAACTGAATGATCTTTGACAAGATGAAAGCATACTACAATTCTGTCCACAAGAAAAAAATTTAATTAGAATTTCCAAACAACAAACATGATATATAAAGAAATCATGGTCTAAGTATAAAAAAAAACTATAATACTGTGTGATATTTAATACACTGAAAAAGAGGAATCAATTTGACCTTGACACTTGGAATATTCTTCTTCAACTAGCATAGGTTAATTAACACAAGGCTATATTTCCTTCCTTATGGGTCTAATCATACTACTTCGTACTTTAAGTAATAATACTCGCATTATATAATAGTAAAAAAGCTTTTTATTAAAAAATTTTTTTTTCACTCAGTCTATTGGCAAAGTGTAGAATAATCAACCATTTAGAACAACCCAAGTGATAGAAACATTGACAGTGTAAAAAGTTAGGACATGTAAATCGAGTAGAGATGGAAGAAAGCATATGGGGCATTAATCTCCTCATTTTATGTGATTATGAATACAAATTTCTGAAGTTGACAGACCAAGAAAGAAATATTAATATTATTTACAGATATAAAGGTCACCTCTCAGGATCTGTTTTGTTTCCTGAAAAATTGGATTGATGTTGTACACTCTATCTCACAGCAGCTTTGCCACGAATGTCAAAACAAAGGTATGGGAGTACTGGGGGAAATAAAAGTGTTTTTATCATCAAAGTGTGTCACTTCTACAGAAGTCTGGCCATTTGCTTATGCATCCTAACTGCAAATCATCAAAACATATTTAATATATCCAGTTACTTTCATCAGCTTTCTGCTCTGTGTAGTTCTCATAGTTTCCATCCCATGTAGAATCATAGGCCTTTAAAGTTGAAAAGACTTCTTGAGCTCACCTTCCCCTTTTCATAGGTGAGGAAACAGAGGCCACACAAAATTAACTGACTTGATACAGTCAATGGCAGTTAAATGACAAATTAGTCCTAAAACTAAGTGTCCTGAGTCCTAGGGCAATATTCTTCTGCTACATAAATAAAGAAATGGCCAAATAATAACAATATTACAGTTGACCCATGAAAAACATGTGTTTCAACTGCTAGGTCCACTTATATGTGGAATTTTTTCAATAAATATGTACTACCGTACTACGTAATCCATGGTTGGCTGAATCTGTGGATGCAATACCAGGTATACGGAGTGCTGACTGTAGCTACACTTGGATTTTTTACTGTGTCCAGGTCAGCACCCCCAACCACCCCTCTCCCCAGCCCTGTTACTCAAAAGTCAACTGTATGGGGCTTCCCTGGTGGCGCAGCGGTTAAGAATCCGCCTCCCAACACAGGGGACAAGGGTTCGAGCCCTGGTCCGGGAAGATCCCACATGCCACGGAGCAACTAAGCCTGTATGCCACAACTACTGACCCACCCTGCACTCTAGAGACTGCAAGCCACAACTACTGAGCCCGCATGCCACAACTACTGAGGCCCACGCACCTAGAGCCCGTGAGCCACAGCAAGAGAAGCCACCGCAATGAGAAGCCCGTGTACCGCAACAAAGAGCAGCCCCCGCTCTCTGTGACTAGAGAAAGCCCGCGTGCAGCAACAAAGACCCAACGCAGCCAAAAATAAATGAATAAATAAATTTATATAAAAAAAAGTCAACTGTATGATAAATAGGTCCAGATAATAAATTGAATCTATGCGATTTCAGGAAAAAAGTTAGAACCCTGTAGTTTCATATGATCAGGGAATGTCCATGGTGTAAATAGATGTGCATTCTTAACTTATAAAGGTTTATTCCATAAATAGTTGTAACTATTTTATTATATAAGATTCATTGATTTAATTGTTTTATATGCTAATGTAGTCTCTCAAGTATATTTACAAATTCTAATGGGAAGTTCCATGTCTCTTAGCTCCTCTTTGCTTTTACAGATGAATTGGGCTACATCAAGCTTTCTATAAAAATGAGTTGGTTTATTGTTTCTCTTTTGTATTTTTTTCTTTTAAATTTGTATTTAAGCCATTTCAAACTTACAGAAAAGTTGTAAAAACAGTACAAAGAACACCTGATTACTGTCTACCAAGATTTAGCAAATTTTAACATTTCTCTCTCATCTACGTATCCATCTATCTATATCTATTTATCTATCATAGATCTATTATATGTTACACTTTTAAAAAGATACATATTTTTTCTTATCCATGTGAGAGTACGTTGCACACATCATGCCCCTTTATCCCTCCACACTTGAGTTTCTTTCCTAGGAACAAGATTTTTCTTTTACATAGTAACAGTACAATTAACAAATTCAGGACACTTAACATTGATATAACACTTTAAAGTCTATATTTCAACTTTATCAGTTGTACCAATAATATCCTTTTTAGTTTTTTCCCCTAATTCAGGATATTGTCTAGGATGTCATACTGCATTTTATCATGTCTTTTTAGTCTTATTTAATTTGAAACTGTTCCTCAGCCCTCCTCTTTCATACCATTGGCATTTCTGATGAATACAGGCCAGTTATTTCATACTGATTAAGATTCCGGTTTCTCTGTTGTTTCCTGGTGATTAAACTCAGATTACCCATTTTTAGTTGGGTTGCTACATGATTGATGTGTCTTTCTCATGGTTTCAAATTTGGAGGAACTGGATGTAACTTTCCCTCTTATTGATGAGGTTAATGTAGATCTACTTGTTTAAGATGCTATGCCATTTCTCCACTGTACACTATTTTCCCTTTTATAATTATTTTGTAATTTGTGAAGAGACAATTTGAAACTATGTAAATATATTGTTCCTAACCAAATTTCCTCCCCTAGGTTTAGCCTATTGATCATTCTAGCTTGAATCAATTTCACTGGAATGGTTGCAAAATGGTAATTTACATTTTATTTATCTATTAGCCTACTCTATCTACCTGGCAGTAAGGAAGAGCTTTATTTTATTCCTTATTCGTTTATTAACAGTTTGGACCCATGAATTCTTGTTTTATTCAACTATTTTCCATTAATGTAACTCTCTCTTTATTTTTCTCTCTCTCTCATGCCCAAATTGTCCTATATTTGGCCTGTGGGAACTCATTCAAGCTGGCTTCTGTGAACTTCTGACATGTTCTCATCATTTTTTGAGCACTTCCCTATTTCTGGCATTAAAAAAAAATCTCAGGCTCATGGTGTACTCTCACTGCCGCTACCCAAGAATCGGCCATTCTCAAGGAGTCCTCATTCCTTTTAGTGGGGAATGGTAGATTGCGTTTTGAAGTTGACATCATGGAGGTCAATCATGTCCTTCTAAAACACATCTCCTGGTTTAGTAGGAAACAGAATCAGAAGTGAAAAGACATTAGGTCTCATCCAGGATGGAAATACTCTGTGCTTGATTTTTTTTTCTTTTTTCCAGGATTAGGTAGTAGATGTGAGAAATGAATCCACAGCAACAAAATGTGCTGAAGTGTGTATAAAGGAAACATTTTAATTACCACATGAAATTAGTCTGCAAAACAAATCAATTCAATTAAAAATCTAGTATTTTAAGTGAGTTGAAAATCATTATAATTCCAAATGAAAATATAAGTTGTATCTTGGAGTTCTTCAAAATGGCTCAGCTTGAAAACAGTATATAAACACAAACTCAAAATATGTTTTTAAGCACACAATATGAAATATACAATATGAAAAAAACCAATTACAAAACTTGAAATTTAAAACCCTTAGTGTTTGGCATAAAAAAGTGCTAACATCTTTATGAATGAATTAAGGAGATTTAAGAAAAAGGTAGCCACTCAAAAGAATTCAAATAAAAATATGTATATGAAATGTATAAAATTGTATAGGTGTATGTAATAGGATGCTACACATGCCCTCTCTACCTGAATAGCATATGGCCATTTTCCAATTTAAACTCCATTTCTTTTAAAATTTGACTTTGTTTTTAAAGAGCTAGCTGAGAAAGCAAAAAATACAGAAGACCGGTATATCAAACATAGTATTACAAAGGCAGGCTGGAGTGCATGTTGTTTTTGCCCAAGAAAAGCAGGCCAGCCTAAACCAGAGTATCCCGGCAGTAGCCTTTCATTATGAAACCAGCTTGTGGCAATACTTCTTCTCCAGCCGTGAGGCAATTAAGTATCTAAGAATGGACAATCCTCCAATTGCCTCACAAGTGTTAAAATCAGCACCAGAGCATGCTGTAGCTCACCGTATGTTGTAATTAAATGTAGGAACTCACACTTCTGTGTGGCCATAAAAACCTCTGTTTGGGGAGGGAAGCTGAGCCATCTACAATTGCCACCACCTGAGATCAGATAGTGATGTGGGGGACATACCTGGCTTCATACCCTTACAAACACATCCTCATACAATCCCTTGTTTTATTTCAGATTCCCCAGGCTTCTCAGCTGCCACATTTGTAATAGCGAGAAAGAAATTTAGATCAAAAGAGACCACAGGGCGAGACAGGAGTCCAGGAGCATGACTGGACTAGAGTTTCCAGGTTCTGCTGTTTCCTTTCAAGTAATGAAATAAGTGAACATAAAAGAGGAGGCCAGGTTAAAAACAGAAAGGAGGCTGGGCAAGAAGCAGCAATGGGAAACCAGCTAGGAAGAATCAAGGTTAGCTGTGCCAGACCTGCTGAGTCTTGCTCATTTAGAGGGAGGCTACCTCCTATTGGTGAAACTACAGAGATTTCTAAAATATATATATATATATATATATATTTTTTTTTTTTTTTTTTTTTTTTTTTTGCTTTTTTTCCCCTAATGCTCCAGGA